>NC_080795.1:43984361-44594134 GCF_028018385.1 Neofelis nebulosa | reverse complement strand
ATGAGTCTCAAAAGATTCGTCAAGTAGGAAGTCAGAGCAGTATTAAATAAGATATAAACCTAGATCCTGGGAATGTGCCAAAGTGTTCTTTTTGTGGGAGCAATTATTTCTGCTGTATCAGTCTCAACACAATCTCCTTTATAAGGTTGTATTGTATACATGTATCCACCAATGCTGAAGAAAAATTGTTAGGTTTACCCCAGGTAAACATTTAGACTTAACAGAAAAAACAAAAAAAACAAAAAAACAATCAAACACATTGCGTCCTTGAAATGAAGTGTTTCTCATTTGACCACACTTTACCATTTGCAACTGAATCAAGACAGGACAGAATAACTAACCATTAAAAACTCCTGGGTACATTTAGGCTCCAACCAAAGGTAATCAGCCCTGAGGAGGGTTTATAGAGTTATAAAATTCATATGCATCTTTATTTAGAACAGATTTTTGCCAACTGTGGTTTCCAACCCATTAGTGAGTTGTGAGAACAATTTAGTGGGGCTTGATCAACATTTTTTTAAAACCATGAAATACAGGGGCGCCTGGGTGGCGCAGTCGGTTGAGCGGCCGACTTCAGCCAGGTCACGATCTCGCGTCTGTGAGTTCGAGCCCCGCGTCGGGCTCTGTGCTGACAGCTCGGAGCCTGGAGCCTGTTTCCAATTCTGTGTCTCCCTCTCTCTCTGCCCCTCCCCTGTTCATGCTCTGTGTCTCTCTGTCCCAAAAATAAATAAAAAACATTGAAAAAAAAAAAAATTAAAAAAAAAAAAAAACCATGAAATACAATAAAACAAAATTGTTAGAATGCATCAAAAATTGTAAGACTATTATTTCAGGAAACTTTTTATTTCAGTAAGTATATTTGTGTATATGTGTGCACTACACCATAAAAGATATATCTTCTTGTGTGTTGTGGTCAAAAAAGTTTGAAAAATTTAGGTCAGTATAATATGCTTCCTACTGCTTCGAAAAAAATAACAGCAGCAAATTCCATCAGATTATACTGCCTTCCATTATCCTAGCTCTTTCTAGAGAAGCTGCATTAAAAAGACACCCTTCCTCTCTCCTCAGCAGTACCTTCAGTGCATTCTTATGCCTGTGATTCTCAAAGTGCTGTCCACGAAACTGTGCAGGTCCCTGAGACCCTTTCCGAGAGTCTGCAAGTTCGAAAATACTTCGTTGTGACACCAGGACATTATTTGCATTTTCAGTGTGCTTGTATTTGCATTGGTGGAGCAAAGGCACAACAGCTAAAACTTCTGGGGCCCCAAGCACCAGCCGAGGCAGTGGCACCAAATCGTAGCAGTCAGTGTGTGTGGCATTGCCATGCATACATTCGCGGATTTTTCTTAAAATGCCAATTTCGCTTAACAGTGACCCTGATGCAGCAGTAAGAAGTATTACTTTTATTGGGGCGCCTGGGTGGCTCAGTCGGTTAAGCATCCAACTTTGGCTCAGGTCATGATCTCCCGGTTCATGTGATGGAGCCCCGTGTGGGGTTCTGTGCTGACAGCTCGGAGCCTGGAGCCTGCTTGGGATTCTGTGTCTCCCTCTCTCTCTGCACCTCCCCTACTCATGTTCTGTCTCTCTCTCTGTCTCAAAAATGAAATAGAACATTTAAAAAAGTAATCGTTTTATTAAATGTTTACCCTTGAGCACATATCGTTCTAATATTCCGTGTCAGGAAGTAAGAAGTTGTCATAAGGACCTGGACGCATCCCAGTTGTGATGGTCGTGTCTTAAGGAGAATCCTTTGTGTGGTGAGCGAGCTAGCCGCTTTTCAGTGAAAGAGCATTTTTACTTGAAGAAGCTATGCTTATTCAGATGTTGGTATTTGGCAGACATCGTCTCTAAAATGAACAAAGTGAGACCATCACTTCAAGGAGAACAACTGAAAGTATTTATTGCCAAAAATAAAATTTCAGCTTTACAGAAAGATGAATATTTTAGAAAACTTGACAGTGTGGCAACACTTAAAGAACTGTAGGGTGAAATCAGTGGTGATATTGACAGAAGTGACTGTTCGATACTGTGGAATGAAATGTTTGGAACATTTGGAAGATCTGCATGACTCAGCGAACCAATACTTTCTGAACGACCACTGCACGGTACTAGTACAAGATAGACCGTTGGGTTTTGCAGGGATGGGGCACAAAAAGTCACTGACACGGTTTTAGAATCCACCAAGTTTTCAGAAACCAACCTTTAAGACACCAGCACTTGCTGAGTTCTGGTGTCACATCAAAAGGGAACATCCAGTTATCTAAAAGGGTTCTTAAAATACTTCTCCCTCTTCCAGCTACATATTTGCACAAGGCCAACTTTTCTTCATCTACTTCAACCCAAATGATGCATCGCGTGAGATCGGACGCAGAAGCTGATATGGAACTACAGCTGTTTTCTATTAAGCTAGACATTAAAGAGACTTATAAAAATGTAAAACAATGCCACTCTTCTCACTTTTTCTCATTTAAAGCCCCTTATTTATGTTATTATGTAACGGGCTTCTGTTATTATGTAACGGGCTTATTATTTTTAACGGATAAAATAAATTAAATTTCTTTTCACGGCTTTAATTTCTAATACAATAAGCACTGGTAAATAAAACACGCATAAACAAGGCTCTCTGGAGTCCTCAATGATTTATTTTTAAGAGTAGAAATGACCCTGAGACCAAAATATTTGAAAACCACTGTCCTGGATCTTATTTGATTCTTCTTTTAAAAAATCACCAAATCCAAAAATAGGAATGTATATTTGAGCTTCCGAGCCACCAATCAACTGTACTGTTTAAGACAAGCTTGCTAACAGGTATGAATTGGGGATATTTAAGGCCATTTCTAGATTTAAAAAATAAATTTCCTGGGGCGCCTGGGTGACTCAGTCGGTTGAGGGTCTGACTTTGGCTCAGGTCATGATCTCGCGGTTCGTGAGTTCGAGCAGCCCCACAATCAGGCTCCATGCTGACAGCTCAAAGCCTGGAGCCTGCTTCGGATTCTGTGTCTCCCTCTCTCTGTCCCTCTCCCGCTCGTGCTCTGTCTTTCTCTCTCAAGAATAAATAAACATTAAAAATTTTTTAAAATAAATTTCCTAACTGAAGAATGTTTAATGTACACATCATATAGCAGGTAAAGTTCACATAGGGGCCCCTATAAAACCCTTAATATTCTCTCCCCTGCTGATCTTGCTTTTTAAAGTGTTTGCTTTTAATTACTATATTGTCAAGCTGGGGATCATGTAAAACATAACCTCTATTGATCAGTAGAAGTCACAATTCTAATCTGACACTTTAAATTCTTCATCTCACCCTAGCTGTGCATCACACGCGATGCAAAATGCCTGTCACAGTGTTCCCCACATCAAGAGCTTTTCTTGATGAAATGTCAGTGCAAGAACCCATGCCCCAATGTCTCCAGAACACTCCAGAAAAGACGTTAGCCTGCAATGAAAGTTTGTATGAAATCAACATGACTTAATTACATTCATCATACTGAAAATCAAATTCTGTGCCAATGATACATGGCACTTGGAGCTTATTTTACAAACATTAACTAATTAATCTGCAAAACATCCCTGAGAGGCAAGGCATAATGATATATGAGCTGACAACCTAATTATGTCTAATTATTCATAAGATTTCTCCCTTCCAAGTGTTTTCTATTGCCAGTTCAGAGAAACAGGCCTGCTACGTGCTTAAATCAGATGTGGAAATCAACTATCACTTATTCCATCCAGAATTCTCTTGCTACAGAGTGCCCACATTTCCTTTTAGAACAGATCATCCTATACCATTTTCCAATGGAACAGTTCATAGAGACCCCAACGCCCCCCCTACCCCAAACATTAATCTAGTGCTGAACTCACAGTTCTAGATCTTAAATGATAATTCTTTGCTCCTTTCTTTCCCCAGGGCAATTTTGATCATTATCCCAATTTCTCTGACCAGTTTTGCTCTATTGTCCTTTCTTCCCACACTATCTTTTTCCACTGTAAAGATACTCACAGACACAGACCCAATTGCCGTGCATTCTTTCCTCCAAATTTTGTCAGCAGAAGGCCAAAGCTGCCTTCTCCGTGCTTTCGTTTCTGTCGCCTCCTTGACTTGAACACTTTTGGGAGTTCCTCAAGCTCTCTGCATAATTCTTTCACTTCTCATCCCGCTTGAAACTAGGCAACTTTGTTCTGATAATTCCACTTCGGCTTCTAAATTTTCTCTTTAGCAGCAAGTTGGGCCTTGAAAGTGAATGCCATATGTTTAAAAACATTGCTAGAAGACATATTGTGAAGTGGGATGTTACCATTTGTGGGGGGGGGGGGAGGGTATTATACAATTCTGCCTAAAAATGCATAGATTATCTCAGGAATGGGAAATAAATAACAGTTCTTATGAGAACTATATTAGGGTTCCCCAGCAAAACAGAACCAACAGGATGTATGTGTGTGTGCGCACACGTGCGTGTGTGTGCGTGTGTACAGAGAGGAGAGATAGATTTATTTAAGGAATTGGCTCACACGACTGTGGAAACCAGTACATTCAAAATCTGCAGGGTAGGCGGATAGGCTGAAAATTCTAGCAAGAGTCGATATTGCCTTGAGTCTAAAGGCAGAATTTTCCCATCTTGAAGGGAATTTCAATCTTTGCTCGTAAGGTCTTCAACTGTTTGGATGAGGACCATTCACATTGTGGATGTCTACTGATGTAGATGTACAAAGTCTACCAATGTAAATGTGAATTGCAACTAAAACATGCATACCTTCACGGCAACATCGAGGGTAGTTTTGACCAAACAACTGGGCACCGTAGCCTCGCCAGGTTGACACATGAAATTAGCTTCACAAGGTCCTACCTTGTTTCAGAAAGCATTTAAGGCAACCGTCTACATTTTCCATCTTTGTAACTTTACCAGCTAACAAAGTACCTCCAATACTAAGTGTTCACTCTTCGGTGGCCAAGTAAATAAATGTGTGTTGGACTTGTGTTTCCAATAAAATTATAAACTTGAGGGACAATATTTATCTTGCATTTCCTAAAGCAATCAAATAGTTTAACCCAAATTCTCCAGGGTAGTACTGATTTCAGTACTTGTCACACCATGTGTCCTCATTTTTAATTTGTAGAAAACATGGTTACCATACCTCTAACAAGTAGTTTCATGCTGAACACAGTCCTTAAATCTCACTAAATACTTGCTGATTAAAATGGAAAATTCAGCCCGTGGACATTTTGCTTACAATTTGACAAAATACAACCAGAGAAGATCATCGTTTCTCCTCTCATTTATTCATGAGACACAAAATGCAGTCTGGTTCTTATGTTTTAAATTTTCCATGTCCAGTACAGGGTGTGGTTATAATGAATTGCTGAGCCAATGTGAAGTAAGATACTTGGTAATCAAGGGCAAGTTTAAACAGTGTTGAACATTTTTTTAGAGTGAGTAAACATGCAGGTAATACATCCAGGAAAGGGCTTGTGTAGAAAGGGAGGGGCACAATTAGACAAATAAAAATCCCTATTTATGGATTCTCTATGTTGGTAATATGACCTTACAATTTCAAGAGGAAGGTAGATGATTTTTTTTAAGACATAAGAAGACATAAGAATCAAAAAATAAATAAAATGTTTTTCCAACAAAAATTACTTGGGGCTTTTCTGGACTGCTGGAATTATTTTCCTACTTTATAATCTGATGTGATTTTTAAAACTCCTGGTTTGTTCCAAAACGATATCTCAAAGGAGTACAAGTTATACCACTCGGAGTTTGGATAGCCTTGGTGAAAATTTAAAGCTATTATAGAAAAATGAGTGATGAATTATCTTCAAGGAAGCCAGAAAGTGCTTGAACCAAAGCCTTCAGATACTCAGTCAAAAAATCAGTGAGATTTAGTGATGGCTTGGGTACAGGGGCGAAGATATAAAAGAGATGAAAGATGTCTTAGCTGCAGGGGGGACTGAAATTATGCTGATCTCATTATGAGAGACAGAGAAATTAGGAGAGAGAACCGGTATGGAATATTTAGCAGAGGAGTGAAGGTGATGAGTGATTTGGAACATGCTGAATGTAAGTGAAACATGGAGATACCCTGTAAACAGCAGGCAAGAAATCAGAACCAGAGCTGGAGTTCCGAGGATCTTTACAATGGAATTTAAATAAGGCCCTACCTATTAACCACAGTTATTCCTTGCCTCCTCTATGCCTACCCAAGTCACAAATTTAGTCTTCCCAGACTCCAGCTGGATGGGATGATTTGCAGACCCCCTACTTTGAACCCTCTGGAACATGTGATTGTTCTCTTCTCACCTGGAATGTTCTCTTTCTTTCTCCAGCCCCACACCCAACAACCCCACACTCCAATTTTAACTCAAACTTCAGGTTTTACTTTAGATGTTGCTTCCCTGATTGCCCCCTTACACACACACACACACACACACACACACACGTACACACACACACTCCTGTGTTAGGTTAGTTGCCTTCCTATGAGTTTCCAGAGTACTTAGTATTTATTCCCCCCATTATACCATGTTATAAGCTGCTGGGGCACCTGGGTGGCTCAGTCGGTTAAGCATCTGACTTCGGCTCAGGTCATGATTTCATGGCCTGTCAGTTCAAGCCCCAGGTTGGGCCCTGTGCTGGCAGCTCAGAGCCTGGAGTCTGTTCCGGATTCTGTGTCTCACCTCTCTCTCTGCCCCTCCCCTCCCCCTCTCAAAAATAAATAAACATTAAAAAAAAAAAATAGGATCCTGCTTACTCATCCTCCTGTCCAACCCAAGTTTAACATTCCCAAGGGCAGGCACTGACTGCATTCTTCCTGCTCGTTACCATGCTCCTAACTCCGCTGCACATAGCAGGCCCTCAATAAGTGAATTACCAGAAAGGGTTGAATAAAGGCCAGATCACAGAGGGAAAAAGATCTCCAAAGGCATGACTGAAAAAAGAGGATGGTAGTTGACACTATTAGATCATTGATATTTCAAGTAGCAAGCTTGGAAATGCCTTCAAAAATTAATTCCCTGTTGTACGTGTATATCCTGTGGAATGGGCGTTGAGGCTACGGTGTTGTGTTCTCGTATGGTTTTTCTAGGGAGACATGTAAGGGCAGAGCACAGCCATGTGGGTGGTGGGTGTATCTTCTAAGAAGCCTGAAGCCTTTCTCTAGGGCAGCCACCTGGGAAATAAGTGGGTCCTCAGACAGGAAGTGAAACTGAAGGGTGGGTTTGAGGGTGCATGGAAGAAGAGGCTTGATCTTGCTTCCTTAGTCTGTAGCTATGCCTTCCAATATAGGGGCCACTAGACACATGAAGCTGTTGAGCACGTGAAATATGCTCTCTTGGGGCACCTGGGTGGCTCAGTTGGATAAGCGGCTGACTTTGGCTCACATCACAATCTCACAGCTTGTGAGTTCGAGCCCCGCATCCGGCTCTGTGCTGACAGCTCAGAGCCCGGGGCCTGCTTTGGATTCTGTGTCTCCCTCTCTCTCTCTCTCTCTCTCTTTCTCTCTGTCCCTCCACTGCTCTTGCTCTGTCTCTCTGTCTCTCTGCCTCTCAAAAGTAAACATTAAAAAAAATTTTTTTAAAGAAATATGCTGCCTGAATTGAGATCTGCAGCAAATTCAATACATACCAGATTTCAAACTTAATACAAAAAATATTGAATAATTTTGATTTTGATTTTAATTTTATTTGTTGAAATGATAATATTTTGGATACAGCGGGTTAAATAAAGTACATTATTAAAATGAATTTCACTTATTTTTGTTTACTTTACCAAAGCTACTAAGACTTTTGAAATTCCATATGTGGGGGGTGCCTGGGTGGCTCAGTTAGCTAAATGTCTTACTCCGGATTTTGGCTCAGGTCATGATCTCGCAATCATGAGATTGAGCCCCACACCGGGCTTCACGCTGAGCATGGAACCTGCTTAAGAATCTGTCTCTCTCTCCCCCTCTGCTCCTCTCCCCTCCCTAAAGAGATAAATAAATAAACTTAAAAATAAAAATAAAATAAAATTCCATATGTGGCTCACATCATATTTCTTTTGGACAGGACTAGTCTGGAGTAAAGAGGGGGTCTCGACATCTCTGAATGTCCTCCTGGGTGGAATTGTTTAGGCAGAAGACGACATAAACCTGAAAGCCTGAAAACTAAGCCAGGTGTTGTCAAAGAAGAATGACTTCTGAGCCTCTCTTTCTCGTTTCCACTATCAGTAAGGGCTTTCTTTCTGGGGTCCGCATGTGCTGGGCACCCTGCTAGATACTGAAGCTATAGGATAAACCAGGTGGAGATGGTCTTGCCCTTACGAAGCGTGATTCAATCCCTCTCCTCAGGACATTTTCCTTTCACTACTGCCACCCTTGGAGGAAAGCCAGTGGGGGAAGGAAGCACAGCACTTGTTATTACTTTTGTTTGTTTGCAGTTGTGATGAGATTTGTGGAATGCTTGCTCTGTCTTCTTCAGGCTCAGGGGATGCCTTGTCTCGCTGAAAGTTCATTCATAATTCTACAAAGCAGGAATTATTATTATTCCCATAAAGGGCAAGAAACTGAGGCATGAAGAAGTAAAATGACTTGCCCAAGCCACACAGCTGGTTGGAGACAAAGTCCAGATTGAAACTCAGATCTACCTTAATCCCGTTCCCGCTGGCAACTGCTATAACCCTACACTTCATTTCCTCCCCAATACACCGGCGACACTCATACTAATGGCTCCAGTTCATGGATATTTACTAGGTGTAGGCACTGTCCTAAGGGCTTGATGCTTACATAGTTAATCCTCACAATTCCCTTCAGGACTGTGGTTCTTGTCATTGTTATTATTATTATACAAATGAGGAAACTGAGTCCCAGAAATTGAAGGAACAGGTTCAAGATCATACAGCTACTAAATTGTGGCATTATTTGAATATTAGTCCTCCTACATTTAGAGTTCTCTAAATATTCCATCTTTTGAAAATACCCATAAAAGATATTTTTTTAATGTATCTGGTAGGGGGTGCGTGGGTGGCTCAGTCTGTTAAGTGTCTGACTTTGGCTCAGGGCATGATCTCATTGTTCTCCAGTTCGAACCCCGCTTGGGGCTCTGTGCTGGCAGCTCAGAGCCTGGAGCCTGCTTCCAACTCTGTCTCCCTCTCTCTGCTCCTCCCCCACTCATGCGTTCTCTCTCTCTCTCTCTCTCTCTCTCTCTCTCAAAAATAAATAAGCATTTAAAAAATGTGTTTGGGGGGCGCCTGGGTGGCGCAGTCGGTTAAGCGTCCGACTTCAGCCAGGTCACGATCTCGCGGTCCGTGAGTTTGAGCCCCGCGTCAGGCTCTGGGCTGATGGCTCGGAGCCTGGAGCCTGTTTCCGATTCTGTGTCTCCCTCTCTCTGCACCTCTCCTGTTCATGCTCTGTCTCTCTCTGTCCCAAAAATAAATTAAAAACGTTGAAAAAAAAAATTAAAAAAAAATGTGTTTGGTAGGTAAAAGCCAACTCTCTTTGATTAGGGACTAATATCTCAAGCCATTTTAGAGAGAGGAATGAGGACCTTCCAGAGCTACTCTCTCCTCCCTTAAGCAGCCAGAGGAGAAAAACACTGTCTGATGCAATTCAAAGAAGGTACAAATCCTCCTATACTCATCCTTCAGAGTTGGAAACATTCTGCATGGTCATCAGTCCAAACCTCTCATTTCACAGATGAGCAAATGAGAGATAAAGGGACTTGCCTGAGGCCACACAACTGGTTTGTAGCAGAGCAGGACTGGAGCATGTGTAGTTTCTCACAGTGTTTGACTCTCTCCATAACCTACACAGCCTCCCGAGGACTGAGGAGGTCTGGGGAAATTGGAGGGAGGAAGTGAGCTGCCCTATTGGCTGACAGGAAGCAAAGCTAACACTGTCTCGTCGCACGCAGAGTTTCTATGCCGTCCCCAAAGCAAATTGAGCACAGCACTGAGCAGGGTCCTGCGGGAGAACCACTAGACCAGTCCATGCTTGCTTTAAAATCCACAGCACACCATTGCTATGACAGGCAAACAGGACAAACCATAGAAAAACAGCATTAGCTGTGCACGTGAAAACAGAGGCTTTTTCTTTAGTTGCTTTTTTTTTTTTCTTTTAATCATGTGCAATTCCAGGCTTTTTCAGAGGGAGTGTGTGTCACTGGGTAGAGCAGCAGTGATTCTTGACCGGCTGGACAGGTTTAGGAAGTTGTGTTGGGGAGGAGACGCCTCCATGAGACGAAGATGACTCTCCGTGCTGATCCTGGAAAATTTCACACACAGTGACAAAATTTTAATTAGCAACCTGGACCTAAAGCTGTTCCTGGATGCTACTCTCCAGGCATCAAGCTGTTCGATGGCTCAGGAGCCCACCAAACCTGGACTTGCTGTCTGTCCCTGCACACACTGACACTTTTCACTTTTGTCCAGGGCGTTCTCCCTTCCTGCCTTCTCTCTCCTTCCTGACACTTATTTTGGACGCACTCTTCCCTCAGGCCCTGCTCAAAGGTCAGAAATGTCTTGAAGCTTTTCCAGACCACTTTCAGCTGCTAATCACTCCTTTTCTGCAGTCTTAAGTCGAAGGTCCCACTGCACTTAGCACCTAGTTAACGAGTTCATAGTTGGTTTGCATTTACCTGTCTCTTTACGTGTATGTTCTGTCTCCTGAACTGTAATTAAGCCACTCAAAGCAAGGGAAAGATCTAGTTCCCCCATGAATCCCAGATTTCTTCCTGGCACAGAGCTATGAGAGCAGCAGGCATTCAATAAACCTCGGCTACTGCTGATGACAGTATGATGATAATGTCGATGCAGGAGAAGGAAAAGGAGAGGTGGAGAAAGATAGAAAGTAAATCCTGTTCAAGTAAAACGGTCATAGAAAACCTACAGGACAAATTGGATTACTACAGAAACCAAGCTCCAGGCCAAAGAAAAGTGGTACAAATGATCAAATTTATGTCTGTGAGACTTGTGCCTGCCACATTTGTCACACCTGGTTCCACAGGCCATTTCATTGGTATTCAATGCAACACAAGATCATCTTATTCCCTCCTTGAGGAGCTCACTGTCATGGTTAATTTTAAATGTCAACTTGACTGGGCCACAGGGCACACAGACGTTGGGTCAAACATTATTCTAGGTGTAATGTGAGGGTGTTTCTGGATGAGATTAGGATTTGTGTCATTAGACTGGTAAACAGATTGCCCTCCCTGATGTGGGTGGGCCTCCTCCAATCAGTTGAAGGCCTGAATTAAAAAAAGAAAGATTGAATAAGACAGAGCTCCTTCTGCCTGATTGATGAGCTGGAACATCAGTCTTTTCCAGCCTTCATTATTGAACTGAAAATTTGACTCTTCTTGGGTCTCAAGCCTTCTGTTTAGACTAGAACTGACACCATCAGCTCTCCTGGATCTCCAGCTTGCTCACTGCAGATCTTGGGACTTCTCAGTCTCCATAATCACATGAGATCTGTATCCATATCTTTATATTTATATCTGCATCTCCTATTGATTCTTTCTCTCTGGAGAACCTTCACTAATTCGCCCACCTAGCTGGCCTTCTTAACTGAGCAGCAGAAGTCCGGACTCTGCCGCAGCATGGAAGATATAAACTGGAAGAAAAGGGTAATACCAAGATATGGGTAACTACATCTTGACCTCGGATTTGTGGCCATTTGTCTAGCCCTATATTTCCCACATCAAGGCGTCTTCATTTGGCAATTACATCTAAAATCTGTTGTGTTGTCCCCTAAAACTAAGGTTCTTATTTTTCTCTTAATGTCTTCTCCAGTTCACGACAAGCCTCATCAGTGACAAACCTATTATATGGTAAGAGCTGAGAGGCAACTTTGCATGCCCCACCTCCATCTGCCCAATTCTTATTCCTTTGACAGAAAAAATCCTTTGGGTTAAGATGTCATGTTACCAGGAGAGTCTGTTTAGAATGCAAATAGCCATGGAAGAAGACCTATTAATGTTAGTATCTTGGCATGCACCCATTCCTAGATGCCACCTTGAGAGTGGAGACCAAAGGAATGAGACACAACACAGTACAGTTTCAGAGGAGGCAGAGGGAAAGATGTTGGGGGACTGGCTGGGGAGGACCAGCTTGGGTGGGACACAGCCTTGGGAAGTCCCACACAGTCAGATGTCAGTAAAGGCACGAGAGGATGCAGAAGGAGGACAGGGGCTAAGGAAAGAGGCCTGGAAAGAAGTCAAGAGAAGGTCAGAGTCCCAAAAGGGGGAGGGCACTAGACTAACATTTTGCCAGTTGGACACTTGTGTTAGGACTGGCTCTGGTACCGTTTCTCCAGGCCTGAGCCCAGATACTCTTATCAGCTCTCTCCTCCCTTGGCCTCTCTCACCTCCCTCGTGATCTCTCACTAAATCCTGCTGTTTTCAATTCCATGTCGCTTGGATCCTGCCTTCATGTCTGGTTCCCAGATACAATTCTGCTGCTGTCGGCCCTGAGGGTCACACCAGGACTGTGCTCCACCCTTCATCCTGGTTCCATCCTTGCGGGATATATCTCCCACTTTGAAAATCACCTCCCTCTCATGTGGGTGATCCCAACACTCCCTTCTCCCCGGGGCCACCTGTGGCTTCAAAGACACGCGCTAGTAAGTGAAACTCCTGACTCTCCCTTAACGGACTCCTAACCTGCTCCCTACCTAAGGTCCTTTTTAGGAATAGCTAACACTCGTATAGTGAATTACAGTTTATAGAAATATTGCCATCAACTATAACCTGGCTGGCACCCCCAACACTGAAACCACCCAGGCAAAGACTACTCAGGCTTCTATTGGTCATTATTGCCAAAGCCAATGAATACCTTTCATTTATTGTCTTGCCCTTCTCTTTGCCACCTGTGGCATAATTCAACATACCTTCATTTTGTTAATCTCCCCTGCCCGTCTCCCTGGCATGACTCTATGCCACTTCTTCACGGCACTGGCTATAGCCTTTGTCCACTCAGCCTCCCTCTCCTCACCTTGGTAACTGCCCCCACCTCCCTGAAGAGAGTGAGCAACAATCCCTGTGGGCCAAGCATAAAACCAAATCTCTCTGCCCTCAGTAATTGAGCCAGAGATGGGTCACACGTCCCAAATCAGGCCAGTTTTCCACCAGGACTTTCTAAATGAAGCTGGTTGGGGCACACCTTTAATAGATCTGTGTTGCTGTATAACAAATACTCCCAAAATCTCAGTGGCTTATAACAACCAATATTTATTTTCTCATCCATGAGTCTGTAGGCCCGATGTGGCCAGGATTGGCCTCAGGTGTGCTTCCCAGGCTTCATTCTCTCTGGACCAGCGGCTACTTAGGGCCTACTCTTCTCAGAAGAGAGCCCAGGAATACAGAGCAAGATGAAACACAGGATGCCTCGGATGGCCTTGACCCAGAACTGTCACATTGTCACTATCCACATTTCCAAAGCAGACCGTGTGGCCAAACCCAGCATCACTGAGAAGCTGCCTGTAAGTGGGAGGAATTGCAGTCACCTGGTAATTGGAGGGGAGAGAGGTGGGGAGGAGTGGGAGTGGATAATACAAATATCCCTGCATGGGAGTGGGGCACGAAGAACCAGGAACAGTAACCAACCTGTCACACTCCCTTTACCTTTCTGAACCCAGGCTCGAAGGATGGACATTAGGAGTCGCTCTGGCCATGCCCCCACCATGTGGGGCTGGCCTGAGGATGAAGCCCGTGCCCAAAAATCAGTTCCTGGATCTAGTGGTCCGGCTCCATCCCTGCCGTCCCGGGTTTTAGTTATCAGTTATTGAATTTCCCTTTGGTTTGGGATTCTGTCACTCACTCGCCAAGAGGACCGGCAAGTTTCTTCTCTTAACTCTCAAGTGGTCCTTGTTGGCCTTGTGTTCTGCACTCGGCTCCTCTCTAGAAAAGGAAGGAGTCAGCAAACTCTGGTTTGTGCCAGCCACCTGTTTCTTGTAAACAAAGCTTTATTGGAACACAGCCATGCACATTAATTTACATACTGCCTGTAGCTGTTTCTGCACTGCACCGGGAGAGTTGGATAGTTATGGTAAGAGACCATATGGTCCACAAAACCTATTTACTATTTGGCCCTTTATAGAAAAAGTTTGCCTGGTCCTACTCCAAAAGATGGAGGCCATGTGGTTTCCCTGGCCAGTCTCATCCACCTGCACACTGGTGACTCCCAAATCTCTCTGGCTCCAGACCTCACCCCTGCATCTTAGGATAATCGTGCACATCGTTTTCTGCTCAGATGCTCCACAAGCTCCTCAAATTCAAGGAGCCTTCAACTCCAGCTGAGCTCACCCTCTCCCCCTAAACAGAATCCTCTTTCCTAGTCCCCAGTGTGGGCAAGTTGTGCTGCCTTAGCAGCCAGTAGCCCAAACTAGAACACATCGTAGACTCTCTCTTCTCTCTCGTCCCCCTACTTCCCATGTCCTCCCCCTCATTCCCTTCTTCTCTCTCCCTCCCCTGCCCCATCAACAGGTTGTGCTGGTTTTGCTTGGAAACATTTCTGAAATCTCTCCACTCTCCAGCCGTCGTCATGTATCCTCACTTGAGTCATTGCAGCCTCTTAACTTGTCTCTCTGTCTCTGGTGTTTTCCACCTAAACCATCCCTGCCCTTCCGGCAGGGAATCTTTTAAAGCACCAATCCTGACCTGTTGTAAACTTACTCAGTGGCTCCCATTAGGAGTCAAGTCCAACCTTGATACCCCAGCACACGAAACCTAAATTTCCTGGCCCTGCTGGTCCTCCTGTCCCTATTCTAGGGTAGATCTCCTCTCACCCAAGACTAATGTGGAAATATGCACACTATGCTGTCTCTGGCCTCTGGCCTTGGTTTATGCCTGTTCCTGCTGTCAGCCCTGCTCACCCCCACCCCTCTTCTACACTGGCTAACTCATCCTTCAGGATTCAGAACACTCATCACCCCCTTCTAGATGACCCTCTCAGGTACCACTTACCTTCCCAAGCTGAGCTGCGAACAACTTTTTTCTTGTCTCCCAGCTCTCACCCTAAAGTTACCTGTTTACCTGTCTGCTCACCTCGCTGTCAGCCCCTGGGGCACAGAGCCCATGCTTTATTTATCCCTGTGCCTCTGGCTCCTGGCACCAAGTGTTTGGTGAACAGAGCTGACTGTAAGGTGTTTCTCGCTCATATTACCAAGTACTGAATGTTTACAACAGCCTTTGAAATATCATTCCCAACTTTATGAATTAGGAAACTGACTTTCAGAGAATTTGCCCAAAGCCATGCCGCTGATAAGGAATAGAAGACTGAACTTAAATCCAGGTCTACCGACCTTGAACTGTTGGGAAATTTTGACCACAAAACCTTGCTTTTTTTTTTTTCTTGATTAATCCATTGTATTAGTTATAAAACATATCACAGTTATGAAAGTTATGTCACAAGACATAAATGTGTATCTTTTGTAGTAATAATAAAATAAATAAATAAATAAAAATAAACATTTCTACAAAGAGCTCTGTTATCCTGGTGCACCTCGCCTACTATCAGTGTGCAGAAGTTTCTCTGAGGTATACACCTAAGAGTGAAATTCATATATGCACCTTCACCTTTACCAAATAATGCCAAATTTGTCCAATGTCAATAGCATCAGCAATGAAAAGGAGTTTCTGTTACTCCACATCCTTACCAATGTTTGGTATGTGCTGTGGTCTGAATGTTTATGTCCCCCCCCCCAAAAAAAATCCATGTGTTAAAATCCGAGCCTCCCCAAAGATTGATAGTAATTGTAGGTGAGGCCTTAGGAAGTGGAGCCTTTATAAATGGGATTAGCGCCTTATAAAAGAGGCTCTAGAGAAATCTCTAGTCCGTTCTACCGTGTGAGAACACGGCAAGAAGTTGCTGGCTATGAACCAAGAAGAGGGTCTTCCTGAATGTGACCATGCTGATGCCTTGATCTTAGACTTCCCATCCTCAAAGCTGTAAGCCAAGAATTTCTGTCGTTTATAAGCTATCCAGTCAGTAGTATTTTGTTATAGCAGCCCCAATGAACTGAGACAATATAAATTTAAAAAAATTTTTTTGCTTTCCTGATTATCGGTGAGATGGAACCATTTTATATATTTATCAGTCATTTTACTTTCCCTTATGAAAAATGCCTGTTTATGTGTTTGCCCATTTTTCCACTGGGTTATCTGGCATTTTCTCATTGGCCCATGGGAGTTATTTATATATTCTGGATGTGAGCCCCTGTCAGTTATGTGTCGTGACAAATAATGTTCTCACTTTATGACTTATCTCTTTATATTTTATGGTCTTGATTTATGAAAGTTCTTAATTTTTATTGCAATTGCGTGTATCAATCTTAACCTCTGTGGTTTGTATTTTGTGTGTGTGTGTGTATTTGTTTGTTTAAGGAATTCTTCCCTCCCCCAAGGTCATCAATAGTAAAAGATAGCATTTACGGAGTACTCTCTGTTTCAGTACTCATTATCCCCCCTTTTACAGATGATGAATGCAAAGCACAGAGAAGTCAAGCAACTCCACAGCAAATCAGCCGTGGAGTCAGGTTTTAGCTTCAAATGATGTGGCATCTGAATAGAATTCCTTGAGTTAACTGAGGAACAGACCTCCACCATTTCAGCACTAAAAATAGGCAGTTGATTAAAGGCTTTTGGTGTCCTGTAAAGTGAACAGGACATCCCCTGAAGAAGCCTCCTAAGAGGTAGAGGCCATCACAAACCCCAGAGCAGCCTCCAGCAA
Source organism: Neofelis nebulosa (assembly GCF_028018385.1). Classification (NCBI taxonomy): domain Eukaryota; kingdom Metazoa; phylum Chordata; class Mammalia; order Carnivora; family Felidae; genus Neofelis; species Neofelis nebulosa. The sequence continues at coordinate 44,577,440 of NC_080795.1, read as the reverse complement.
CTCCTACGCAGCCAGGACCAAAATAGCTCACACAGCATTCTTGCCGCCTCCTTGTGAACTGTGTGGAAAAGAACATTGGTCACGAATTCTTTGTTCCAACCACCCCCACACACCAGGACAGCCACAGCAACTTCAGGGGCATCTTGGAATCTGGAGAACAGCATGTCACCGGCTACACATCACACGGACCTAGTCCGTACCAAGTGCTGTCTTCCTCTACAATTAGAAGTTGTTTAAGTAAATGCAAAGAAACAGAAAATGATTTTTTTTAATTAAAAAATAAGATGGGGGCGCCTGGGTGGCTCAGTCGGTTGAGCGTCTGACTTCAGCTCAGGTCGCGATCTCACAGTTTGTGAGTTCAAGCCCCGCATCGGGCTCTGTGCTGACATCTCAGAGCCTGGACCCTGCTTTGGATTCTGTGTCTCCCTCTCTCTCTCTCTCTCTCTCTCTCTGCCCCTTTCCTGCTCACACTCTGTCTCTCAACAATAAATAAATGTTAAAAAAAATTTTTTTAAAGAAATAAAAAATAAAATGGGAGTGAATTGAGTGTAGAAGACTATGGGGGTCAGATTATAAAGTGTCTCATATGCCAAGCTTAAGAAGTGTGAACGTTACTGTGTCAATGGAGAGGTTTGGTAGCATTTTAAACAGCAAAGTAACACGATCCATTTATTATCTTGCTTGTTAGAGACTGTATGACTAGTTACAATCTGGCTGATAGAATATATGAAGCAGTGGTTGTGCCAGGCTCTGCTGATAGTACCCTCCCACCCCATCCTGGTTTCTTCCTTGCTGACAGAGCTCGCCTCCCACTTTGGAGACTGGAAATGCTCAGGAATCACTTTCCCAGCCTCCCTTGCTGGTAGAACGTGGATGGGCATGTGATCCTAATCCTAGCTAATGGGACCTGAAGGGGAGTCTGCTGGGAGAGTTTGAAAAGGTTTTCCTCTTCAGTAAAGAGATGCATCAGAAGAAATGCCTTGACTTTTTTCTAAATGCGGTCATGTTTGCATGCGATGCCTGGAGCTGCCACTGTGCAAAGGGAAAAGCCTGATACATCAGGCATAGTAGAGCAGAAAGATGCAAGTGATGACATCACAGAGCCACATAGAACCACATTCCCTCCAGAGATAACAGGTGTTTTTTCTCTAAGCCACTTGCATTGGGATATTCTGTGACTTGTACCCTAAAGCATCTCAACTGATGGAAGCATTAATAAATCGCCAACACAATGTGATATTACAGAAGATATTTTAAAAAAACATTCTTCCTTCAGATATTAATTTGAAATAAATGAGCCTCTTAAAATTGCAAGTAGTTAGCTACCATATTAACTGTTCCTTGAACATTTTGGGTGCTCAAGCAAAAAACTGCAGAACTTGGTGGTTACTTGTCTTCATACTTCTCTACCTAAAATGATTTTTTTTTCTCGTTTCCTTCTCTCACCTGTGCACTTCCCCTAACAAACACTGAAAAGTTTCTCCCAGTTTTTCCACTAGGCAACTATTCTCTTTTCATGAAGGTCTCTCTGTAATGAAATCATGGCAGTCAAAACACGTTATGTAAGAAGAACCTCAGCATTTTGTGAACAAAAGAATTGTAAGTTCCAGTGCTTCAGGCAGCAATATAGAATCCTAAAAATCTCAAGATATCTTACAAATCCTTTGTAGTAACCCAGTAGAGTTAAAAAAAAATTTTTTTTTTTTACGTTTTATTTATTTTTGAGAGACAGAGAGAGAGAGAGAGAGAGAGAGAGAGCCTGAGCAGGGGTGGGGCAGAGAGAGAGAGGGAGACACAGAATCTGAAGCAGGCTCCAGGCTCTGAGCTGTCAGCACAGAGCCCCCATGTGGGGCTCGAACTCGCAGACCGCAGATCATGGCCTGAGCTGAAGTTGTGTGGTTAACCGACTGAGGACACCCAGGCGCCCCCCATTCTAACTTCTTATATCCAGTAGCTGGCAAAGTTTCAGCAATTCCTTCTGGTTCCATCGGAAGGAAAACCCATTTCTGAAAGAAACGTTGGGGTCCTCCAGCTACCGCAGATTCCTTCCTTCCTTGCAGGGATATTTACTGAGGACCTATCAATTGTTGGCATCGAGATGTAATCGATCCAACCTTTATTCTCGTGTTGCTTACAGTATTTCCGGGAACTCGTGACTTTCCCACATACAAACAACTTTGAAAAAGCAAGTGAGAAAAGTCATAGCTGGAGCTGTCAGGTACAGACGGGGCGAAGGGAGGAAGGTGGCTGGCCGCGCTGGGTTGGATGCGTTTGTCTCCCATTCACTTCCGTGCGCTGCTGCCCGAGCGCTGGCCGGGGCTGGCAGCGAGACACCTCCCTCCCGGCCCTGCAGGTGCGGTACCCCGCCCCCCCCCCCCGCCCCGAGCGCTCGGGGGATCAGCCCTGCGCGGTCTAGTGCGCCGCGAGCCGTCCCGGGAGGCCGCGGCCGGCCGGGCTCCCCGCGGGCACCTGGCGCGGGAAGACTGAGGCCGCGCGGGGTGGGAGCCGCACCTGCCGCCGCGCGGGGGGCGGGAGCCAGGTGGCCCCGGCGCCGAGCAGGAAGTGGCTCCGGCGCGGCCGGGGCGCGGCCTCGGCAGGGCGCGCCCCCTCCGCGGTGCCTGGCGGAGCGGCGGGGCCGGGAGCGGCCGGAGCCCGAGCCCGAGCGCCGGGAGCGAGCCCCAATGGCCGCCGCCTCGGCTGCCGTGGACGAGCTGTCCCGGAACTTCACGTACGGGGCGCTGGGCGCCGGCAACGGCTCCCTGTCGGGTGCGTGGTACCGCAGGAACCAGGTAAGGGCCGGCCGGGCCCGTCGCCCGGTGGGGACACGGGCGGGGCCGCCCGCCTGCCGGCTCTCAAAGGACACCGGGCTGTAATGTTGCCAGCCGTTCACTTAACTGCCCCTGATTGGGGAGAGCGCGGGCGCCCCCGCCGTCTTCCCCCGGGGCGTCGGTCCCTGGGACGGGGGCGCAAAGGTCCGTGGCTGTGACCTCCGCGGGGTCAGTCCTGAGCCTCTCGGTCCCGAACACTCCCGCCCCTCCAGCCTGAATCCGCCTTCTCCAGGAAGGATTCTAGGAGTGTGGGGTGAATCTCTTTCCACCCATAATCCACCCCCCTCCCAGGATCATTTTACAGTTAAAAAAATAATAATAAGTGACACTCCATTCTCAGAAGCAGGGAGCTCATGAAGGGCAACCAAATGTCACCTCCGTGCAGATGCTCTGCGTGCATGTGTGTCCCCACAGTCTCAGCACACAGCTTTTCCATTTCCGTGCAAAGAACACCGGTATTCTCGGGTTGCAGTTGCAAGACTCCCTCCTGTCTCACCGGAGTATTACTGGGAAAACATCGTCGGCCTAAACAAGGCCAGTTTATGCTGGAAACATACATTGAACGAGATCAAAAGGGATTGGAGCTTTTCCTTTCTTTCTGGCTTGGTTTAAGATCAGAAACACAGTTCTGGCGAGCCCATCCTCTAGCCGTGTTCATATTCTTTCAAGTGGGGGCCCGTGATCTTGATGTAGTGGATCCCAGGCTTCCACCTGTGATCATAAGTGTGTTTTGTCTTGTTCTTTAACAAATCCGTGGGCCTTCTTATTTTACAACAATGTAATCAAACTGGTTGTTACTCTTGGTCTAAATCATGTTTTCATCAATAATAATAGGCCTAGCATTCCTTTTATGCTGGAAAAGCGTTTTGAATATGCATTTCTAAAATGTTAAAATTTTGTTTTCAGAAATTTAACACAGATGATTACTTATATAAAGACAAAATAAGCATGTTCACCCTACTAGTTTTCAACAAAGAGGAGAGTTATTTGCTTTAAATCTGTTTTACTGCAAAACATCCTAAAGTAGGAAAAATGAGGGGACTTTGAGCCTCTTTGTATGTAACCTTTTGGACCTCTTCCTTCACAGGAGTTACAAAAAAAAGAATTGCTTTTTATGGGAAGCTCTTTGAGTCTGTTAAACGATGCTTATGCTCGTATAGATTATAAGCATGTTACAATGTGCTTGTGCTAGAAGTACTCCCAGTAAAGGTTTAAGAATGGACTGTTTTTCCTTTGGTAAAGAAATTAGAGGGTCAGTAGTTGTGACCTACAATGGCATCATCCAGAACAGGAAAAAAACATTGTTTTCACAGTGGAAACCCCTGTAATCAGTTTTCTTTGATGTTTCCTGGAATTCAATATTGTCTTGGCTCTCTAACATCAACCACGTTACCACGTGACATAAATGTGAGGCCTTAACTTTATGTTTGCAAGGTCTAACTTGCCATTGACAGTATATATTTGTACAGGTTTAAAAGGGTGTATCTAGGCTATGTTCATTGAAATTACTCAGCTGACATCTAAACTATAGCTCGTTTGAGGTAAGATTGTATCAACTTTTCCCATTATTGTATAAATTTAGGCCATCTTTTAAGGCTTACAGGACTGTGAAAATTGATTTTTTAAAATCCATTCAGCAAACATATTATTGAGTGCCTCCAGTGCTGGCCAGGTCAAGTAAAGATAAAATGGAGTCTTTTTTTTTTTTTTTTTTTTCTTTTCTTTCTTGACATAGTTGAATGTAGATGACTGGAAATGGGGGTGGTTCCAGAAAAACAAAGTGTGAGATACAAGTTTAAGACGCTCCCACTCAGAATTAGCTTTGGTTGCTGGATAGTCAGGGTTTAATCAATTTTACCACAACTAAACTATTTGATGACAGTGTCTATTCGCCAACAGCTCAGTCTCTCTCTGTCTTTCCAAGTGATAACCATCAGACTGATAAATTAACCTTCCTCATAGAAAAAGACCAACACTTTCACATAACAGATGAATATTTAACAGTGGTCTCTTAGCATCAGTGTTGTCCAAGGCAAAAACGTGAGTGCTTCTAGAGGAGGAAATCTCAAAGCAGGTAGAAAGTAGCAGTTCAGTGGGGAAAATGTTTTGGGGAACCAGAGAAGTGAGGTCTTTGCCCCTTTTTTGGTCACTCAGGAGTCTACCTATGAAAGTACAGATGCAATAGAATTCTGTAAAGGTATTTTCTTCCTGTTCGACCCACAAGTTTTCAGTATAAAAGGTAATATTTCTAAGATGGTTATTGAGCCCCCTGCTTTGTACAAAACACTGTAGTCTTCAGATCCAAACCCTTCCTTCTAGGAGTGTTGCTAGGTGCTTGGAGAAATGAACTATGCAGGTAACTCCAAAAGCAGGCAGCATGCTTTAAGTGTCACATGAGTGATACAAAGTCCTAAAGAAATTCGGAGCAAGGTGGCTTTTCGTAGGGGCCATCAGGGGTATTTTGTGGAAGGGTGGTATTTAAGCTGGGCACTTAAGGGTGGACAGAGTTTCACTGATGGAAATGTACAGGTGGAAGTCATTCCAAGAGAGGAAAAGTCTGGGGACCAAGGACAGACCATGAGGCCGGGTCAGGTGTCTTTTTGAATATTTTTGTACCTAGTGTACAAGTCAGTAGCCATTCTGGTTGCAGTGGAGCATGGAGACTGTAAGGTGGAAATACAATTTGGGGTCTTAAATATGGCCATGGATTGCCTTGAAGGACTGGTTAAGAAATCTGGACTTTGTAGACAATGGGGAGCCATCGAAGGCTTTTTGAGCAAGGAGTGTGAGAATCAAAGCAAATTAAATAAAAGGAATTTAAGGCTAGCAGGATGCAGAGGCCTCAAATTGGCTAAATCCAGCCCACAGATGTGTCTTGTTTGACCGGCAGAGAGGCTTTAAAAAATGTTTAATACATTGCCAGCCTTAAAAGCAAGTCGATTGTATATGAAGTTTCAAGTTTCAGTGATCTCTTTAAATGTTAGAAGTTCTAGCAGCACTTGGCCCTTTTCCCCACCTGTCCCACAAGCTAACTGCGCGTTGAAGTTCACAGTTTAGAGCAGCTGTGCTCCCCACCTAAGACCCTCCCTTTGCTCTCATCTCTTTTACCTACTGGCCCCCGTAGGCATTTATTTTGCAACCAGTGTTAGAGGCTGTAGTCTAGTCTCTGCTGTGAACTAGAGAGTGTGGTTAGGCAAGTAACTCTGGGCTTCAGTTTCCTTTCCAGTAAAACGAGGGTTGGAATAAAAGATCTCCAGTCTCCCTTTTGCTATCTGATTGATTAAGTAGTGCCAAACCAGAAAGGTTATGGAAGGAATGGACAGAAAGGATGGATGTAGGAAATATTGTGAAGGAGGGGTTTTGACCCTGGTTCTTAAAGTTTAAGCATGTTGCTAAGTATCTAAATTCACAAGGACATTGTCAAAAAGGTTTATTCTGCATAGGGTGAAATGAAAATTCAGAATTTTTTATGTCCTTTATTTGCACTTTTAATTTTCAATGGCTTGAATTTTTAAAGTCAACATATTTAAAGGAAAATTGATACGACTTGGCAGAGAAAAGGCAAAACCAAGAGACTGACATTTGTTATGCATTTACTATGTAACACTTTATAGCTGTTATCTCAGTGGAGCCCCCCAATAACCTCGTAAGGTACAGATTATCTTCTCTGTTCATGTAAGGAAACTTGTGTTAAATAATTTGCCTCTAGATCTTACAACAAGTAGGTCTAACTACAAGCTATTCTTATTCCTTGCCTGAAGGCCATTGCTTAGAAACTAAGGCTTGAAAAGAATGTGGTGTTAAGAGGAAAAATGAGGGGGGAATGAATAGGGCTTGTTTCATTGCACCAAAGAAAAATCACATTGAGTTTTATGTTACCCTTTTATTAATTTTGCTTTGCTACCATCTATTTCTTTTCTGCTGGTAGCTCACCTGGCTATCTCTTAAAGAAAGAAAAGTGCCCAAACTTATAAATAACCAAAGGACTGGGTAGAGGTTGCTGGTCCTTTCCATTTCCTTCCCAAGAAAAATCCCTTTTTTGTTTTGTTTATGTTTATTGGGGTTTGGTTTTTGTTTTTTGTTTTTTTGCCTTTCTTATATATCCAATGTGGCATTTTCCCATTACCAGGTTTTCTGTGAGATGCATGTATTATGGGGCAGCAAGAGGAAGGAAGAAGCAGGTTACCTCAAAGCAACTATATCGAAGCTTTCGTAAAAAAAAAAAAAAGTCATCATCATCATCATCATCATCATCCCATGGTTTTGTTAGAGGAAGAGTCTTTTTTTTTTTTTTTTTTAATAAAATTTTTTTTTTTCAACATTTTTTATTTATTTTTGGGACAGAGAGAGACAGAGCATGAACGGGGGAGGGGCAGAGAGAGAGGAAGACACAGAATCGGAAACAGGCTCCAGGCTCCGAGCCATCAGCCCAGAGCCTGACGCGGGGCTCGAACTCACAGACCGCGAGATCGTGACCTGGCTGAAGTCGGACGCTTAACCGACTGCGCCACCCAGGCGCCCCAGAGGAAGAGTCTTAATGCCTCTGTGAATTTGGCAGACAAGATGTTTACATTTCAATCTACCTGATATCCTCCTTATGGCTTGATTTATACTAACTAGTTATAATATTTGTATTGATGCAATCAACAAAATTCAGGCTATGGGAAACTTTGTCATTTTATAGGTTTAAATGGTTCCATTTCTTCAAAAATCATTTTTACAACAAAAAAAAAAGGGAGAGAATGGATAGAGGAGCTGTAGATTAAAATAGACCTAAAAAAATAAAAAATAAAAATTAAATTAAATAAAATAGGCCTAAAAACCCTATCTGAAAAAGGATGCACCTTGGGTGATAAAACTAAAGGGAAGGCAAGACAATGATTGCAGTAAAGTCAGGCCAGTGGTTCCTTGTGGGAAGGGAAAGGGTTGTGATGGGGTGAGGCAAAGGGAGGGCTCTGGGTGTGTGCCCAATTTCTGTGTTTTGATCTGGATGGTGTTATAAGAGTGTTTACCTTATAATAATTCATTCAAGTAATTTATTCATCTCTGTCATTCTCTCTGTGGTTGCCTGTATCCTACAATTTTTTTAAGTTTAAAAAATAATGTTAGCATTGCTACAGCTGTTCAACTTACATGCTTTTTACCCAGGTAGACAATGGTATACCATATACACCCGGTGGGAAGTGGTATGCCATTGCCACTTTGCTTAAACAAACAACTGAGAATTATTTAGGCAGTTTCTTTTTAAGATGTTGATGATTGTTCAAGTTGGCGTTTGAGAGCTTACCATGGAAGGGATGATATTCCCCTAAACTGTCCTTTTTGGTTTTGTATAGTGCAGTTTTAAAAGCTCAGTCTTTTTACCAGAGGTGTTGGCAAGTTTCCTAATTTCTCCAAATCTTGGCTTTCTCTATTGGAATGGTAATAACAGTATGCCACATACTTTCTATGGTTGATATAGGAATAAGAAAAGATGATGTATGAGGGCGCCTGAGTGGCTCAGTCAGTTAAGCACCTGACTTCGGTTCAGGTTATGATCTCACGGTTCGTGAGTTCGAGCCCCATGTCAGGCTCTGTGCTGACAGCTCAGAGCCTGCAGCCTGCTTCGGATTCTGTGTCTCCTTCGCTCTCTGCCCCTCCCCTGCTCATGCTCTGTCTCTCTCTGTCTCAAAAATAAACACTAAAAAAAAATTTTTTTTAAAAGAAAAGCTAGTGAATGTCCAGAAGTTAGCAAAGTGCCAGGCACAGAGAAAGTACTCAAATACTGGCTATTATTACTAGTCGTATTACAGTCAACCTATATTATAGGAAATGCCATGAAATATATATTTCTAATAATTAGCAATTGTTGGACTTAGTTCCTTGTAAATGGAAAGAAATAAGAGAAATCATACTAGGTGTTTGAGGTAACTTTTCTTTCTTTAATCTAAAACCACTGACTTCTCTATCCAGTGCCTTCCTCATTCCCTCTGGTGTTTGCTGCCCCTTCACTCTCCAAACGTATTCACATTCCAGAACACTTCCTAATTGCAGTAATTTCCTAACTGGAACGCTTGGTATCTTGAAGCACTAAGGCAAGGATTCTTCCTATGGCTTCGGCCACTTTCCAGACTCCTGGGCTGGGGAGATGGCTGTGTAGCACTGGGAACAGTGACAGACGTGTTTGGTGGCAGCAGTGTGGTCACAGTACCAGACACTGATCGTAGTTTAAGCAGAAGGACCAGCACTCCCAACCTGGGAGGGACTGTTAATGTTGAGACTTCCGTGCCATTTATTTTAGCTTGGGTGTGCTTGTTTATTTGTTTTCTCCCAAAGACCCAACATTATTCCGTTTGCACCTCTTGATAATTCATCTCCCACTGTGTTCCAGATAAACCTACCTTTTCCATGAAGTAAAGCTCATTGCCCAGTCTTTCCTGGTCCACAGAATGTCCTGATTGCCTGGAAGCTGGAAGGTAATAGTCCACATCCCCTCACATAGTTCCCTGCCTGTACTTTCTCTTGTCACTTGCCCAGCCCTTGGTCATTCTTGGCATGGCCTCCTGTCATCTTTGGCACAGTCAGGAGGTACAGACTATTCCCTTATATAAATACAAGCTAACATATGCTTCGTCCTGAGCGCCGCACCTCAGCAAGGATTGTGTTTGTCCTGGCCTGACCCCTTCAGAGACCCTGGCCTTGACAGGTCATTCCTACAATGAGAGTCCTGCTGCTTGCCTGCAGTCTCACACTGGTTTCCTAAATCACCCACCTCTCCTTCTGTGTACCCCTCCAACTGGTTTCTTCTTGGAGTAACTTGGACCACTGGCCTTTAGTTCTGTCTTCTAGCTTAGCTTAGCTTCCCTACCAAGAATGTTTTGTAATTAAGAGACCTTAGTTTGCAAGTCACAGAAAACCTGACATTAACTGCTTAAGTAAAGGAAAATTGATCAGCTTAACATGAAAGTCCAGAAGAACTCCGGGTCCACCTAAGCCTTGACCCAGAGGCTCTAAAAACATGGTGAAGGCTCAGTATCTCACTGTACTCTTCAACTTTTGTTCCTTTGTTCCTTTTGTTCCTTTTGTTCAACTTTTGTTCCTAGAGTTTGTTGGTTCCACTTTTAGAAGATTTGCCCCACTAGCCCACATTCTCCCTTCCACTTCCAGGAGGGGAAGCTTGACTTTCTCAACCGATGAAAATAAATGGGCTTTAGTCTGACTGGATGAGGTTAGGTCCATGGCCTTTCCCATGCCAGTCACCAAAGCTAGAGTTACTGGGCTTGGTGTCCCCGAAGAATGTGGGAAGGACTGGCTGCGAGAGGGGTCCTGTAACCAAGAAAAGGAGTTACTATATGGCCCTAACAACAGTGTCCTCCTGAGGATTATGGTCTTCTTGGGCAACTCTCAAGCTAACACCCTTTGCAACTCATCTAGGACCTTCCTTTTCTGTATCCTGTCTCACATGAGCAGCCCCCAAAAAGTTGCCTCCTATTTAGCCTGCTTGTCTTTGTGGGTGAGACCTGACTAGTATAATCTCCTTAGAAGCTTAGATTATAAGATCAATTTCTAAAATATTTTTATTAGCACAAGGTCTAAGTGGTGGCTTACTTCACCCCTCACACACCTTCAAAAAAAAATCTACAAAGGCCCCCTCTCTTTCCTATTGATGGAAAAGTCAAAGGGAATCATTTGGCAAAGGTAGTGTACCTTGCTTAGTCTCTATCTTGACTCTACCTGCTTAGAAATTTCTTTACCATCAGCAATCACCTCTTCAGTAAGTTGGAAACTCCTAAAAGTTTAGTGGATTTAGGTGAAAAAAGGTATGGTATATGAAGGCAATACTGTGTGCAATCCTAGAAGCCAGGTTAGCATTTCTAATATCTCATTCGAGTTTGGTGTTAATCCTGTGAATTTTGGGTTTTTTTAAAATTTCTTCTTCAGTCTCTGGACTTGTAGATGGCTGATTGTTCCAGGGCTGTTAGGGACATAACTTTGTGTTCCCTGTTGTCACAGCCCATATTGAGCTTGATCAGCTAATCAACAAATGAGAGCCTAAAATGCAGTCAGTATTCCACTCCATAAAAATCACATGCAAAGAGCCCTTCTTAACAAAGCAGTGTTGGACAGTGATGTCAAAGAAATCAGAAAACATGGACCATGTCCTCAAAATGTAGACATATATATGATGTATCATATGTGTGTGTGTGTGTGTGTGTGTATTTTGTGTGTGTGTGTACGTGTTTATGAGAGAGAAAGAGGGAGAGGGTCAGGGAGAGGGAGAGACTGTTTTATCATTACTTGATAAACATTTGAAGGGTGGTGTGAAACTACCCCTTGCTTATACTATCTGATGGACTGTTTACATTAAGCTTCTAGACTAACATAGTACAGGTATGTATTTGTAAATAAAAGAGCCAAACAGAAGAGGAAATACTATCATATACCTTTAGATATGGCTCTCTGAGTCACAGCAGTGGAAAAGTTGAGTGGTTCTTTGTGAGCAAGGTACAAACAGACCTCATATTATAAGCAGCTGCCACAGCCATAAAGTAGAGAAGAATTGTGAGTTATATGTAGAATGTTTTATTAATCTTTGGAACTACATTTGGAGACCCAAATCATAGTCACTATCATTGGCCCGGAATGAGGAGCTTGGGGATAGGGGAAATTATCTTGGCTGTGAGGAGTGGCCCTTTAGAGGTGATGAAACGTGCAAGTCACGGTGCCTAAGAGGTGTAGAAAATTTGAACTTGATTCCTGCCTTCTGTCAGGAAGATTTGGTGTGGTGGGTGGTAAGGGCCACAGAAGTCTCTGGCAGAAGTCTGTCAGAGAATGGCGATGTCGTTATTTCTCCCTCATATTGAGGCAGAAATTCCCCCGGTGGCTGATGCCTGACTAGACGACAGAGTTCAGTCTCCAGGAGGATGGAACTGACCAAACACAGAGTTCGAGGCAAGCCAAAGGCCTTTTGCTCTTCAGAAGGACAGGTACCCCAGAAACTCAGACAGGTGTGGAGGAAGGAGTTATAACTATGGGAGCTCTCAGGTTCCCAGCTTTAGGGTGGAAAGCCTCTTCCACACCCTAGGCTGGCCCCGCAAAAGGCAGACTGCAATCTTGCTTCTTTGAAGACAAGGGATTACAGAGTTTTGAAATTATTATTATGAATGTGTCCTTGCAAAATTTGAAAGTTATGGGACCTTATATCTGTCTGGATGGAAACAGTAGCATTCTTTGTGTTCAGCATGTCTGACTTTGTTTCAAAGATTCCCTTCCCAACCTTATATGAGGTTGATTTGTTTTATAATGGAACCAAGTTTAAGACTTCCTGAATTGGTATCTCACCTCTCTTGACTATTGTTGCTCTCCTTTTAAGAAAGTGTTAAAAGCACCCAAAGCACCTTTGGGAAAACAAAATTTTCCTTTGGGAAAATTTATGGGAAAACAAAAATTATTTCCCATAAATTTTTTCTACTGTAGCTTAAATTTCTCTAAGGCAAAAAACATGATGGCTTCTTGGTAAGCTTAGGAAGGCTTATCCTTAATGGAGTTTGGTTTTTAAAAATAATGAATGTACAATTATGTAAGTAAATGTGTTCCCAAGGAAAAGACAAAATGTAATAGTTCTTAATTGTATGAGAAGGCAATATGTTGGGCTTTTTCTGCCTAGGTTTAAGGTTGATTACAAATTGGCATGGAACTGCTTGTAGGATAGCAACAATATACTGTGTTATGTAATGCACATCTATTCTTTTGGCTTTAAATCACCAGATTTGGATCCAATATCATGAGACTTTTTCAGGATAGAAAGGTAATAACCTTATAGCATACAATAACCAAGATAACAAATTATCTTGCCTGTTCATGCCTGAATATTTTTCTTTCTTTCTTTTTTTTTTTTCACATATGGGATTATAGTTTTAACTCAGTTTGGAGTATTGCAGACAACTCAATTATCTACAAGGGCAAAGGAAATTAGTGGTAAGAGCAGTCTAACCCATTCAGTAATCCAAAAAGCATTACATATTTCAGGTTGTCTCCAGTGTTTACCACTATGAATATGAAGATTGTTTCTTCCTGGCCCTATTGTGATTAACTCTCCCATTGTCCCTGCTTCTTCTCTGAATTCCTGAAGTAGTCTCCTGAATGGCCTTCCTGTTCTCTGGTCTTGCTCTGTGCCAGTCCATCCTCCACACTGCAGCCAGAATAAGTCTTCTGCTTTTTTTTTTTTTTTTTAATGTTTATGTATTTGTTCTGAGAGAGAGACAGAGAGTGTGAGAGGAGGAGGGACAGAGAGACACACACACAGAATTCAAAGCAGTCTCCAGGCTCTGAGCTGTCCGCACAGAGCCTGACATGGGGCTCGAATTCATGCACCGTGAGATCATGACATGAGCTGAAGTCAGACGCTTAACCGACTGAGCCACCCAGGTGCCCCAAGATGAGTCTTCTTAAAAGTAAAATCTGGGGGTGCCTGGGTGGCTCAGTCGGTTAAACGTCCAACTTCAGCCTAGGTCATGATCTCACGGTGTGTGAGTTCGAGCCCCACGTCAGGTTCTGTGCGGACAGCTCAGAGCCTGGAGCCTGCTTTGGATTCTGTGTCTCCCTTGCTCTCTGCCCTTCCCCCACTTGTGCTCTGGCTCTCTCTCTCTCTCTCTCAAAATAAATAAACTTAAAAAAAAAAAAAGGAAAATCTGGACCTATCCTCTAGTTTAGAGTCTTTTGTGCCATATATAACACCACCTACAGATTCATGGCACACAGCATCTCCTGCCTGCCTCTCCAGTCCAACTCTGCTGGCATCTTCGGCTGCAAGGCCCTTCAAGCACCCTGTTTACTGCAGACATAATTAAGTTAAAGATTTCGAGATAGGAAGATTGTCCTGGATTATCTAGATGGACCCTAATGCCATCTTTGTGTAAGAGGGAGGCATAGGGAGATTTCATACGAAAAAAAAGAGATGAGGTGGCCACAGAGATTGGAGTGGCAGAACCATAAAGCAATGATATGTCAGCAGCCATCAGAAACTGGGAAAGGCAAGATATGAATTTTCCTCTAGAGCCTTCAGAGGGAATGTAGCTCTGCCATCTTGGTTTCAGCCCAGTGAAATAGACTCTGGGCTTCTGGCCTCCAAAACTGTAAGAGAATGAATTTCTCTTGTTTTAAGCCACTACCAGGTTTGTGGTAATTTGTCATAGCAGCCACTTCTGTGGCTAATATACTCTCCAAAGTAGGCAGATTTGCACTCTCTGTCCCTTCTGTTTCCATAGCATCTATCGCTAGTACAGATTTCACAGGTGGTAGTCTGTTTGTAATTGGTGCTCTTTCTACTTCTTCTGAGCTCCTCGAGGGTACTTTGCATCCTCAGTTCCTGACATAGAACCTAATGTTCAGCAGTTGTTAAATAAACACCAAACAGACGCATGACTGAATGAATAGCACCACAGGTGAGCTTCCTCAAGCTGTCTGTCTCCCATATCTAGCAGCTTCTCTCCAATCACTTGCATGGCATGTCCTTTCCCTCTACATTGTGCGTTTTTCCCAGGCAGTGTCTACACGTGGTTTTAAGCTAAGTGATGGTTTTATTTTTCTCCATAATATCTTTCCTTGGTTCAGCCAGCTTGCTTTGTGTTTCTTGCTTTTCTTGCTAACATGCCTTCTTTTAACTCTTTTTAAATGAATCCATATTCCCTTTAATTTCATTGAATCTGTAAAGCAGTGATTTTTTTAAACTTCTTCGTTTGAAAATTTTCCAACTTCTAGAAAATTAAGAAGAGTGGATAATAAACACCACATGTCCTTCACCTGGAGATTCACCAGTTGTTAACATTGTGAAACATTTGTTCTCTGTGTGTATGTTTTGTACTTTATGTTATGATATGCCATTTGGAAGTAAGTTGTACACATTATGAGTCTTCATGCCTAATACTTAAGTATTACGAAGTATTGCGAAGAATTTGGGTATCCTCCTGTCCCTTTCTAACTGTTCTAGAGATGAGGTAGTTGTCTACCTGTTTACAACGTGCAAATGCAGAATGGCCCCAGCTCATTCCTGAGAGTTTCCCATGAGACACGGTGAACTGAACACCCATTTCTCAGACGCGTCATCCCTTTGTCAATTTGGGCCCTTAACGGTCATTCCTACAGGGATTAGTTGACCTAAATCACTCAACCTGTGGCATTTCCAGTACTAGAAACTGAATGTGTCATTTGCGCGTTCAGGCACATTTTACTGCCTGGAACGGGAGAGACAGCCTTACTCCAGCTGCAAGGTGAATATGACTATTGCAGTGTTCAAAACTAGCCCTGAAACTGTGGTTCTTTTGAACCACGCACTAGCTCCACTGGGTTCTGATTCTAAATTTATGTTTGAAGGCAAAGCCAGGAATATGTTTGAGTTCAAAGCCGGAACTGAGACAGACTATTACCAAGTCCATACACCCCTGTTATATCCCACCTCCATCTGGCCAAACCACCCCCACCCATGGATTAGAGGTCAACAACTTTATGCAAAATATCTGAAGAACCTTCTGGCACAAAAGGTAGGATAGAAGATAGTTCTTCCAGATAACACTGGAAAACATCACTGATCCTTATCAGTGCTGGTATTTTGAATTTCATTCCAGATAAATTCCTAGCTGTGGCTCCCACCATCTGTTTACCAAGACATCCTGGAAAAGTCAGGAATTGAGCTACGGTGGTGACAAGAGTGAGCACTGAACGAATTGAGGGCATGTTTCCGTGTGTCCAGCCCGTGCTTCTAACTGCATTATTAAGGGGCGGAGCAACCTTTCCCTTTGACTATTATCTTTGCTCTATTTTACTTGCACTGAGAGAAAGAAGCAGACTCTGATTTTAAGAGTGTAGTAAATTGACACTGACTAGCCAGAAGGTTACCTATTGCAGTCAGAAATAGTGATTCAGACATGAGCTGGGTGCCTTGCTGCCAAAGTTTGCCTGCTTCTAGCTGTGTGACTTTGCACAAGACACTTTCCTTCTCGGGCCCTCTGTTCTCTTTCCTGACCAGTCTCCAAATGAGTGAGGGGAGAAAGGGGGTCGGGGAGAGGAGATCTCAATTTCCAGTGATTCTAAAATGCTACAAAACATAACACTCTGAATAAAGTAATGATGTAAACTAGACACCTGTAATTTAAATGGCAAGTTTATAAGGGCCTGCTCACTATATGCAAATGATACTCCTGTTTGCAGACGAGGATTTTTTTTAATTTTTTAACATTTTTAATTCATTTTGAGAGAGAGCAAGCAGGGGAGGGGCAGAGAGAGAGGGAGACACAGAATCCGAAGCAGGCTCCAGGCTCTGAGCTGTCAGCACAGAGCCTGACTTGGGGCTCGAACCCACGAACCGTGAGATCATGACCTGAGCCGAAGTCGGACGCTTAACCGACTGAGCCACCCAGGCTCCCTGAAGATGAGGATTTTATAGCCATTAAAGCACATTTACCAGAGCCTCTAATTGCAAACAGCATTTAATTTTGGTTACTTCAAGTTACTGTATGTTCTTGAAGGTAATTCAATCATCTTATTTTAAAAACACTCCAGATTTGAAGTTTCCCTCCTTTCAATTAGGGACATTAATGAGGATTTACTGCATTACTATTATTTATAATTATGTGTGAAATGAACTTAATGAGTATGCAATTAACCTTAAATAATTAGGTAAAGTTTCCGAAAAATGAAGAATAAGATATGCCAGTTTTACTGAGTGTTATCAGGAAACTGTTTCAAACACCTGCTTTATACCTACATATTTCTTATTCTTTGCATAATATGCATTCACTATATTTTTAAAGTCAGCAAGCGGCTTTTTATTGTACACTGGTAGAAACTCTTAATTGTTGAAATCTGAGTTCCCGGGCAAGCTTGTGTTCTCACAAAAACTGTGTATTCAAACTCCAGTTGATTACAAAATATTCCCTTTGAGATCTTCCTAGGACCAAAGGCCAAAATGTACTATTTCTAGACAGTTTATAATCAGTTCAAACAGCATTTAATAAACAACTTCTTTGTGCCAGTTCCTATACTAGTCATTAGGATTACAGAAATGAGTTGATAAGTAAGTCACAGCTCTGCCCTCAAGGAACTTAGAGTCTAGAGAGGAAATGAGCTTGTACAAAATCATCACAGTACAGCCTAGTATATGTAGACATAGAAGTGTATAAAGACTACTCAAATCAGAGGAGGGAAGTCAGGAGACTGACCTAGAAGTCAGATCTGAGGAAATTATCCAGAATTCAGTTTACAGAGATAAAGAGTTGGAAAACATGATATTTTAGGAAACAAGGAGGATAGAATTTAAGAGTCTCACATGCTGGTAACAGGAGTTTCCATGTGGAGGGAATAGAACAAAAGGGGGATGACATTCAAAGAGAGGAGTGTTAAGAACTTAATTGGTGAAAGACAGGAGTCCTCAAATTGAGGAAGCATGAGTTCTAAGCAGAAAGTAATTCACATGCTGAAAAATGGTAGTGAAGCTGCTGAAAACCAATGACAAAGACAATCTTAAAAGCATCCTGAGAAAAATACCAGACTATCTGCAAAGGAGCGGCAATTAGGTTGACAACCTACTCCTCAACAGCAAGGGCTGGGAGACAACGGAATGATATTACCAGAGCACTGAATGAAGTAACTGTCAGCCTGTATTCCTGTACTCAAAAGGGAAAGATGACATAAAGATTTTTGCAGAATGAGAGAGAACTGGAATTCAAAGCTTTGACTGAAAGAGCTAATTAGGGCTCCTGGGTGGCTCAGTTGGTTAAGTGTCTAACTCTTGATTTTGACTCAGGTCATGATCTATCTCACAGTTATAGATGGAGTCTCGTGTTGGGATCTGTGCTGGGCATGGGAACTGCTTAAGATTCTCTCTCTGGCCCTCCAGCATGCACTCTTTCTCTCCATCTCTCTCTCTCTCTCTCTCTCTCTCTCTCTCTCTCTCTCTCTCTCTCAAGAAAGAGCTACTAAAGTTTTATTCAGGAAGGACATTGAACCCAAAATAAAAACTAAGATATGAGAATGCGATATCCAAAAAGTAGAAACAACCGAAATGCCCACCACCTGATGAATACATGAGTAAAATGTGGTATATTCTTACAATGGAATATTTCCTAGCCATACAAAGGAAAGATACATTCTCCATACCTGATACATGCTGATGCATGCTACAGCATAGTAAGCCTTGAAAGCAACATGCTAAGTGAAAGAAAACAGACACAAGAAGTCACATATTGTATGAGTCCATGTATATACAAGGTCCACAGCAGGCAAATCCGTACAGACAGAAAGTAAATTGGTGGTTGCCAGGGACTAAGGGGACGAGAGAATGGGCAGTGACTGCTCATGGGTGTGGAAGTTGTCTTGGGGGTGAGGAAAATGTTCTGAAATCAAGACAGTGGGGATAGTTGCAGAACTCTGAATGTTCTAAAAGAGTGTTGAATTGTACACTTTAAAAGGGTGAATATGATAGTACGTGAATTATATCTCCATAAAGCTATGTTTTTTAAAAGAACAGTGATGAGCAAAGAAGTAGATGAACGTGAACAAATAAGCAAGTATTGATTGTATGAAGGAATCATAACAACGACTTGTTTGGGGATATAAAAGCAACGTGGGACTAATAATAGACCACCAAGCACATAGGAGGGAAGACACTGTAGCTAAAACAAAGTTTTTATAATGTTCAGGAGGATAGAATGTTTATTAACAGTGGAATTTATGTCAAGAATGCGTGATAGATTTAATATTAGAGCAACTGTATGACTCATACATATTGCTGTTGGGAGTGTAAATGGTACAGCCACTCTGGAAAGTAGTTTGGCAGTTCTTTTCAAAACTTAAAATAGGCTTACCACACAATCCAGGAATTACACCTTTGGCATTTATCCCAGAGAAATGAACTTATTTTCATGCAGAATTTGTACACAGTGTTCATAGCAGCTTTATTCATACAGCCAAAAACTGGAAACAACTCAAGTGTCATTCAGTGGGTGAATGGTTAAATATGTTGTGGTACATCCATACCATGGAATACTACTCAGAAATCAAAAGGATCAAGGATTATTGATCCAACTTGGATGAACCTCAAGGCTGATGCCGATTTCAAAAAATTTATAAACTGCATGGTTCCATTTATGTAGCATTTGTGAATTGATATAATTCTAGAGATGGAGAACAGATTAGTGGTTGCTACAGGTTAGGGTTGGGGAGGGGAAGAAGATGGGTGTATCAGTAAAGGGTAACAAGGGAATCTTATGGTGATGGTACAGATGAGGATCTTGTCACACACACACGCGCACACGTGTGCACACACACACACACACAAGTGCTAGTATAGCTGGTAAAATCTGAACAAGATCTTTACCAATTCTGATTTCTTGATTTTGATGTTTTAGTATAGTAGTGTAAAATGTGAACTGTGAGGGGAGGCTGGGGGAAGAGTACTTGGGGGGTGCCTGGGTGGCTCAGTTGGTGAAGCGTCCAGCTCCTCATTTCGGCTCAGGTCATTATCTCACGGTTCTGGAGTTCAAGCCCCACAGCGGGCTCTCTGCTGTCAGTGCAGAGTCTGCTTCAGATCCTCTGTGTCCCTCTCTCTGTCCCTCCCCTGCTCATGCTCTCTCTCTTTCAAAAATAAAATAAACATTAAAAAAAAATACAACCAAAAAAGAGTGCTTGGGACCTATCTTTACATTTATTTGAAGCCTACTGTGAATCAATAATTATTTCAAAATAAAAGTTTAAAAAACACAATAATTACTAAAAGAATACAAATAAAGTGTATAACTTCCTAGCCAAAAGAGTAAGGGGAAGAAAAAAGAGTGCTCAATCAATCCAAGAAGACTCTGGAAAGGAGAAATTAGAAAGCAAAGAAAAAGCAAAATAACTGCAAATACAAAAAAAGATGGTAGAAACAAGTGAAAATATATTTTTACTCACAATAAATAAAATGGACTAAACTTCCCGTTTAACAGAAAGTCTCAGGTTTTTTTTTAATCCAGTTATTTTCAGTGTATAGGAGAACTGACTAAATATAATGACACAGAAATGTTGAAAGTAAAGTGATATGGAAAGTGGCAAATATCCAAAGAAAGCAGCTACATTATATTAATATCAGATAAAATAAACTTTAAAGGGAAAAGGTTATTGAGATTAAAAGAGTCAATATATAATGATAAAAGCAATAATTAACTGGAAAGATAAGACAATCCTGAGCTTTTATATACCTACCTAACTCCATAGCCTTAAAATATGTAAAGCAAAATTCAATATATTTAAAAGGAAAGTGGTTACATCCATGTTTAGTTAGATTTTTAATACACCTATATTAGCAATTGATAGGCAAAGCAGTCCGAAATTTATTATCAAAGATTTGAGCAATGAATTAATGGAGATAGGTAGATAGATGGATAGAAAAAAAAATATATATATAATATGTTAACCCAACAATTAAAAATACTTTCTTTTCAGGAGTTCCTGGGTGGTTCAGTGAGTTAAGCATCCAACTCTTGATTTCTGCTCAGGTCATGATCTCACAGTTCGTGAGTTCGAGCCCCACATTGGGCTGTGTACTGACAGTGTAGAGCCTGCTTGGGATTATCTCTTCCTTTCTCTCTGCCCCTCCCCTGCACACTCTCTCACTCTCTTTCTCAAAACAAATAAACAATTTTTAAAGAATATTTTCAAGCATACATGGAATACTTATAAAACTTGACCATACGCTATTAGGTCACAAAACAAATTTCACTTTCCACCATATACTAGATGAAAAAGCAAATGTTAATTTACACACAGCATATTTTCTGTCCACAACTCAATAAAATTAGAAATTGGTAAGAAAGCAATGACCAACATCCCCATTCATTTAGAAATATTAAAATACAGACCTCTGAATAATATAAGGTTCAGATAAAAATAATACAATATTTATGAAATATTTAGAACTAAATGCCAATGGAAACTGTGCATGCCAAAAGTATGCATGGAACCAAAACAGAGGGTGTACTTAAAGGAACACAGGGGTGCCTGGGTGGCTCAGTCGGTTAAGCGTCCGACTTCAGCCAGGTCACCATCTCGCGGTCCGTGAGTTCGAGCCCCGCGTCAGACTCTGGGCTGATGGCTCAGAGCCTGGAGCCTGCTTCCGATTCTGTGTCTCCCTCTCTCTCTGCCCCTCCCCCGTTCATGCTCTGTCTCTCTCTGTCTCAAAAATAATTAACGTTAAAAAAAATTTTAAAGGAACATACATAGCTGCACTTGCATATGTTATTATATAGGAAGAAAGAGGAAAAGCTAATGAGTTGAGAGTCTAAATGAAGATGAAAAACTCAGTAAAGAAAGATAATAAAAGCAAATCTGGGAAGGAAAGAAATTGATCTAAATCAACTTCAGAAAAAAGTTAACTTCTCTTCTGGAAGTGAGAAGAGACTGTAAGAGAGCTAGCTACAATGGGAACGTTTTATTTCTCTGGGCCAAAAAAAAAAAAAAGTAAATACTTTGTGTACTAAAAATTATTTTATTGTTTGTAACAACTTCATTAAAATGTAATTCATATAGCATACAGCGCCGAATGCTGTAAAAACACTGGTTTTTAGTACCTTTACAGAGTTGTGTGGCCATCACCACAATCAACTTTAAAATATTTTCATCACCTCAAAAAGAAACCTTTCACCCTTGAATGCAAACTGGTGCAACCACTCTGGAAAACAGTATGGAGGTTCCTCAAAAAAGTAAAAGTAGAATTACCCTATGACCCAGCAATAGCACTACTAAGAATTTATCCAAAGGATAGAGTGCCGATTCATAGGGGCACTTGTACCCCAATATTTATAGCAGTGCTTTCAACAATAGCCAAATTATGGAAAGAGCCCAAATGTCCATCACCTGATGAATGGATAAAGAAGATGTGTATACACACACACACACACACACACACACACACACACACACACACTGGAATACTACTTGGTGATGAAAAAGAACGAAATCTTGTCACTGCAACAACATGGATGGAACTGGAGGGTATTATGCTAAGTGAAATAAATCAGTCAGAGACAGACAGGTATCATATGTTGTCCCTCGCAGGTGGAATTGGAGAAACTTAACAGAAGACCATGGGAGAAAGGAAGGAAAATTAGTTACAAACAGGGAGGCAAACCATAAGAGACTCTTAAATACAGAGAACAAACTGAGGGTTGATGGGGTTGGGGGGTGCAGGGAAAATGGGTGATGGGCATTGAGGAGGGCACTTGTTGGGATGAGCACTGGGTGTTGTATGTAAGTGATAAATCTTGGGAATCTGCTCCTGAAGCCAAAACTACACTGTATGTTAGCTAACTTGACAATAAATTATTAAGAAAAAAAAAGCAAATAAGAGAAACCTTCCACACTTTGGCTGTCATCCCCAAGCCCCACATCCTCCCCATCCCTAAGCAACCACTAATCTGCTTTCTCTATTAATAGATTTGCCTACTCTGGGCCTTTCATATAAAAGGAATCCTTTAACACATGGTCTTCTGTGACTAGGTTCTTTTACATAGCATAAAATTTTCAAGGTTCATCCAGGCTGTAGCATATACCTATGCTTCATTCCTTTTTGTGGATAAATAATATTCCATTGTATGAATATATACTACGTTTTGTGTATTCATTTGTTGATAGACATTTAAGTCATTTTAACTTTTGGCTATATTATGAATAATACTTCTCTGGACACTTGTGTACAAGTATTTGTGTAGATATGTTTTCATTTCTCTTGGATATATACCTAGGAGTGGAATTGCTGAGTCAAATGGAAATTCCACGCTTAAAATGTTGAGGAACTGCCAGACTGTTTTTCCAAAGTGGTTGCAACATTTAGTATTTCCATCAGCAGTGTATGAGGCTACTGATTGATCTACATCCTCACCAACACTTGTTATTATCTGACTTTTTGATTATAGCCACCTTATTTGGTGTGAAGCGGTATAGCACTGTGTTTTTCATTTGCATTACCTGGTGACTAATGATGTTGACATCCTCTCATGTGCTTGTCAGGCATTTGTCTTCTTTGGAGAAATGGCTATTCAGGTCCTTTGCCCATTTTTAATTGGGATATTTTTCTTTTTGTCATTGAGTTGTAAGAGTTTTTTTTTTTATATATTCTAGGTACAAGTCCTATATCAGATATATGATTTCCAAATATTTTCTCCCACTTTATGCACTGTCTTTTCACTTTATTATTAGTGTCCTTTGAAACATAGAACTTTTTCATATTAATAAGGTCTAATTATTTTTTCTTTTGTTGCTTGTGACTTTGATATCTTACCTGTAAGAATCCATAGCCAAATCCAAGATTATAAAGATTTACTCCTGCTTTCGTCTGAGAATTTTAGAGTTTTAGCTCTTAAGTCTTTGATTTTGAGTTAATTCCTGTATGTGTTGTATGATCAGCAGCTGTACTATTTTACATTCTTTTCAGCAGTGCACAAGGGTTCCAGTTTCTCCACATCCTTTCCAACACTTGTTATTTTTTGGTTTGTTTTAGAGAGAGGGCTTGAGTGAGGGAGAGAGGGAGAAGGGGAGAGAGAGACTCTTAAGTAGGCTCCACACTCAGTGCGGAGCCCAACATGGGATGGGGCTCAATCCCACAACCCTGTGATCATGACCTGAGCCAAAGTCAAGAGTTGGCCGCTCAACAGACCAAGTCACCCAGGTGCCCCTGTTTGTTTGTTTGTTTGTTTGTTTGTTTTTATTATAGCCCTCCCAGTGGGTGTGAGGTGGTAGCTCATTGTGATTTTGATTTGCATTTCCCTAGTGATTAGTGCTGTTGAACATCTTTTCATGTGCCTATTGGCCATTTGTGTAACTTCTTTGGAGAAATGTCTATTCAAGTCCTTTGCCCATTTTTATTTTTTCAGTCATTTGTGGCTCTAATTTTTTTTAATATGAAATTTATTGTCGAATTGGTTTCCATACAACACCCAGTGCTCATCCCAACAGGTGCCCTCCTCCATGCCCATCACCCACTTTCCCTTCCCTCCTACCCTCCATCAACCCTCAGTTTATTCTCAGTTTTTAAGAGTCTCTTATGTCCTTTGCCCATTTTTAATTGGGTTATCAATTTTGTTGTTGAATTGTAAGAGTTCTTTATGTATCTTGAATATCAATCTTTGTCAGATATATGATTTGCAAATATTTTCTCCCATCGTGTAACTCACCTTTCACTCCATTAATAGTGTCCTTTGTTGCACAAAAGATTTTAATCGTGATGGAGTCCAGCTTATCTAGTGTTTTTTGTTGTTGTTGTTTTTTCGTTTTTTTTTTTTGTTTTTTTTTTTTGTTTTTTTTTTTGCCTGTGCTTTTGGTCTCACATCCAAGAAATCATTGCCAAATCTTGCTACCAATTTCTAAACACTCAGCCTGGTAGTGAGTTCAATTCAAACTATTCAGTGAGTGATTTAAAGTACTGAAGTAAGTTATTTCTATTCTATAATTTACTGTTGTAATTGTGGAAGATTTCAAAATTATCCATTCAATCCCAAACTTCTTATGAAACTTTATTTTCGTGATTACTGCCAAACGCATTCGATTATAAATTGAAAGCATGGAAATAGCACAATTATGATACGATTTTTCCCCATGAGGAATAGTGATCAAAATTATTGCCAAGTGCCTTTATTAGGAAAAGAACATTCTTAACTGATTAAAGGCTATGGATATTATATATCAACTATTAAATGGGTTTTCAACTTTTCTGCTTCATTTTTTAAAAACACTGAATTTCACTTCAGCACATATAATAAAGTTTTAAAACTTCAAAGGCCATTTTGCATTCTGAAAAGAGCTCCTTGTGGTTATAATATTCTTTTGAAATTCAAATAACTCCTTGGAATTTGAAGCTAGCTAGGAGTTGTGTACTGTAGAAAGAGAAGGGGGAAGATCCCTGATATCACTGCTAATTTATCCTGCTAGAAAGATATAACGCTTTTGTGCCTTGATAGGAGCAGTAAATGCATCTTTTGAAGTAAACATGTTCAGCAATGTGTAAAACCTTATTTTTTTAAAGTTCATTTATTTTAAGAGAGAGACAAAGAGAGAACCGGTGGGGGAAGAGCAGAGAGAGAAGGGGACAGAGATCCAAAGTGGGTTCTGGGCTGACAGCAGAGAGCCCAATGTGGGGCTCGAACTCACAAACTTCAAGATCATGACCTGAGTTGAAGTTGGATGTTTAACTGACTGAGCCACCCAGGCTCCCCAAGCACTTATTTTTTAATCTCTTTTTAGTTCTTGTTTTAAACCATTATATACTTTTTCCAGCACGTATTTTTCAAGAGCCCCTAATTTTATAAAGTAGATGATGTAGGAGATCCAAGAGAAGCCTAAGACATGGTTCTCTTCCCTCAGACAGTTTGCCATCTCTTCATAGAACCTAGTGATGCACATGACAATCTAAAAGAAGAAATAGGGGTGCCTGGGTGGCTCAGACGGTTAGGCATCTGACTTCGGCCTAGGTCATGATCCTGCACTTCATGGGTTCGAGCCCCACATTGGGCTCTGTGCTGACAGCTTGAAGCCTGGAGCCTGCTTCAGATTCTGTGTCTCCCTCTCTCTCTGCCCCTCCCCTGCTTGCACGCTGTCTCTCTGTCCCCAAAAATAAATAAATTTAAAAAAAAGAAGAAGAAGGAATAAAGGCACTTACCATGTAGAGTCTGAGAAAGCAAGATCAGAGAAAGCCACAGTGTTTCTCTACAGTCAACTACATCGAATATAAAACTACTTTACCAGTTCCCCATAAGCCGTCCTCATCTGGACCGTACCACAGCATATTTAATGGAGTAGTAGGAAAATGTAATCTACCCCCGATGGAGATCATAGAACTTTAGAGGGAAAGGGATTTTGGAAACATCTTATTCAACATCTTCTTGTTTACTGAGGCCAGGGAGCTGAAATAATTTGCTCAAAGTTACCTGTTAGAAAATAGCAGATCTGGGACGCCTGGGTGCTCAGTCAGTTGAATGGTCGACCCTTGATTTCAGTTCAGGTCATGATCTCAGGGTTGTGGGATCAAGCCCCATATCAGGCTCTGTACTGGGCATGGATCCTGTTTGAGATTCTCTCTCTCTCTCTCTCTCTCTCTCTGTCTCTCTCTGCCCCCCTCCCCTGCTTGTGCTCTCTCTCTCTAATAAAAAAAAAATGTTAAAAAAAAAAAAAGAAAATAGATCTGAATCTCAGATTCATCCTTTATCTCCAAGGCCAGTGATCTTTCTTTCATACTACAGTCCTCCAGAATATGTTAAGAGAAAGGAGAGAGGGAGACCAGATGGGAAACAATTTTACGGTCCATCCTTGAGGCAATGAACCCTGCAATCAGAGGGTTTGCTGAGGAAAATTGACAGAAAGGATAAATAAGAAGCACCTTAGAAAAAAGACCTGCTATTTTCTTTATTTTAGTGAATTAAACAAATATCTAGAGAATTCAGTAAAGCATTGAGCTAGTTCTAAAGAATAATATTTGACTAAAGTGAAAAAAACCAAATCCTGACAAAACCACTATTCATAATCCAATGATCCTGGCAAATGGGTGCTATGTAAATATTTGCTGAATGAATGAACAAATGAATGAATGTATCAACTTAAATTTTATTGGTTTTTTTGGGGGGAGGGGATTTTTAGTAAATATCTTACAAGTGTTACTGAAAAAAGAAAACATTTTCTTCTACAGATTCACCTTTTTGGAGTTTTGCTGGCCATTTTAGGAAACTTGGTCATCAGTATTTCCCTAAATATTCAGGTAAGAAGTAGCTTGTTTTTCTAAGTGTAGTTTGATCTAGGGACACATTATGGCTTGAAGGGGTCTCAGGCACTTTTGCCCTCCTGGGATCCTTCCTCCACAAAAAATCTAAACAATTATATTTTATGACCTCACTGACATAAAGACAAATATATCTTAGGCTGGATTGCGTTCACTTTTTTCTTCTTCTAATTTTAAAAGAAATTAAATGTTTTTGTGGGCATCTTAATAGTATTGCATATCCTAGGCAAGGTGCCTCAGTAGTTTGTAAATTTGTACCACAAATTTGTACCAAAGTTGTTCATAATCTTGGCGTAAACCAAGATTTATTTTTAATGTTCTGTGTTTTCTTCTAGTACTTTTATTATTTTTTTAAGTTTTCAAACATAATCTAGAATTGTATATACTTCTTATAAGAAAGTAAGTTCAGTTGTCATAAAATCAATAAGGAAATTGGGCTTTATGTAATGGCCATGAATATATATGTTTCAAATACAAAAAATACTCAAACCAGATGTAAATAAGCATCTATCACCCCAACCCCCAACTATCAAAGCATTCTGCCTTGCTATGTTTATTGTGGTAGCTACTTTGACTCATACGTTTGAATCCATTTTCAAAGGATTTTCCTTTAGTAACTTATTATTTTTATTTCCCGAAAGTTTATTTTGGCATCTGAACTTTTTTGACATTCTGAAAGTAGTGTTAAGACACTTAACTCCTTAACATACTCCTCATCTTTGGAGAGGAAGACTGGTACTAACTTTACAGTTATCAGAATTAAGCAACATTCCTATGTGAGAAGGCCCTTTCCTCCACAAAATTCTCCATCAATGGGAGTCACTTCTGCAGTTAATATGTTTGGAACAAGCAGAAAGCCATAGCAATTGTTCTGTAATAACCTGCAAATAAAAGCCATGATGCAAATGCATAGGACCAAAACTTTTCAGGGCAAGTTTTAATTTGTGGTAGAGATATCTTCTTATTTGCATCCTGATTTCCTTCCAGAAATATTCTCATGTCCAGTTGGCACACCAGGAACACCCAAGGCCATACTTCAAGAGTATGTTGTGGTGGGCTGGGGCCGTGCTCATGGCCGTTGGGGAGATGGGCAACTTTGCAGCCTATGGATTTGCCCCCATTACTCTCATCGCTCCGTTAGGCTGTGTGTCTGTTACAGGTGAGCCATTTCTCTGTGTTTTGACAAATAGAAAGTTTTAGACATCAGAATAATTGGCAGAAAAACATACAACTTAAACAACACGCGAACAAAGGAATGAAGTCCTATTTTCTTAGCAGGTTAACTTGGAACGATTATACTGCTGGTTTCACTTATCTGCCATCATGGGGCCATATTTACAGAAAGAAACTTGCATTTTGTAGCTGTAGTATTGATATTTGAAAGCCTTATTTCCGGTGTGTGCGTCTTAATAAATTAATAGTAACAGCAAATGTTATACCATGCTTTTTAAATCGTTAATGAATTATCTAAAAATATTTGTACAGTGTTGTATTTTATTCAGATGTTAAGCTGATGTTGCTTGTAGTTAGAGCATTTGATGCCTCATTTTGACTGCATAGTTCAGTATCTCTTTTACACTAAGGATCAAATATTGGTTATTCTCCATTACTATAAGAATGTGTACATTTACGGTAATGTCACAATTAACCTATTTTTCAAAATTTATATGATGTACTAAATATATATAGAAAAGAGATATGAGATGTTGCTAAAGACTAAAAAAAAAGAGCAAAATCACTGCTAAAAAGATGAATAAATTTTCCAAGACTTGTTAAAATCAATAAAAATCCTTTTAATTTTACTCTTTATTTGCTGCTATGGAAACAGCATGTTTCAAAATGTCTGTGAATTTGAAATCTTCACTGAAATAGAAGCAAGTTGATGATTATTGTCTGGTAACAACTAGATCATAAGATGTGCTCACGTGTCCCGATTTTAATATTTCTCCTAAGAATATGATATTCTTAAAGAAAGCAGAGTTTAAACCAAAATAATGTGTATTCAAAGAGAATTTTATTTTATGTTGAAAGTAGTTTCTCCTTCTTAATCATTCAAAATATCTTACTCAAAATACTTCCGTGGTGTACTAGGGTAGAATATTTAGCAAAGAACACTTTTGTAGCTTTCTAGAAATTGTTCAGTTAAAATTACCATACTGTTACTTCTCTGAATAGGCACACAATTTATATAATCATTTACCATTTTTAACATCCCAATAAAATGAGCAATTTTAGCATATCTTCTTTTTGCTACACATACTATGTATGTGGACATTGTGGATTTCTTTTTTTCTTCTCAAGATCTGACAAATAATAGATAAAAGATCTCGTTATATTGTCACCTTGGGACTTCTACAGGCCCCAGTTATTCTGAAAATGTTGTGTTTTTCTTCATAATGACTGTATATTTAGAGCTGGTTTTTATTTCTGCTTCTTGTTTTGCTTTATGTTTCATTTCCAGGAAGTAGATAAAACAGTGTCCAGGAATATAAACAGACACCTGGAGGAGGGTTGGTACACTTAGTTGAAATTCTGCAGTTATCTCGAGTCACTCAGCACTGGGAATCCTTTCCTCTGGGAACAAGAAAAAGAGAGCTGGTCCAACTAGCTCAAAGGAAGGGGAGTGTGGCTGGACTTGTTGTAATGGTCAGAGATTTCAAAGAAATGAAATATAGCCAAGCTCTGTGGGACCTAAAGTGAGAATTTGGAAGTCGCCAGAGATTAAGGTCACCTTGATACCCTTCACAGCCCTTCAGCTGAGCTGCTTGCGAGGCTGCTCCTCTTGGCCTGACTTGCTCAAAGCTCTCATTAGTAATAGGAAGCTTAAGTTTTCCCACTCACCTTAGACAGTGCCCTGTCCTCCCCAAGCCCCATGTGGGGCCAGTCCACTCATGTTCACACTCTGAGCTCACTGGTTTAACAGGTGGACCTTTCTTAATGCTACATTCTTTGTGTGCTTTTAGCCCCAGTTGATATTTCAACGTTACAATCTGTTTAACAGCCTCCCTGTCTGCCCATAAAATGGTTCAAAGAAGTAAACTTACAGCCTCAAATACAAGCCATTTCCTACTTTACAATCTTTGCAAACTAGTATATGCTCACGAGTAAATATTCCCACAGCACTCCTGAGCTGCATTTAGGTTGTGAAGTGTCGTGGGTGGGTTGTGGACCACTGGTGATTGAGAATAGTCCCCAGCACAAACCCCTACCACCCTGAGGTTCCTTATAAAGATTCTAGAAACTCTAAAGGACCTGAAACAAAAAGGAGAGTATTTTTAAAATAGCCATATCATATGGCTCTGTCTACAGATGAGGCAGAAAAGCGTCCACACTTTTCTGTGCTGGAACTTTCCCCCCACTGTTATGTCTTGAGAAATTCATGAAAGAAATCAAAATTTCCTTCTGAGTTAAAAAAAAAAAAAAAAGATAGATAGTATACATCACAGTGTTGCATGGGATGGGAGATTGCATATTCTTGTCTGGTCTGTCTTCTATCTTTTGTTACTTTTAAAATTAAAAAAAAAAAAAGAACGAAAGAAAATTAAAATCCAAAACTTTAAAAAAAAAAAACGCTTGAGCTCTGAAGTCCAACCGAAGGGTAGGTACTTTCTGCCATCTTCCTCCCTCTGCCGAGGTGATCTGGTTGACACCAACACACCATGCTCCTTTTTTCCTTTCCGGAAGTGAGGGGAGATACCGTGTGGGTAATCATGTGTTCTAATCTCGCTACCCACAGCATGGCAGGCCCCCTAATATGTCAGACCTGCTGTTTTGCATTACATAATCAAAATTCCTTTTCCCTTTGTAAGTTTAACTGAACAAATTGTTTTTAGGGCTAGTATGTAAGAAACACCATGGTAAGCAGTATGGCTATATCGGTTTGTGCTCTTCTCACAGTCCTGCCTCAGAGCATCTTCCTTTCTCCTTGCTTTCCCCTTCTCCATGTGTTCTGCCGCTCCTTGCTGACAGGCTCACCTTGCAGCCGCACTCCTCAGGCCCTGGTTTTACTGGTGGTTCCAAAGGAGGCAAAGAGCTCCATAATCAAACAGAGTTCTGTGACATTGGTTTTTTTTTTTTTTTTTTTTTAATGTTTTTTATTTTGTTTTTGAGACAGAGAGAGACAGAGCATGGGCGGGGGAGGGTTAGAGAGAGAGGGAGACACAGAATCCGAAGCAGGCTCCGGGCTCTGAGCTGTCAGCACAGAGCCCGATGCGGGGCTCGAACTCACAGACAGTGAGATCGTGACCTGAGCCGAAGTCGGAAGCTCAACCGACTGAGCCACCCAGGCGCCCCTGTGATATTGGGTTTTAAATGTAAGCCAGGTTTCATTAGTGTCGGGTTTCTGGGCACACTGTCAGTCTTTCAGAGGCAGGTGCAGTCAGCCAGGTTTTTGGAACCTACCGACCACAAAACGTTTTTATATGAAGCATCCTCAAAGGACAGCAGTTCTGGGGCGCTGGGAGACTCAGTCAGTTGAGCATCTGACTCTTGGTTTTGGCTCAGGTCATGATCCCAGGGCCGTGGGACGAGCCCTGCGTCAGGCTCACTCAGCACCAGCTCCGTTCCACACTCAGCGGGAAAAAAAAAAAAAAAAAAAAAATCCCTGCTTGGGATTCTCTCCCTCCCTCCTTCTGTCTGCCCCCCCCCCAAAAAAAAAGAGAAGAAAAGAAAAAGGACATCAATTCTGCAGAAAACCCTTTAGGGAATTCTTAAGGCAGTGCTCACATTAATAATTCTCTAATCTCCACTGCCCGGCACGAGCGAGTGATCTAGCCTGTCTGAGTCTTAAGGATTGGATAATGGGAAATAATCCTGGCAGATCTGAATGCCCAGGCCTGGGTCCAGCTTTCTGAGAATGTCAGAGCCCTAGTATTCTTGCGTCACCTTACGCTTTCTCCCTGAAGGTCTTTCTCACTGGAGAATACATCCAAACGCTCATTCTGACTGATAACGCTAGTTACACTGGCAGTATGGTTAGTTCTAGATGTTGACTTGTGTTTGTGTTTCCATTAGTTAAGAAAGCTTAGTGGTTATTTCTCAATTTTGTCTCTAGCCTAGGCTGGATATTTGTCCCAACCAGACAGGGCAGTTGAATGGTCCAGAACATGAGCTCTGGGGCCACACTGCCAGGGTTCAAATCCCAGCTCTGCCGCTGGAAAGCTCTGTGGCCTCATACAAGTTATGTAAACAGGTTCATGCCTCAGATCGCTAACCTGTAAAGTGGAGATACAAAGAGTTCTTACCTCAGGGGGCGCCTGGCTCGCTCAGTCGGGGGAGGAGCGTGCGACCCTCGATCTCAGGGTTGTAGGTTCAGGCCCCATGCTGTGTGTCGAGATTCCTTAAAAATAAAAAATAAAGAAGAGTTCTTACCTCAGAAGTTGTCCTGGGGAAAAGCAGAGTAAACGCAAATGGCTGAGAACAGTGTTGGATACGTACTGCAGAGTTTGACATGTAGACAACACTAGCTACTGTCACTGTGATTTATAATTATTAGTATTACTTAGAAACAAAGCTCATTCTTCATAAGGGCATCCCTTCCCATGCCCCCAGAAGATGGCTGATGATTAAATTCTCTAAAATGGAGGAACCAGTTTAAGAAATGCTTTCCATTGTTCTCATCCATGTAATGGCTCATTTTCAGGGAGCAGAGAAGTAAGATCCTCACAGCTCATTTGTTCAGCCATTGAGCAGCAATTACCCCTTGATTGTTCCACATGTTTCCTACTGAAATGTGTTGGAAAATACCAGAATTTCCAAATAACCTACCAAGACAAAATACATTTAAAAAAACACACACACAAAAACAAAAACAGGGGCACCTGGGTGGCTCAGTCGGTTAAGCGTCCAGCTTCAGCTCAGGTCATGATTTCACGCTTTGTGGGTTCGAGCCGCCCATCAGGCTCTGTGCAGACAGCTCAGAACCTTGAGCCTGTTTTGGATTCTGTGTCTCCCTCTCTCTCTGCTTCCCCCCCCCCCCCCACTCACATTCTGTCTCTGTCTCTTAAAAATGAATAAATGTTAAAAAATATTAAAAAAAAAAACAGACACAGAAATTTGTCCTAGGAAAAGCATAGCAGCCTAAGATGTGTGTGTAACTTTCTGTCTTCTTGCTCTGGCTTCCTATCACTTCTGTTTACTTGCTAATTAACTTCAGAGAGGCCGAAGGGCAGATTTCTTTCAAGGTCTAACTGCAATTTGAGAATGTGTTTTTAGAGAAACTGTTATACCAAAAATCTAGTAAAAAGAAATAAGTTGGATATTCTGTGGAGTTTGTAGTACAATTTTAAACTACTACTAATCCTTCCCTCCCCAGAAGGTCTTTCTTGGCTTCTAGACTAAATTAAACAGGCTTATTCTCTCTGTTCCCTTAGCACCCTACAGGGCCCTCTTCTTGTCTACATGGTGTCTTTTTGTGAATTAGAAAAAGGCAGCCTTTCTCGTGATACGTTATTTCTGTTTGTCTGCAAATTACTGTGATACAGTGATTTCACTGGTACAGCATGCTTAGGCACCATCTGTCATAGAATTGTCCTGAGAGATACACAACTCAGCAAGATGTGAGATGTGGGTGGTGCTTTCTCAGATTTTGTGTCTCTGTGCACTGTACAACCTGCTCAACCACACACACCAGCCCTGGTCCTGCATTTCCCCTCCAGCAGCTTTCATCATGCTCACAATGACCTGTTTAATACCTGTCCTTACCATTTAACTGAGACCTAGGAGATGTGACCGCGTGTGTCTGCTTGCTTTCCGTCTGCTTCCTCCAGGAAAGCATGGTACAGGGAAATCACACAATACAGCTTTGTAGAGCTGGTTTGAATTTGAAGTTTGATAAAATGAGGACAGGATGTTCTGTTCTTGGGTGTTGGAAGAGAAAAACATTTGCTTAAAAGCATAATGGTTAAACATTCCATTGCAAGGAACTCATGGATATTCACTTTTGTAAATACTTAAAAGGTTTTAAGCCTGTCCTTTGGGGGTTAAGTTAGATTATTTGTGCATCTACAAAGTACAGGCTTTCATTTCACATTTTCCTTTTTTTGTTCATCCTCATGACTGATCTATGCTGTGCTGAAGCATTGAGAGATGGTTAAAAATCATGACGCCATCAACAACCGAAAGAGTTGAAGTCACATGGAATTAAGGAGATTCATGGTAGACCTTACTCGGTATAAAATTAATTTGTGGGGGCACCTGGGTGGCTCAGTTGGTTGAGCGCCTGACTTCAGCTTGGGTCATGATCTCACGGTTCATGAGTTCAAACCCCACATCGGGCTCTGTGCTGACAGCTCAGAGCCTGGAGCCTGCTTCGGATTCTGTGTCTCCCTCTTTCTCTGCCCCTTGCCCACTCATACTCTGTCTCTTTGTCTCTCTCAAAAATAATATCCATTTAAAAAATCTTTTTAAAAACAAACAACCCAAAACAACAACAAAAAATTAATTTGTGTAGGGGTGGTAAGGGAGTGGAATATGAAGGAAGGTTGTTGTAGGGCCAGGGAGGGTGGGAGAAATAGGGCATAATAGAAGCACCAATGACATTTCTCAGTTCCGTACCTCTGAGAGTATATTGATTTAAAGTAATTTGAAGAGAGTTCACAGACTGTATCAGCCTTTCCAAGTTGAATTCAGGCAGTAATTTAGAAATAAAGGCAAGAAACAAATATTGAATGAGCATCCACTATGTCAGGTAATCTATGAGACACACAAACTTGCTATTTTACTTCATTAATGCCCAGATGTATAGAAGTGAGTAATGAGTAGATGAAATTTGAGATGAATTGTATGAGATCAAACACTTGGAATTTTACGTGGAATGATAACATCGATAGCAGCGAGATTTCCTTGGCCCTCAAATAATTTCCTAAGAGAAGTAGTCACTGTGTGATGGGCTAATTTGGATGAAAGTTAGAGAGCCAAATGCCCTGAGGAAATGAGGAGAGAATGAGACATGTGACTCTTAAGTCTTTTCCATCTCCAGTTTTCCCTAACATGCTGGCTGTGGCCCAAATGGAAATTCATGATGTGGGATATATGTTGTTTCGTGTATTTCTGTTGTGCCGTGATAGAGCTGTAAGCTGAAGTGTGTCTGTAACCCATTAGACGATGGTCCTAGTGTAGCCAGAAAGCTCTGGTGAGGCCTTTTTGGAACTCTAAAGAAGTCATCTCAAGCAGAAACTTTGGTCTCCAAGATTTTTATTAGAAACAAATGAAAGGAAGCATAAACAGACCAATAAGCAAGTGACCTGTAGCATTCCACAGACCTAGATGCTGCAAATTCTCTGTCCTTTGGAGGCCCGTGCTTAGTGCCAGCCTGGATGAAATCACGAGAGCTCTAAACCGCATGGGCTGCCTGTGGGCACTTCACGCAGACGTTTATTTTCATGTTGGAAATATGCAGAAAATATCCCTTT
This sequence comes from Neofelis nebulosa, assembly GCF_028018385.1. NCBI lineage: Eukaryota > Metazoa > Chordata > Mammalia > Carnivora > Felidae > Neofelis > Neofelis nebulosa. The sequence goes on along the minus strand of NC_080795.1, from coordinate 44,542,428 downwards.
CTCAGTGGCTTTGGGTTGTCTGCTCCAGCAGATTTGTCCCCAGACCAGCCTAAATAAAATGCGCAGAATTAAACTCTGAAGTTCTCATTTTATGTCTGCTCATGCACTTAGCTGAGAGCATTCCTAAAACCTAAAAAACTCTATTTGAAAGGTCTTTGCCACCCATCCTGACTTTTTGAGGATGTATTTCTAGAGAAGTTGCTACTGACGAAGTAATGTGCTATTGAATTTATAATACAGAGTTAATCTTCTCAGCGACAGAGTTTTTACTTTTTCAGAGTCTTAATCCAGGTACATTTCCTTGTTTGAAATTATACAAATTACCTATGAATAATTTCTCCAGTATCTTCAATAAGTGACGCAAGCAAATTTTATATTAATATGAACAACTTGACCCCTGCATTCCTGCCGGTATGGGTGGTAGGACTTTTTTTCTCTATAAAGAAACACTTTTCAAACTCTCACATTTTCAGATTTTCAAATCCTAACTCCATAGAGTATGTGGTAACTGACTTACTTTACCCCTACAGTTCTGCAACAGGGAATGATAATTTTGGGTCACTCAGTACCTCCATACAGTTAGAGTTGATTGAGCCTGGGAGCACGCTCAATGTGTCCACATGTTTGAAGCTTGATGGTGAGTGCCAGGAAAGTGCTTTCGTGGTTTGCTTTTTAGCAGTACAGTAAAGTTGCCGTTGTAAGTGGTCAGAAACCACAAGCCAGATATTTACATGTGAGGATCTGTTTGTAGCATTGTTATATAAATATGTTCTTTTCATGTCATGGGTTATTTTTTATGAAATGGTTTCCTTTACTACTTTGCCTTCTACTTGACTATATTATAAAGATATAGCCTGGTTTCCCTTCAGATCACAGAGGCTACCCAATGAATGGAACGTACGCTAAGTGAAAATTGATGACGTTTTCATTGCAGACCAGGTGAGATTTCAAAAACTGGTGTCTTGTAGATCAGATCATGGCTGTGTTTTGTTTGGCTTAAGCAATGCTTTTAAAGAATACAAACTAATTTTCCAGTTTAAAAACTGGACCATGAAACACAAAAAGTGGTTTGCCTTAAAGAATCAGATTTGGTAACCCTGGACTTGCATGTGGCTAGAGCTGAATTATGGCTGCCACTTTTCACTGATCTTGTATATTCCAAGTCACCACGGCCCTACTGCTCCCCATAGCTACAGTTCCCCGCCCTCATCACACCAGCCCCCAACCTCATCATCACACCCTACCACCCTTCATCGCCCCAGCCCACCATCTTCATTACTTTTTTCCTCTATAGAGGATTGCCTACTTGGCCCCTGTATGCATTTGAATTTGTAACCCATGGACCAAAGGTTTGTTTGTTTTGTTTTTTATAACTGAATCAGATATGAATATTATATCCATAATCACAGATGAGTAAAGTGTAATTGTTTTAATTTTGGGTTAAATGTGTCTTTTAAGAAGTGGTCACGGTGGCATGAAAAAGAATAAAATACCTAGGAGTAAATTTAACCAAGGAGGTGGAAAACCTGTACCCTGTAAGCTGTAAGACATTGATGAAAGAAATGGAAGATGATGCAAATAAACGGAAAGATAGTCTGTGCTCAAGGATCGGGAGACTTCATATTGTTAAAATGCCCATACAACCCAAAGCAATCTATGGATTCAATGCAATCCCTATTAAAATTCCGACAGCATTTTTCACAGAACTAGAAAAGACAGCTATAAAATTTGTATAGAGCCACAAAATAGCCAAAGGAATCTTAAGAAAGAAGAATGAAGCTGGAGGCATTACGCTCCCCGGCTTCAAATGATATTACAAAACTATAGTAATCAAAACTCTTTGGTATTGGCATAAAAACAGACACAGATCAATGGACCAAAACAGAAAGCCCAGAAATACATCTATGCCTATGTGTTTAATTAATTTTCTACAAAGGAACCAAGAATATGCAATGAGAAAGATCAGTCTCTTCAATAAATGGTGTTGGGAAACTGCATAGTCACATGCAAAAGAATGAAATTCGACCAGTCTCTTACATCATACACAGAAATTGACTCAAAATGGATTAAAGACCTGAATGTAAGACCTGAAACCATGAAACTCCTAGAAGAAAACATAGGCAGTAAGCCCCTTGACACTATTCTTGGCAATGATGTTTTTGGATTTGACACCAAGAGCAAAGACAACAAAAGCAAAAATAAACTAGCGGGACTACACCAAATTAAAAAGCTCTGCACAGCAAAAGAAACTATCAACAAAATGAAAAGACAAACTACTAAATGGGAGAAAATATTTGTAAATCATATATCAAATGAGGAGTTAACATCCAAAATATATAAAGAACTCACGTAATAGCAAAAACGACAAATGATCCAATTTTAAAATAGGCACAGGGTCTGCATAGACTTTTTTTTTTAAGAAGACATACAGATCACCAACAAGTACATTAAAGATGTCCAACATCATTAATCAATAGGGAATTGCAAATCAAAACCACAATGAGATATCACCTTATACCTGTTTGAATGGTTATTATCAAAAGATAAGAAGTAACAGGTGTTGGCGAGGATGTGGAGAAAAGGGAACCCTTGTGCACTGTTAGTAATGTAAATTGCACTGTTAGGAATGTAAATTGGTGCAGCCACTATGGAAAACAATATGGAAGTTCCTCAAAAAATTAAAAATAAAATTACCATGTGATCCAGAAATTCCACTTCTGGGTATTTATCCAAAGAAACAAAACAGTGACTTGAAAAGATAATATGCATCCCTGTGTTCATTGCAGCATTATTTACAATAGCCAAGATATGGAGACAACCTAAGTATCTATCAATGGATTAATTTTTAAAAAAATGGTGTATATTCATGATGGAATATTATTCAGCCACAAAAAAGAATGAAATCTTATCACTTATGACATGGATGGACCTTGAGGGCATTCCACTAAGTGAAGTAACTCAAAGAAAGACTAATACCATATTATCTCACCTATATGTGAAATCTGAAAAACAAACAAAAAAATCAAGCTTATAGATACAGAGAACAGATTGGTGGTTGTCAGAGGCAGGAAATGGGAGGTGGGTGAAATGACTGAAGAGAGTCAGAAGGTACAAACTTCCAGTTATAAAATAAGTAAGTCATGGGATGTCATACACTGCATGGCAACCATAGCTAATAGTACTGTGTTGCATATTTAAAAGTTGCTAAAAGTAAATTTTAAAAGTTCTCATTATAAGAAAAAACATTCTGTAATTATATATGGTGAGCAATGTTAACTAGACTTAATATGGTGACCATTTTGCAATATATACAAACATCGGCAGATTTAATGCAATCCCTATCAAAATACCAACAATGTTTTTCACAGAACTATAACAAATAACCCTAAAATTCGTATGGAACCACAAAAGAATCGAATAACCAAAGCAGTCTTGAGAAAGAAGAACAAAGCTGGAGGTGTCACAATGCCAGATTTCAAGACATGTTACAAAGCTGTAGTAATCGGAACAGTACAGCACTGGCAAAAAATAGACACAGAAATCAATGGAACAGAATAGAGGGTCCAGAAATAAACCCACACTTATATGGTCAATTAATCCATGACAAAGGACGCAAGAATATACAAGGGGAAAAAGACAGTCTCTTCAACAAATGGTGCTGGGAAAACTGGGCAGCCAACATGCAAAAGAATGAAACTGGATCCCTTTCTTACCCCATACACAAAAATAAACTCAAAATGGATTAAAGACCTAAGCGTGAAACCTAAAACCATAAAACTCCTAGAAGAAAACATAGGCAGTAATTTCTCTCACATGAGCTACAGAAAAATCTTTCTGGTTATGTCTCCTAAGGCAAGGGAAACAAAAGTAAAAATAAACCGTTGGGACTACATCAAAATAAAAAACTTTTGTACAGTGAAAGAAACCATCAACAAAACAAGACAGCATAGTGCTGAGTGGGAGAAGATATTTTCAAATAATATATCCAATAAGGGGTTAATATCCAAAATACATAGAGATCTTATTCAACTCAACCAAAAAAAAAAATACAATTAAAACATGGGCAGAGGACCTGAATAGATATTTTTCCAAAGAAGACATAAATGGCCAACAGATATATGAAGAGATGCTCAGTATTCTTAGGGAATACTCAGAATTCTTAAGGCAATCCCTATAAGTAGAATCTTTAAAAAAATGATCTTAAAAAAATTGAATAAACAAGCTAAAAGCAAAATCAGACCTATAATTATAGAGAACAAACTGATGGTTTGCCAGAGGAGAAGGGATGGGGGTTTGGGCAACATGGGTGGAGGAGAGAGGAAGATACGGGCTTCCAGTTATGAAATGAGTAAGTCATGAGAATAAAAGGCAACAGCATAAGGAATACAGTCAATGGTATTGTAATAGTGATGTAACGGGGCAGATGGTAGCTACACTTGTGGTGAACACAGCATAATGTACAAACCTGTCAAATCACTAAATTGTACACCTAAAATTAATATAAGATTGTGTGTCAACTATACTAAAATAAAAAATTAAGTTTAAAAAGAGCGCACTAATCTTGATGAGAACTGAGAAATGGATAGAATTGTTGAATGTTGTATACCTGAAACTAATATAACATTGCATATAATTATACTTCGGTAAAGTATTAAGTGACAGAATCTTAAAAAATAAAACAGAAATACAAATATAAAATCATTATGTTGCATAACTGAAACTAATATAATGTTGTATGTCAATTATGCCCCAAATTTTAAAAAGGATTTAAAATATTAAGTTGTCAGGTCACCTGGGTGGCTCAGTCAGTTAAGTGTCTGACCTAGGCTCAGGTCATGATCTGACCGTCCGTGAGTTCGAGCCCTGCATCGGGCTCTGCGCTGACAGCTCAGAGCCTGGAGCCTGCTTCAGATTCTGTCTCCCTCTCTCTCTTCCCCTCCCCCACTTATGCTCTGTCTTTACCTCTCTCAAAAATAAATAAACATTAAGAAATCATTTTAATAAAATAAAAAATTAAGTTGTCATAAAGGGTAAAAAATGAAAAGTAGTAAATAAATGTGAGCAAGATATTTTTCAATGGCCATAGTATAATGCATTAAATAGTTATTGAACTCTTCTGCGCCATTAAACCTTTAGTAAAAAATCATTATTTGGGGGGTAAAGAGAGTTTAGTAAAGTGCACATATATCTTAATGTAAAAAGGGAATCCTCAGTTATCTATTCTACAGACACAAAGATCTAAACTCACCTGTAAAAATCTACCCTTGAGTTTGATTGTTAACATCTAGAAGTTTGATGCTTAACTTCTGTTTTACTGATCCCCATTAGTAGCTATTACAGAAGAAAATCCAAATCAAGTTTGTACAATCTTTCTGAATTCTCACGCACCAGATTAATTTATAGTTGTTTGTTTTGTTTTTTTTTTCCTTTCGCTTGAGGCCTGCTATGGATTTTAGAGCATCAACTATTTTTTTTTTTTTTTTTAATTTTTTTTTCAACGTTTTTAATTTATTTTTGGGACAGAGAGAGACAGAGCATGAACGGGGGAGGGGCAGAGAGAGAGGGAGACACAGAATCGGAAACAGGCTCCAGGCTCCGAGCCATCAGCCCAGAGCCTGACGCGGGGCTCGAACTCACGGACCGTGAGATCGTGACCTGGCTGAAGTCGGACGCTTAACCGACTGCGCCACCCAGGCGCCCCGAGCATCAACTCTTATAACAGCCAGTCCTTGGACCAAATCTGAATGATGTCAAAGGAGGCAAATCAGGGACAAATGTGGGATTCATTTCAGGGAGTGTTAGGAATCCCAACACCAGGCCACAGCCGACCCCTGGACCTGACACCCTCGCCCACATCTAGACTTGGTTTAGCTGAAGCCACCAGAATCTTGGTTGGCCTTTATCTAATTTCTTCTGGAAATCCAAATCAGAATTCCCACATGTACGTTTCTTTATATCAACCTTGACTGGACAGGATACTCTGTTCTGATTACTAATCTGAGTGTCATTTAATGGCCAAAAACAGAATAGTTGACTCACCCATAATAATTGTTGTTGAGAGTCTTCCTGATAATGAAGCATTACAACTTTAGGGCTAAATGAAGACATTAATAAATGGCTCCATAGGAACACTGTAGAAGCTTTTTTTGTTTTTTTTTCTCCTAACAGAAAATATTCCTGCTATCTTCCCCCCGCCACCCAACTTCTACATAACCACTGATTACATTTTGGTACATTATCTTTCATATGCTACCTTTCACCTTTTCTTTTTTAATGCATTGTGGTCATTGTGGTTCAGTGTCTGCCTCTGGGGTCACCATATGACACTGTGTAATGAATTTAATCCAGCGTCCACAAGTACTCTCTGTGTAGACCCATGTCTGTGAGCACTCTGTATCCATCTGTGTCCGTATGAAGGCTAGAATGGAAAAGCGTTCTTGAGCCTCTTGCCCAAATATGCCTCAAGTCAAAAATGCACATAAAATGTGAGTGCTGACGTAAATGCTCAGTAGTAACTATAGGTTGATCATACCTAGTCCAAATCTGTTTAGTTTACAACTGTGTCCTGTTTTAATGCTTTTTAAACTATTGATCTTGGGGTGCCTGGGTGGCTCAGTCAGTTGAGCGTCTGACTCTTGATTCAGGGGGATTGAGCCCCACCTCAGTCTCTGCGTTGAGCGTGGGGCCTGCTTAAGATTCTCTCTCCTTCTCCCTCTGTCCCTCCCCCTCTTACATGCCCTCTCTCTCAAATTAAAAAAAACAAAATCAAAAACCAAAAAAATTGTTCATCTTGAAATGCTCTATTTTTGAATATTAAGTTTCACTACAGGAGCAAAAGCATAGTGGTTCTTTCCTCTTCCTAGATGTTCATCAGGCAGTGGTGGTGGTTATAGCAACAACTAGACAGGGTTGAGTTTGACAAATCTCTGATTGCAACTATATAGGAGGCACTTCAGTTTATTTTTTCTCATTTTAAAAATTTACTGTTCTACTTAGAAGTTATGTTATTAGCTGTTGCTCAGATACTGTCTTTTTGCTCAGCACAGCTCTCATTTTAACCATATTTTGAAAGATAAATGAATTACAAGTAAATGTTCCTTAACAGAATGTTCTTTTTTATTGCTTCGTTTGCTAGATAAATAAAACTAAAAAATCTTATTTTCTTATCTAACAGTTTGGTAGAAAACCTCATATTCTCTTAAAACAGAAAAAAATGAGTATGGAAATGCATTAGATATAAGTCCTTTCAGAAAGTAAAAGCATATTAATGTTCTTAAAACTCTGATAAATATTTTGTAGCCGATTGATATAATTCGATGCATATATGTCAAGTTTATTGTTACCAATCATGTCCCATTTTTCTTTTAGCAATGAAATTGTCACCTACCTAACACTTTTCCCCTATCTGTTCTTTTTTTTTTTTAATGTTTATGTATTTTTGAGAGAGAGAGACAGAGAGCGAGAGGGGGAGGGTCAGAGAGAAAGGGAGACGCAGAATCTGAAGCAGGCTCCAGGCCCTGAGCTGTCAGCACAGAGCTCGATGTGGGGCTTGAACCCGCGAACCACAACATCATGACCTGAGCCAAAGTTGGATGCTTAACTGACTGAGCCACGCTGGTGGCCCCCATGGGTTCTAAAAATGAAATTATTGGGGCGCCTGGGTGGCGCAGTCGGTTAAGCGTCCGACTTCAGCCAGGTCACGATCTCGCGGTCCGTGAGTTCGAGCCCCGCATCGGGCTCTGGGCTGATGGCTCGGAGCCTGGAGCCTGTTTCCGATTCTGTGTCTCCCTCTCTCTCTGTCCCTCCCCCGTTCATGCTCTGTCTCTCTCTGTCCCAAAAATAAATAAACGTTGAAAAAAAAAATTTTTTTAAATGAAATTATTTTTGAAACTGGTTGAGCAACAAGAAAAGAAGGAAAATGATGCCTTTCTACCTTCAAGGGAGGCGATGGAGTGTAGTGTACAAGAAAGAGCTCTGGACTGGGGATAAGGAAATGTGGGCTTTGGTTCTGATTCTGCTGTAATATAAATGTTTGTTAGTGATTATTTATTTTTGGTGGGGGGGGGGGGTGAAGAGAGAAGGAGACACAGAATCCCAAGCAGGCTCCAGGCTCTGAGTTGTCAGCACAGAGCCCCACGTGGGGCTCGAACTCACAAACCATGAGACCATGACCTGGGCCGAAGTCAGATGCTTAACTGACTGAGCCACCCAGGTGCCCTGTAATATAAATGTTTGTTAAGTGAATGGATCAATGAATGAACAAACAACTCCTCTGGACATGTCTCCCAGATATAAAGTTTAGAACCTGAAGTACATTGTCTTTGTATCTCTTATCAGCTCTAAGGTTTCCTCATTCCATGTAAGCAATGTCTGCCTTCTTACTAGACTCCTTTGCTGTGAAATAGTCATCTTAAGGATTGTTATAATGGAATACATTTGGATTTGGTACGCGTTAGTAGTGATAATTCACCTATTTTTTATTGATCGATCTCCCTCCACTTGAAAACATTCCTTATGTAATTACACAGGAGGTCAGTGATGGGATGGGAATGGGGTCTTGTTTTTTATACTTTTTCTAGTTCTCTGAAATGTTAAATTAGTTTCCCTGAATTGTTTTGGTCCAAATATGAAATGGAAAATTTTCATACATTTTCCCCCTGTCCTGAACTCAATTCTTAACCTAATGGGCTATGTATCTGTACAGGAAACATTGCTTTAATGTTTTAAAGTCACATCACCCAATTAAGTTCATGCTTGGTGGACATTTTTCACACTCCGTTTATTCTGTGTGAAATGTCCATTCCGATAAATAACCTGCCCAGGAGAATTTTGCAAGGACTTGAATAATAGCTCAACTTGAATAAGAGAGAGCGAGGTTGAGAAAAAGATGGAGAAAACATATGAGAATCCCAGCTTATCTTGAATGAGGGTTTCTGGTATGGATTTATTTTGTTTTAAATCAATTGCCAGAATAACAGATATAGTTATATTCAAATTTAATTGATTTAATGGATTATTATACAGGCTTATTAAAATTTTTATCTATGAAAAAATTTTAATGATGTTGCAAATTGTTTGTAATATGGTAGCTAAGGAAACTGAAAAAAAAATTGCATTATAGTTTCAACTCTGCTAAGGTAAAATAAACATGCCAACATACTAACTACAATTTTCTCTAGGTGATGAGTTATTTTTATGATGACTTTTCTTCCCTATTTTCTTCTGTATAGTTTTACTTTAAAAAACAAACTTAAAAGCCTTGCTAATAATTTCTGTTAAAAATTTAAAATTCAAATTATGATGTGTATTATTTTGTAGTATTGCAAGTTTGGGTTTTCCCATGCCTCTACTCATAGAGGAATGGCTCCGTAAGAGGAACAACTCAGAGAGATTCAACTTACCCTACACAACCTGAGGCCATAGAAACAGGTCAAGGCTCAGTTAGAGGCTGAGGATTCAGTAGCCTCAGTAATGGGAAAGAGGGTCTTATACTATGAGGGCCAGTAAATGCAGGGCGGAGATCCCACCAACTCTCTTATCTATGTGCTAGCTACACCTGGGAGATCTTAGAAAAATAAGACATCTCAGAGTAAAAGGAACTGATAGTCTTTGTTGGGGGTGGGGGATAGGCAAATAAATCTTCCGTGTAACATGAAAGCTATATGACAAGGGGTAATCAATCACACCAAAGAGTGGATTGGTCGACTGGGTCTGGGGGAATCCAGAGGTGATACTTGAGTCTAGAGTTGGTCTCAAAAATGGAGGCAAAGTTACAAAGGGAATAACATGAATAAAAGTCGTTTAGAATGAAACTAAATGAGGGGTGCCTGGGTGGCTCAGTCAGTTAAGAGTCTGACTGTAGCTCAGATCACGATCTCACAGTTTGTGGGTTTGAGCCCCGCGTTGGGCTGTGTGCTGACAGCTCAGAGCCTGGAGCCTGCTTCAGATTCTGTGTCTCCCTCTCTCTCTGCCCCTCTCCAACTAGTGCTCTATCTGTCTCTGTCTCTCAAAAATAAAAAAAATAAATAATTGAAAAAAATTTGAATGAAACTAAATGATGGTTCTGGGAATTATGATGATTTTAGTAAGGGTGGGCATAGAATATAAAAGAGATCGAGGACAAATGTGTGAGGAAAGTGGCAGGAGCTTGAGGTCTATGCCTGAGATGAAGCCCAGTGACAGTGGACTGAAGAGGAGGGTGAACTGGACAGTTGGTGAAATCTGGACCTGACAGACCCAGGATGCTGTTGGACGTGTCGTATGAAGGAGAGTGGAGACTGGCAGGAGTCCTAGGATTCTGGGGCTCCTTAGAGGTGTCATTGGAATAGACTTTACCAACTGAGCCATCCAGGTGCCCCTTGGAATAGGAATTACAGGAGGAGATGAAGGGAAATAATGAGTTTCAGTCTGGCATATATCGAAAATTAAAACTTCCTTCTTTCCATTCTTTCTTTCCTTCCCTTCTGTCTCTTTCTGCCTTTCCATCCCTTCCTGCTCTATCTACCTATCTATCACCTATCCATCTATTCATCTATTCATTTAGTTATTTAGTAACATTTGTTTTGCCCTTGCTGTCCATGGGGCATTATCCCAGCCACTGTCCTAGGTCCATTGTAAACCAGGCCAGTTTTTATGTATCCTCAACCATGAGGGGGCGAGAGGGAGTTGTTTTCACAGCCACAGCTGCTGGATGTCTCTGACCAGGACATAGCTAATCAGGTATAAGACACAAAGAGCTTAATTTCTTTCAGATGGTACCGTGTAATGTACGTTTTTTATATTGGAAACACCACTGATGGCCATTTCCTTTCTAGGTAGTGCCATTATTTCTGTTATGTTTCTGAAAGAAAATTTAAGAGCTTCAGATTTACTAGGTAAGTAATTATTTAAGTCATGTAATTATAGCACTGCTTGATCAGGAAATAAATAATATTATCCATAAAAAAAATATGTGCTTTAAAAACAGGGAACAAATTGCTGAAATGGATAAATCTCATTTAGAGGTGACCAGGATTCTTTCTTGGAGTTGCCATCTGTACTTTCATGTGAAGTATTTCCGTTTTCATTGTGCCCACTGCCCATGCTGTTGACCACAGCGAATTATTATTTTATACTATTATTATGAATGTTATGAAATTTTCATGAGCATAATAAAATCCAAGAAAACATCTGTATTACCTAATAGAGTCTTCCACTTCAAAGGATGTATTTGTTACATTGTCAAGTGAAAGTCCTGCATAAAAATGAAAACCACACAAAAATTAGATGCACCAATTAACCACCTAATTTGTATTTTGCTCTTTCCAAAAACAACAGAGAACATTCCCCTTCAGATTTTCATTTAGAAATACAGCTGTTAGTAGAAAATAATAACAGCCTTCCTGGCTATAAGAAGGGTTGCTATTATATAGCAGAGCCATCATGTTATTGATTGTATCTTCTACGTCTTACTAGAAATATCATGTGAGAAGAATTCTGGAGGTTCATATTTTCTTCCTTGACAAAGTCTTCTCTGAATTGCTGCTGACATATGATAACGAATATGATACTTTAGGCACTTTAAATAAAGGAGTGGCTGCTCACTTCCAAGGAGATCACATTTTTAAAAAAATTTGAGCTTTAAATGTGACGCCAGTGTTGGTATGTTGAGCATTTGTTTTCCCTGATTGTGTTTCCCTTGAGCCTGTTGTCTTGAAAGTGTTTTCACTTTTTCTTTTTCCTCCTTGGTTTGATTCTGCTAGTAGAGTTTTTAGTCCACATCATCAAATTTGTCATGGTTAAAATGTTTTTCCAAATGCACTCATATATGCATTGTATCTTTTCAAATATATTATTTTTCTACACTCTTTTTTTTAATATATCTTGGTTTGTGGAATAATTTGGGGAAGATGTACAGAATTAGAAATAAGAATGAGCAATGCCTGAATTTTATAAATTAAAAACAAATTACATCTTACATTATTTTTCTCATTTGTCAAATGCCTTAAGGAAACTCTAAATCATTTTATCTAACATATGTCATCTTTTATAGTTAATGGTTGATTAATGTTTAAATTAATCAAAAGTATTTGATGAAGTAATACAGATGGATATATAGGGAGACTTGCTAACTATTGTGAACACTGGTGATAAAAAGATGGCGAAGACGGAATCTCTGCCCACAAATAATACAGTTGGTGATAAAATATGTACATAAATAAGTTTTTTAAAAGCAGAAAGCAGTATGTATCCTAATGCCTTGAGGCTTTAGTTAAGAACAGGATCTCTCAACCTCAGCACTGCTGACATTTTAGGCTGGAGAATTCTTCTCTGCGGGGGGCTGTCCTGTGTGTTGTAGGCTGCTTACCAGCGTCCTGTCTGGCTTTTACCCATTAGATGACAGGAGCACCCTCCGCCCTAGCTATGACAACCAAAAACAACTTCGGATATTGCCAAATGTCCCCCGAGGGACAAAACCACCCCCAGTTGAGAACCACTGGTTTAGAATAAAGAGAGGTTACTCTAGTTGAGAAGCTCAGAGAGAATTTTTTTATAGCAGAGGTAACACTCGAACCAGTTCTGATAGCTGGATAGGACAGGCACGGGCAATACCCAAGCATTTGGAGGAGGGTGTACAGAGGGACGAACACAAGAAGTATTAACAAAGGTGCAAAAAGGCAGGGTAAGTTTTCTATTTAATATGGCACTCAACTGCTGCCAGTTAGGATCGGGAAAAATTAATGAAAGTCACAATTATGGAAAGGGAAGAAATAGAAATATCAGTGTATGCAGATGATTTGATTATATACTTGGAAAACCCGAGATCAACAGAACATTACTAAAAGCAAGAAACTAGCTCAATGTCAAAGGATGTAAATTAAACTCACTTTCATAGGTTCAAATCTGGATTCAACTTTCGCTGTCAGCTATGTGGCTGACATGATATTACCTAACTTCTCTAAGCCTCAGTTTGTTGACAAACATAGAAGACTGTTCTAAGGATCAAACTGGATAATTCATATAAGCACTCTGAGAAATATAAAGCCCTGTTGATGTAATTGTCATGTCTACGATCAGCTTCATTCCTGAAAGGTAATATTAAAAATGTAATATAGGGAATAAGAAACAGACATATACACACACACACCAAAAAATAATAATAGTAAATTAAACCTCTATTAATTCTTTGATTCTTTGCTAATTTCTCTTATTTTAATAATAGCTAATATTTATTAAACATTTCCTCTTTCCAGGTACTATCAGTGTTTAACATGAACTATCTCATTTAAATGTAGGAACAACCTATTTACAGAACTGATACTTAGGTTAAATAGCTTGTCCAAGGTCATATAACTAGTAAATGGTGGACCAGTATTCTAATAATGGCAGCCTGATATAAGCATAGCGTAATGGTTGAGGGTGAGTCTCTAGTGACAGAGAACTGTGTGACCTTTCAAAGTTACTTACTCTCCTTAAACTTCATTTTCCTCACGTTTCAAATGAAGATAATATTACCTATCTTGTAGGATTAAGTGAGTTCCTAGAGGTAGAAGTCTTAGAACAGGGCCTGTCATGTAATAAATCTTACATGTTAGCTATGATCATGATTTTTTTTAATGTTCATTTATTTTTGAGAGAGGGAGAGAGAGAGAGTGTGAGCAGGGGAGGGGCAGAGAGAGAGAGACGCAGAATCTGAAGGAAGCTCCAGGCTCTGAGTTGTCAACACAGAGGCTGACATGGGGCTCAAACTCAGGGACCACTAAGATAATGACCTGAGCCAAAGACAGATGCTTAACTGACTGAGCCACCCAGGCACCCCCAGCTTTGATCATTATTGCTGCTACCACAGTCACACATCCCTACACTCTAATGGTTCATCAGAGGAAACATTGATTAGGATATTTTTGCAAACTTTAATAATTCAGCTAATATTTTCCACAATTCTAATTGGGTATTTTTGCCTTCCTAATTTAATGCTTTGTGAGTAGGGCTCTGTAGCTGATCCCATATTTGTTTTGGACTATAGTTAAAAGTGATCAATTCTTAACTTTGTTGTCATAGGAATACGAAAAATTGTAGCCACCTATCCCATACCCATGCCTCCAAGAGCAAGTCATAAAATTATCTTGATCTGAAATGTAATAACCCATTTCATACTTACGGAGAAGGATTTTTCCCCAACCTCACTCAGTAATGTGTTAAATCACATGTATTTTCTTTGTGTCTGTATTGTTGTTGCCTTGGGAAAATTTAGCTCTTTCTGTTAAAAGCTAAAAATGCATTTTTTTTTCTTTACAGGGACTAAAACCAAACAGAGAAAAGAGTAGTTAGTGGCTTAAAAAAAAAAAAAAAGGATTAGCATATAAGCATGCTAAAAATTAAATTGTCAAAATGTGCAAAAGAAAATCATTTATTTTTCCCTGCCTCAAGCAAATGAAAGTTTGTTTTTCATGATGGAACAAATGAAGATTTTTTGGGCCATGTGGAAACAAGCTGAACTAATTTATTGCCAAATGTTGCTCTGTGGCTATGAAGCTTTTCACCACTAGCCTCAAAAAATGACCTCACAAAAGCTATGTCTGAAAGGAATTGCCAACTATTATTAACTCAATGACAGGGTTTGGACTGTGCTCTGATTCTTAGTGGATTAATAACTTTAAATTATTTTAATGATTATTTTTCCTTTAAAAAGCACCAGATTTCTCTCCCCTTCATTCAGCCAAAACCTATAGTATTTCCCCCTCTCTCCTCCCTTAGTCATCAAAAGTACTAAATCTAACAGGCTGTGAGAACCTAGTTGACTTAAGTCCAGATAGTATCATCATAAGAAAAAAAAAAAATGACAGTCAATTCATCAGTACTCTTCAGAGACCAGTAACTTGATTATTTTAAGTCACCTATAAATGGTTTCCCTGGATAGAATGTCAAGAGATTAAAAATGACATGAAGACCATCTCTTTCCTTCTTTCTTCCACACCAAATGGTCAGCTTGATTTAGGGCTAGTATCTAGAATACTAATCTAGCCAAACCATCATTTCTAGTTGAGGGAACAGATTGGCTCTTTTGGTTTCAGGGTTACCTCAAGAATGGGAGACTTTCTGATGGTAGGTTCAGGACTATTTGGATTCACTACATTATTGAGACTTCCCAATCCAGGGCTTCTTTAAGATTTATGTATTATGGAGCGGCTGGATGGCTCAGTGGCTTAAGCGTCCAACTCTGGATTTCGGCTCAGGTCATGATCTCACAGTCATGATCTTAAGGTCATGAGATTGAGACCCGCGCTGGGCTCCACACTGGGCAAGGGACCTGCTTAGGGATTCTCTCTCCCTCTGCCCCTCCCCCAGTCACAGGCATGTGTGTGCTTGCTATCTCTCTTTCTAAAAAAAAAAAATATATATATATATACGTATATATATATATATACATATACGTATATATATATACGTATATGTATATATATATATGTGTATATATACGTGTATATATATATATAGCGCTACTATGAGCCTGAGGAATCTGGAGAGATTGTTCTGAGGGGAAGACATCCCAAATGGTTTGGTGTTAAGGGAACCAGTTTATTCTGTGACTCGTGGTCACAAAAGCAACAGCGAGACCCCCATTGATCAGGAGACATACCATAAGGACCAAGAGAATTAGACTGCAATATTTGTGTTGGAATCAGGTTAGCTGAACATTAAAAAACTCTTAAGGCTACCAGAAGTCAGGTCAAGCCAGAGTCCAGAAACTAGACACTAGTCAATTAAAACTAGCTGGCATCCAGTTGGGGAGTGGGGTATTTCAGGTTTTACCTAAGGGGAAGGGTGGGTTGGGAAACCAGGTGTCAGCTGAAGAACTGTACAAAAAGATCTTAGAACCCAAGGCTTCCATACGCGAGGAAGTCAGCTTCTAGGTGCCAGTGAACAGAAGGATCAGAGGAACCTGATTCCAGGCTGTTTTCCCTTTGACCACTTTTATACTTCATTCTTAGCCCACAAGTATCCATAGGAGACTTTTACAACAGAAGATCAGTAGCCTCTTGAAACAGAGGCTGCATTCTCACAGCTGGATCCAGTTAAATGTCAGGCATTTCCCAAAGTATAAAATATTCCTCAAAAGACTCCTTCAGGATGATATAAATGGTCAGATATGTTTAGAAAATATTACAATCATATCCTCTTCTAGGAGATTCACAGTGAACACTAGCACATTGAGGATCTGAGGGGGTCTTCTAGTAAAAGAACTATTCAAGTTTGTCTAACTCATCTCTTCCCAAATAGATTTGACTTGAGACTCTTTTTGGTGGAGCATCTGCCTTATGAAGCTGGTTCCAGGGAATACCAGTTTGAAGATGCTTTTCTAAAGGAACCTCAGGGCTAGTCATGAAGCCCAGGGACCACTGCCAGGGAGAGTTGATTCTGTCTATCCCCAGTGGGGATGTTGCATCTCGCTTTAGGTTATGCTTTGTACGGCTCCTGGGCTGTATACCTAGGCTGGGGCACCACCCACTGAGCCTACAACGTGAATGACAGCCCTGAGTTGTCCATTCATCAGCCCTGGCTCTTTATGGATACAAGAGGTGGGAGAGTGTAATCGTTAAGCAAATGGACTACCTAGGTTTTAATCCAAGCTCTCCACTTAGCAAGAACATCCCAAACAAGATCATTATATAGCACATATATAGTATAATACTTTAACAGTATAGTTATTTTTCACAGATTTGTTGTAAGCATTAAGTTAATTATATATAAAGCATTTAGAATTGTGCTTAGAAGTATTAGGTATTACTATTATTATTATCATCACATTTTAGTATGATGGTGATGTAATGTAACTCTCATGTCAACCATACTTGTCAATGAAATTAACAGTTTTAAGAACACCACTTCCAAAAAAAAAAAAAAAGATTACCCTCACTTGGTATGTACCTTCCCACCATACCTAGCCCATTTACTATAAAGAGCAGAGATGAGCTTGTTTCCCTGTTGTGCATATGTGACAAGTTTATAGGAAGAAATTTTATTAACATTTGTGTATTGTGTCAAGCTAAATCTGAAACTCCCACAAGATCACTGTAGAAATTTAAGTGACTTGAGTTTGTATTTGATGAGAAAGTATATTTTGTACAGGACTGGCCATGAGGGTGGCAGATGCATCATGTCCAGCACCCATTCACTGACCCCACCTGCCGCTCACCCACAGCTGCCTGACTGCTCCATCTTTGGTTCCCTCTGAGGCTCAGCTCTTGGTGCTTTGTGCACTAGTCTGCTGAGATTAGCAGTGGGTAGCAAACATAGTGCCACTAGCATTCTCTGTGTTCTGTTAAGTGTGTTATTTCCTTTCTTCTGTCTTCGTAAGACCAGTGGGGAGAAGTCTTCACCAGGCAGTCAGAAAACACCAACCAGTTCCTTCCTGTTCAGTCCTTCCATTCTCAAACTGGATTGTTACCCTTTTAGAGACAGCCCCAGTGACAGTCCATGATCATCCCTGGATTATAATATTAAAGATACAATTTTGAATACATTTTTTTTAACGAGATCATAAGGAAAGTGGAGCCATCCACTATTTCAACAAAGCATAAAGCATGTTTACCAACAGACCCAAGTATCCTCAGTTTCTCTGCTGTAAGAAACCAAAAGCACAAACGTATGTTTAGTAATTAATGTGTTAGTATTTTATCTTGGTTGGAAAAGACTTAGATAGCCAATGAATCCAATCCATCATACAAGCAAAACTTTAAAGTTTCAGATTATCAAAGACTTTGAAAGTTATAAACATTTTCATTTATTCAACCTAGTTGGGTTTTTTTTAACAATTACCCATGAGAACTTTAAGACAAAATTAACCGTCATTTTAAGTCATCTTTTTGCTGACAAATTGCAACAAAGATAACACAGGCTTATTTAACTTTCAGTAATCCTTGGCAGAATAAAAGTTTTATATTTCATGCTGATAACTCTAAGGACATGTCTATCTTAATTAATCCAACAAACTTAAATTAGTTTACCGAATATGTTGCACCTAGGTCCACTTAAAAGTCAATCAATTTGTTCCCCGCTGTCAGTTTTTTACCTGGGGAAATCTGAAGTGGGTGGTTTAAGTCCAAGGGGGTACTCTTTGCTCTTTGATAGCAGGGCAGGAGGAGCAGGAGCCAGTAACACCAGAGGCACGGGGGATGGTATAGGAGCAGGTTATTTGGGCTGTGCAGAAACAGGAGGAGGGCAGGTGCTGAACAGAAGAGGTGAGGTGCTGCTAGCAAGGCTGGAGGCAGGTAATAGCCCCGAGGGCAGACAAAGAGGATCCCTGGTCCTAAAGACCAAGCTCAGACAGATGAACAGACACATATTTTCTTTCCACCGACAAAAGGTGAAAACAGCCAATCCGTGTCAGGCCAGAGAAGACAGGGAATCTCCCTGAAACAAAAGGAGTTCTGGCCTCTGCTTGGGAATATTCTTTAAGCCCCTGTCCTGAGGTTTAGTGACTACCACAGACAATTGGCTCCAATTATCATAGCCATTAATAATTCAGGCAGAAGCCGCCACATGCAATAAGAAGCCTCATTTGTTTCGTCCTCTCAAGATATATTTTGAGAAGAAGTAAACAAAGATGAGTAATTCAGGAAAAAGAGAGAGGCATGTACAGGATCCTGGCAGCAACTTGTTTACAGGGGAGACAAAGGATTGGCACATAGAGAACAGGACAAGACACAGGTAAGGTGGTAGAGGGGCCCAAGGCAGCTGAGCTGGTGGGTTGAGGGTCGAGGGTGAGGAGAGGGGGGTCCTCAAGCCCTGTAAAAGAATATGGACAGATCAGAGTTTGGGTACAGCACCATAAAGGCCTGGCCATATGGGATTTCAATCCATTTTCCCTGACATTTACAAAAAAAAATTCTAATTGATAAATAGTATTGAAGTTTAAGTATCTGTTAATGGGCCATTTTTCTTTGTCTCCTATGGAGTACTGAGGGTATGTGTTATTGCAGAAGAAGATGAGTCCTTTCTTCATTAAATCTTGCAATCCAAATTGTCTCCAGTGGGTTAAGAGACATCCCAAGGGGGAGTTTTTGGGGAATGAAGAAGAAAAGTCCATTACCATAATCCCCCTGACTGTTGGATGGCATTCCACTCAGGGTCATATCAAGGGTTCCTAGTGTTCAGAGCAACCAGAGCTTCCCTGAAAAAGTTGTTAATGAATACCAGCCTGTCTACTGAAGAGATGTCAATATCCCTGCAATTCCCCCATTGCATTCTAGACTACAAATTGGTGCCAGTGAATAGACTGAAATACCATGGAGAACCTGCCATTTTTAACCGAGGGAGACACTAAAAAAGTTCTACAAGGTGAAATTACCTAATACTGTAATTCAAGTAGTTAGTAGGGGACATTGATGAAGAATAGTAAAGATAGAAATCCATCATGGTCTAAGTGACATTCCAATACATGTTTTACATGTATTGTACATGTACAATACATGTAAGCTTTACAGACAACTTCCCAGGAAATGGCCCCCAGTTGGGTCTTAATTCAGTTGATATTGACATTGGTTTTGGCTGGTTCCCAGTGGTCTCATGGCCAGAAGTGGCTAGACCAGGGATGTGGAGGGGATCACATTGGACCAATGAGGAGGAAACCTCGCATGGAAGTCTTAAGGTTGTCAGCAATCCTAGTGACAGGTGTCTGTCCCATGCTTTGTATAATAACAGGGATAAGAGTGCCTGGGTGGCTTAGTCGTTTGAGCATCTGCTCTCGATTTTGGCTCAGTTCATGATCCCAGAGTTGTGGGATCAAATCCTGTGTCAGGCTCCGTGCTGAGTGTGGAGCCTGCTTAAGATTCTCTCTGTCTCCCTCTGCTCCTCTCCCCTGCTCACACTCGCTCTCTCTTTCTCTGTCTAAAAAAAAAAAGGAGGGGTGGATAAAGAGAGGGCATCAGGTTCTGGGTCTTGTTACCATTCTGGCCAGGGTACTAGCTTCCAGTCAAAAGGCAGGCCTTTATCCTCCCTGGAGAGTAGTCACAGGCTCGAGGGTTGCAGCCAGAGCAGTCAACATGAGATTGTTCCAATAAGACCATATTTCTTGAAAACCCCCTGGAGTTAAAGTAAAAGAAAAGAGGGAGTAACTTAAGTTTGTACCAAGGCTCAAAGTCTAGACAAGAAGAACAGCCCTAGGTTGGGTACCAGAAATGTTGTGGGGCTGCTGAGTGAACAGTCAAGAAAGAATTCTTGAGATACTTTCAGTGCAAAAAGGCGCTTTTATTATAGCCCAGGGACAGGACCCAGGGGCAGAAAGAGCTGCCAGTTTGGGATTGATTTTTAAGCTTTTCTGAGATAGCTTTTGACTCCCAGTGGTCTGTATCCTGAGGTAGGTCTGTTCCAGGGTCCTCTGTCACATCAGGCTTCTGGGTGAGCTTTCAAATCTATTCAGCTCTCCAGAGCTGAATTTGGCCTCTTGCTCAGCCAAATTCTGGAGTCTAGCAGGTGTGATAAGTTCATTGTACCCAGAGATGAGGAGACTAGGTCACAGAGGGATGAATAATATGCCTAAGCTCTTCCAGCCAGCAAGTAGCAGCGAAATTTGAAATCTGTGGGGGCAGTTTCAGCATGGATTAGCCTTTCATGATCCAAGTTTTGATCTGTAATTTAATCATTTCCATGGGCAAAGGGCATGCCAAGGGCTGCTTCCCTTCCTGGAGTATCTTATGCTACCAGATTACTCCCTTGGGCAAGTGGGCCAGCAGAAGGTAAATTAGCAAGTTTCTAACTTAGAAATCTGTGTCTTTCAAATGAAAGAATATGTGTGGCTTCGCTGAGAAAAAAAATATCAGGAAATGACATCTTTTAGATGCCACTTTTAGAAAAAGATGGGCTATAAATACATTTTAAGGAAATTTATTTAAGGAGCTGCTAATGACTATCTTCAACACTTTTACACACTTATGGAAAATGTGCGCATGATCCATACAGGAGACAGTGAATCACACAAATACAAATGATACCAAGTAGACAAGCATATAACAGGTAGCAGCTCTCTAGAACTGCCTTTGTAATTGTCACAGGAAGCTGAAATTAAAATTATAAAAAGAAAGAATGTGCGACCTACTGAGCTGCCATAGAGTTCTTTACTAGATTCCCACTGATATGGGGCTCAAGTGAAATAATGTATGTACAAAAGTACTTTGAAAGTACAATTGTAAAATCATCAGTCATTTCATTTGAGTTCAAGGAGTTTTGAAATGGAGCGAAGGTCTACCTTGGTGAAAATGGGCACAGTATGCAAATGAGGAAGCAGATGTGAGGCAAGAAAGGAGATGTCAGGATGTGAACCAGGGACCCTTTTGGAAAGTTAAGTGAAATAATGCAACATCCAAAAATGAGATATTATGCAGACTTGAAAAGAATGAGGCTGTCCTACATACACTGATGTGAAATGTTCTCCAAGATATTCTGTTAAGTAGAACAAAAGCAAATGTGTATAATATGCTATCATTTGTGTAGAAAGCCAAAACTTATGCAGTCTCTCACACACCTGCATAAAACATCCCTGGAAAAGGAAATCTAAGATTTGGTGGCAGTATTAACTTCCAGGAGGGGAACTAGTGTGCCATAAGGGTGTGAGAAAGATTTAACTTTTCACTCACCACCCTTGTGTGTCTTTCAAATTTTTTTCACCTTACGTTACCCATTCAAATCTAACTTTAAAAAAAGAAATTTAAGGGGAGGGTAGGTGATGGGCATTGAAGAGGGCATCTTTTGGGATGAGCGCTGGGTGTTGTATGGAAACCAATTTGACAATAAATTTCATATATTAAAAAATAAATAAATAAATAAAAATAAAAAAATTTAAAAAAAGAAATTTAATTGACACTAGATACAGTTATAGGAGATAAAAAAAATTACTGGCAGAGGAATTCAATAAAAATAAGAAATTTGGACTTCACAAAAGGAAGTTGGAAGTCTCTGAGTTTTTTAAGTTGTATTCAATGGATTTATTCTACTTCAGTATACCAAGTTTAGAAAACTGTGTGTGTGTTTTTTCATTCCATCCTCCTAGGAACCTAATATTGAACAATTTTCTTACAAGATCCTTTTTTTCTTTTCCAAAGAAAGGACAGGGCTGAACAATAATTTTGCCCAAGTTCTTATGTATGATTTTTATTATTTTCTCTTTATTGCAATGCTTAATAATGTATATTGTTTTTTCATTTTTAAAATTCTCATTAGAAATAGCTTTTACAATTTTGTATGTAATTTCTGCCTTCACAAAGTATTACAGAGTAAGTTCTTACATTAGAAGAAGCTTATTTTATAGCTTCTACAATACCTTGAATAGCTATTGTCTCGCTTGTGTGAAAAGTCAAATGCTATTTGTTCTCAAAAATTAGAGTTCAAAACCCTAAATCATTTGATTAAGAGGAACAGGAAATTGGTGTCTTTGAATTGTGAGATTTTATAGACAAACCAAATTGCTTCAGGTTGGAGTCAGTGCTGGTTGTAAATTATATACACAACAACACTGACCTCAGTTATGAAACAAGTTGAATTATGTTTTCAAGGGTGCTATCTGAAAAATGCTACATATATCATTTTTCTTTGCTGATTATTAATAAATAAGCAGTCTTCAGTGTTATTTGCAAGGTCAAGGCCTCCCTCTACTCCTCCTTATGTGTCCCCTCTTCCCATACACATTTCTTTCCTCCATTATTTTTTTAATATGAAATTTATTGTCAAATTGGTTTCCATACGATACCCAGTGCTCATCCCCAACAGGTGCCCTCCTCAATGCCCATCACCCACTTTCCCCTCCATCCCACCTCCCATCAACCCTCAGTTTATTCTCAGTTTTTAAGAGTCTCTTATGTTTTGGCTTCCTCCCTCTCTAACTTTTTTTTCCCCTTCCCCTACCCCATGGTCTTCTGTTAAGTTTCTCAGGATCCACATAAGAGTGAAACCATATGGTATCTGTCTTTCTCTGTATGGCTTATTTCACTTAGCATAACACTCTCCAGTTCCATCCACGTTGCTACAAAGGGCCATATTTCATCCTTTCTCATTGCCACGTAGTACTCCATTGTGTATGTAAACCACAATTTTTTGGTTGATGGACATTTAGGCTCTTTCCATAATTTTCCATAATTTGGAAATTTCCATAATTTCCATAATTTCCATATTGTTGAGAGTGCTGCTATAAACATTGGGGTACAAGTGCCCCTATGCATCAGTACTCCTGTATCCCTTGGATAAATTCCTAGCAGTGCTATTGCTGGGTCATAGGGTAGGTCTATTTTTAATTTTCTGAGGAACCTCCACACTGCTTTCCAGAGCGGCTGCACCAATTTGCATTCCCACCAACAGTGCAAGAGGGTTCCCGTTTCTCCACATCCTCTCCAGCATCTATAGTCTCCTGATTTGTTCATTTTGGCCACTCTGACTGGCATGAGGTGGTATCTCAGTGTGGTTTTGATTTGTATTTCCCTGATGAGGTTTCCTCCATTATTTTAAGTAATGTGAAAGGCATGACAGTAACACATGGCTTACATAGGTTTATAATGTGATATTTTACTAAGTTACTCCTAGAATTCTAGATTCTAAATTGGATTAAATAAATCTTACAGCAAAGTCAGCATTCACCTTTGTCATTTCTGTTAAAAGGTCTCTAATAAATGGCAATGATTAAGGTGCTCTTTTACCAGAGTTTCAAAGTGTAAAATCACGTGTGTGTGTGTGTGTGTGTGTGTGTGTGTGTGTGTGTGTACAAGCTGCAAAGATGAGTGAGTAGATCATCAGGTGTTGAACTTCCCCACTCTCTGGGCTCTGATGGATCTATCATTTTCTTAGTGGTCCGTGTGGAAACAAACAGCCAGCTTGGATGTGTTTTCATGTCTCCAAATGCACGTGTTCTGATCTTTCCCATCTTTGGGGAAAGGTTTTCTGAGGAGGCAAGGATTCATCTGAAACAACAAGAAAAATCAGAAGTCATGTCCTACCCCATCCTTTCCCTGGCCCTTATCCCCCTTTTAAAGATAATGCTATCATGTGAATGCAGGATGCTATCTAGGGATGGTTTGATGAATTGTATTTTAACAGGGAGGGGCTGTAGGCATTTTTTACAAGCAATACTCCGTCTATAGGTAATGTTTGCATTGACAAAAAGCCTTAAATATCCCTTTTCAACTTGGTTTGTCTTTTCAATTTTATTTAAAGGTATGACACTGGGATTTGCAGGAACCTATTTATTGGTGAACTTTGCTCCAAATAGAACTCAGTCTATCTCTGCAAGAACAGTACAGTATTACTTTGTTGGCTGGCAGTTCCTGATCTATGTGGTAAGAATTAAAAAAATTTTTTACTATCCCATAAACTATATTATCTAGACCACTTGTACCTACAGATGTTAGAGAATGAATATAATCTTTGCCTCTCAACATTAATATCTCATTAAACCATAAATAGATTTGACTAATACCAAAGTATTTGAAACACTAAATCAGCAATAGAGCACCCCCAGTTTCCCAAGATCCTATTCTTGACCTGTCACTGGAACAATTTCCACAATATTTAATCCAAGAAATTACAAAGCAATGTGTTTTAGGACAACTCAAAGTAAAAACACAAACCCCAAAAACCTCTCCTCCCAGGTCAAAGGGAAATACCTGAAGACACATTTTAATTCATTGGCTTTAATTCAAGATAGATATTTTCTTCAAAAAAGTGTTCATTGAGAACATGTACCAGATTGTCTGGGGAGAAGTAGACAGCAGAAGGATAATTCTGAGAGATGTGTAAAAGAAAGAATGGAATGAGCTGATATAGAAATTTGAAGCCACTAACTGGGATACTTTATTTGATGTAGTGGCTGTACCCCGTGAGTATAGAGAGAACGTGCTTGTGGTGGTTGATGTGTAACTTGTTTCAGAAGTCAGTTTATATTGAAGAAAAAGCGTATTCCAGGAGGGGCAGGTGGTAAGAAGAAAACTGGGATAGACTACGTGACCTTTAACCGAGAACTATATTAGTAAAATAATTGTGAATTCAACAAGAAGAATCAAAGCACAGAGAATCATACATATTTAGCATCAGAAATGATTTTGAAAAGCTATCTGATCTAGTCCTCTGCCATTGAAATAGGTAAAATAGTATGACCCTACTTCATATACCTGTTATTCAAAACTGTGCCATTGGCATTTGCAGGGACATGTTTACTGGTGAACTTTGCTTTAAGTGTAACCCAGGATATTACAGTGGGAACTATATGATATTACATTATTATCTGGCAGTCCTTAATCTTTGTGACAGGAATTCTATATATCTCGCCATCTCTGATATATAATTCCGACCACCAGAACACAAATGCTTACAGGTGTTTTCTCTTTCTAGTCTCCCTCTATACTGCTTTCTTTTACTTAAACAAAGATAATTAGGTTTCTCTGTTTTTGTTTTTGTTTTTAAATCCTCATCCATACACACTCTTCAATTAACTGTCCTATTTCCCTTCCACTCTACTCTCCCCTCTACTTTCCCAACTCCTATTCACTCCTCACTCTTTATCATCTGATAGATCCGTGCCCCCCCCCCTCAACAAATTGCCAAATGGAATTGCTTTTTTGGTCCTGCTGTTTTTTGAACCTTGTGCAGCATTTACTCATAACCCACCATCTTCTCCTTGAACCCCTCTCTTCCGTGGCTTCCTCAATTTATTTTCCCGATTTCTCCTCTTCCTCTCTGACTAGGCCATCCAATACTCTTGGTGGGCGCATCCTTCTCTCATGCCAACCACTCTTTTTTTTTTTTTTTTTTTTAAAGATTTTTTTTTTTTTAACATTTTTTATTTATTTTTGGGACAGAGAGAGACAGAGCATGAACGGGGGAGGGGCAGAGAGAGAGGGAGACACAGAATCGGAAACAGGCTCCGAGCCATCAGCCCAGAGCCCGACGCGGGGCTCGAACTCACGGACCGCGAGATCGTGACCTGGCTGAAGTCGGACGCTTAACCGACTGCGCCACCCAGGCGCCCCGATGCCAACCACTCTTGATCTCTTCATGCTACATATTCTTCCAAGGTTTTCCAGTGTGATCTCATTGACAACCCCCATCATCCTTTAGAAAGACTTCTAAATCCAGTCTACATCTCTCTCCCAGGCGTCTTCTGAGCTGCAGTTCTGTGTTCTCATCTGTCCTCTGATTGCTCATCCCTGTCTTGGACGTGTCATGGGTTCCTCGAATGTAACGTCTCAAAAATTGAACTCAGTGTCTTCTCTCCTAAACTCTCCTCCTTTTTATATTGGAAGGCTCCCCTTCCCCTGTACATCAGACTTTAGGACTGGACTGCCTAATTCAGATTAGCCTTCTTCAGGTCTGTCATTCTTTGTGTCTCTCCTCTGCCCCATTGTAACTTCCTGCTTGTCCAGCAGACCCAGCCCGTTAACAATCACAGATTTTATCAATCAAATCCATTTTCATGATAGCTGAGGCTTGAAGTCCTACCAACGTATTATTATTATTTGCCTACAGGCAAAACAGATTCTTCATCCAGTAAGAAAAGGGTCACCCAATCGGTGACCAGAAAATGAATAGCCCGAGTTGAATCCTTGGGAGATTAAATATGCAGCAAGATTTGATTTCCTGGAATAAGCAGCAGTGTTTGATGATGACGTGTCTTATATTATTTTAATACCAGAGAAAACATTTAAAAGAACGAAACTACTCTTTCTTAAACCTTCTATTTCCACAAAAGAAACTCTGACATTACTTGTATTTTGCCGTTTTCCAAAGTCAACTCTTAAATTCATTCATTCATTTATTCACTAGTTCATTCAACAGACTGGACATCCAGGGTATAGAGAAGAAGTCCTGTAACGAATTTTACAGCCCTGGGAGAGACCCATATTCCCATAAAATAATGAAAGTATATTTGAAAGTAAATGTCATCCAAAAATGTAACTAATTCCAGATATTATAAGGTAGCATAAAATAAATCTTTAATAAAGTCACATTTGAATAACACTATGGGGGAGCGCCTCTCACGGTCTGTGAGTTCGAAACTCGTGTCAGGCTCTGTGCTGACGGCCCAGAGCCTGGAGGCTGCTTCAGATTCTGTGTCTCCCTCTCTCTCTCTCTCTCTCTCTCTCTCTCTCTCTCTCTCTCTCTCTGCCCGTCCCCCTGTCACGCTCTGTCTCTGTCTCTGAAAACTGAATAAACCTTAAAATTTTTTTTTTGAATTAACACTATTGGCTTTAGACCCTAAAGGGAATATATCTACATTATCTTAGTTTGGAATTTAATCCATTTTATGTTACCTCTCTAAAGACTCTAGATGTTACCAATTACATGCTAAGCTCTTGAGCTGAAGTTTGGCTTAAATCTGACATCGATGTTTAAGTTTGGCTTAAACATCGAGGTAATTAATATTTAATCCTTAGAGATGGAGGTTTCCATGCTTTTTCTGCAAACCATGACTGCAGAGATCATAATTACAGCAATTAAGGCTATTCTTTGAAGGATCATTCATCTAGCTACTCTTGTATTACACTGAATAGAAATGCAGTACCTGAACTGCTTTTTAGGACTGATCAAATAACTACTCAAATGAATAAGAAAGCATTTTAGAGTCTGAATAAGCTGTACATTTCTCAAAAGAGGATTGTAAAATTGTATCCCAGGCTGGCTAACAGCATCTCCCTGTCTCGGGTGTTTACCGGCACCAGATGGATGTCCATGGAACGTCCATGTTCGTGTTACGTTTAAGGCTTGCGTGAAGTAGAAGCCTCAGAAACAAGGCCCAGGAGCCTGTATCTCTTTTGTCACATCATCCCATGGCCCGCCAGTACTCCTTACCACCAGAAACAGGGTGATGAGTGCCTTTAAATCTAATTAGATGAGAGAACCAATCCAGAAAAACCCAGTCAATTCAGAAAACTCATCCTGAAGATTCTGTTCTTCTGGAAGGACTTCAGATACCAGAACCTAAGTTAGCTTCCAATTACTTCCATAACGAATTGCCACAGACTTAGTGGCTTAAAGCAATACAGATTTATTATCTTAGAGTTTTAAAGGTCAGAAGTCCAACACGGGTCTCACTGGGCTAAAATCAAGGTATTGGCAGGGTTATATTCCTTGCCTGTGCCTCTGGAGGAGAATCCATTTCCTTGCCTTTTCCACCTTCTAGAGGCCACCAGCCTTCCTTGACGCTGTTCTTTCTCATGTTCCATCTCTCTCTGACCATGCCTGGGATGGTTCTCTGCTTTTTAGGGCTCGTATGATTACTTTGAGCCCTCTTGGATAATCCAGGATAATCTCCCCATCTCAAGGTCCATAGCCTTAACTGCATCTCCAAAGCCCCTCGGCCATGTAAAGTAACATACACACAAGTTACGGAGATTAGGACATGGGCATCTTTGGGAGGCCATTATTCTGCCTACCAGACCTACGTCATTTAACCCCTCTGAGCCTTGGTTTCTTCATCTGTAAAATAGTGCCTGCTTCCTCAGGTTGTGAGGATTGAGTGAATTGGCACAAGCAGAGTGGGTGGTGAGCCTGCAGTTAAGTGCCGTTATTATTTCTGACCTCTGAGACAGCAATCAGCAAAGCAGCCTCTCCCTGGGTCTCAGCAACCTGTAGAAATCACCGCCGCTTTAACAGTGATATTTTCAGAGAG
This sequence comes from Neofelis nebulosa, assembly GCF_028018385.1. NCBI lineage: Eukaryota > Metazoa > Chordata > Mammalia > Carnivora > Felidae > Neofelis > Neofelis nebulosa. The sequence continues at coordinate 44,513,801 of NC_080795.1, read as the reverse complement.
GGGGAGAAATGTTGCTAGGAAAAAAAATTAACATTAATTCATGCTGCTTGAATATTTTATTCCTGGGAGCTCCGCGACCTCTTGCCACAAGGCAGAATGCAGGGCAATGACAGCCATTCTGTGAGTCATAGGAGCTCGTGTTAACCACAGAGATGGAATTTGGAAGAGAAAGAAAGGAAAGAAAGAAAGAAAGGAAGAAAGAAAGAAAGAGAGAAAGTCATATTTGATATTTAGAACTGATAACTACCCTCATTTCTCCCTTCCCCCAATTAATAATCCTCCCGCTAACAGATTTAGCTAAGACACTCTGTGCATTAATGCAGGCTGAGCCACCTTCTTTCCAGCAACAAATACAGTGGTCCCAAATGCTGCCGTGAGTTGTTTATGTCAGTGTGAGAAACGGAAGCCTGTGGTTGAGAGGGGAGTGAAGCCGACAGGGGTATTTCTGCTAACGATTGATGAGCTGCACAGAGGTGGGGACACCCAACCCATGTTGTGATGGCAGTCTGGGGGAAGACAAAGTGATAGGAGTTTAATAGCCTTTGTAGCATGGCTTGATTCAATTAAAGACCTGGCAAAAAGTCCTTTAAGAAAAAGTTAAAGTAATTGGTTTAATTTACCAGGAAAAAGCTGAGGGATGACTTAATCTTCCACATGAGATGAAAGGTTTTTAAATGAGGAAGATATGGTCTTGCTGCTTTCCATGCCCACAGAGGATTAAACAAAGAAAAAAGCAAACCTTGAACTGAAACAGTAGAGATTCATGTTGATTTAGAGATGGCTCCATAAGTAAAATATAGTCCTGAATGTACTGAAGTCCGTAACTCTAGTAATTTTTAAGGAAAAAATTAGTGGTGGTGTTTTATGTCAGAAAAGTAAACATTCATATTTACGATTTCAGGCCAGGGATACTACCTCTTTGAAAAAAAATTACTTGCATCAGGCTATCTTAAGGACTTCAAAAAAGAAAAAAGTGAAAACAAAAATAAAACTGAGAACTCAAAGTTACATTAGAGTTTTCTTATGGGCAGGAAAATTTTAGACATTCAGTCAATTAATATTTATTGAACACTCAGTTTATTAGACATTAAGTCTTGGTTTTTGGCAAGGTGTTCATAATAAATTTGAGGTGTAATTTATTCATTAATTCCATAAATACTCATTGAGTAGCCGACTGTGCCCAGGCACTAAAGACAGTAGCAAACGGGACAGATAAAGTCCCTGTTCTCATAGAACTGATGTGCTAGTTGGGGAGACAGACAAGAAACATACAAATGCATGAACAGGAAATATTCTACACTCCACAGTAAATGAGGGGTCGCTCTGTTAGAGCAGTCAGAGAAGACATCTTGGAGGAAGTGATATGTAAGCTGAGTGACTCCTTTGAGTGACTAGAGTGACTAGAAGGAGCCATCTTTGGGAGATCAGGGAAGGAGTATTCCAGGCAACTCCAACAGTTAGTGCAGTTAGTGCAAAGGCAAGAGCAATCTGAGCATTGCAGAGAACTGGCAGGGGGTGGGGGATCTGTGCCTGGCAGAGGTGGGCCATCCAGGATTTTATTCTTAATGTGATAGAAAACCATAGGAGATTTAAGCAAAGGGATGACTGAATATAATATATAATTCTATTACATATATCATCCTGGATAAATCTCATAAACAATGCACAGTGGGGGAAAAAAGCAAGTAATCAAAACCAAGTATGGGGGCGCCTGGGTGGCTCAGTCGGTTAAGCGGCCGACTTCGGCTCGGGTCATGATCTCACGGTCCGTGAGTTCGAGCCCCGCGTCGGGCTCTGTGCTGACAGCTCAGAGCCTGGAGCCTGTTTCGGATTCTGTGTCTCCCTCTCTCTGACCCTCCCCCATTCATGCTCTGTCTCTCTCTGTCTCAAAAATAAATAAACGTTAAAAAAAAATTAAAAAAAAAAAAACAACAAAAAACCAAGTATGATTCTGCATGTATAAAGTCCAGACATGTGCAAAAATAAACAAGGCGCTGTTGGGAGACACATGAAAGGTGGTAAACCATAAAGAAAATGAAGAGTAAACACAGAATTCAGTGTAGTGGTTGCTGGGGAGAGCCGAGGAGGAGGGGGGTGCAATTGGGGTGGGGTGCACAGGAGACCTCAAAGTATGGGTAGGTTCTCTTTCTCTGGCTAGGTGCAGGGCACATGACTACTTGTCATATTATGTAAATACCTTATATGTGTATCATATACATTCTCTATGAATGACCTAGTTCATTATTCAAATTGTGCTTTTAAATGATTCCTCTGGCCGCTGAATGGCTGGGTTGTAGAGGCAAGAGTAGAATCCGAGACGAATTGGAAGCTGTTGCAGTGGTCAGAGAGAGGGCGGCGGGGAGTGATGGAAAGGAAGGAGTTGCTGGCTGGTGCAAAAGGTGTGTGGTGAGGCCATTCATTGCAGGGGTGAAGGCCCCACGAGGGATAGGTGGGGAAGGAAGGCCTTCAGGAATTTACTGCCCGCATTTGTGTGCTATGCTATTAAATGTACACGTGGAGATGTCTAGAAGATAGTTGGGTAAATGAGATCAGGGTTGCCGATCTCGGCATCGTTGGCATATAGGTGAGGTTAGAGCTCTGGGTCTGGATGGCTGAGGTTCCGTATATTGTCCTCATATGTTTGTAATTGTCCTCAGGAACGCCAGGCACCCTCAATTCTCACAGGGGAACGAACTGTTGCAAAACCAGAAAGAGAAGTGTGGCATTCAGAAGACTGTGTGTAAAATAATTTATACTCTACTCTTTTGCATCTTTTTCACTTCTAGATTTTCGAAATATTAATTTTCTGCACCCTCCTCTATTTCCATAAAAGAAAAGCAATGAAGCACATGGTGATCCTGCTAAGCCTGGTGGCACTTCTAGGTAAGAACGTACTGTTCTCTCATTCTCCAATCTAACCATGCTAAGTGAAAAAAGAGGTTTGAAGGAGAACACTTAAGCATTCTGTTCCTTTCTCATTGTTTCTACTTTTCAACTCTGATCTGCAGAAAGAAACCCAGGCTCAATCACGCAAACTGTATTTTGCACATCCATATCTACAAGTGGTGTCTGTTTAGTTCCTTTAAAAACATGTCAGCGTTTTTACTTCTGAGTAATTTTATTTGCTGACAATTGGAGGATTTTGTTTCTTAGGATGTAATTGAAAAATATTAAAAGAGGAACAAAAGAATGATCCCAATTGAAACTTTTTTATCAGGAATTACTTACCAAAATGTGGCTAATATGAAATGTAAATGTAAGCAGTATGATTTTCTTAAATACAACATTTCTTTCATTCATTGTTTGTCTACCCATTTCCTTTTTTTTCCCAGGATTTTAAAACTGATGGTTCTGTAAGCCCACTGTGTATTTTTAAATCTGCCCTTTCCCCCTCCTCACACACACACACACACGTCTTCATATAAATCAACACTAGGAGCTCTCACTAATCACTTGGAAAATTGCCTTTTAAAAAGTTATTTATAATTCTTTTTTTTCCTCTTCCTTGCCAATAAAATGAACCATACGTCGTGTGTTGTTTGCTATGATTCTGTAGATTATACCTATACCACTGGGACAGGCAGCAACCTTCATGCTAAGGAGGGGCTGAGTTTCATTTGTCCATCTTCATTTCACAAACTAGTTCTCTCCTTTGAATTGGAAGATTTGTACTTGTGATAATTACTTGTAGAAATGAATTTATACCACGGTCAGGTATGCTGTTGATGAAAAGAATGGAAGAAGAACTTTACTGTTGTTTCTTTCCAAATTGCCAGATAGGGAGAACAAAAGCAAACAACTAAGAGATAAAATGCACATTATATAGGAAAATATTGAAAATAAAGGACATTTTAAATAGGAAAATAAGATAACAGAATTAAGATCATACATAGCAGTTTATGATCATAAATGTAAATAGGGTAAATTCACCTAATAATAAAGAAAGATTCCCATATTGGGCTTCAGAAAAATTCCCAAATTGATTTTGAAAAAAGATTCTGAAATTGGATTCATCCACAGTTCTCTGGTTTAGCTCCACAAGAGTTGTAGAAATGGTGACCTTTTGGGGCGCCTGGGTGGCTCAGTCGGTTAAGCGGCCGACTTCGGCTCAGGTCACGATCTCGCGGTCCGTGAGTTCGAGCCCCGCGTCGGGCTCTGTGCTGACAGCTCGGAGCCTGGGGCCTGTTTCAGATTCTGTGTCTCCCTCTCTCTGACCCTCCCCCGTTCATGCTCTGTCTCTCTCTGTCTCAAAAATAAATAAATGTTAAAAAAAAAATTTAAAAAAAAAAAAAAAAAAAAAAAAAAAGAAATGGTGACCTTTCTAACCGGCCCTTGCTGGTTGTGAAATACTCTGACTTCATACATAAATGTCATCTAAAACAAGTTAACTCAGACTGAAAGTAAAAGAAAGCAAAAGGGCATACTATTACTATCTAAGTTAAAATCCAGGCAGAAGCAAAGGCTCCTGGAGGCCCCATATTAGTATTTAGCTGCTCATCGTGGCAGAATTGAGGGTTGGGAGGGGGAGACACCAAGGCCAGGGGCCCTCAGGAGATTCAGGCAGCAGCTCTTTTGAAAACGATGTTAATAGAAATATGAGAGGAGTAGAAGACTTCTCTTAGTTCATGGAAGGTAGGTAGACAGAAAGATCTATAAGGACAGAAGAATGAGTCCTCAACGCTGCTCTAACGTTGAACTCTAAATCCTGAAAACAGACCATACACCTGCCTTCAAGTGCCTGTGTGACATTTACAGAAGTTAATTGTGTAATTGCCCACAAAGAAATCCTTGATAAATTCCAGGAAGTCAAAGTATGGACCACATTCTCAGATCACAGTGAAATAAAAACAGAAAATAATAACAAAAATAACAGAAACCAGTAAAACTGTAACATCTGGAAATGCTGACACTACTTTTAAACTGCAGCTGGGCCCAAGTAGAAACCAAGCTTTCATTGCAGCATATATTTTTAAATTATTATGAAAACACTTAATATTAAACCTGTAGTTTATGACTAATGCTGTATTCAGAAGGAAATTCATTACATTAAATGTAAGTCAAGCACTCAGCTCAAAACGGGAGGGAAAAAAACACTGAAATAAAGCTGAAGCAAGCAGAAAGGAGTGATTAATAAAGGTAAAAATTAATGAAATAGAGCACAGAAAAACAATGGATTGATAAATAAACCCAAGAATCTATTCTTAAAAGACATTAAAATATATCCTTCATAAGACAAAAAAAAAAGGAAAAATCTCAAATATACAAAATTAGAAATAAAAGCAACAACAAAGATGAAAATTTGATTAAATTGATTATTTTTTAAAGGAAAATAGATATGGAGGACATGGAAGAACGGTTTAAAAAGCTACATCCTGAAAAGAACCAGGCCTACATACTTGACTTTCTTTTTTTTTTATTGTATGAAATTTATTGTCAAATTAGCTTCCATACAACACCCAGTGCTCATCCCAAAAGATGCCCTCGTCAATACCCATCACCCATCCTCCCCTCCCTCCCACCCCCCATCTTTACTTTCAACCTAGAAGGTTAAATCTTTAAGAAACAGATTCTGTTTTGTTGTTGTTGTTCACACTATTCGAGGACATAAGAAGAAAGCTTTCCCGTTTTGTTTACATAATGAGTATCAATACTGATCCCAAGTAGCACACAGTAAGAATACCCTGTACTAATTTCCCCACTCAATATTAATGTAAAAGTCTCAAAAAATTAGCAAGTAGAATCCAGAAAAAAAAAACCCGACATACTTCATGACCAAGTGGTCTTAATGAAGCCGGTTCTTTCTCTCTGTAACGCTTACAATTTATGCTTACATATCCTACTTACATATTTACATTCTGATATTGCTCATCTTCTCCACCTAATCAGTTCTGTGAGTACACAGCCATGTCTGTTCTAGTTACACTGTGTGTAATTACCTAGAACTGAGGACAGTGAGCACAGAGAAAACATTTGAATTAACTAAATTAATTATGGGAATGAGGGGCGCCTGGGTGGCGCAGTTGGCTAGCGTCGGACTTCAGCTCAGGTCATGATCTCACCATCCGTGAGTTCAAGCCCCGCATCAGGCTCTGTGCTGACAGCTCAGAGCCTGGAGCCTGCCTTGGATTCTGTGTCTCCCTCTCTCTCTGACCCTCCCCTGTTCATGCTCCGTCTCTCTCTGTCTCAAAAATAAATACACATTAAAAAAAAAAAAAAAAGAAATCCATTGATATAGTTCATCATGTTAATGGCTCAAAAAGGGAAATATCATGTAAATATCCAGATGCTGAAAAGACATGTTAAAATTTAATATCCGTTCCTAATAAAGAATTTGAAATGTAATCAGAATAGAAAGATATCTGTGTTAAAAACATATTTCTCTCTTTTTAATAATTTTCACTTTATTGGAAAATTATTGACACATAGAGTGTATGTATTTAAGTACACCACGTGGTAATTTGATGCGCATATACATCACAGAATGATTACTGAGCTCATGATAATGAATGCATTTGTCACCCCCTATAGTTAACATAGTGAACTGTGTGTGTGTGTGTGTGTGTGTGTGTGTGTGTGTGTGTGTAATGAGAATGCTTAAGATCTCTCAGCAACTCTGAAGTATACAATACCACATTATTAACTGTAGTCCCCATGCTGTGTCTTAGATCCTCAGAATTTACTCTTCTTAAACTAAACATTTAGACCCTTTGACCTACATCACTCCCTTCCCCCTACTCCCTGCCCCTGACAACCACCATTCCAGTCTCTGTTTCTGTGAAATTGGAAAAATATATTTCTCTTAAACCAAAAGCTGAAGCCTACATGCTGGAGAAATAGCACAAGTGCTGTCATCATACTAAGAAATGAGGAAAAGATTGCCCACTCTTCCCTTGATACTTATCTGTGCTGGTTAGGCATTTTACAATGATCACTGATGACTTCTACAAGAAAAAATGATTATGGAAACCATGTAGCCGCTTTGAAAAATAGTTAGAGTGTCAAATTAAATGGAAAATGTAGCACACAACACGGTACCTACCTTCGTTGTGATTAAAAGCGCGCATGAAGCAGACGCTGGAGATGAGTGAGAGGTAACAGTAGTATGCAGGTGGATTTGTTTTTACTTTATTGTTAATATTGTTCATGTGATAGATTAAAAAAATGAACTAAAAAGAAAATAGAAAGTGAGGGCAACCAGGAAGAAAGAAAACTGGCTTCTGCTGAGGGGCTCCCCAGGCCTGTGGCTGCAGTCTTTCTTAAGTCTTAAAACTCCCAACCGAATACTTCCAACTAGGGGCACCTGGGTGGCTCAGTTGGTTAAGCGTCCGACTCTTGGTTTCAGCTCAGGTCATGGTCTCAAGGTTTGTGGGTTCGAGACCCGCATCAGGTTCCACACTGATGGTACCGAACCTACTTGAGAGTCTCTGTCTCTCCCTCTCTCTCTGCCCCTCTCCCGCTCTCTCTCTCAAAATAAATAAATAAAATTTTTTTAAAAAGATGCTTTCAACTGATCAGGAAGCTGAGAAACTAGGAAGTCCTTCTCTATGCTTAGCATACTCAGATTATGGAAGCCAAATTAATAAGTGAAATATTTGTGGCTCTAATAAGGAGACATTGGTAGCAATTTGGGAAAGTCTCTGGAAGGAACAGTTGATGAAGTCGGAGGAAACCGAGAAGACCAGATTTCAAACACAGGTCAGCTATGTCAGGCAAAAGCAGTACCACTGTGATGACGAAAGTAATACATGTCTATTGTTGAGAAATAAGAAAAACAGAGAGGGCCATCAAGAAAAAGGTAAAAATCCATATAACTGAGCACTGCCTCACAGTACTATGGGAATGTGACTGATAGTCTGTAGAAGGCAACTTGCCAGTATATTTCAGAAGAACAGCATCTGTCACAGAGCGCCCCCCACCCCACTCCCCCGCCCCATAGCTCATTTTCCTAGGGCAATTGGCAGAGTGCTTTGCAAAGATATATGTTCAGGGATATTCATCACAACCTCATTTTTAATTCCAGAAAAAAAAAAAGGATGTACCTAAATAACCTAAATATGCAAAAAATAGGGAATTACCAAGATGAAGTATAATTCATGCAAAGGCATACTTCACAGCTGATGAAAATCATGCTCAGAAGAATATTTAATGGCATAGAAAATACTTGATGGCAGTTGAAACTAGGTTCCTAAATAGTATATACTATTTGTTATATATATATATAACATATGTATATACATATGTTATAATGTATTCATATCCAGAGACAGGAAAATAGCTACAAAGAAATATTCCCAAATGTTAAAAATGACTTGGGTATGAGTGTTGAGATTACAGGTGATTTTCATTTTTCTTTCCAGGCTTTTCTGCATTTTTCCAAATTTTCTTAAAGGAACATATAAACTTTTATAGTTGTAAAAAATGACTTTAAATGTTCTTCATAATCCCAGTGCCTAGAGATAACTACCGATAGGATCTTGACATTGTTTCTTCTGGCATTTTTTCCTAGCTTTTTTTTTCTGTATATAAAAATAGAAAATATATAAGCACTTTATATTTTTTATGTATACATTAGAATGATAGCATATTAAATTTTGTATTTTCACCTGTCCTCACCAACCACATTCCCACCCAAAAATAAAACAGAAGTACTTGTCACCAGCCTAGAAATAACTTGCAGAATTACAATAAAGAGTGATTAATTGGTTGGTGATTGTACATGCTTTGGAAATACAGTGATTAACTATATTAGCAAACCAATAGTTGGTTTAGCTATTTAATAAAAAGTCTAGTTTTGTTTTTGTTTTGCGGTCAAGTATAATTTAACATCAGATGGTAGGTAGTTGCATTAGATGACCTTGAAGGGCCTTTGCAATCCTGAGGTTCTGAGGCTAATGGAATAGTGTGTTCAACTCCTTCCCCATTAATGATCCCTTTGGGAAACCTGGCTGTTCAGACCACAAGGCCATAACCACATTGTACTCTAATTTCAAGCAAAATTTTGAAGAGGAAATCAAGGTCCCTCAAGAGCTAACCTTACAAACTTAAACCATCAAGTGGCACACATCACTGCAGATAAAATTCCTAGATTAGCTGAGATAGGACTATTGTCATAATCTGTAGAAAACATGTAAGATGATCAGGTCAAAAGCTATTTAAAGATGAAGAGGGACCCAGTTGTAAGGGCCTCTTTGTTCAGATTGGGGGTTTGTTTTTAGAATTTGTCACCTGTTCTCTGTTACGATTTTTAATGGAAAGGAAAATGCCTGATTTGGAAGTGTGCCCTGGTACTCTTCAAGTTGAAGTATATTTTCAGTTTTTGGAAAAGGAGGTTATGGGAGGCTTTCCCTGGTTGGCCATCAGCTGCTATTTTAAACATTCTCTCTATATAATGCCTTTTCAAAAGCTAAAAGGGATAAAGCTCAGATATATCATGACCAGGTAGACCAACAGCACAAAGAAAATGTTTCTTGTTCTCATTGCCTTTGACTTAGAGTTATTTGATTTCACGTAAAAATTATTTTTTTCACTTTCTGTAGGTTTCAGCTTAGTTACGGAATTAGATGCGACATTAAATTTAAGCAACCTAAAACCAAAAGAAAACACTATTTTCTTCCTACAGAGACATGGTGTTTCTAGAAAATGCCTCATTGCTTTCATATTATAACCTTATCAAGTCACTTCTTCATTGCTATTTGGAACCTATGAAAAATTGGTTTGCCTAAGGCCAGGTTCCTCTTTAGCATAAGAGTATAAATAGAAAGTGCTTATGTAATCCTTAGATTTATGGTTGACTCTGAGAGATGGATACTCAGCTCTGGTCCTGCTTCCTATTACTGTCTTCAAAAAAAATTTTTTTTTCATGAGACTTCTAGACATTTATGAACAAAAAGCCTCAGACATAGACTCAGTACAATTCTTAGTAAACTCACAGAGGGAGTCGCTTTCCATTCTCCAGTTTTCTCATCTATTTGGCTTTCGATTTTTCAGTATCGTTTAATAGTTATTTTCCCACTCATGTCACAAGGACTGTCTGACTTTGCTTCTCTCCCCCACCTTCATTGTTTTCTCCTCTCCCATCTCCTAGTAATTATAACCTCTGCGACATCCTTTCAGCAGTGAGGGCTGGAAAATAAGCATCTTGCTCCCAAGATAAAAAGCACCCAGTCGCGTAGCAGATCTTTAGCTGATTTAGGCAAATTCAAAGTGCCGCACGGCTTGAGCGGCCGGGCTACCCCTTGTCCGGAGCCACGTCCTACCCCCACCTCTCACAAGCCTGCGTCCTGAAAGCATGACTGGAGTATTGACCACTCTACTGTGTAAGCTTCAGATATTTGTTGGTAATTCTGTCTCAAAAATGTATTTTATTTGTGTCTCCTGTTTTCTTTTTCAGCCTCGTTGACTGTCATTTCAGTAAAAGCAGTCTCAGGCATGATCACTTTTTCTGTGACGGATAAAATGCAACTAACTTATCCCATCTTCTATATCATGTTTATCATCATGATAGCGTCTTGTGTTTTCCAAGTCAAGTAAGTTAGCTTCTACCTATTCACTAATCTTTCAACATTCCCGTGCTTCTCTGAGCATTAATCTTTATTGGCGTCCGTGGATAATTAAAATGAGGTGTAACTGATTTCTGAGGGTGAAGGGCCTTCAGCTTGTCCTCAGCCAGCACGCCTTGCTTTCTCCTTGGCGTCCAATAATAAGTTTTTACTAAGCTTTGCCTTCATGTCTTGTGAGTTCTAAAGTATGGCCGCAATCGAGCTAAGTGCACTCTGATACTTTCCTGATGCTCTTCTGCTTGTAATTAATATCCATCGTACGCAGGTTGTCATTAGCAATAAATCAAAGGGGAAGGTCCACATCCAGGATTTCATTCTAAATATAGGAAATACATGAACCCTTCACCTTCATTCTTAGCTCATGCTCATTAATTGCCCAGGGATGGACAAAACCAGACGTTTGGCCAGGAGGGAAATCCTTTCCCCAGAACTTTGCATCCTTGGCCAGAATTTTCTTTGTACCCATGGGATCGCAGAATGATTGTTTTATGTTTCTCTTGGGGCCTAAGAGTGGTGACATGGAACATTTTAAATTTCTGTTCTTCTCTCCCCCCCACCCTCCGCCACCTCCTTCTGCTCCAGTCACTTCCCCTTCGTTTCACATCATGATTATGCCTTTGCCTGCGAGGCTGTCTTTAGCCAGCCAGAAAGTTTTCTCTTTATCCCAAATGCTGTGCAAAAGCTCCATCCCGGAGCCAGCTGGGAAATCAGGGCCTAAACTCAGGAAGAGTTTAGGGAAGAGTTCCCTCCATAGATGCTAGCAGCAAAGCCTAATAGTTCTGGGTCGGACATGGGCCTGTTGCAAGGAAGGTGGAGAGTGACTGGAAAAACCCAGTGTTTTGTCACTGTTTCATTTGTCATTTCCTTATGAGAATGAGTGTGTTTCTAATGCTTGAGCCTTGCCACTTTGTTTCATCTCCCTTTCTTCTTCCGAATTCATCAGCACGGCTATAACATCTTTTTGGAATTTGGTGATTAGCATCATTAGCTTTAAACTCAGCTTTATGAATTTAAGAGGCAGGTACAACCCAAGGCACCCTGCATTCCCACCACCCTTGTCCCAGTCCCTGCCTCTTCCACACTGATGCCCCGTGAATGCCCTAGAAGTGTAGAACTGGCCACCCATCAAAACCGCCTGAGGAGCGGTCTGTTTGTTCATAGATAGGTACATATACACACACACATATACATGCATGCATGTACACACACGTGTGCTCAGGCACACCTGGGATCTACCCACAAAGCATTTCTTTTTAATTGTGCTAGGACAGGACCTAAACATCAGTGCTTTTTAAAATTGCTCAGTTGACGTCAATGACAGGGCAGCACGGCTTCACTGTGGGAACCTGAGTCGCGCTGGTGGCCAGAGTGCGAAACTGAGCTCCCCACATGTGCTGTGCAGCTGGAGCACGGAGCATTGTTTTTGAAACATTAAACATTCCTTTACTTCTCCATCTTCCTTCTTGGCATGTGGCATGTCAATGGATAGCTACACTATTCCCCAGATATGATATTTAACAGATTCTAGGGTCTATCCTAATGAATCAGCTCCAGTGTGATACTGGTCCAGCAGCTTGACTCACTTCCAACTCAAACTTCTGTGGCCTCAGAATATGATTAATTGCTTTTCATTGTTACTGTTGTTGGTTTAAACAGACCATAAAACCTGACATCTGATCTCATACATCAGATGCATATAAGCTATGACTGCTGATTGGAAATGCCCTTTTACTGCACTTCCTTTCCCTTTGTAGTTGTAGCTTAAGGACATGCATTTCTTGAGGTTACTGTTAACTTGTTGCTGAACATCTCTTAGAGCCAGAGCTTCAGTAAGTGCCTTCTGCTCTAGGTTCCTGAATCATGCCACGAAGCTCTACAACACAGCGATGGTGGTGCCCATTAACCATGTTTTCTTCACAACCAGCGCCATTATCGCAGGTGAGCTTGGGTTTTCTCTGATCGGGTGATTCGACCCCCGCAAAAGCATAAATAAAGCTTCTCTCGGAGTAAACAAGACAGCCAAGGAATCTTCGGTTAAAAGGACCTACGTAGCCAGGTATCATACCCTGCTCACCTCCACCTGGGTCTGAATTTGCTCCATAACATCCTCGCAGACAGGTTATTCTGCTTTGTGGGAAGGCTTCCCAGTGCTCTCTGTCTCCCGAGACAGCTTAGTCCTGTTTTGGATCCCCCTAATTATTTGGAGCACTCTAATTATTAGAAAGTGTTTCCTTATAGTGGGGTTGAAACTAGTCTCCCCGTAAATTCAAGACTCTCATCTTAGTTCTGCTTTCTGGAGTCTTCTCCTTGCCAGCCCTTCTTTTAATTTTTTTTTTTTTAATGCTTATTTATTTTTGACAGAGAGAGAGAGAGAGAGAGACAGAGCACGAGCGGGGGAGGGGCAGAGAGAGAGGGAGACACAGAATCCGAAGCAGGCTCCAGGCCCTGAGCTGTGAGCACAGAGCCCGACATGGGGCTCGAACTCGCAGACTGCGAGATCATGACCTAAGCCGAAGTCGGACGCCCAACCGACCGAGCCACCCAGGCGCCCCTCCTTGCCAGCCGTTCTGATAATCAAAGCAGCTGAAGGGTCCTCTTGTGTCTTGTCTCTGGGCCAAACATTCCTCTTTCCATTAACTCCTCCTTCCTTGCCCCTCACCGCTGATCACCTACATCAAAGACTGGGGTCCAAAACTGAATCCAGTGTTCCAGGGAAAGGCAGGCAGATGAGAATAGAAGCTACTATCTTCACTGCTCTGGCCTCTATTTTTCTACTATTACAGTCCTTTTGTATGTATTGACAATTCAGAAACATATATGTGAGACACAATAGTGTTTTTTTTAAAAAGCATAAATTTGACTTCACTCATATGAGGACTTTAAGATACAAAACAGATGAATACAAGGGAAGGGAAGCAAAAACAATACAAAAACAGTGAGGGAGACAAAAACGTAAGAGACTCTTAAATATGGAAAACAAACAGAGGGTTACTAGAGGGGTTGTGGGAGGAGGGGTGAGCTAAATGGGTAAGGGGCATGAAGGAATCTACTCCTGAAATCATTGTTGCACTGTATGCTAACTAACTTGGATGTAAATTTTAGAAAAAGAAGAGATTAAAAAAAAAAAAGCATAAATTTGAAACTTGGTCCAAACCAAAATATAATAGATTCCAGTATACCACTCCTAAGGTTAGTACTGTTATACCCTAGTTTATTGGCTTGTTGGATATATTTACTACCTTCTTATATTGGAAGTTCATTTCCCAAAGCAAAGTTTATGTATTTTGGAAGCAATTAGGGATTATGTTTCCTAATTGACACACCTTTCTTATTTCATGGCAATGTGACTGCCAGTGGGCAGTTTTTAAAAGTAATCGATGCATTTTTTATTTCCCAAAACTGAACCTTACGTTTAAAGAGAAAGATCATATACCAAGACATCTGGTTTTTTTTTAGAATTTTATGCTTGCTGACAAAAGAAAGTATGAAAAGATGGCGCATTAGTGTGCCCTAGAATTATTAGAAACAAAAATAATAGGACCCAAAAAGAGGTACAGGCATGACATACAGCCTCATAGTTAATGTTGTAAAGACGTGTAAAAAATGTACTTCCCTTGAAAAGAACATTTTTGTAGTAGGACCAACAGGGCTGGAATCTCAATATTTAGCACGCCAAGTAATTGATGAGTCAGGGAGGCTGGAACTTTCTGGAAGTGATAATAGTTCATCTGCTATTACTGAAGTATGGAATGGAGATGAAGCTTCTTGACTAATTTTCCTTTTTTGCCCCCATCAAAAAGTCTAACTTAAAATTACAATGTGATATCATATTTTGCCTACGAACTAGTGAAGTTTTTGTTTTGTTCTTTTTATTGCAATAACTAACGCCAAGAAGGCTGCAGTATTACTGGCACTCTCGTGGAGTTGAGTAGCATGGTACTACCCTCCGAGAACTGGGTTTCATTGTCTTCATCAAGAACCTTAAAAATGTTTCTAATCTTTGATCCTACAACTCAACAACAACAACAACAACAAAAATAACCCAATTTAAAAATGGGCAAAGGACTTGAACAGACATTTCTCCAAAGAAGATGTATGAATGACCAATAAGCACACGAGAAGATGCTCAACATCACTAATCATTAGGGAAATGTAAATCAAAACCACAAGGAGACACCACCTTTTACCCATTAGGGTGGCTACTAGCAAAAAAGAAAAAAAAAAGAATTAACAAGTGTCAGTGAGAATGTGGAAAAATTTGAACTCTGTGCATTGTTGATGGGGATATAAAATGGAGTAGCCACTCTGGAAAACACTATTCCTCAAAAAATTAAACGTAGAATTACCATACAGTCCAGAAATTCCACCTCTAGGTCCATATCCAAAAGAATTGAAAGCAGGGACTTGAACAGATATTTGTATGCTTGGGTTATAGCAGCATTATTCACAACAGCCAAAAGGTGGAAGAAACTCAAATGTCCATCAACAGATGAGTGGAATAGTATGTCATACAATGAAATATTATTATCCAGCCTTAAAAAGGTAGGACATGCTGAGACATGCTACAACATGGATGAACCTTGAGGACATTATGAGATAAGCCAGTCACAAAAAGACAGATGCTGTATGATCCCACCTATATTAGGTATCGGAGTAGTCAAACTTACAGATATGGAAAGTAGCATGGTGATTGCCAGAGAGGCTAGAGGAGGGGGAAATGGGGACTTGTCATATAATGGGTAGAGACTTCCAGTTTTGCAAGGTGAGAGGGGTCTGGACATTAGGTGTACAATAATGTGAATATACTTAACTACAAACTTAAAAATGGTTATGATGGTGAACTTTTTGTCATTTGTATTTTACTATGCATTTTAAAAAAGATGTTTCTACTCTTTGAAGCAGAAATTCTGCGTTAAGCAGCAATAACAAGAAAGATCCTGGGGTGCCTGAGTAGCTCAGTCAGTTCAGCAACCAACTCTTGATTTCAGCCCAGGTCATGATCTCACAGTCTGTGAGATCGAGCCCTGCATCAGGCTCTGCACTGACAGCGTGGAACCTGCTTGGGATTCTCTCCACCCGCCTCTCCCTTCCCCCATCTGCACATGTGCGAGCTCTCTAAACAAATAAACAAACAAGCAAATTAACAAATAAATAAATGAAAAATCCTAAAATGCTGAGAAAAAAATACATATAAAGAAGTTTATCACTAATTTTCCACAGTAAAAAAATTTCAAAACAGCTGAAAATGCCCTTAAAAGAAATGAATATTATAGGGCAGTTACTTAGAATAACATGGAAACATTGAAATGATTACACAAAAGTGTGCAATAACATGGAAAAATGCTTCCAAACCTGCTCATCCATTCAACAGTTATGTATTAGGACTGAACGTGGTTCCTTCCTGTACGAAGTTTATTCTCCAGGTGAGGAGATGGGCTTCTGAGAGCACTCCTTTCATATAGGGCTCTGTCTTGTTCATCATGGTGTCTGTAGCACCCCGAACAGTAGCTGACCCAAAGGACTCAGTAAACATTCGTTGGCTAACCAGCAAGGATAACACCGCACACACAAAAATCCAATTCCAAGTAATACATAATTTAAAGATGGCTTTAAGAGAAAAACAATTCTGTGAAGGCTTTGGGACCTTAGACCAAGAAGAAATCCTTGAGACCAACAAGGAGAGAAGAAAAGTTCCTCATAGTAAACAACGCATCCTTCCACCTTTTCCTTCCACCAAAAGGGCAACCAGAAGAAAGAGAAGGGAGAGGGGGTTGACAGTGAGAAATGGGGCTGGGTGGAACGACTACGGCGCCCTCCAGTGGCTGAGTGCACACGGGGCATTGCCAAGAGTGACAGCCTGGGCGGCCAACAACTGCCTTGAAGGGAATGCTGTGTCAGAGGCCCCAGAGTCCACGCAGGCTCTCTGGTCAGGCTTGCTGACCCCTAGCCTAAAACTGTAGGTAGGAAATGGGACTAGAGTTTTGTTTTCTTGCGTGTTCCAGTGGGCTAAATCCTAAACTGGATAAGAAATTTCTATTTGCAAAAGTTATGTTAATTGTGTTGATTGTATAATAAGAATACATTACATAGAGCCTACGAATCTATGTTCTTTTTGAAATCACTGAAAATCTGAGTGTGGCTTGCAAATATTTTCAAACTAAGCTACTGGATGTGCATTTTAAGGGTACCTATGCCTAGAAAAAATAATACATTAACATAATTTAAAAAACAGTGTGTAGCTTTTATATATATTCTTACCCTAAAATTAAGTTTGTCTTTCGTTCCCGTTATAGGTATCATATTTTATCAGGAATTCCTTGGTGCAGCTTTTCTTACCATATTTATATATATTTTTGGGTGAGTAAGTGTCTCAGAAGTAAGGAATGTGAAATCCTATTACTTTTATGTAGGATTTTTGGCATTGTACCTCAGGTATAGAAAATTGGAAGGTAATATAAGAAACATTAGTTTCCTGAGCTCTTAAAAGAAACATATTTTTCGATTTAACACCCTACACAGGGTGCTATATGACCCTACACAGGACTCCGTGTCTTTGACTTGGTGATTTGGGTATCTCTCTGAGGGTTCTAAAACTGGGGATGTTCAGTTCCAGCCAAAGTCTCGATAAATCCACTGGTTGTTGTAGCTACTCCATGACCTTTTTGTACTAAATCAGATTTACCTCACTCTTGGAAAATTCTAGGTTAGATCTCACTCAGGAACCACAGATGCTTCTGGGATTATCTAGAATAAAAGGTCAAGTCTAGGACAGATTATTAGCTTTGGACCTAATAACATCAGATTGGTGGTACCCCTTCCTTGTATCTGGACGCCCATCATTCCCCCTTCCTGGAGATTTGGTGGGCATCATTGCTGACATCCTTGCAAACAGAGGGCAGAATGTTGACAGAATGTCACCAATGTCTAAGATCCTCTGTTGGTTCCAGCTGGCACTCCCTTAGCACTTTAGCTGTTTCTTGATCTGGTATTCTGCATGACCATTGTTATGCAGACTTGAGCCCAGACTATTTTCAGTGTAGAAAACCATCTAGCTTGAAAATTCAATTTCATAAGATGCTTGGGCGAGCCTAAGCTTCTAGGATCTGGAAACTATGACTATTCTTATGGCCAAGGACAATTAAATTTCTTAGAAAATTAAAGAACTTTGGGGTTTTTTTGTTGTTGTTTTTTTTGTTTTTGTTTTTTTTTTTTTTTTGCTTGTGTTGCATGCCAGTAATGGGTCTGGGCATGCATGGATAGAAAATGAGACCTAGTGTCTACCCAAAGGGTTTAGAGCCTGATTTAGCGTCCAGATGGTAAAAACCTGGGGCAGAGATTTATTGGAAGCTGCCCAGGTCTTGGTTCTGGGGGAAAGTATTATTCGCTGCAGCAATTAAGACAAGTTCTAGAAGGCTTACCATGAAAAACAGAAAAAACAAGACCAACGGAATTTGTGTCATCATGTAGAATATGGAGCTCGGTTATTTAACACCATGAGTTGTTTCAGTGTTCTTGTGTTCCTTATTAATATTACTCTTACAGGTGTTTTCTGTCATTCCTTGGTGTGTTTCTGATCACAAGAAATCGAGATAAGGAACATCTGCCACAGTCTTACATTGATTTTGGAAATATTCCTGGTAAACTGTCTATTCTTTAATTTATGATGGAAAACTTTATCCATATAAATTAGTAGTCGCTGCTATTATTTGGGGTGTTAAAATTACTATAAAACATAATTCTTCTTAAAAAAATGTACATTTAGCGATGAAACCAGAAGTGATGTTTTAACTGTAAGTGTTAGTAATCATTTATTTGAATGTCAATTTCGCACAGAACACTGGGGGTATAAAAGAACTGGCCCTGTTTTCTTGATTTGGGTGATGTCGCAAATTTCCTTTTTGGATTTCCTTAAACTGAAAAAGGGTGAGGGGTAGGAGTGGGGAATGGCTGCCAACAGCAGACCCCTGCTGCTTGGGGAGCCTTTGAAGGAACATCTAAGGGCAAGAGGTTGGGCTGCTAAGGAATATAGTTCCTGGAAAGACTGCGGTGGCCTCTGCACTGTGGGACCAAAAGGGATGTTCTTCACAGTCACCTGAACATGAATAGCTTCTTCCCCTCCCCCACATTTGCCTTCATCCTGATCCACGTAACATGCACCGTCTTCCCAGTCCCCCACTCTCACTGGGAAATAACTTGCTTTAGTCACGTAGACAACAGAAGCAATGTTCAGAACAAAGCAAAGTTTGCTGTGTCCTCACCCCCTCTCCTGCCCACCCAGTATCTCCAGCTTTGCTAGGGATTTGGGGTGACCTATAGGTTTCTAGACGGAAGTAACCATGATCTGACAGCTTTCTTTACCATTCTGTTAGGCCCAAACCTTCGAAGCAAAATTCATTAAAGCCTTCTCCCTATGACTGGGAAAATGTGGCCCAAGAAGTTCTGTGTTCTCTTTCCCTCTTGAGTCCCCTGATCAGCTAAGAGCATTCAGGGCAAGAATTGGCATTCACGGCAAGGGTGTGCATTATAAATGACGTGTATGGTTAGAAGTTCTTGGGTAGAAAATAAAGTTTTCATATTTTTAACGCGAGTTTTCATTTCACAAAGCCCCATACATAGGATCAGTAGCAGCTTCCAGAATCTGCTATGAAAGTCTGTTTTCTCTGTTGTTACATACTTAGAACAAACACGGAAAAGGGGGAAGGACACCGGGCAGGAAGGTGTGGAGATGAGTGGATGCTTCATGTCCTCCCCGTGACTGATCCAACCTGGTTTCCATGCCCAGCACAGTGGGCCCTGTGCGGTGGGGAGACAGCTCTCTCCTGTGGACGGCGCATGGTCACAGTCAAGGGACATGGAGTTCTGAGGCCTTTTCTTCCCGGTGTTTATCTCTTGTTTAGAGGGTGACCACATATTATAAAAAAAGGTGGGGGGGAATAAAATGTGGCTTGGAGAGAGGAGAAATTATTAAGACTTATCCTTTTGTATGAGCACAAAAGATTTTCTGTGATTACTATCTCCACAGGGAAACAAACACTGGACAAAATACAACCAGATTCAAATGGCTTATCCTATGGAACTTTGCCTGATGGAAGTGACTCAACGAAGAGCCAAAGTGGAGAGAAGAAAGAGGTCTAAAATGCCGAGAGGGATGGCTTCTGGCCTGTTATTCGATATCACCTTTGAAAAAAAACTGCACATGTTCCATTTGTGTCCACAGCTTTTCTGTGCTGACATGTGCTAGCTAGCATTACCCGTCCTTCACCGTGTCTCCATTTGTGCGGACAGCGGGGCCTTCCTAAGCCTTGACAGTCTCATGTCTTCATGGAATGTAATTTGAAGTGTTCCCCACACCCTGGACTTGCCCCTAGTGAACTTCTAACTGGCTAGATCTTAATTAGGGCCTGGCTACTCAAGCAGGACTGTCACACAAAAATGTGCGTTCACGATTTGGCTACAGAGCACATAGGCTCTTCCCACTCGACTTAGAGCGTCAGCTGCTTTGCTTTAAAGAGACATGTTAATCCCACAACCTCATTCTGGTACCAAAGGTTTGAGAACATTCATTTCTCCTACGACATCTTTTATGAGCCTCCCCCATAAAGATCTCACCTTTCTATTCCTAAGTTAGAATGGTGAATCATCTTTCCTGAAAATGAGCCCTATTATAACCATCCTTTTATCTTTAAAATTAGAGTTTGTTGGGGCACCTGGGTGGCGCAGTCGGTTAAGCGTCCGACTTCAGCCAGGTCACGATCTCGCGGTCCGTGAGTTCGAGCCCCGCGTCAGGCTCTGGCCTGATGGCTTGGAGCCTGGAGCCTGTTTCCGATTCTGTGTCTCCCTCTCTCTCTGCCCCTCCCCCGTTCATGCTCTGTCTCTCTCTGTCCCAAAAATAAATTAAAAAAAAAAAAAAAAAAAACGTTGAAAAAAAATAAAATTAGAGTTTGTAAGTGGCATTCTGTGATGGTGTGTACCTTGGCTAGTGAACTTTTTCAGATTAAGAAAGGAACCACCTCAGAATTAGGACTAATTTTTCAAAAAACATAGAATGATGAACATTTGCTTCAGCTGTATGATCCTGTTATACTTGAGTTGAAATTGAAAACTTCATATCCTATGCCTGTATTTGTTTAGTTCTTACGACTTATCTACTGGGTATATTTTAACTCCTGACACAAGGGTCAAAACTCATATTTAAGTTCTTAGTGTTACCTTCACTAGCATACCATTTCTTCCCCAAGTTATTATCTCGAGCTTTATAAATTCTTCTAGGCAAAAGGACAGCTATGATTAGAGACCTGGATTTTAGCCATTGAAGTCTGTAGACATAGCCAGGTGGCCCAAGCTGAGACCACAGAGGAAGGCCATGTGCTGCTATACCCTGCCTGGCTCCACTGCTGTGACTAGTCAGATACCTACTAAGATATATTTGTAGGGAGAGTCCATAATCATATCTGTTATTTATGAACTGCTAATATATTAAATGAGAAGAAAAAAGCTAGCCTTCACTGTAACCAAAATCAAGTAATAAGCCCTATCCCTAATGACATTTCAAAACCTTCAGATCACGTCTGACATGCCAGTCCAAAATTGTTCAGGCCAGTTGTCTGGCATTTGTAAAGGTTGTTTATCTCGGAGCTCTTGAGACTGTCGTCTGAACTGCTTTGGGTCTTTCAGCCTCGTTCCTTGTCGTAACCTATGCTCCTGACCAAACCTGGCCACAAAGGCAAGATCCGAATCTATCACCCACGTATGAATAATAACCTAGAGCCCGTGTCTGGCTTTTGAACTCCTGGTAAGAATTCCTGCTGTTGTGGAAAGTATCCCCCTAATTCAAATAAAACAGTCCTATAATTTATGGCATGTTTTACTGAATCGGTCCAACATGTTGGCACTTGAAGGCTCAGCTAAGAAATGTGTCTGGTGTCTTAAACTACAGATTTCTGATGACTCTTAAAACTGGTTTCAAAGATTGCGAAAATATTTAGACTAAAGAGTTGTACTTGAAGTGGGACTCCATTTATAGCTACAGCACGTGGTTTTGAGCACTGCAGAATTTTGCACAGACACAAGCATGATGCCAATGCTTTAGTAGTTGCCAACATTCGCATCTTTTAAAAATTCTGTGAGATGACATTGACTTATGCACATCTGAGCAATCCAGCAACGCTTTAGAAGTCCAGGCAACATACAAAATATATCGAGACCTAATTTTACTTTCCACATTGCTTCTTCAAAGCCAGGTGAATAGGAGTTTTAGTTGTACTGGCTCATAAGATTTTTTTTAAATTACAAAGTGCATGACAACAACCAAAGCCAACCCAGTCCTTCTCTTGGCATTGTGAATCGGGGACCTTTAGCCAATACTTGACTCATTTGACTGTTTGTCTAGACGAGGGGCCTGCAAAATTTTCCTGTAAAGACGCAGAGAGTAAATATTTTTGGGTCTGTTGGCCAATGTTGCTTGTCGCAGCCACTCAACTCAGCCATGATAGCATGAAAGCAATCATAGATGATGCGTAATGAATGAGCACGGCTGTATGCCAGTAAAACTTTATTTACAAAACAGGTGGTCAGCCCTAGGCCTGTAGTTTGCCAAGCCCTAATCCAGACTCCCTTGCCCTTGCTATGCAGTGTCTTTCTTGTTCCTTGGACATTCAGGAGTTGAAAAAGTGGCACTTCATGGTCCATGACAAACTAGGATACTGCGGCATGGTGGAGCCATGTCTTGATATTTACATTAGGATCTTGTTGCTTATAGAAGATACAGATGGAAGCGGTGAGTTCATTATGGGTGCCCAAGTTTCTCTTGAAAGCAGTGGTTCTTTTGTGAGCACCACTACCTGAACTGGAAGAGCCTTTCCAGTCCCATCGTCCAAGTTGATAATAGCCTCAGAAGTGAGTACGAGCTACCTTTCATCAAAGCAGAGGACTTTACCATCTGATTGTTTTCACTTTAAGTGTTCGCTTAGTCTATGACCATAATACTTTCACTACCAGAATCACTTGGGAAAAAAATACAATAAAAACTTCTCAAGCAGTGACTCAGAATGTATTTTTCAACACCCCCATCCCACCCCCACAAGCTCCTGGAAATTCTATTTTGTGGCAAAGAAAGAACAGGAAAAGGCAGATTTCGTAGATTATTGCAATGTTAGTGCTAGTGAAGAGTAATGGTGATAATGTGCAAGTTTGGCTCCAAAAGAAGCAGGTGTAAATGGTGGGTATGACTTAAATGGATTGAAACACTGAGCCAAGTTCCTGGAAGCCAAGAACCCTCTCTATGCTCCTTGTTTCCAAGCGCACAGCTCATCCAGGGATGGTAACCGTCTGCGCTCGGCCACGCTAAAGGCTGCTTCATACTTGCCAATTTAATAGTGATGTTATGGACATAAATATAGCAGTAATTAAAATGAACCTTCCCAGCCCCCCACCCCCCCGCCAGACTGCTTTACTTAAATTCCAGGGCTGGTTATGGAGATAATCCTTGCACTGGCCACTGCCTACCTAATTCACATGTCTGGCGCTAGTGAATCTGAGTGCTTTAGTGAAGTTGCTAGATAAACACCACACGTGTTGAACTTTTAGAAGAAGATCTCAGAATTGAACCTAACGTGATTGTGTGGGAAATTTAGGAGCTGCTTCTAATCGTTGGACTCATCAACAGTCTGGCTCTTATTATGGCTGTCTTGAAATTAAAAAGAAAAAAATCCACACAAACATGGTTTCCATGCAAATACAGACCAATCTTGGGCTATTAAACGTCGCGTTTTTAGCAGTTGTGGTAAGTGCAGGGAAAAGCCTTCCCACCCAGGAATTCTTGAGTCTGTCCCCTTTCTTACCAGCCTCAGGGTACCACACAACATGCAGCCCTGTGCCAGGAGAGCAAATCAGTTACAGGAGCTATGACCCGTCCAAGGAAACATTTTTTGCAAGAAAGAGAGGAAACTCCTCCCTCAGTGTTGGTCCTTATTGAGAGTTAATGAGTCCCAACCACAATGTAAGAGAGGCATATCAACTCCAGTATCAAATAAATGTGTTTTGGGGTGCACCCAGCTGAGCCAGATGTTGCCAGCAGTTTCACAGAGTTCCAGGCAAGGTGCAAGATAGCCCCCATGTTCCAGGAAAGAATCTCCTTCCCAGGGAGCTGGCAAGTGCCAGAGAAGGAGCCCCTCCACTCCTGACGTGACCAGCACGCGTGAACCAAAGCCACTTTGCACATTTGAGCTGCTGCTACCCAGACTCAAGCTAATCCTTCCAGTGTGCACACATCCCACTTTGGGAGACTTTTCCTTCATGGTTCTAATTTGAAAACCAACCTCAGCAATTTTCTGAGGTTTGGGCTCTACTCCTTCCATCCAAAGTTCCTCACCTAAACCTTCTAAAACGCTAAACACGAACAAGGAAATGACCCAACTCAAGCACTCTTGATCCAGGGACTTGAAGTTTGAGTTGTTTGCCTGATTATAGACCCAATCACCACATGCCTCAAACTTCCCAAAGACTGATTAATTCGCTTAAACATAATTGATCACATACTATTTTCGATGTAGTGTGTTTAAGGTTCTTAGTATAAAAATGAATTCAACATGAAGACCAGCTCTGCAGGAATGTACTGTCTGGTAAACAACAGCTTTCATTTCTTGAGCCCCTATGATGTGCCAGGTGCTGTGCTAAGTCTTTCACTTGTGCTACTCACTTAACCCTTATAATTTCTGTACCAGGGAAGTCATTATCCCTATCTTAGAGATTAAAAAAAAACAGGGCAAGAGGCAGGGCAGAGACCAGGGTAAGTCAAGAGAGGCACCTGGGGCATGAAATTGAAGAAAGATCATGGAAATCTTACTCTCAGTATGGTGACAGGGCTGACCCAGCACCTGCGGGGCCCTGAGAGTGAGTTGCTCCTTAAATGCTGTGCCCTAAGCACCTCCTTGCATCCTAGCTCTAGCAAAAAAAGTGAAGTGGTTCAACCAGTGTCATTCAGCTGGTGACTGGCAGAGCTGGGATTTGAACCCAGGACATCTAACTCTGCAATCCACA
The DNA here is from genome assembly GCF_028018385.1 of Neofelis nebulosa. Lineage (NCBI taxonomy): Eukaryota > Metazoa > Chordata > Mammalia > Carnivora > Felidae > Neofelis > Neofelis nebulosa. Next base: position 44,489,205 of record NC_080795.1, on the reverse strand, counting down.
CTCATCACTAGTATCGCTATACCTACACTGCACAAGACAACATCAACAGTTCCTTAAAAGACTTGAATAAAGGCTATGGGAGCCCAGAGGGGAAAGCGGTCATTTTTTACTAGGAGGCAATCTTCAAAAAGAAATTGGGGATTGTGGTGGGTTAAATGGTGCCCCCCCACAAAGACTTGTCTACCTCCTAACACCCAGAACGTATGAGTATGACCTCTTTGGCCAAAGGGTTATAGATGTAATTAAATTAAGGATCTTGAGACAATGTCATCCTAGATTACATTCTGGACTACTCAATCCAATAATAGGGTCCTTATAAGAGATGGAACAGGAAAAGATAACAGACACACTGGGGGAAAAGCCACATGAAGATAGAGACAGAGATTGGAGTCACGAAGCCATAAGCCAAGGAATGCCAGGAGCCACCGGAAATGAGAAGAGGCAAGGAAAGATTCTCTCCTAGATCCCTGGGAAGGAGCACAGCCTGCCAACACCTTGACTGATTAGAGGATACCTTTCTATTATTTAAAGCAGCCCAGTCTGTGGTACTTTGCTGCGGGAGCCCTAGGAAACTAACGCAGGTATTGAGCTGGTCTTCAAAGTCCATATAGAATTTAGACCTAGATGGAAGCCCGTGAGCGAAAGAGAAGCTGAATAGCTCAGAGTAAGCTTGGAAACATCTGCAACATGGAGTCACGCGAAGAGGAAGGCAATTGATAGGACGAGAAAGGCAGGTTAGAAGGCCTTGAGTGGCCAGCTCTGACACAGAATTAAGGGCTTGGGTTTGATTTAGGAAGGAAATGATGGCATTAACTTCAGTTCTGGGGGTGCAGGGTGGACCTAAGGACATAATAAGAAACTCGCCTCTCAGAATTTCATGACATTCCCCTTTATCTTTCTTAGTCATTCACCATCGATATTAGATGGCATAATAAACATTCAAGAAGCAAGGACTGAATTCAGGCTTTGCATTTGTGGCACATCACATCCTACCAGAAATGACCAGTGTAGCCAGGCCTTAAAGGCTGGGTGGTGACCCCTGAGATGGCCTTGGGCAGAAAAGCTGGGCCCAGAGAAGGATGTGCTGGGCCAGCCAGAACTGCACTCCCCAGAACCTGAATTGGGAGATGTGGAGAGTGTCAAGGGGTTAGGCGGGGAGCTGAGGCTGGGAGCCCTCCTGGGGAGGTGTGAAGGCAGAAGGGACAGCAAGGGCCATAGCAAGCCACGGTCAGTAGGAGACTGAAGTTATAGAGAAGAAGGAATTGTGAGCATAGAAGAACCAAATCTGTTGGCGAAGCAAGAGAGGCAGTAAGCAATACTATACAAGAAGTAGATGCAGAGTGGGGTTGACCAGCGAGTTTTGGTGACAGATAGCCAAGGCCCAGGCCCAACATGGGAAGGTCCAGGTGAGTGAAGCTCACCTCCTTCCACTCAGAGGCATGTTTACAATAAACAGCCAACCGCCAGGGCGCCCTGGGGGGCTCAGTGGGTTTAGCGTGCCACTCTTCATTTCGGCTCAGGTCATGATCTCACAGTTCGTGGGATCGAACCCCACATTGGGCTCTTCTCTGACAGCACGGGGCCTGCTTGGGATTCTCTCTCTCTTTCTCCATCTCTCTGCTCCTCCTGCACTTGCCGTCTCAAAATAAATAAGCATTAAAAAAAATAACAGCCAACCCCTTCTCCAGCTGGCTGGAGAGACTGAGTTCCTGGCCACGGGAAGGATTTGATTTTTCCCAACACTCATGGGGTTAACAGAAAACATTAGTTAGATGTGGCTGCTGCTAATACATAAGGGGAAAGGATAAGCCCATTTGAGAATCGCTTCATGAAATTCAGGAGGAAGCTCTTCCCAGCATTCAAATTACAGGGCAGCACTGTTCAATGACAGTCCGTAACCAGTAGGGGGCGGTCTTCAGATAGGAGACAAGAGAAGGTGGGCCCAAGAAAATGACCACAAGTTTCTGGTGGCTCCTAGGCTTAATCTTAATGAACATCATATCCTTGTTCTTTTTTTAAAGTGTAGTAAACCTGATATATGGTAATTTAAGAATAGCCAAGGCATCTGCTTGGGGGGGAGGGGGGGCGGTGCTGGAGGAGGGCAGCGGGATGAAGACAGGTGTTCCGAGGGGAGCAGCAGACATAATGGGAAACCTTCCCAATGTAGAAGGGAAACATCAGTCGCACCTAAACATACAAACAAGAAACAGTCCCGAGTTCAGTAGCAAAAGAGGCTTATGATCACCTCATTCCTTGACTATCAACCAGCTCCCTACGGGTGGCCCTACGGCAACACCAGAGAAATGAACAGGGCAGGGGTGGAGGAAGGCATCTCCAAGCAATGCAGCCCTTTGGCCAAACAAGGAGTTCCTCCTGCGGAGTTTGCCCTGCTTCGGGACCAGTCGGACATCCCTGAAGACCGCAGAGCCATGGCCACGCTCTCCCCGTGGCGCAGAGGTCTCTAGCCTCCAGCCCCAGGGGCTGACTCTGATGGGGACGTGATCAGGAGGGGACATGAGCAGGAGCGCCCCCCTTCTCCGCTGCTGCCGTGGAGCGGGGTGGGGAGGGCAGGCTTCTGAGGAGGAGGACCGAAATCTGCTACAGGGGCCCAAGTGCTCCCCTCGATTGCCTTTCCACGGGCCTCCTCTAAAGCAAGCCACCTGCTTCCTGCACAGCCAGCCCCAGCCTCCAAGGTCTCCGCAAAGAAGAAACTGATCCAAACCACCGCTGAGGATCGAGAGCCTTGGCATTGCCTCCGCTTATATTTGCTGTTCACTAAGGAGTTTTGTGGAATCCAGACTCATTTTCCACTGAAACAAGGGAAAGTAAAGACAGCACCAAATAAAAATAGATTCCTGGCGTTTCCTGTTTACTCAGCGCCGCTGCTCTCTGTAGGCCAGGGGCTTCTCTGGACATCTGGAGAGAACACCCCCTCCAAAGAACATAAAAGTGATGATTTCTTCTCTTCCGTGTTCCCACTTCCTTTTCTTTGGTTGCTTGTAGGTTTATCATGGGAGGTCTGCTGGATGAATCCCCAAATCTCCTTTTTCTAGCTCCATTTAGAAGGAAACAGATTTCTGGGTGCCTGTCTGCCTCTGGTGACCCCGTTTCCCCACTTATACAGCAGAGCTCATTATTTCTGGCCTGCTGGACCTCAGAGAAAATACAGGAGGGACTGGGTGACTGCTAGAAAGAGGGGGCTTGAGGGATGGAACAAAGACCTCACGTCCTCCTTCAGAATAATGCAGGCAGAGCCCGGGGTCCCCAGCAAAGGCCCAAGGTGACAAGACAGAAAAAGTTTATTCAAAAGGACTAAGCAGAGGCGCCGAATATATCGGGCCTAAGGACACATGTGTGACTTTAAGTCCTTTCTGACAACCGTGGGGACGTCAAACAGGTTTGGAGAAAAGGTCTGAGTGGCGAACCAGACCACCAGTGCCTGGGTGGGCTGGGGGTGACGGGTCCTCACTGCAAATTGGTATATGGCCCCTGTGCATGGCCCACGTGCCGAACGTGTTTTCCTGTCCAAAAGCAATGAGAACAGCCTCACTTTGCCGACTGACTTTTGCACGACAACAATAAAGTTAATAATGGAAAAAACATTTATCCCGTGGCTAGGGACACTCTCCACTACCAGAGTGTTGGATCCACACTCTATCAACAGAAGTTGCTGAGAGCAAACCAAAGCTTATTAACTGATTTTTATGAATGATTGAAGCAGCAAAGCAGATTTATTTCATTTCCATAATTTAGCAATTGACAATTACATAAGTAGCTTTCTAAAGTCATCAGGATGAAAACCATCCTGTTCTTGAGAGGAAGAGAAATGAAGTGACAAAACAGAGCCAAACCAACGTGCCACTGTAGGGGACGGTTATGGGCTGACTTGTGTCCCCCACCCCCCACCCCCCACTCAAAGTAGGCGCTGAAGTCCTAACCCCCACTACCTCAGAATGTGGCTTTATATGGAAAAAGGGTCTTTACAGAGGTGATCAAGTTAAAAATGAGAGGGCAGGCCCTGATCCAGTTACCGCTGGTGTCCTTGTGGAAAAAACTGGGAAATTTAGACACAGAGGTCCACAGAGGGAAAACAATGTGAAGATGCAGGGAGGAGACAGCCATCTATGACCCCAAGAACACCTGAGGCTCCCAGAAGCTAGGAGGGAGGCATAGAAAGATTCTGCCCTACCGCCCTCTGAAGCGACCGATCCTGCTCGCACCTTAGTCTTGGACTTCCAGACCCCAGAACTATGAGCTAATACACTTCTGTATTTATGCACCCCCAATCTGTGGTTACAACAGAACTAACCAAGTAACCTAGGGGCTCGTGTCTCCTGTGGCATCCAACACGTGACCCCCCCTGTTTGGGGAACCTCCATGGCACAGACCTTGCTGGGAAGCGGAAACTCCCCCCTCCTCCCACTGTGAAAGCCGTAAGGCAACACCCCTGTCCCCAACCCCCGGAAGTTCACGCTCCCTCCGGGAACACGGAGTCTGAAGCACGAGACGGGTAAGATTGTATTCATTTGTCACCGGCAGGGGTCAGCATCCGACGTTCAGTTGTCACGCCAGTGCGCCCGTACGGGTGACACCACTCAGTGCTTGCCGAAGCCAGCCAGTTGGTTTCACCTGGCTCCTGCCCCTTTTCCCAGCCTAGTCCTGCAGACTTCCCGCCGCTTCTGTGATCTCCTCAACAAACAAATCGGCGCAGATCAGCAGAGAGCGGAGTGTGGCCGTGGAGCTTTGACCAGCATTCCCAACCCCTGCTTGACCACGGCCCCCTGGACATCTTGGTGTCGGTATGTCCAAAAGCAAAGTCATCACCCAACCACCTCTCCTCTTTTCTGCACCCCTGCCACCCAGCTACTTCTTTTAGGGGCACCCCTATGCTCCCTAGGCCCAAGCTGGGCCTCAGGGCCATCTCTGACTTCTCCCTTGTCTGCCAGCCAATCACCGCACAGATCACATTAGACCTCTCTCCCAAGCATCCTGCCCATGCTTCCCCTTCTTCCTAGACCCCTAGCTGCTGCCCTCATTTTAGGTCCTCCTGGCCTCCTACCTGAAACAGCTCCCCAGTTCCCCCACCAGTTTGCCCCAATCTGTTCCCTCAGATTCAGGCTGAGGCAGGAGAGTAGAGATGGAGAGAGAAAGGCCTCAGCCTGTCGCGGCCTCTCTGCCCTTCCTGCTTTTCCCAGGCTGCAACTCCTGCCCTAACTGACTTCCCACATCTGTTCCCCGTTGGAACCCTCCACCCTTCAAAGCCCATCTCTAACACTTGAAGATTTAATGATTTTATCACCCAGATGTGCTCCTTCCCTCTTGAGAATCCCTTCTACTTTCTTTTGCTGTTGTTTTGGTGCAACTCTTAGGTTATTCCACTTAGAGTTAGTCATCTACAAGCTCATCTGATTCCTGGTATCTAATTATAACTCTTTGTGGAATAAGATTTGCCCTGGACTTGTCACCACCTCCACTGTCATAACTATCATCTCCCACTGGATTATTGCTATAGCCTCTGACTGGTCATTCATGTAGAAAGGCCCAAGTCCAAAGACCTTATGTGATCTGACCTCCATGACCTCTCTGCCCTGAAGGCCCCCTCCTACCTCCTTCTCCAATTCCCCTCCAGCCTCACTGCCTTCTCCCTGGTCCTTGAACATACCACACCTACTTCTGCCTCAGGGCCTCTGCACATGCTGTTCTCACAACCATGCTAACCCTGAAAGTTGTCTAAATCTTTGCTCAAATGTCACTGACCACCGTATTTAATGCTGCAACCCATCCCACCTTCACCCAGCACTCTTAGTTCCCATGACCTTTTTCTCTTCCTCCTCTTTTTCTCCATAGCATCACTTACCCCCTAAAATACTGTATAATTTGTGTCTTTATTATGTTTATTGTTTGCTGTCTGCCTCTCCACCCTCGCCTGCCACAGTGGGAACTCCCCAAGAACAGGGATCTTTTTTTTTTTTTTTTTTTAATTTTTTTTTTCAACGTTTTTTATTTTTTTATTTTTGGGACAGAGAGAGACAGAGCATGAACGGGGGAGGGGCAGAGAGAGAGGGAGACACAGAATCGGAAACAGGCTCCAGGCTCCGAGCCATCAGCCCAGAGCCTGACGCGGGGCTCGAACTCACGGACCGCGAGATCGTGACCTGGCTGAAGTCGGACGCTTAACCGACTGCGCCACCCAGGCGCCCCAGAACAGGGATCTTTGTTATGCCCTCCGATGCCTCGAATGTGGCAGATGCTCATCAAATATTTGTTACATAAATGAATTTCTGTATTCTGCATACACAGGGCTATGACAGTCACTAGGTTCCCAAATCATACTACTTTTTTTTTTTTTCAAGCATAACTGCCTGGTTGCTTGGCTGCTCTTCCTGGTGCTGCCATGGAAACCAACAGCCCAGGGACAAGTTGCTTCTCATCAAGTCAGGCAATGTGTATCGCCCCCCACTGCCCCCCCCTACAGAACACACAGCAGTGTGCCCATGCCCCCCCACGGCCTGAGGACATGATGCCATGGCCAGTCAGCTGGAAGTATCCAGGATGCAAACAAGAGAGGGACGGGCCCCTCTACCAGCTGGAGCGGCCTCAGGCTTTCTCCGTGACCCGGTGCAGCGAGCAGAGGAGCCTCCCTGGAGGATTCACCCCCGGCTGACGTCTGCCCACACAGACCACACATTCTGTTCTCAGGAGATTCTCAAGTCCAAAAGTTCCCATTGCCTCCCCCAGGCATCATTTTTTTTTACTCTATTCCCAATAATAGCAGACATTTATGATGCACTTTCTAAGGACAAGGCACTTTGCGTGTATCATCTGCAAGCCTCAGAACACTGCAAATAACCATTATCATTCCCCCACCACAGTTGAGGGCCTAAGGCGCAAGGAAACTGATCAGCATGCCTTAGGTCACAGAGTTCAGTGGTGTGGGGACCCAAGGCACGGCGCAGTCCTCGGCGCACTGCTCCCACCCTCCTTGCTTGCTCCCCTCTGCTGCAGCTGTCTCCCACCCTGCACCTGCAGAAGGGGGCAGGGGGCAAGCAGTGGGGGCAGAAGGCCCCTGTCTCTGCAGCACCCCTGGAGCGTGCACATCGCACACATGCACACACACAGCGCAGCGGCACGGCCTGGGGGCCCCTGGCTCTCACCGGAGTAGGTTTCCGAGGGAGGCCGAACTCTCTCCGGAGGTCTTTGAAAACTAACAACAAATAAAAGATCAGCCCTTCTCTCTGGTATGACGTATGTGTGGTCGTGCCTAAAAGCAGAGATGAGCTGACCCCTCAGCTTTATGACAATGATGAACCATTACTGGACAGGCGGACTGACTGCTTGGAGCATTACTAAATCTGTTTTTAATAACATCACCAATCCAGGACCAAACCCTAACCGGGCGCTGCAATAAAGTCCATCATCGCTGGAGAGAGAGCACTGGGTCAGGGAGGGCAGAGCGGGGAGGCTGGGGACGGCCTGTTTGTTCTGAAGTATGGGGCTTCGTGAGTCATAGACCAGCTCGGGGAGGAGTGGAGGGCTTGAAGATTTATCTCAGATGAGGTCTGAGGAATGAAGAAGAAAACAATGGCAAGGAGACCGTGTTGGAGCAGCAAGGATAACAGCCCGGCTTGAATGCTGCTCAGCAAAGGGACAAGGACGCTGTGCTGTGGGCACACACACAGCATGCAAAGTGTGGGAATCAGAAGCACACAGAGAGAACACCTAATGTGTCCAGGGTTATCAAGCAAAGTTGGTCTCGAGCACCGATTCCGTGAGTCAGATGTTAAGTAGTACGATGAAAGTCCGCCACCAGCAAAACCTGGTAGGTGCTGAAGAAACAAGAAGGGTCTGCAGGGCAGAATAGGAGCCCGCAGCCACCTTCCAGGAGCTGCAAGGCGGTCACGGGAAATGGAGTGTGACGAGCATAGAGGAGAGTGGACAGGATCTCAGGGCAGTAATGCCAGCGGCTCTGCATGAGCATCCCAGGGCATTTGGCTGGCTGGCCCGGGCCCTCAGACACTGCTGGTGTTGACGGCACTCCATCACCTCCAGTCCCTGCCAGAATCTGGCCGTTTGGTGTCAGAAGGAGTAGGGCAGAGTTCCTATTGGGCAAAAGAATGCCAAACTGAGCAGAGAAAGGTCTGAGGTTCTGCGTGTGAGCTTTCAGATAGCTGAGAGGCAAGCCGTAGATGCTGCTTGGTGGGGAGACTAAGGTCCCTGGAGCCCCCAAGGGTGTGTCTGTGCAGTTCCCCTAGGAGACACAGGCAGGGGAAGATGGCCTCTTCTCTGCTCCTGCACAGAACCTGCACTTCACCAGCTCCCAGAGTCCATGGTGCATCCAGCCTGGTGCTCACACGTGGGGCTCCAGTGGACAAGCAATAGCGAGGCTCCTCATGGCTCCTGGGAGAGCGTGTGTCCGGGATGGGAGCGGGGGAGCCCCTGTGTCCCTGTGTCCCTGCAACCCTAGCCAAGGGCTTCACGTGTAATACTCCTGGGGCCCCCTTAGGAGGGAAGGGTTGAAGGTCAGCAGATGAGGGTGGGAATCCATGGCTGCTGAACGGGACGCCTGGTGGTGGGGCCACAACGTGGAACTTGTGACTTTAAAACACTCCCAGGGGTGCCTGGGTGGCTCAGTCGGTTGAGCGTCCGACTTCAGCTCAGGTCATGATATCACGGTCTGTGGGTTCGAGCCCCGCGTCAGGCTCTGTGCTGACAGCTCAGAGCCTGGAGCCTGTTTCAGATTCTGTGTCTCCCTCTCTCTCTCTGCCCCTCCCATGCTCATGCTCTGTCTCTCTCTCTCTGTCAAAAATAAATAAACACTAAAAAGATTTTTAAAAATACAAAATAAAACACTTCCAGACTGCACTGCGGAAGTGGGCAGTTCAATTACAGGAAGGGTCTTCATGTCTGAAATTCTACCCTTTGAGTCCTATGTGTATTAATTAGCTAATGCTGCATAAGTCCTTCCAAAACTTAAGAGACATAACCACCAATACCCATTGATTATCTCTAATCATTTCTGTGGGTCGGGAATTCAAGAACAGCTTGGGTGGGCATTTCTGGCTCAGGGGACTGTCATGAAGTTGCAGGTGGATACCAGGGAAGGCAGCCATCATTTGAAGACGTGGCGGGGCTGGAGGATGCACTTCTAAAATAGCTTACATGTGGGGCGCCTGGGTGGCTCAGTCGGTTAAGCGTCCGACTTCGGCTCAGGTCACGATCTCGCGGTATGTGAGTTCGAGCCCCGCGTCGGGCTCTGTGCTGACTGCTCAGAGCCTGGAGCCCGTTTCAGATTCTGTGTCTCCCTCTCTCTCTGACCCTCCCCCGTTCATGCTCTGTCTCTCTCTGTCCCAAAAATAAAAATAAATGTTAAAAAAAAAATTAAAAAAAAAAATAAAATAGCTTACATGTGACTGGCAAATTGCTGCTGGCTGTGGACGTGGGGCCTGTGCTCCTGCCCACATGCGGCTCTCCCCAGGACTGACGGCTTGAGTCTCCCCATGTCATGGCGGCTGGATCCCTCCAGAGCAAGTGATCCGAGGACCAAGGCTGCGGTGCCTTTTTGACCTGATCTTGGAAGTCACCCCCCATCACTTCTACCATAGTCTATTCATCATGCAGGCCAGTCCCAATTCAATGAGAGGGATACCCAGAGGTGAGTGCCCTGGGAGCTCCCTTGGAAGCCAGTTACGACCTGTCTTTTTTTTTTTTTTTTTTTTTTTGAGAGAAGTAGGGAGGAGCAGAGAGGGAGAGGGAGAGATAATCTCACGCAGGCTCTGTGCTGACAGACGCAGGGCTTGAACTGACAAACTGTGAGATCATAACCTGAGCTGAAAACGAGAGTCGGACGCATAACCGAGTCACCAGGTGCCCCACCACCCTGTCTTCTGTGACATCCAGTCATTGCCCACAAGGGCCTCTGGGAAAGGCAGTAATTAAATCACGTCAACCCAATTCTTACCCTATTGAAACTGACTTCTAACTGGGTTTTATTTCCCCAGGCATGAGGGAAAGTCTAAGGGGAGGCTAAACGAACATGACAGTGAATGCGGGGGGGGGTGAAACGTGGGAAAGGAAGTGAGATCCAAAGGAAAGAGGGAAAAGCTGAACAAGGGTCTTCTCTCCTGCATGCCCAGGGCTCCCCTGCTCATTCATTCGCCTCTAGAACAAACAGGGATTGCACCATGGTGTGCTAGGGGCCCTGCAGTGACCCAGCCCTCCCATCCAAGTTTAGAGTTCCAGGTGACTTCTGTTCCCATGTGGGTATCAAGGTCCAACAGGAGCACAGAGGAAGAGCTGCATGGAGTCTGGGGTGGGGGAGACCAGGAGGGCTTCATAGAGGAGGCATCAAAGTGAGCTTTCCCAGTCCCTGTACAGTTGGAGAAATAAGCAGAAAAGGCTGAGCATCTCATGCACTGTCAAAGGAAGTCACAGCCAAGTTTTCTAACCTCCAGCCACCAAACAGCACATTGGCCGACTCACGCAGGACACGGCTCTCTGGCCGTCGCGGGGAGGGGACCCTGGAACCACAGGGCTGGCAGATGGCCGGGAGCAGGAAGAGACACCACTGCCGCTTACCAACATGAAGCCCAGGCGGGACCACAGGCTGGCGGCTTTCCGTCCTGTCACCTCCAGAACCGGGGAGGCAAACCTCGGTAGGCATCTTCACCCAGTCCCATCTGGGCAAACCGCCCTTGCCCAGGAGACAGTCTTCCAAAGGCCCAGTGCCAGCCTCTCTGGCTGGATGTTTACGCTAGTTCTTATCGTGAGAATTGTCACAGTCACTGCACGGTGTTTGCCTTTTTGCGCTGACTATTTCACTTAGCAAAATGGCCTCGGGGTTCATTCATGGTGCAGTGAGTCAGAATTTCCTTCTTTTTTAAGGCTGAGTAATATCTCATTGTATGCATATACCGCATTTTGTTTATCCATTCACCTGTTGATTGATCCATGAATTGCTTCTCCGTCTTGGCTGTTGTCAATAAGGCTGCTGTGAACATGAATATACGAGTCCTTCTTAGTGAAGTATCTGCTTTCAATTCTTTCAGATTTATATCAGAAGTATAACATTGCTGAATCATATGATAATTCTCTTTTTTTTTTTTTTACGTTTATTTACTTATTCTGAGAGAGAGTGAGAGACAGACAGAATCCCCAGCAAGTTCCATGCTGTCAGCACAGAGCACGATGTGGGGCTCGAACTCACAAACCTCGAGATCATGACCTGAGCTGAAATCAAGACTCAGACGCTTGCCTGACTGAGACACCCAGGCGCCCCTCATGTGGTAATTCTATTTTTACTTTTTTTTTTTTTTTTTAAATTTTTTTTTTTCAACGTTTTTCATTTATTTTTTGGGACAGAGAGAGACAGAGCATGAACGGGGGAGGGTCAGAGAGAGGGAGACACAGAATCGGAAACAGGCTCCAGGCTCCGAGCCTTCAGCCCAGAGCCCGACGCGGGGCTCGAACTCACGGACCGCGAGATCGTGACCTGGCTGAAGTCGGACGCTTAACCGACTGCGCCACCCAGGCGCCCCAATTCTATTTTTACTTTTGTGAGAAGGCACCATACCATTTTCTGAACCAGTTATTATGTAACAGCTAATAGCAGTAGAAGGATTAGCGAAAGCAACCACCCTGCAAAGCCCTGTCAGCACCCACACGTCTTTCTCATGTAACTCATGGATCTGGGCTCAGATCCCGACAGAGAACCTGCACTTGCTTGTACTCAATGTCGCTGTCATAATTAACCTTTCCAAACTGTGCTCCTCTCACAGATGAGACTCCTGAGTTGAGCTGAGGAAAGGGAACTTGTCATGGGCAACAAAGAGTCAGGACTCAAGAGACTTGAACCCTGGCAGCCACGCTCCCATCTGCCTCAGGGAGGTGTGGTTCCGAGCCGGGGTTAGAACTGGAGCTTGTGCAGCTGTATTGCCCAGGTCATGCCCCCGAAATGCTCTTTGCCTCAGTTTTTCATCTAGAAAATGGGTCTAATGGCACTGACCTGGGGATTTAAGGATTAAGTGAGGTGACTGTCTTAGTCTGCTCTGACTGCCATAACAAAATGCCATAGACGGGGTGACTTAAACAACAGAAATGTATTTCGTATGGTTCTGGAGACGAGACGTCCCAAATCAAGGTGTCAGTAAGGGAGTTGTCATTCTGAGGCCTGTCCTCTTGGCTCATAGGTGGCTGCCATCTCACCATGCGCTCACATGACCTCTTCTCTGTGCAAGCTTGGAGAGAGTGCAGGCTCTCTGAGGTTTCTTCTTAGAAGGATACTAACCCCATGTTGGGGGCCCCACCCACATGACCTCATCTAAACCTAACCACCTCCCAAAGGCCCCATGTCCACACTGGGGTTGGGGGAGTGGGGGAGTTAAGAGCTTTGACATAGGAATTGGGGGGTGGGGCAACATGTATTCCATCCATAACAGCATCTTACAAGGAAGTGTCCCTGTGTGCCAGGCCCAGTGCTGAGTGCTTCACCCCCATTATCTCACACTGCCCTCATCACTGCCCAGCAGGGCTGCCCAAGGCAGGAGACTTTTGCTGCTAACCGCACAGGCTCAGAAACCAACCGCCGGACAAAGGGTAAGCGCTCAACCAGTACTTCCCATTACTTGCTCTACTTTGCAGACAAGGAAACTGAGCCTAAGAAGTTGGCAGAGGTGGGGAGCTGGGCCACGGATCCAGGCTGCCTGACTCCAGGCTCCCTGTGGAAGGCACTTCGTATGCTTCCTGGTGCAAGGTAACTACTCAGTGACGGAGGTACTGGCCACTGATGACAATCATGATGTCTCCTTCTAGTTCAGGAAGCTGTCCTGGCCGCGGTTGCCTGGGTGTGGAGGGCAGACCCCAGAGGGACAAGCACCTGTCCCCGAGGCCACACCCACCTCTCCACACTGTTGTCTCGGCCTCTGATCCTTCCCCACTCCCGTTAGCCACGGCCCAACTGCAAGATGCGGCTTCCCATACTGCACTGGTGCTGATGTGGGGGCTTCTGACGGTCACGGGAAGTCAAATGTCACAGCACGCAGAGCCGCGTGGCGTGGCTCCAGCTCCTTCCCGCCCTTCCCGTGGACTTGCCTTCGAGAGCCAGCTGCACCCTGCGGTGCTTGCGGGAGCTACCGTGTGCAGGGGTCTGTGCTCTTCCCACGTCAGAGGGTTGAGTTGTACCCCTGCTCCTGAGCCTGGTCTGAAGCCTCCCGGAATCGCTTCGCTTTCCCCCTCTCCCCACGCACACACACGCACATGTGCATACACACACACACACACACACACACACCCTTCAGCACTGTCTCCCACCTTCCACTTTGTCTTACAGTTATTAAAATGCATGTGTTGTCTTTCTTGCCAAACTGCAAGCTCCCTGCAGGCAGAAACCAAGAGGACTCCGTGTTCTGAGTGCCCAGACAGGTGCCAAACCCCAGCCGTCTCTCCAAGAATGCTGATCAAACTGGAGCGAACTGTCAGAGTGAAATCCAAAGCTCCCAGGGAATCTCATTATCTGCTGAGCCGGGCCAGAAATGCCCGCGTGAAAGAAAGTCTTTGTGTCCCACTCGCTCCAGGCCTCCCCCAAGAGGGTGGGAGAGATCAGTCAACACCGAGGGCTTAAAACCTCTGCTTTTTTTTCTCTTTTCCCTTTTAGGGCATGTTTATTGTTATAATTGGCCCAAATATTTTAATTCCCACAAAGATGTGTCACCTCCAATCTCGGCAATGTCAAAATGTCATCGAGTAACCTCCCTAAAGTTCCTTTGAACCTCCGTGTCAGCCAACTCCCCCAGGAGGGCGCAGCACAAAGCCCGGTGAGGGTGAGGCCGTAGGTGTATTCCCCCACCTGCTTCTCCCGCTTCTATATATATGCAAACTCGTTCTGAGAAATAAAACAACTGTCTCTGGTGCTCAAGCTAAATCTTGCAAAGATTATGTCTTGCTGCTCTCTATAAACCGCCCGAGAACTGCTTGTCTCCAGAACTACTACCCTCAGAAACAGAAAGAACATTAGCATCTCTCCACGTCATCCTTGCTTTTGCCTGCTGCTCTTCGAGCTTTCCTCCGCAGCAGCATTTTGCTTTCAGCCCTAAGCATAATACTTTGCTAAATAATGGTGCGGGGAAAAAATCTTTTTTAAGAAACACAGCCCTTTTAATTTCCCAGCCTGCGGATTTGTTTTACACACGTCCTTTCTCTCTAGTTTTTGGACACGTGGTATGGTGCAAGCTCTCTGCGTCTATGGTGGCGTTTCATTTTTAGTACTTGTGTTGGAGCATGACTCATAGGTGTGTGCACTCACGTATGTGTATCTTTACGTGGATGCGTGTGCATTTGTGTAGATGTATGTGTATATAAGCACACGTGTGTGTGGTTTTGCAGCAGTGTTTGACCCAATATGCGTGTTAAGTTTCTCAGCCAGCCCTGCTTTTATGTTGGGACAACATGGCTAGTTTTGGCCACTGAATCGTGAACAGAGGTTAACTTGGGGGCCAGGACAATCCATGTGCTTGTGTGGTGGCAGCCGTTATGAACTGAACGTTTGTGTCCCCCCTCCAAATTCCTATGTTGAAGCCCTAACCCCTAATGCGATGGTATTTGCAGGTGGGGCCTTTGGATGGTGATACGGGTTAGGTGAGGTCTTGGAGGGGGAAGTGAGGAGACAAGATGGGATTCGTGTATTTATAAGAAGAGAATGAGAGACCAGAACTGTCCTGCTCACTCGCTCTCTTCCATGGGCGGACACAGCCAGAAGACAACTATCTGCAAGCCAGGAAGAGCGCCCTCACCAGGGACGGAATATGTTGGCACCTTGATCTTGGACTTCCCATCCTCTAGAACCGTGAAAAAAAGCGCGTCTATTGTTTAAGCCCCCCTCCTCCCTCCGCCTGTGGTACTTTGTTATAGGAGCAGGAGCCGACTAAACCAGGTCTTGGAGAGTGTATTCTAAATGAAGTAGCTTCAAGGGGGAAAAGGCTGTCAAACTCACACCAGACTGTGAAGCAAGGTATAACTGCTGAGTGTGCTTAGCCGTTGAGATTTCAAGGTTCATCTCTTGCTGCAGCAAGCATCATCTCATCTATAAAACAGTGCAGATAATTATTGGGGCGCCTGGGTGGCTCAGGCAGTTGAGCATCGGACTTCAGCTTAGGTCACAATCTCGCGGTTTGTGAGTTCAAGCCCCGCCTTGGGCTCTGTGCTGACAGCTCAGAGCCTGGAACCTGCTTCAGATTCCCTCTCTCTCTCTACTCCTCCCCTGCTTGCTCTCTCTCTCTCTCTCTCAATATAAACATTAAAAAATGAAAATTAAGAATTAAATCATAAAAAAATAAAATAGTGCAGATAATACCAAGGAAACAGTGCTGTTGTGTGGATTGAATTAGATAATAAGTGTTAAGAAGCCTGTGTGCCTTCTCTCTCAAGTAACTCAATTAAATTGAACGAGTACCTAATGAGCATCTTGCTTGTCTGGGACTGCACGAGGTGCCGGGGATCCAAGTCCAGGAGCTCTGCCCCCCGGGGGACATTTCAGTCTCACAGGACAGATGTGCAAACAGCTTTTTCACAATGTGATTAGATGCCCAGTTATAGGAGGGGACACAACAGAGGAGAGAGTAGTTAATTCTGGAGGAGTCAGGAAAAGTGACACGAAAAGGGTTAGAATGAGCAGTGTTTTGAGAAAGAAATAGAGCTTGCCGGGTTCAGTGAGGCAGGGCTCTGCCCCAGGTGAGATAGGGTGTTGGGTATAAATGGTGAACTGTGTTAGTAAGAAGGACCCTTTTCTGGTCTCTAGAACATTCATCTCAGTCCTAAGATCCTCAGACTCCACTTTCGACTGGGGATGACCCACCCTCAGTGAGCAGCCAGGGGTGGATGAGGGAGAGAATGAAGTTTTTTTGGTCTTGGAAAAGAAAATACAAGTTTTCATTCTTCTTTAAGGCCATGACAAACGGTCCTTTCTTTGTATTCATTCTGAAGGGAGCGACATTGTCCTCCTCTGCCTTCCCAAAGAGACCGCGTGCTCCGAGGGGACAAAGATAGACCTGGTCATGCATGTCCCTGGGGTCCCCAAGGCCGGGGACCCGGTCTGCATATAGAACTCCACAAGCACCCGTTGAATCCAAAGGAACATAGAGCTCGGCCAGTTCTCGGGCTGCAGCACTGAGCAACAAAACCGAACGCCTCTCCCTTGGTGCTTTTTTGGGTCCCCCAAAGTCCCTCCATCCCAAGCAGTCCTGGCACTGAACGGAGGCTCCTCTCTGAGACCTATGGGGGCCTGTGTCGGTCCACGGCGCCACCCCGCGGCCATGCCTGGGAACTGCACGGACGGAGAAGCGCCCCGGGTCCCTGTCGCTGCGTCATCCTCTCCTGCCCACAGTTAGGAAAACCCGGGTCCTGGGCCGGTCATCCTCAGGCCCACTCTCTTCCCCTGTGAAGTCCCTGAAATTGGACAGGCACTGCTTTGACCACGGTTATTTTGATCTTGATAGCTTAAGCCCTGTTTTCCAAGACACTGAAGAAGGAGTCGCTGTGAGAACCCAAATGGCATGTGAGACACAGGGACAAAGACAGGGTGTGGCAAACCCTCACCAAAGAGCATGTTGGGTAAGGACGCTGACAGATGTGGGTTTGATCCCAACGAGTGGCGTGACCCTGGCAGTTCCCTCACCCCACTGAACCTCAGTCTCCCTCTGAGGTTGATAAAACTCATAGAATCGCCACGAGGATCTAAAGATATAATCCATGCCAAATAAGCCAAGGCTCTGTGAGAGGTATACAGCAAGTGCTCAACAAGACACTTGGGCTTCTATGGCTCCTCTGAGTCTCACTTCAAGATAACGAGGTAGAGGGGCACCTGGGTGGCTCAATCAGTTACGCATGATTCTTGGTTTCAGCTCAGGTCATGATCTCACGGTTTGTGAATTCGAGTCCCGTGCTGGCAAAGCCTGCTTGGGATTCTCTCTCTCTCCCTCTCTCTCTCCCACTCACATGCTCTCTCACTCTCTCTCAAAATAAATAAATAAACTCTAAAAAAAGAGAGCAAGGTAGGTAACAATTTTATTTCCATTTTTATTGACAAGAACACTGAGTTTGCTTAAGGACCTGCCCGTTGCCTTTCAGCCAAGAAGTGACGGGAGTTGAAGGAAGCATTCTAGGTGGCACCTCGAGAGGAGAAACGCGCAGGGCAGAACCACTGAAGAAAAGTTGGGATGGCTGCAAGGAAGAAAGAGGAGATGCAGAACTTGAATCCAGCATGGCAACGTGCTCTCTTCCTTCAGGGATTTGAGACTCTTCCGGAAAAAAATCCGTATTCAAAAGTTGGTCTTGAAAGCACCTGGCCCCGTCAGGAGACCTGGGTTCTTGGTCCCAGCTCTGCTACGGGGCAGCTGTGTGACTAGGGGATCTTCCTTCTCAGCAGCATTGGGGGGTGGGGGGGCATCGAAGAAGGCACCTGCCTGCTCAGGGCCCCTCAGCTCTCACCGCATCACTCAAGTCTGTGCCTCATCCAAGCGCCCTGTAGGAAAGCTGCCCAACGTTCACCCTGCGACATCCATGGGCAGGGTGCCACCATTTGCCTTCAGAAACCTCCGGGAAGGAGGAAGCAAGGACATAGAACTCTGGCCTAGGGGGTGACAGATGGAAAGAATAACTCTTGACTCAATCACATGAACGGGAGATTAACATTAATCCTTGCCGGGACTGAGTAACTGCCCAAGGAGGCCCACACGAGCCGCCGAGGGAGCAGCAGGCTCAGAGTGATGCAGGCTGGGGAGCCAGGCCCGCTGATTTATGGGCAGCATTCAAAAAGTTAAATGAGCAGAGGCTTTGGAGACCAACACGGGGCAGAGCGGGAGGAGAGGCCAGTGCTTGGTGACGACCTCTCTGGATTCAGAAAAAGAATGCTGCATAGTGTACCCACTTCTTTCTAGGTGAAGGGGTGGCTGTGTGTGTGTGTGTGTGTGTATGTGTGTTTTCATGTTTTGCTTTTGGCTGATGTTTTAAATACGAGCAGGCCAACTGGGAGATGTAATCACAGGCCTTTCATAACTGCCTAACGATGGCAAGATGAATGGTTTGGGTGGTGCTGGAGTCATAAATAACAGCAGCATATCAGGGCAAAATTAAACAGCAAGAAAAGCGAATGAAATAAATCTCCTGGGACTCAGGACCATCTTTTCCTAGGAAAACATCAGGATGAGAAAGCTTGATTCCTATGCCAGACCAAGAGCCAAAATCCCCAACACCCTTCACATGGCACCACAGCAACACGTCATTGACCTTGAAGTGCTTAAGGACAAGTCCACGCCTGATTCATGTTTGCATCTAACCCCTCCGGTGCCCGGCACAGAACAGGAGACACGTTGTGCCCAAATGGATGGGGGATGGGTGGAAGGACCGCATGGCATGCTGTTGTGAACTCACACTTGAAGTCAGCTGATCTATGCCCAAACCCCGACTCTGTGTCTTTCCAGCAAATTATCAAGCCTCTCTAAACCTCAGTTTCCTTGTCTGCAAAAATGGTGATAATGATAAAAGTGTGGTTGCAAATACTAAATGGAATACTGCACATGAAGCCTAGTGTATGGTGGGTTCTTAGTGTTCCCTCTTTAGCATTACTAATGGCTGTATGAAATAACTGGGAACTAAAACTCCATTCCACAGGCCAAACTGGTAGAACCAATTTTTTTCACACCTCAGGGAGATAAAGGCTAAGGAACCATGGATGACTATGATGAGGGAGGTGTCATGCTGGGGTTTGGGGGCTCCCTTAGCCATCCCTGCTCTTGGCCTGACTCTTGGTTACCACACCCCCCACCTCCCACCGTCCCTTCCCCTTTGACTTAGGGAAGAATCTACAGATTTAGACTGGGAACACGGCGGACACCCAGCCCACAGCTAGCCTCATCTCTGGCCTCTGGGAAGGCCGGGGAGGGGGAGAGCCCTCTGTGATGATGCCTGCCCAGGAAAAACAAAACCCCAAATTCCAACCGTCATTGTCCCCGTACTGAAGGCCTGCTTCTCTTTGGCCACCACTTCCTTCCCGACAGGGAGTACCCAGCCCAGGTATGGTCACTTGTAAGAGTGCCAAGCTGTGTGGGGAGCCAAGCTCTGCCCTTGGTAAGAAGCAGTTCCTACTTTTCCAAAGGGACAGCCCTATAGGCTAGTGACAGGCAGAAAACAATGATGCATCATGGAATTTTATGACATGAGGTATTATTTTGCATGAGAGCCCAAGTTCCAGGAAGACCTTCTGAGGAAATCTTTCTTTCAGTCTGGAGACTCTTGTAGCCTCTCAGCCTGGTGGGGTGCCCTGAGGGCTTCGACCTCCCTCCTCTCACCTCCCAGTGCTGGGCGCTCTGAGGGCCAGTTAGTGCCAAGCCCACTCGGCTCTTCTCCTCTTGTGAGAGGGGGCACCACCACAGACGCCCGAGCCACAGCTCCCCGGGCAAAGGCTTGGAGTGCTTCCTCGAGACCACTCAGGCTTGTGTGGGCATGATGTAGGGGGACAGGAATGACTCGGGGCCATCCAAGATGCCGGATGAGACCAAATGCAAACAGACGCTCTGACCTCTCTCTGTGACGCTTCAGGCTCCATCTCTCAACAGGGAGTCAGGTCTTGGCATCTCAGACAAATCCATCCAGAGCCTAATGGCTGAGGGGCCGTCCCAGACGCCACCGGAGCATCCACAAAGTGTGAGGTCGTGGGAGCTCGCGGGGCCTGGCAAAGTACCCGGACATTACTTAAATGCTGGAAGAAACACAAGCTCCCAACCAGAATATTTAGCAACCAGAAACTAGGCCTCACTATTAAAACAAGCAAACAAGCAAACATTTAGGCCTTACGAATGCCTAACACCCAGAAAGAGTGACATTCACATTTGTGAAAAGTCAGCATCAAAAATACCAGAATCTCAGGATTGGCAAAAACCCAAAGATGCCCATCCTGGTGATTCTCAAGCCCGATCCCATGAATGGTCTGTGTTGGAATCATGCAGGGTGCTTAATAAAAATGACAGACTTGGGGGCCATACCGCAGACGCTCAGAAATTTCTTTCAGCAAGCTCCCCAGATGCTTTTGATGATCACCAGGTCCGGAAGCCACTGACTCAGTCCACTGCTCCTGCAACTTTTCTGTGACCACGAATCCCTGTTAGCAGTCTTATTCAAGTGCAGACCTGTTTCAGGTCTGGGGTGCAGCCTGAGATCCTGCCCTTCTAATGCTGCGGGTCTCAGGACCGCCCTGTAAGAGGCAGGACTGTTCCCCAACCTCCTCCACTTTACTGAGGAAACCGATCAACATGAGGGGGTGAGGGCTGGGAGTGGGGGTGATGAAGTGGGCAGGGGGTGAGCAGAAGGAAGTTGCAGGCCTCGCTGGGCAAGAATGCTGGGAAAGCCAGCCCTGGAGGAGCCCACAGAAGATTTCCCGACAACAGTGTCAGGGCTTGTGCCCTAATGACTGTTGCAGGCACACAGTGGCAAATATTCAGAACCATGCCGGGTAGTGCCCGCAAACAGGAGAATCAAGCTCCTTGCCCAGATCCAGTCTGAGGGCTCGCAGAAGCCCGACCGTAACTGTCCCTCCCCCGCCCCGCTTTGGCAAGATCAACTTTACATCTATATGCCAACTGCTGGTACTTATTCCAGAGTGCTCATCAGGCACCCCTGACATTTCCTCCCACGCCCCCCATGCATGCGCACGCGCCGCGCGCACGCGCACACACACACACACACACACACACACACACCTCTTGGCTCCTCACAAGTCACAACGGGAAATAGTCACCCCACCTCCTGAGAGCTCTGGGCTAGACATCTTTTGTCCCGGCTCACATTCCTTCGGCACACTTCTTGTCCAGCTCTAGCTGCAGCAACCTGCGGGGCACAGGTGTGGCCCAACAGCACCTTGTCTTAGCTGCACCTCTTGTTTCTGTCCTAGGGGCTTCTTGCTGGCCTTCCATGGGATGCCCACAGAGCAGACTCAGCTATTCTAGCACCTGTACAAACCTGGAGGGGCAAGGAAAGGAACGCTCCCCGGGACAACCCTTGACCAGCAGGACTGAAAGCTGGGAACTGAAGACTGCCTTCTCTCGCGCGGACAATTCAGAGGCGCGTAAGCCCACGGGCAACCGGCTAAACGATGCACGCTTGGATCAGCTTCCACTCCTTCCTCCTGCACTCTGCCAGTCTCCACATTTCTGTCCCCTTAGGTCACTTCCTAAAATAAACACCCCGCAGGTAAGCTGTTCCAGGCTCTGCTTTTGAGAAACACCAAGTTCACGCATGCCTCAAGTAGTAGCGGCTGAATCCTGCAGAGCAAGGGAAGAGGAAGCCGGAGACTTCAGAGAGGGCCCACGGTGACCCAGAACATTTGAGACTCCCTGAAGCCAGCGGCCCTGCCTGAGGATCACCCAGCTGTGCAGGATTGTGCATAGAACAAATTATGTTGTGTCCAAAAAATAAATTTAAGATCCTCCGTGAGATGCTGGAAACAAGAAGGAAAGCTAAAGAAATGAGGCTTGTTTAGCCTGGAGAAGAGAAAGCAAAACTCCCTTCCTAGAAGGTCTGGCTCTCAATATCAGCGGACATAAGTCAGGAGGAGGGGAGATAGGCTTAAGCTGGGGCTGAAGGGGCAGTTCAACCACCTTATGGTGCCAAGGGAGCATCCTTGAAGGAATGAGCTCCCTGTCATTGGAGGCATTCGGCTTGTGATGGGGCGGGGGGGGGGGGGGGGAGGTACTTCCCAGGGATAACGTGGAAGGGATTCATTTTTGAGATATGCAAATTGTTTATCTAGGACCCTCTTTAAAAATCGCAGAGACTTTTCAAAATAGGATTTTAAGAGTATGGATCTGCCCCAAAAGAAAGAATATTGATTGATCTGTAACTTCATTACCCCCCGCCCCCCTTTACACAATGACATACACGACTGAATTGTATTTTAGTTGTTTTTGCCCAGCAGGCTGCTTTCTCATGAGGTCTTGGCACCACCTAGTGGCTCTTTAGTCCATTGCAACATATGCCTCGGATAAAACAGTATCTTACAATTTACTATCAACATGCTTTGATTAACGCAGCAACTCAACAAAAATATACTAAATACAAGGCACGGGTTAGGGGCTCAGCTAGAGCCTGGGGTGCAAGAGTGATCAAATAACACATGGTCTCCCCCTCGTGAGGCTCACAGCGTAATAAACAAGTAAACAACCAAAGAATGTTGTGGTGTCATCAAGAAATAAACCCCTTCTGTGATAGAAAATAATGTAGGCAGGGGGAAGCCTCTCTGAGAAATATGAAATCAATTTGGAAGGATGGATAAAAGGGGACAGGGGTGCAGAAACTGGGAGGAGAGGGGAAGGAACGTTCCATGAACACAGAGCACAGGGCATCCAAGTCCTGGAGTCACCAAGAGCTTGGTTATTCAAGGAACCAAAAAACAAGCCATTGGAGGGAAGAACAAGGAAAGTTCTATGTTTATAAACATTTCCTTGGTGAAAGCACGCAGATGGTCAGCACGGTTCTTCCAGAACCGTACCTGGTTAAATTTTAACTTTAAAGAAGCGGGAAAGGGAAGATGCCATTACGTGAACTTGGCTGTTTCCTCAGGTCCAGCAGGATCCTACCCAGGGCCATCAGTGTTAGCTGTGCCCCCCACTCAAGACAGCCTACATCTGCTCCCACCCTGCACGGTTCCGCGTTACTGACAGGCTTCTGTGTCCTTGCCTAATTACACTGGAACCTCATATTAAAAGTCTAGAACTGGTTCTCAACCCTGGCTGCCAAGTCACCTCTGGGAGCTCTTAAGAATCCCAGACAATGGGTCACAGCCCTCACCAGTTAAATCAGCATCTTTGGGAGGTGGGCCCCAGGCCCCAGGGCTTGGAAAGCTCCCCAAGTGATTCCAGGTGCAGCCAAGTTTGAGAACTGATGATCTGGAAGGATACTCACCCAGAGAAAACATTTTATACTCCCAAATAGTGAAGGTTATACATGTAATGAGCCAGGTTGTTTTCTCTTTCAAAACCAGGCCTTCTCCCCAGGTGGAAGTCCCCACTCAGGGCCACCTGGCCCTCTCATTAAGTTCCCACCTAGCTGCTTCACAGTGCAGTCGACAGACCTGTGAGCTGGGCCTGCTAAAGGCACAAGAGTGGTGAGGTTCATTCACACCTTCCGAAGGTGCAGGGGCTCCAAAGAGCCAGACGTCCTACCACCACAGCCTCAGCCCAAGTCACATCAGAACAGCCTTGGGGCTTTAAAGAAATACCACTGCTTGGGCCCAACCCGAGACTACTTTCTGGAGGAAGAGGCCTGAGCTGTCCGGTGATTCTAACGTGCAGCCAGGACTGAAAGCCACGGTTGTCAAAGAGACCCGTGCTACTGACTTCTGGAGAGACTGGCAGTGGCCAGAACCGCTGTGTAACTGGGGGTGGCGTTCTGAGTAACCCGCAGTTGCTGGTCTTTATCTTCTATTACCTGCTAAGCAGCCCAGTCCCGACCAGTTAAAACCACAGCAGAGTCCACCCAGCTGTCAACTGCCCACCTCACTTCCCCCTGGCTGGGAAGAAAGGATCCCGCCCCCACCCCCAGGCTTGCAGCAGCCAAGTCAGCAATACAATGAGTGCATGATGGGTCAGTTACCTACAATAAAGGTATGAACATTCAGGGTCACACTAAACAAGCTCCATAAGGAACTGGCAATATGCACTTAACCTGCACAGGTACCACGTAGGATTTCAGATGAGCAATTACCAAAGCTTTTTTTTTTTTTTGAGAGAAAGGTGTGTACGAGCAGGGGAGGGGCAGAGGGGGAGAGAGAATCCAAAGCAGGCTCTGCACTGTCAGCACAGAGCCCAATGCAAGGGTCGAACTCACGAACTGTGAGATCACGACCTGAGCCAAAATCAGGACACGCTTAGCCAACTGAGACATCCAAGTACCCCATGAAGCTCTTTTATTTTACCGAAAACTACAGACACACGCCTCAAGGCCTGGAAGGATATGTACCAGAAAGGTAACAGTGGTTACATCTGGGTGGTGAAAATCCAGGTGATTTTAAGTTTGTTGTTGTTGCTTATCTGCATGTTCTAAGTTTTCTTTTTTTTTTTCCTAAGTTTTCAATGATGAATATGTATTAATGTAAAAATATTACTTATGTAAAAGCTGAGCATGATCCTACAGAATCAGTTGTTTCTCACACAACTCAGGAAGTGAGTAGCTGGTCTCCAGGCGTTCAGCTCACAACTCTGCTTTTTAGGACACTTCCTGATTTTGCAAACTCTGAAGACTCTGCCCCCATGACAAGAGGCCAGGAGCCACACTACTTTTTTGGTAGCTCTGTAGCACTCGTAGGATCAAAATAAACATGTTTATTCATTCTACTGTTGTAGAGAATAAGATCATTCCTATGTCTTTTTCATAGAAGAAATGCATCCTTCACTGAATATGTGCATATTTTCAGTGTTTTGCAAACTATAATCTATGAAACTAGTCTTCTCTGGACAATAGGTATAAAAAAAAAAAAGGGGGGGGGCGGGTCTGTGAAAGAGTTTCCTTCCTGCAGGTATCTGCAGGGCCTTGAGTACACTCATTCATTGTGAATCTTCAATAGGAGAATACGGAATACAGCTTTTCCCCAATTTATTTAGCCATCACATTTTTCCAGGAAACATCTCCAGGGGCCAGAGCTCCCACGAACAGATTTTGGGAAATGCTAGTCTATCCTTTCAGCACCTAGTTCTTTGACCTTCTACCACAAAACAGAGTTAACTGCCCTGTTCATGATGCAGGCAGCAGGCCCCAGGCAGGGCGCTGCACGGAATGAGGTCAGGTGATTCACAGCACACTCAAGACTTCTGTCATCCAGAGAGCTAAGCCACAGATGAAGTGGCTCAGAGCCTAGAAAACAAATTGAGGAATGGTCCAATAAACGTTCACAACGGAACATCAGGTGACACTTTATTCTGTTTACAGACACCCCTAAGTTACACTATTTTCAGTCTCATTTGGGTTGGATACAAATACATCCAGAGGCATGGCGAGAGGAGAAACATCAGACATTTCATTAGCTACTGTAACACTTGCTGTCTCTCTCCCCAACTCATCACCCCCAAAGGCATTTATACCAAATGCTACTGCAAAAACCCAACGCATTTACATGAAATAATGCTTAACTGTACATTTAAGTTAAAAAAACAAACCACACTCAAACTCTGCTAGAAATGCGTGGTCGGAAGACAAGGGTCTGACGGTGTGACATACACGTGGATACTAAAAGTGAATGAGCACCTACTTTCTCCACAAGTGAAAAAAGCAATGACTCTACTCTTCCTGTGGGACAAGATGAGACCTTCACACCCTGCTCAAATGTCCGGTGGACATCATGACTGCATGAGTGTCTAAAAGCAGCTTGTTATTTTAATCATCACCTTGCAGGGACGCCTGGGTGGCTCAGTCAGTTAAGCATCCAACTTCAGCTCAGGTCACGATCTCGTGGTTCGTGGGTTCGAGCCCCACGTCGGGCTCTGTGCTGGCAGCTCGGAGCTTGGAGCCCGCTTCAGATTCTGTGTCTGCCTCTCTCTCTGCCCCTCCCCCACTTGCACTCTGTCTCTCTCACAAAAATAAATAAACATCAAAAAGAAAAGTCATTACCTTGCAGAGTGCTGCAGTATACAGCCACATTCCCCAAAGTGTGTTCCTAAAAACACTGGTCCTACAAAGTGCTCCTTGCAAAACGAAGTTTGGCATCAAAGAGATTTAGAAAATATTGTAAGCTGTTATCCACTTCCTGGAGAGGCACAATGTGCATTATCACATGGAAGGTTCTAGAAATCCTTTAAAAAGAAATTGCTTAACTGGGTTTAATCCAGAGTTTCCCAAATCAATCTGACCTCGGAATCTTTTTTTTTTTTTTTTTAGATAACACATTTCATAGAACATATTTTGAGAAACCATCCTTTACGGTGTTTTTGAGAAATTCTTTGCAAAAACAAAAAGCACAGAAAAATCCAGAAACTCCTAGAATCATGCGTTGTTCAACAGCAAAGAGGACAAAGGGTCCTAAAGATCAGCACCCCATTCAGATTCCACCCCAACACCTCTGCCATACACCGAGCCTGCCTGAAAATGGGCAGCAATAAATTTTCCACAATTTCCGTCTGCATGGTGTAAAGCGTTAGGCATGTGGGTTCCGGTATGGAATTGAACATGGTCCAGACGAGGGAACCCTATTTCATGCACAGAGGCCAGATGTTCAGAGCCTTTTCCTCTTCTGCAGCAATCAAGTCATTAAACAACCACTGTTGCTTATCACACATCTATAAGGCTTTTCAAACAGACTTGACAGCCCTTTGTTCCTTATAAAAAAGGAACAAGAAAACGGAGAGCTTCTGATTATTTTCAGCAAGAATTACGCAGACCAAGAAACCAAAATATAAAAGCTACGTGGCAAATAATTTTAAAGTGTTGAGCAAGGGCAGGGAAAGATGGAGACCAATGATCTTGGAATAATGGAATGATGTCAGTATTTCATCACATGCATAATACAGAATTCTTTTATTCTGGTCTCCAAGGCATTTCACGTGGTATTTTAAAACAGAACATGGCAAAAACAAAGCTCTCCAGTGGTGGGACTTGGCAAACAGTTAACATCTACGCCCTGCAAGGACGTAAACCAGCATTCACACCTCCACGGCAATTCTCGCAAACCGATACTGCAAAGAGGCAGGGGCCCTCAGCAACACTAGGCCCCTCTCTGCGGCTGGCTGGCCGGACAGCATATCCAGCAGACCCGTCAAGCTAACAAACCCCAGGGCTTCTCCACAGCCCACAGCCATGGAGAAATCTCCCTGGGTGACAAAGCCAAGGAGAACTCTGGAGCAATGAGAAGTCACATCCGGGAGAGGGCCTGACCACAAGCCCAGGGTCAGAGTGTGGTGCCCAGCCGCAGGGTATGCCCCGGCCGGACCCTCAGACACAGTGCACCCTCGGTTCTGCCTCTTCTCTATTTTCTTCTTCTCTTTCTGTTTCCGGATCTTGCTCTTGAATGGGTCACTGTGCTTGGATTCGTGGGGCCCACAGTACAGCCGATCCTGACTGAGCTGGAGGAAATCCTCCTTGGCTGGAACACAGATCATGGTGTGCGGCTCGGGGCTGCCCTTCCCCAGCAGGGACAGGCTGACCCATACCAGGGCCCTGGGGAAACGGTCCAAGATGGACAGGCAGGCCTCTCTGGTCAATGCTTGCTGCCCGCTGCTGGGAGCTCGCTGGGCTGCCCAACGGGGTCCAGAACTGGGCCCACACCAGGCTGACAGCTGCTTCAGTGATTTTCTACTCCTATATGAATTAGAGACACACGTTTGAGGATATTTTATTTGAGGAGAAAACATGCAATTAGAAGATTGGGCACTGCTAGAGTTAATTTGACTTTTTTAATACTCTACATGGGGGGGCGCCTGGGTGGCGTAGTCGGTTGGGCGTCCGACTTCAGCCAGGTCACGATCTCGCAGTCCGTGAGTTCGAGCCCCGCGTCAGGCTCTGGGCTGATGGCTCGGAGCCTGGGGCCTGTTTCCGATTCTGTGTCTCCCTCTCTCTCTGCCCCTCCCCTGTTCATGCTCTGTCTCTCTCTGTCCCAAAAAGAAAAATAAAAAACGTTGAAAAAAAAAAAATTAAAAAAAAAAAAATACTCTACATGGGAAAGGATCAAAACTAATTTTTAAAAAATTAAAAACAGACATTAATACACTTCTGTAATGATATTTTTGTTTTTATGTGACTACTATTCTTAGACACTGAAAGATTAAAGGTTTAAGAAGATGAAGGCAGAAAAAAAATAAGACAGAAAGACAGAACCTAAGGCTGAGAGAGATAGTT
Source organism: Neofelis nebulosa (assembly GCF_028018385.1). Taxonomy (NCBI): domain Eukaryota; kingdom Metazoa; phylum Chordata; class Mammalia; order Carnivora; family Felidae; genus Neofelis; species Neofelis nebulosa. The sequence goes on along the minus strand of NC_080795.1, from coordinate 44,461,344 downwards.
ACAGGGAATGAAGGATATGAAATCTAAGGTTACTGTATAAAAAATAAATATAAGGCAAGAGAGGTGGGCACTTATTAAAAATATGAGCACAGACTAGAAGGTAACTTAAGCACAGTCTAATAGGCTACAGCAGGAACATGTCTTGTACGGTAGCCTCTTCAACGTGATGATGGTCCAATGAATGGGCACTTAATCGCTCATAAATTCAGATCACTGAAAAGGAACTAGAAAAAATCTAATTCAGTGATTTAAGAAAAGAACACTTGCTCAGAGCTTCGAGAGGTTCCTCATTACTGAAGGTCACAGTCACGAGGGTACTGCTTTCTAAGCAAAAACCAATGAAACAGGTCACAGGGAACAACTGCCTTGGTTTATGTCTATGGATGACAATACTTTAAATCATTTGGTCAGTTAGTATCATGCCCCAAATCAAATGTGACTCAGCTATTTCCCTGAGCCCTCTATGGACACTGGAGGACTGGCTTTCCCCTCCAGAAAGTCCATGCATTCCCTTGGGCTTTGCATAAAGGAACAAAGATAACGTTTACATCCTGTAACCCGGTCAGTATTAAAACAGACAATCTAGAACACATCCGGAAGTCGTGTGCACTTACCTAAGAACGCAGAGGAGACTGCTGGTGGCAGCTGGTCCTGTTACCCACTCAGTCCCCATCTGGGCTGGACACTCTGTGTCCATCACTTCTCTGGGCTCGCTGGGGCTGCTCAGAGACATGCCCACTTCATCAGACAGCTGATCGGATTTTTCAGGCGTGGGGGTACAAGGCACCTTCTCTCTTTTCAAGTTACTCTCCTTGCCACGTGGAGAGGAAGCTACAGGTGATTTCTCTTGGGTCTGTACTCTTGATTCCCACTCTTGAGTTAACTGCTCCCAGGGATAGCAGAAAGGTGCCAGAGTGCCAAGCTTAACATAGTTGGGCCGTTTTGCAGGAGGGCGCCTGGTGAAAATCAAGGTGGAGAACCAATTTTGAACAATTTAGGATTGGACCATTAAAATAATTATGGCCACTTGTACTACATCTCTATTTAAAACACAAACATACAAAAAAAAATGTTTTCCAAGAAATACAATAAAGAATAACCACCAACTCTACTGGCCAAGCTTATGTTTTCTTCAGTTTTAATTTGATTTTATTTATTTTTATTTATTTATTTTTTTTATTTTAGAGGGAGAGAGCACACAAGCAGGGGACAGGAGCAGAGGGAGAGAAAGAATCTTAAGGAGGCTCCACACTCAGCACGGAGCCCGAAGTGGAGCTCGATCCCATGACCGTGAGGTCATGACCTGAGCTGAAATCAAGAGTCAGACACTCAAACAACTGAGCCTCCCAGGCATCCCTCTTTAGTTTTAATTTCAAAAGGTAATGCATCCACAAAGTGGCCCCATGTGGCCTCTGCACAACTCCAGGGAGTGCTGTTCTTGAAAGACTACAAGTGAATGGTGTCCCTGGAGTTGTGCAGTTGATGTCCCTGCACATTACAACATTCTACGTTCTAAAGGAACAGAAAGGATGGTGAAGTTTCTCCCTCACTCTTGACCTGTGGCTGGTGAAAAATGTTCCTGGGGTACCTGCCTCACTCGAAGACCTTTAAAAGGAAATTAATGAACTAGCTGCCCTACAAGAGATAGTACCATTTCTTAACATACCCTTCTGGAGACATTTTCTGTACATATGTGCAGATACGTACATATTTCTTTCCTTTTTGTACCCATTTTACACAAATGTCAGGTCATGATCTCACAGTTCCTGAGTTTGAGGGTGCAGAGCCTGCTTTGAATTCTCTCTCCCTTTCTCTCTGTCCCTCCCCCACTTGTACTCTCTCTCTCTCAAAATCATAAATAAACTTTAAAAATAAATAAAGTTGGTGATATCCTATGTTACTGGGAGTAAGGGGAAGCAGGCACTCTCCTAACTACAGATGAAATCCTAAATTAACACAAACAGCAATTGTCAATAGTACAACAAATCCTTGAGATGTGTATCTTTTTTTTTAAACCAGAGATCTTATTCATGGGATTTAGCCTAAGGTCAGTGCTTTCTTCCCTTCCAGCTCCTCTCCAGAGGCAGCTGTTTGGTTTTTACATCCACGGGCCTGAGTGGGGAAGATGTCCTCCTGATGCCCACAGACCATCTTTTCTCTCCTTCCTCCCCCCAAGACCCCAGCCCCCTGAAGCACGTGACATCAGATAAACCACTGGCTCTCCCTCCTCAGCCAGGTCCCCCATCAGCTGCCCACACACCCACTCCTAGTCCAGCCCACCTACCCCTCCCCACCACGAGTCAAGCACTAGAGTTTACTGTACATTTACATCCCCTCACTGTAAACCACCGCGCTGCACCTCTCCTTATAAAGCTCAAACTCTCCTGTTCGTGGACCCTCCACCCACCCCAGCTGGCAAAGCCCATCCGGTTACATCCAACCCTCCGCCCACCCCACACCAGCCCCTGATGGGCAGAACACAACTGGGGAAGAAGACACAGCAGTGCTGAACAGTCCTGTCGTAAACACAAAACTCAAGTGGACTACCTTACACTTCTCCAGCCAGTTCTATGTTCCATGCTCCTGGAAAACTGTCCACGTCAATTCTTTTCTCCTCAGATCTCCAGCAGCCTCTGGTCCCTTCTTATTCCTAGCTGATACCCTTGCCTCTCTGTTCACTGAGAGGACGGTCACGATCAGAAGAGTAGCACGTAATCTGCACTAGCGTCTGCCCTAGTCTACCTAAATCTGTATTCACGTCTCACTCAGAGCCAGACTTCAGGCCTGCTAAAATGAGATCTGAGCCTGACCCTATAGAACACCATCCCCTCTTCCCCACTCAAGAGCTTTGCTCTTGCAAAGTTAGCCTCCCTCCGCTCTCCTGGGTCCCTCCCACCAGCAGGGAAACATGTGCTTTCATCAAGAATATAAGTGGGGCACCTGGGTGGCTCAGTCGGTTAAGCGGCCGACTTCCGCTCAGGTCGTGATCTCACGGTCCGTGAGTTCGAGCCCCGCGTCGGGCTCTGTGCTGACAGCTCGGAGCCTGGAGCCTGTTTCCGATTCTATGTCTCCCTCTCTCTGACCCTCCCCCATTCATGCTCTGTCTCTGTCTCAAAAATAAATAAAGGTTAAAAAAAAATTTTTTTTTTTTTTTTTTAAATAAAAGAATATAAGCTCAGTGGGTGGCGTCTGGGTGGCGCCTAGGTGGCTCAGTCAGTTGAGTGTCCGGTTGACCTTCTGACTCTTAATTTCAGCTCAGGTCATGATCCCAGGGTCGAGCCCCACATCGGGCTCTGTGCTGAGTGTGGAGCCTGCTTCAGATTCTCTCTCTTTTGCCCTCTGCCCCTCCCCAGCTCTCGCATGCATGTTCTCTCTCTCACTCTAAAACAAAAAAACAAACAAAAAGAGTATAAGCTCCAGGAGGCAGGAACAGACCTTGCCTGCCTTCCCCTGCTGTAGCCCCAGTGCCTACAAGGTGTTTGACACATAGCAGGTTCTAAATAAACATATATTAAATGAATGAATAAATCGGACAAAGGTGTAAAGATGTATATGGAAAGCTATTTATAAAAGCACATAGCACAAAATCAGAAATAACCCGAAGGGCCACTGATAAATTACAGTACACCCACACTGGAGTCCTGTGCAACTGTTCAGATGTATTTTGAGCAAGGGTTGGCAGATTATGACTCACACATCAAACCTGGGCTGCTGTCTGCTTTTAAATGACCCATGAGCTAAGAAGCTTATACATTCTGAAATGGTTTAAAAAAAAGGGTATTTTATGGCACATGAAATTACACGAAATTCAAACTTGAGTGTCCGTAAACAGAGTGAGACTGGCACACAGCCATGCTCATTCATTTATGCATCATCATGTGTGGTTGCCTTTGTAACACAATGCAGGGCTGAGCTGAGCGGCTGCCATAGAAACCAAAAGGCCCACAAAGCCAAAAATATTTATCATCTGGCCTTTTGTGAAAAAAGTTTGCCAACACTTGGTTTAGAGTCACATTTATTGATATGGGAAAACCATCCGTAATACATTACTAAATTAAAAAAGCAGGTTTTCAAATAGTATTCATACTATAATCCCTTTTCAAAAAAAATTATACCTAGGGGCATCTGGGTGGCTCAGTGAGTCAAGCATCTGACTTCGGCTCAGGTCATGATCTTGCAGTTTGTGAGTTCGAGTCCTGCATCAGGCTCTGTGCTGACAGCTCAGAGCCTGGAGCCTGCTTCAGATTCTGTGTCTCCCGCTGTCTCTAACCCTCCCCTGCTCGCACTCTGTGTCTCTCTCTCTCTCTCTCTCTCAAAAATAATACAGATCAAAAAAAAGTTTTAATTGTACCTCAAAGGCACCTCAGCGGCTCAGTCAGTTGAGCACTGAACTCTTGATTTCAGCTCAGGTCATGATCCCAGGGTCATGAGCTCAAGCCCTGAGTTGGGCTCTGTGCTGAGCATGGAACCTATTTAAGATTCTCCCTCTCTCTCTCTCTCTATCCCTCTCTGCCCCTCCCCAATTCGAGCCTGCACGTGCTCTCTAAATAAGGAAGTTAAACATTCTAGAAAAAAAGTATTTGTACTTAAGAAAAATTTGTATGCATGAAAAAAAATCTAAAGGATGAGAAATAAGTATTACTGTCGATTACTTAACAAACACATCGAAGTCCAGAGCTACGTATTATAGGAGGCACAGATTACATGATTACTGCCCTCTAAGAGCCTGTAAGCCAGCAATCCAGGAAAGTGTCTCTGTGCTTTCACTCACTCACTCATTCACCTATCCCCTGACAAAGTCTGAAAACCAGGCACTGCCTGCCTCTGTGGCTGCGTGAACAGGAAAGCACGATAATTGAGCTCACGGTTAAGGAACTACGACATCCCACTTTCTACTCCTTCATCAATCAACTAATACAAGCTATTAAGGACACTGTGCACCAGGCACTGGCTAGACGTCGCAGATTCCACAACAAACAAGAGAGTTTCTGTTTCCGGGAGCCCACAGAGTCGTAGGATACAGGTTCTCAAAGTTAGCATGCACTTCATAGTATAAGGGTTGGTGAAGCCCCTCACTGGCCACTCCCCCAGTGAGAAAAAAGAAAACTCAGTCTAGATGGATAGATACCAAAATGCAAAAATAGTGCTTATCTCTTTGGAAGGAAGGACTACACCACTTTACAAAGCATTTTTGCATATTACCATAGTTTCAATAAAATTTTAAAATATGGGGGGCGCCTGGGCGCTCAGTCAGTTAAGCATCTGACATCGGACCCAGGTCATGATCTCGGCTCAGGCCATGCTCTCGCTGTTCATGAGTTCAAGCCTCACATTGGGCTCTGTGCTGACAGCTCAGAGCCTGGAGCCTATTTCAGATTCTGTGTCTCCTTCTCTCTCTGACCCTCTTCTGCTCACAATCTGTCTCTCTCTCTCTCAAAAATAAAGAAAAACAGGGGCGCCTGGGTGGCTCAGTCAGTTAAGCGTCCGACTTCGGCTCAGGTCATGATCTCGCGGTCCGTGAGTTCAAGCCCCACGTCAGGCTCTGTGCTGACTGCTCAGAGCCTGGAGCCTGTTTCGGATTCTGTGTCTCCCTCTCTCTCTGACCCTCCCCCGTTCATGCTCTGTCTCTCTCTGTCTCAAAAATAAATAAACGTTAAAAAAAAAAAAAATTAAAAAAAAAAAAAAGAAAAACATTAAAAAATTTTTTTTAATTTCATAAATATGTTATTACCTCAATAACCAGTTATAAAAAAACACAAATTCTATCTTGAGGGGGCAGGGGCTGGTAGTAGAAATCTTGAACAAGTGTCTGAGACTCAGGCCCATAGTTTTAGGCATGCACCATCATCAATGTCAGCAAATGACCAAAGGAAGGGGTCTGTAGCCTGGGAGGGCCAGATGTGAGACAATCCTAACTTAATTACGTCTTGGTCATGTGAACTAAGAACTAAAGGAAGTCTATGAAAACTCCACGTAGTGTAAGAGTTACTGAAGCTATTCCAAATGTCACTGGCCAAAGTGAGGAGGCCCTTCCCTTCCTCTTAAGACATTAGGAACCAAAGAAGCCGGTTTCTTACCTTTTGTACTTTTCAAGGAGACCCTTGGCTTGCTCTTCAGCAAAAAGAACCCCAGCAGGGCAGTCTGGGAAATCACCAGGGACGTCAGGCGATCTTTTATACTGAGAATGCACCACAGCCTCTTTTAACCCACCAACTCTTGCACCTCGATAGATCTAAAAGAAATGTCAAAAAGATCTTAACAACGTACCAACTTACAGTAAAATTAGTGCTTAATGTTTGTTTGGGGAAGTGGGAAACAACCTAAATGCCCATCAAAAGGGAATGGGTAAGTGTGGGATAATACTACAAGGGGTTATACAATAGTAAAAATGATGACACAGAGCGTCACCCATCAATATGGAAAACTCTCAATGTTGAGTGAATATGGTTAAGTTGTAAAAGCATATATATGGTGAGATATATAAAGTTTAAAAACATGTCAAATATAGTTACTTTATTTTGGGATACAAGCATGCTTAATAAGCTATAAAAATAGGCAAGGTAGTGACAAACACTGGAAATAGGAATAGTGATTCTTTTAGAAGGAGGGTGGGAAATGGAACTGGAGAGAAAAGAGAGAAAGTGCTTCCAATAAATCTGTAAGTTGGATGGTGGGTGAAGGATACACAGGTATTCACTATATCAGGATTTATACTTTTTTGTATGCTTGAAACACTTCATAATTTAAAAATTAAAATTATTTAAAAATATTCCCATTCTTTTTTTTTTTTTTTTTTTAAATAAGCTCCATGCCCAACATGGGGCTCGAACTCACAACCCTGAAATCAAGAGTTGCATGCTCTACTGACTGAGCCAGTCAGGCGCCCAAGAAATATTCCCATCCTTAAATGATTAACTGAGTATCTCTTGTACTAGGCATAATTGCTAAAATTAATCACCTGTGTGAATTAACAGTTGTACATGTCTTTTCTACTCTCTTAAAATAATATTTAAACTATTTGGAAGAAAAAAACACACTGGATTTTAATAAAAATTTTAGCTGCACTTAGGAATATATGGTCAGCACTTAAAAATGAAAAATGTATTCTATATATCTGTAAACATTAGAAAATTATAAAAATTCTTTTTTTAATGTTTATTTTTGAAGGAGAGAGAGAGACTGAGTGTGTGCAGGAGAGGGGCAATGAGAGAGGGAGATACAGAATCTGAAGGAGGCTCCAGGCTCTGAGCTGTCAGCACAGAGCCCAATGTGGGGCTTGAACCTGAGGCGAAGTCAGATACCCAAATGACTCAGCCACCCAGGTGCCCCCAAAATTCTTTTAAAATGTAACCAAATTTCTTCAATAAAAAAAAAAAAAAAAAAACTTCAACATTTTGTTACCACTACTATTCAAAAATCAGGACACTTTTAAAATTTCAGAAATCCACATTATGTCAGCCCAACTCTTATTAATGAAAATCTGGCTCCAGGGACTTTATGAAGTATCTCATATCAGAATCATAGCTCAAAGGGTAGAAAAATAGAACTCAAATTCTAAGTTGTGCGTGATGTCTGGAACACTTTCAGCTCTTGGTATTTACTGGGAATGTATTTTACACACTGTAAAGTCAGAATCGAAAAGGAACTTACAAATGGAATCCAGAAAGCCATGCCCCAGCCCTTTGGGAGCAGGACATCCCAGCCACTTCCCCAGCCTCGTCGGTCGTCACCAGTCACCCTTCCTGGCTGTTGAATCAAAAGTATAGGTATCTTGGATTCACGGGGACCTAAAACAAGCTGTGACCCGGGCACCAACAATTCACTTCTCTTCCGGTTTAAATCCTAAAGTGGAAGAAAATAATTCAAGACAAACAACCCTAATTTTCTGGGAGATTCTACTGGTTCTCCCTATAAGCAGCTTTAGAAAGTTAAATACTCTTTTAAAAAACAAGAAAAAAATAAATAATGATCAATCAATAAATAATAATCAATAAATAAATGTGAGCCATTTGAAATACATGGTATTCCTCCTACGACGATTTTCCTCTATACAAGAGCTTTGTTAGAAAATGCCAAATTATCTTAAATTTGAGCTACAATATACCAGATGACTCAAAGCTATAAAATAATATACATCCATTCTACTAATCTCTTCTATCAGGATTAATCTTATCTTCTGATTCTCAGTCCCTACATTTACTTTGGTTAAGATCTGTTGTCATGAGGTGAAAGAGGTACAAACAATCAACAACTTTTTCAAGGAGGGGCAAGTGGGAAAACGCTCTCACCAGGTTTTCTCACCAGGTCTTAAAGATTAAAAAGAGAAGATGCTATAAATTATTTGTTACGTGTACTGAAGGGAGCAGTGAACAACACCGTCTTAGACTTTCTTGCCAGCTGTAAAAAGAGATGAGCAGGTAGGAGAGAAGCCTAGCACTCACCGGAGAAACTATGCAAGAGACTGCCTCCGTGTTGCCAAGTCTAACTGCTCCCTCAAGCCTGACCAAGCCCTGATTCTCCCTTATTTTTACTTCTGGCTGAGTTTTCACTACCATCTCTACATGTTGTTAATTCCAAAATATCTATCTCCTTAGCCGGGACTTTGCCTCCTGGGATCAAAACTTGTCCTCTGGGCATCTGCTCTGGAAAGTCCTGAGGACCTTCACATTCAGCTTACCCCAGACTGAAGTTGTCCCCACTGCATCTGCTCTCCTCCCATGTTCCCCACCTAGCTGAATGATGCCACAATTGTTCAGTCACTCATTCATTCATCCATTCTCATATTTATTTACTGCCCATTCATTTACTCATCCATTCGAATGTTTACTGAGCACCATTTTTGTGCCAAACGCTCTTCTAGAACTTGGGAATGCAGCTGTGACAAATCAGGCTCTGGCTCTCTTTTACCTGAGGTGCGGAATCTAAGCTAGACTGTCAGGAACTAATCTACCAGGCTCCTCTTTTCCCACTTCCCACCATCCAAGCAACCACTGCGTCTTGTCAGATTTACCTTCAGGAGTCTGTATTCAACCCCAGGCCCTCCACTCCAGCCACCCTGCCCCAGTTCAGGCCCCCATCACATCCTCAATTAAGGACTATTTCCAAGGTCTCTTTTAAGGCCATCCAACCACACGTCCTCTCTCCAGCTCCTCCGCCTCCAGCCCCATTCCTACCTAGTCTAATGCATCTTCCACAGTGCTGCCATGTCTGATCATGTGGCCGACTTAAAACCTTCCCATGGCACCTGATATCTTCTGTTCAAATCCTTAAAATGCCTCAAGGTCTTTTATGCTCTCGCCCCTATTCACTTCTTCATCTCCTGCCTCACCCTCAACTCCAAGCCACCAATCTACTTGGATACTCTTGAACACATCATCCTGTTTTTAGCCTGGGCCCTCACGCATGCTGGTCTTACTTCCAGCAATCCTTTCTTCACTGCAGCCTTGGCTCCTGGCCCCAAGGAGTCTTGCTAATTCTGACCACCCATCTAAGAGCTCAAATTCCAGCTCCTCCGTCCAAGAAGCTTCCCCAATTTCCCTCACCTGGGCTTCCGGCTTCCCTTGACCCTATACTTTTTCGAACATACCCTAGCCATCTATCCCATCATCTACTATGATTCCTGGTCCTGGTAGGAGCTCAATCATTGTGAAATTAAAGATAGAACATTTATAAGGGGGAAAAAAAACAATAAAAGAAAAATGTATTTAAACCATGGGATTATCATTTTAAGAAAAATTCTCTGTGTTAACTTTTTAGAGAGATTATTCTTCTCTAAGAATAGAAAAAAAATCATAAATAAGGGATCAATAGATTAAAAATAAAAGAAGTCTACGAGATTCTATAAAGGATGAAATAACTTTTACAGCATCTAGAGTGAGGAATTTCAACCTGTCTTCAGGACTTTACCAATAATCCTTACACCATTAGTTACCTGATCCGAGATTTTATTCTCTGTGACATTCTTACAGATAGCTTGGTTCCAAATAAAGCTATGCGCACAGTCCACAGGCACACCCTCCAGAAGCAGCTGTCTAACTTTCTCATTATCTAAGAGGGAAAAGAAATAGCCTTCAAACTACATCCTTTAGATCAATGAAGTCAAACTATAAACATTGCCGGCTGACCTTCTGTTACAAGAAAATGTTCTGTAGGCACTCAACTTCTCTAGAAAAATTTACTTGACTAGAAATTATGTTACCCCTATAGCTGGCTTCATACTAGTCTGTGAAATAGCAAAGCCTCCTAAACTTATTATTTCCGATGTTTATTTTTAATGTATAAGATATAAACATCATATTCAACTGCCTCTAAATAATTGTCTAATTCCACATTTAAGATAACCAAATTCTAGGAACTACTGCACAGGTGAATAATTTCTTTATAATGTGCTATGACAGTACAAGCCACATTTTAACTATTGGTTTCAGGGTTCTTAATATCATTCTTGGCCCAATGGTGGTGAGCCAACAGATACCAGCCTTCTCTTCTGCCCTATTATTTCAAGTCTCTTAAAACCCTTTCTCACGGAGTATTTATTCCTTCTGTAAAACATGTTTTTCCCACTCCTTTAAGATGAGCGTATTTTCTGTGAAATCTATCGCTTCTTCCCTTTAAATAAGCTACACCGTGCCAAAAAGTACTCTAGTGGGAAAAAAAGGAGAAACTTTTTCATTTATAAACATATATATTGATAGATGAGATTTCCCACATGCAGTCCACTAAGGGTAAAAAATCTTCCAGATCTTATTTTTTTGGACTGAAAAATTAAAAGAAAAAAAAAAAAAAGAAGGAAAGAAAGACAATTCCTGAGTTTGGGCTAAGGTCTAAACTGCCTATAAAGAAAGGTCACTCAAAGGCACGTACCTGCATGGGTCTGATGGCCAGAAAAAAATAAGTTGGAAGTGACTGAGCCACAGTGTGACAGATTTCAGGGGAGAACAAAGATAGAGAATATTAAATTGATGAAAAGATTGGAGATAAAAGCTCCTTAAAGCAGAAACTGCCTCTAGTTGCTGCGGTTCCTCATAGAGATAATAACCAACAGCATCCCGAGTAACAGTGCTGTGTGCCGTGAAGTTCACACAGCCTGTCTAGGAGCAAACGGGCTCCATTTCAAACAGCCCCTATCTACCCAGAATGCCTTCCTGTGGGGTCCCGCCATAGATTTTGAGTGACAGAACTGAGATTCTATTCAGAGCTGGCTGCAGACAAAAGACATGGCACAGGAAAGCACGACCTCACCTCTAAATAGTCTAAAAAAATAATAGTAAACAAATAGATGAAACAAAGTAGGTAGTATATCCAGACAATGGAATTTTATTCAGAATTAAAAAGAAATGAGCTACCAAGCCATGAAAAGACATGGAAGAAGCTCCGATGCATATTACAAAGTGAAAGAAGATCATCTGAAAAGGATACATACTGTATGATTCCACCTATACGACATTCTGGAAAAGAAAATTATGAAGACAGTAAAAAGATGAAGGCTGAGAGAGGGAATGAGAGATGAATCGGGAGAGCACAAATTTTTAGAGCAGTGAGACTATTTTATGATACTACAATGGTGGACTCGTGTTGTTATAAATGTGTCAAATCCCACATAAAACACCAAGAGTGAACGTAATATAAACGATGGACTCTGCACAACCATGTGTCAATGCAGTTTCATGGGGGCTGTGCATATGTGGGAGCAGGAACGTTCTATTCCTTCCACTCAATTTTGCTATGAACCTAAAGCTGTTCTAAAATGTAACATCTATTTAAAACAAAACAGAATATGTCTGAAGGCAAAAGGGAAGGCCCTTTTAGGTCAACAGTCTTCAGTAGTTGAGAGAAAGAGAGTATTACCAGCTGAGTCAGCATGCACGTCAGTGGGCCTCGAATGACTTATCAATTCTGAATGTAATTCTAAGTCCTTTGCCCAAAGCTCATATTAAGCATATTTTCTTTCATACACAGGCAAAACCCTTCTAATTAACTACATAACTCCAGAATAACTTAAAGGTTGAAGGAAATAGCTTGTTTCCTCTTTTCTTAAGTAGATTTGAGGATGACCAAATTTTAAATTAAAACTTTCTTAATAAGTTTCCTTACAGAAGCAAAGGAAATTAATAAATGCTTTTCTCATTTGGGAATCAAGTAAACCAAATTTATAATCTTTAGATTCACTCTAAATTAAATATGCAGAACAGTTTAAGGGGCACAGCTGAAGCTGAGGGATTTTTCTCCCAAGAGCAGAAACAGAGAAGTTGGGACAAAATGACCAATAATTGGACACTTTGAGAGTCAACTATAGATCAGTGCTCTGAAGGTGCTTGGAAAAGCTGTAAAAAGGGACAATCTCTCACCTATCACTCTAAAGGCAACTTGACTCTTCCCGTGGTTTGGGTACACACTACCAAAGAGTGGGTAAAGAGAAAGATTATAAAAATTCCATGAGCACAACGTAAAGCATTGTCTAAAGCAAATCCATCTCTGGAAGACAAAGACTAGTTAAAACAGGGCAAATCAGCAGATGCGAAAGAGAACACATACTAAAATAACAGTACAAGAGAAATTCGATTTTATTTACATGGTAAAATACTGTGTTACGTTGAAAAGATTTGCAAAAACACACTATTAACATTTAAATCAAATTCAAGAATCAAATGATCAAGTAAACTTTTTCTTCATTTTTATTTTTTATTTTGAGAGAGCGTGCACGCGTGAGTGTGGGAGAGAGCAGGGTGGGGAAAGAGAGAGAATCTTAAGCAGGCTCCATGCTGAGCATGGAGCCCAACAAGAGGCTCAATCCCATGACCCTGGAATCATGACCTGAGCTGAAATCAAGAGTTGGACACTCAACTGACTGAGCCACCCAGGCCCCCCTCAAAGCATCAATATGCATCGTTACTTCAGGTTCTTCACTGAAAGAAACTGTTTCCTTCTCTGCACTCTTGCTGTTCTATTCTCAATACTTCTGACACGCAAATGTGTAGCCATTTTCCCCAGAGCAAGCAATTCTGCAACACCGGCTGATGTTCTACAATCCAAATCAATTCTGACACTATCCACCTGGAGATGGTGTCAGATCCCACAGTTTCAGGGCTCAGTCCCACAAGACTGCCCCTTCCTCAGATGCCAATGCCAATTCAAAGTCCCTGGTTTCCTGTACTTCTGACCAGCTGGCTATAAATTGGTCTCACCCATGACCCCCTCCTCAAATTCAATAATTTGCTAGAATGGCTCCCAGAACTCAAGAAAACAGTTTACTTACTACTAATGTAATGTTCTTTTCTGTTTTTAAATAAAAAGATTTAACTCAGAAACAGCCAGATGGAAGAGATGCATAGGGTAAGGTATGAGGGAAGGGATGCCCTTGACCTCTTTGGACTTAACCACCTTCCCAAAACCTCCATGTGTTTAAAAAACCGGAAGTTCTCCGAACCCCAACAGTGTAAGATTTTTATGGAGGCTTAATCAAGTAGGCAAGTCTGATTAAATCATTGCTGTTGACAATGAAACTCAATCCCTAACCCCTGCCCCTTTCCACAAGCAGGTCTGGATGGGGCAGGGGTAAAAGGGCTGAAAATTCCAACCTTCTTACCTTGTGGTTGGTTCCCCTGGTCACCAGCCCACCATCCTTAGAGGCTTTCCACCTCATTAACATAAAAATTGTGACCAAAAGGGGCTTTAATGAGTAAGAAAAGACACTCCTTTAGCCTTTAAGGTTTTAAGGCTGTTAACAGACAAAATGGACCAATTTTGGTGCTACTTAAACCATAAAGAAGGGTTTGACTTATGTGGATAACAAACTATCTTCTCATGTGTACTAGGAATTAGAGAACTCTGAAAAGAGAGGGTATATATCATTCGGATACTGTGATATAAGAAGAAAATATGGGGCCCCTGGGTGGCTCAGTCAGTTAAGCTTCCAACTTCGGCTCAGGTCATGGTCTCCCAGTTCATGAGTTTGAGCCCCATGTCGGGCTCTGTGCTGACAGCTCAGAGCCTGGAGCTGCTACAGATACTGTCTCTCCCTCTCTCTCTGTCCCTACCCTCCCTCCCTCCCTCTCTCAAAATGAACATTAAAAAAATTTTTTTTAATTAAGAAAATATGTATTTAGGTTTTGGGGCAAATGCCCCTTTCCTGGCATATAGCTCCTTAAACCCTTGTAATTTCCTAAGTCAAAAAGGCAGCGAATGACTTCAGATATAGAAAGAGAAACTGGAAGTTCTATATCAGAGAATTAAGTTTTAGATCGTGACATTGAGATTCTTCCAAGGATTAGTCTTCCATCAATTGACCCAGCTCATCAAAGTTTATTTCTAACTTTAATTTTGAATTATAATCCTAGATGATATGTCACATTTGTTAGTAATATTGATATAATACTGCTTTAAAAAGTTTACTGCTTTATGTGACTCACATATGACTATGTCTTCAAAGAAATTACTTAAAACGGTTTTAATAAAATACAATGACCGATAATACAGTAAGCTTTTATAGAAATTAAATCATGTTTTTCAAGATGAACTTTAATTTTCCTGGAACTGATTTATATTAAGATAAAAGCCTTAAAAAGTATTTAATACAGGGGTGGCTCAGTAGCTTCTGACTTCAGCTCAGTTCATGATCTCACAGTTCGTTGAGTTCAAGCCCCAAACGAGGCTCTCTGCTATTAGCACAGAGCCTGCTTCAGATCCTCTGTCTCCCTCTCTCTCTGCACTCCCCCACTCACTCACTCTCTAAAATAAATAAATATTTTTTTTAAAGTGTTTAATATATAACTGCCTCATTCCAAAAAAGGATTGCAGGCAGCCAAGGAAACTAAATAGAGTTTAACTATGGCTTTAAGGCGATTATTGTAGTCAACATTTAATGGCATAGTGAACACTACAATTTTCATGGTTGCACCACACCATAATGCCATTAAAAAAGAAAAGAAAGAGGCAACAACTCATTGAGAAAAGTCTAAGGCAATTAACTAAGTTGCCTATATATCTTCAAACACCTCTACACCTCTCTCATCCAATCCACCTTTCATGTAAGGTCCTGAGACAGTAATTTATTGCTCCCTTAATAAGCTATTAACTACATGTGGAGGTGAAAAAAAAACAACAAACGAAAAAACAAACAAAACTGAAGTTGTTACTACACATACCTGTATTTTTCCTCTCAAAATTCACAACAGAAATTTTATGATTCCTCCAATGAAGAGTGTTTAAATGACAGTAAATACAATGAGATATTAGCACCAGTGTGGCAAACGTGAGACTAGACTAAAATTTTAGCCAGCTCCTGCCCTAGGCCACCCCCACCAAACAACTCCCGTGAGCCACTCCACTGAGTCTAAACCAAGACATCTTACCCTTCAGCACCTGGGATGGCCTTGCCAGGATTCGAACCTGGATCATCTGTATGGTCAGACAGAGGCTTCCAATGAGCACAAGACCAGCTGCGGGTGCGGATCCCTTCCTCACAATTAAAATTCTGAAATGCCAGCCATTTTCAGAGAACCCAGTTTCCAGAAAGACAGTTTTTACCAGATACTAAAAATAAAGAACTCAAGGGGGAAAAAATGAACGTAAGGATCAGGCTACATGTCTCAAAGCTAAAAGACACTTCCAAACACACCATCTCCTTTGGTCATAATCACCTTGAAAAGGAGGCAGGTAAAGATCATCTCAACTTTTCATAAGTGAAGTTAATGCAGAGGTGTCAGACAGAAGTCTTCCAATGGGACTAAACTACTCAAAACTGTAAGAAAAACCAAGAGTGTTCTAGAAACTTTACCTTGGCATTTTTCTGGGTTGGGCAAAACTCTGGACCTCTTTTGAGGCAAATTTATTCGAGGATCCCCAACTGTCAGTCCCAAAATAGTACCGGCTGGAATTTCTGCTGGTGATGTTATTCCTTTAACAAAAATAAAAACAAACAAAAAAACCAAGTTTACACAAAGTCACTCACAATATATATACATATGCTTATATTTTCAGTTTTTTTAATAAAAATTTCTTCTTGGGCTATTAAAAAACATGTATTCCTCTTTTTTCCTATTAATACTTTTAGGGAGTAGATTAACATTCATAAAGAATGACGTTTCTTACCAAAAACATTAAATTAACAAAACATTATTTTACAACACGAACATGTATATTGCCATCACTGATAACTACAGTAGCTTTATACACAAACGCAATTACATACAAGTAAGTTTAGTCCTTGGTTTAGTACCTGGTCTATGTGTTTACCTATCATAACAGAATGGGAGCTATTTGGAATACTAACATATACTCAAATAGCGTTTCCCACGCTCACTGAGTCAGGTACCTCTCCGACATGTTTTCTTGCTATATTATGACAAGCAGTAACAAGTTAAAAAGTACCACTCCATGTAGGCAGCCCAACTGTAAAACACTCTTTGAACCCACTTCCCACTCCTCCCTTCTTCCCCAAACCACCCAGTCAGCATTCCCTCTGAATACCTCCCAACAATTCAAAAATGGCTTCTTGTTTGTGATGAAGGGAAACGCTATCAGGATTCTTACAGGTTTCAATCCACCAATGGTGAGGTGTCTTCTCTGTGTCCTCTCCCTCCTGAAAAATAACAATTCCTATTCACCAAATAATGAATCGGACTTGATAATTTTATTATGGCTGTGATATGTGAGAAACTGCCATTATATTTAACACAGTAATTAACACCAGACTGACTACTCTTCTCACTGGAGGCAAGGACATAGTGTTACAGTTCTCTCGAGATTTCACACACTAACAACAATATCCATGGTTTTCAGAGAGACCACCCAAGCTACTCCATAGCTGCATTCTTCTGTCAGCACACTATTGACAAAAGAGGCCTGCTCCTTGCTCCTCTCCTACTACCACCAACTTCATACCAATTAAGTAACAAAACGTTCCCCACCAAAGGAAAACGAAACCTTCTGTTTGAAAAAGCAAAAAGATATCTTATAATCACATTATTCCAAAAAACTTCAAATAAGACACACAAATGCTTTACTTATATTTTTCTCAGACAGAAACAGGAATCGAGCAAGGTTTCAAAAAGCACCTCAGGGGTACCTGGCTGGCTCAGTTGGCAGAGAGGAGTATGACTCTCGATGGGGTCACAAGCCCCATGCTGGGTACAGAGATTACTGAAAACAAAACAAAACAAAACAAAACAAAACAAAACAAAACACAAAAACCCTTAAAACAAAAAACCAAAGAGCACCTCAAGCACCAGTTACACACCAAGGAAGAGAACCTATAGCCCTGATTCATACTGAAGTTCACTGAAGTAGGATGTGCTCCAACAGATTCTAAAGAAGCACCGTGTTAACATATGGGCTATTTACCTCACAGAAACTCAGACTAGCTTACAGGTTTAAAGTACAGGCTCTGGAACCTAACTTCTTAGGTTCAGATCCTCACTGAGCAACTTATTAGCTAGAGTGGAGCCCCTACTCTGTGCCAGGCACTGTGCTAAGCACTGGAGACAGAATCTTTGCCATCAAAGCTCCATGTGAACATCGCATAAGTACCTAAGCAGATCTAGACATATAAATTGAGGAAATGTGCAAAATATGATGAAATATAACTTATATAAGTTAACTTGGGGGTCAGGAAAGGATTCTAGAGGGAAATGATAATAGAGGCTGAAATGTGAAGAACAAGGAGGGTTTAGCTAAGAAAAGGCAGGGGCCGGAGGAGGAGGTGGGGGGCAGAAAGTTCAGCCCGGTGGGGAAAGAGGGTATGAAGGCTCTAAAGGAGAGGAGATTTGACATATTCTGGGACCTGAAAGAAGGCCAGTGTGACTGAGATGCAGGTGAGGAGAGATGAGGGCAGACGCAGGAAGGCACAAGAGTATGAAGTCACATTAAAGGCTTTGGATTTTACCATAAATACAATAAGAAACTATTCAAAAGCTTTTAATTGGAAAGTAACATGATGTGAATAAATTGTTAAAAGATCATTCCATTGCCTGCATGGAGAATGGAGTGAAAAGAAGGAACAGTAGAGGAAGCGAAAAAGCTGCTTCAGTATTCAGGCAAGAGACACAGAGGTTGAGGCAGGTGTGGAAGCGATGGAGAGGGGAAGAGAGAGAAAGAGAGAGAGAGAGGGAGGGAAGGAGAAGCTGCCTTTGTTTTTTAAAGTATCTTTCTTCATTAAAAGCTCAAAACCTATTCAGGCTTAACATCTTATTTGGCCATGTCAAATCTGTGAGAGGCACAGTCAACGAAGGGTGAGTTGCACTAATACAGAGGAAACAAATAGGATCTGAATCCGAGTGTCTGATTCCTAACTTAATCTCTCCTCTCTATATCTGCGTGGTCCACTTGGTAGCCACCAGCCACAGAGAGCTATCTTTATTTAATTAAAATTAATCAAAGGTACAAAATCAGTTCCTCAGTCACACTAGCCACACTTCAAGTGCTCAAGAACTACATGTGGCTAATGGCTACCATATGGATGCCACAGAAGACTATCATCCTTGCAGAAAATTCTACTAGACACTGCTGCACTAGACATATTGCTCTTAACCTTTTAGGGATCACAGACCCTTAAGCCCCAGAAAATACGCACCACACAAGTACAAACAAACAAATAAAACCCGGTACACACTTTCAGTGATTTTAGGGGTTCTCTGTTACCCACAAAACTCACAAACTTGCAAGGAGAGTATGCACTTAAACAAGAACAAGTTAGCTTACTTACTAGATTTCCCTAGATTTGTTCCTCTAGAAGTGAAAGATGACAAAGTATTTGATACTAAACATAAGTAGAGAAATAAACATTTATAGGGCGTGGCCCAAAATGCTACTGAAATATGTTAGGTTTCAAATTTGCTAGGAAGGACATAACTGGATTAAACCACTACAGTCACATTTACTCTTACGGTATGGACAGAAGCAGCTTTTAGTGCCTCAGTTAGGATGGAGTGGGAAAGTGGACCGATCAACCGGAGCCTGTTCATCTCCATCGTCAAATCACTGAAAGAGAGAAAAGATCTTAAGATGGAAACCTTCATCATACACAGTGTCTGAGCCACTGGCAAAAACAGAACAAGTCTTCACTAAAATTGTTCGGAGGATTCAGAGAGAATTCACCTGTACCTGATTATAACGCCCGTGGCTGGAGAGACCCAAGAATATGGTTGATGTGGATCTCTAGTTCCATCACCGATGACTTTTTTAACCGGTTTAGCATTTTCTCCATCATCTTTCCGTTTTCTTTTCTTGCCAATTCTCTCATCAGGTAGTTCCGTTTGGCTTTTTTCCTGCGATGGTGTCAGCAGGGGCTCTGGGGTACAGACAGTTGATTTGATGGGTTCCATACACTGGCACGCTGCTTTTATTTCCTCTAAAATATCCTAAGGAAATATTTAAAAACTTCAGGCAGTTCAGTTCGTATTATTTTTTTCTTCCTTTAAAAATATACATTTTTATCCCTTTACAAATTAAACGAAATTCATCATGATTTATCAAAAAGCTTTTTTGGTGCTGCCGAACAGTGCACAACACTTGAAACAAAAAAACTTCAAAGTGTCAAAGATTAATGAAAATAATGTGACTACTCTGAACAATTAACATTTTCCAAAATCAGATTAAAGAGAAAATTTATAGTCTACCAGAAAAAAGCGGTGACTACGCCAAGAAAAAAAAAGAGAGATTAGAAATCATCAGAATTTGGGGCGCCTGGGTGTCTCAGTCGGTTAAGCGCCCAACTCTTGATTTTGGCTCAGGTCATGATCTCAGGTTGGTGTGTTCGAGCCCCACATCAGGCTCTGCACTGGCAGCACAGAACCTGCTTGGGATTGTCTCTCTCTCTCTGTCCCTCCCTCACACACACACACATGCTCTCTCTCTCTCTCAAAATAAATAAACTTAAAAAAAAAAAAAAAGAAATCATCTGAATTACTCAAAATAGCTTCTTATCATCAAAGAGGTTCTTACAAGGACCTGGATACCAACGAAGCAATTCAGACCTGGTAGGACCATTAGACCAAATGCAGCATTTCAAGCCACTGCGTACATAATATGGTGGGTTTTGTCTCTACTTCCACTTAGGATTTACTAAAAAGTGAAAGGTCAAGATTTGCTTCATTTCATATTCACGTAACGTTCTTCCCTATATTCTAATACCAAGTTCTCAGCGAAACTTTTATACTATTTAAATTTCCAGAGCATTGATTTCAACAGGAATTAAGAATGCAGTAACAGAGTCATGAGGAAATAACTCAAGGATTATACCTGTTTCAGAGTTGGATGAAGCCAGATCCATAACTGCCTGCTCTCAGAAGTGTGACCAGGGGTCCACTCAGGCTTCCAAATAAATGTAACAGGCCCCAGCATCTCTCTAGGGTATTTATTTGCCCGGTGAAGTATGATACTACCTTGGCGTTTTCCAGACAAGTAGTGAACTGCTGCAAAAGTCAGTCCTGACACAAACAAAAACAAAATTCTCTGATTTCCAGTGCTGAGATAATATTTCCTGATTGCCATCCTGTTACCTGCTGTCTATCTCTATGAGGGATGAGGTGCTGGTGTTGACCACTGCATAGATCAAAGCCTGGCACACAGTAAATTCTCAATAAACATTGAATGAATGAATGAATGAATGAATGGGGACTGAGTTTTTGCCCCACTGAATTCACTACACCAAAATAAAGGTTCTCTCACCTTCCACTTAACAATGCTACAAATAATTTGAAACCACCCCACCTTTCTTACATTAACATTCTCATTGAGAACAAGAACTGTCTTACGCATTTTATATATATTTAAATTCCAAAACACTTACTTGCTCATGAAATGAACAAATGCACAAAGACTAAAAGAGCATTCAGCTTTAAAACCAGTTTACCTGCGTCTATACTACACATCGGAGAAAGTGCCTTCAGTATTTCTTCCTCTTTGCCCTTCAGCTCCAAACAACAGTAGTAGGATAGATCCTGCACAAAGGAAGAGACGTAATCAAATACTTAGAATGGGTCATGGGGGAAAATTGTAACACGCCAAAAGCCACGTCAGAAAAACTTCTACCAGTCCAAGACTCAGAACAAATTGCCAAAACTATCATTTCTTTAAGACAAAACCTGAACCCTGTCTATTCTTAGGACATTAGCAAATATTTTTAAACCAATCTAAAGCAAAATCAAAATGAATTTTCATTTAAAATTTAAGTTACTGTGTCATTTCTAGAAAGAAAATCTGTGGGGGTACCTGGCTGGCTCAGTAAGAGGAGCATGAGACTCTTGATCTTGGGGCTATGAATTCGAGCCCCACATGGGGTGCAGAGATTACTTAAATAAATAAAACATTTTTTTTTAATCTGCATTTTATGCCATTTTTACAAACAAGTTTTAAGTAGAGTATAAAAACTGCTGCCTCTAAGTAAAGGGTTATTCCTCCCCCAAATCTATCTAAGAAATCAGAGTAGAATACCACAATACCAATATATTCTGCAAAGTTATGCTAAAGTTCACTTTGGTTAGCTAATTCAGGACTCCAAGATTATTTAACACTGAACCTAGAGACATGTCGTAATTAATTTATCCTGTATTCCTCCCATGCTTAATCTTGACTAGGATATTCAACTCTGACTAAACAATGTTCAAGGAAAAATGAAAGTAATGAGAGCAAGACCTTACCGACTTAAATGAGATGGCAAGAGATCAACTGAGCTAGTAAAACAAGTATGTTAAAGAACCAAAACAACAGTAACAGTCACTGAACGGATGCTGAGTGCCAGGGCCTGGGCGTCATCTACTACATGGTACACATACCAACACGTGACGAGCCAGGTACTTTCTGCTGCCGTATGACAGACGAGGATACCGACACAGAGACTGTCCCTGAACAAAGCTATATATCAGCAAGTGGAGAAGCCAGCATTCGAGTTGGGCTCACTGACCCCCAAACCAGTCCGTCTGCCACATCACATTTAAGCAATTTCAGTACACTCAGCACCTGAGACTAAAAGGGAAACTATAGCTAAGCTTCTGACAAACTCACAGAAATCAGGGCTATCACACACACAGAAATCTTCCCAGCAGCAGGGACCCACCATCAGCTATCAGTGTGCAGGTGAACCACACCCAAATCTGTACAACTGAGTGTCAGCACCAAACAACGGTTAATAGCCTGGAAGTCGTGGCATCAGACCTGGGCTGAAATCTCAACGTCACCACTCACTGGTTGTATAGCCGTGGGTAAATTACATAACTTCTCTGTTCCTTAGTTTCCTCATCTGTAAAGTAGAAATAATGCTAACTACGTCTGTTGTGGTATTGTAAGGACTAAAAGAGTAAATGTATATAAACCATTAAAACCAGGCCTGGCATAAGATTAAGTACTCAAAAATGTCTGTTACTATTAGCTATTATTTGTGTTACTTAGGGCTGATCAAATGTAAAGAAAATATCTGATAACGTCAGCAAAAATCTTGCCTCAAATAAGAAGTAACTTACCCATCTGTCTTAAAATTTGAGAAATGGCAGTGTATGACAGAAAAAGCACAGGCCAGGGAAATCAGCTGCCCAAAGGCTATCTAGCCACCAACAAGGTGCATGACCCTGGACAAGTCACTTTATCTCTCTGGATCCCAGTTTCCACAATATAGATAAAGGATTTTACTATAATCAATGATTTCTGCTGCTGAATCTTCAAATCAAAAGCCCTTAAAAGGTTCTTGCATTATTTCACACCCATTAGGATGGCTATTATCAAATAAACTAAAAATAGTAAGTATCAGTGAGGACATGGAGAAATTGAACACTGGCACATTGCAGGTTGGAATGAAAAATATCATAGCCTCTATGGAAAACAGTAGAGCAGTTCCTCAAAAAATTAAACACGGTATTACCATGTGAAACAGCAATTCCACTTCTAAGTATATACCCAAAGAACTGAAAACAGAGACTTGGAAAAGATATTTGCAAGTTCATTTCATAGCAGCATCATTCACAACAGCCAAAAGGTGGAAGCAATCCAAATGTCCATTGCTGGATAAACAGACAAACAAGATGTGGTATGTACATACAATGGAGTACTATTCAGCTTTAAAAAGAAGGGAAATTCCAACACACGACACAACATGGCTGAACCTTGAAGACGTTATGTTAAGTGATGTAAGCCAGTCTCAAAAGGATAAATATTGTGTGATTCTCCTTATATGAGGTATCTAGAATAGGCAAATTCCTAAAGACAGAAAGTAGAATGGTGGTTGCTGGGAGTAGGTGAGTGAGCAACGGGGAAGATGAAAAAGACCTGGGGATGAATGGTGATAACACTTAGACAACAATATGACTATAGTTAATGACACAGAACTGTGCACTTAAAATAATTAAAGGGTAGGGTGCCTGGGTGGCTCAGTCAGCTAAGCATCCGACATTAGCTCAGGTCATGATCTCACAGTTTGTGCGTTTGAGCCCCACATTGGGCTCTCTGCGGTCAGCATGGAGCCTGCTTCAGGTTCTCTGTTCCCCTCTCTCTCCCCCGTCCCGGCTTGTTCTCTTTCTCTCTCTCTCAAAATAAATAAACCTTAAAAAATAATAATAAGAGGTGCCTGGCTGGCTCAGTCAGTGGAGCATGTGGCTCTTGATCTCAGGGCTGCAAGTTCGAGCCTCACACTGGGTGTACAGATTATTCAAAAATAAAACCTTGGGCACATGGGTGTCGGTTAAGTGTCCAACTCTTGGTTTCAGCTCAGGTCATGATCTCTCAGTTTCGTGAGTTTGAGCCTCCCATTGGGCTCTGCACTGGCAGCATGGAGCCTGCTTGGGATTCTTTGTCTCTCTCTCTCTCTGCCCCTCCCCCACTTGTTCTGTGTCTAAAAATAAATACACTTTATTTAATTACTTTTTTAATGTTTTATTTATTTTTGAGAGAGAGAACAAGAACAAGCGGGAGAGGGGCAGAGAGAGAGGGGGACAGAGGATCCCAAGCAGACTCTGTGCTGATAACCGAGAGCCCCATGTGGGGCTCAAACTCAAAACCATGAGATCATGACCTGAACGAAGTAAGATGCTTAACCAACTGAGCCACCCAGGTTCCCCTTTTTTAATTAAGTTTTTTAATGTTTTATACATAAATAAACTTTAAAAAATAAATAATAAAATCTTAAATAAGTAATTAAACCGGTAAAATTTGATGTTATGTATAGTTTACCACAACTTTTTTTTAAAGGTTTTTATATTGATTATTCTCCTCTACTGCTTTCAAGAGGCATCAGAGACTCCTAACACCAATGGTTTTCAAAACTTGGCCAAGGCTTCTAGTTATGGAATGAATCGGTCAGGGGGATAAAGGGTCAGGCACAGGGAATACAGCCAATGATACTGCAATAGTGCTGGATGGTGACAGATGGTAGGTAGCTACATTGTGGTGAGCACAGCATAAAATACAGAGAAGTTGAATCACTATTTTGTACACCTGCAACTAATGTAACTGTTTGTCAACTACACGCAGATAAAAAAATCTTAAAAAACAATAAAACCTGGTCAAGGCCATCCTGCCATTGAAGACAGAATCTTCCAAGAGTAAATGTCTAAATATGTCCTGGAAGAATGAAAGCCATTGATTTACCAATTGGGGAAGGGGAGAGGGACGACCAGGTAAATACTATTACCAGGCATAAAACAAACTGTCCTCTCAGAGAATTTAAAACAAACTTCCTAGCATCCCACTGAATCCTAAACATCTACAACAGCATTCTGAACACTGCTAAGGGCACACAAATATTTGTTGTTGATGAATGACTTCCAAATGAATCAATGCTGAATAAATTTCAAACATGACCACCAAGACCCTGCAGGACCTGGTTCCTACCTATTTTTCCTGAACTAATCTCCCCTTAATGTTATCCTCTCTTTTTTTTTTTTTAATTTTTTTTTAACGTTTATTTATTTTTGAGACAGAGAGAGACAGAGCATGAACGGGGGAGGGTCAGAGAGAGGGAGACACAGAATCCGAAACAGGCTCCAGGCTCTGAGCCATCAGCACAGAGCCCGACGCGGGGCTCGAACTCACGGACCGCGAGATCGTGACCTGAGCCGAAGTCGGCCGCTCAACCGACTGAGCCACCCAGGCGCCCCAATGTTATCCTCTCTTAATGGTCTCACTCTCTTCATCTTTATCACACCGAATTTACTTCAATTCTTCCCTCTTACCTGACTTCCTCTGCCACGTCAACTCTCTCCTTTCCTGATCCTTTAGAGCTGAGCCCAAACATCACTTCCATTTCGTCTAAACAAACATAAAAAGAAAACCAACTAGAGAAGCATACCTGGAGAAGGCAACGGTTTGTCATGGCTCGGTAGCAGGCTCTGTGGCTCTTGACTGTCGGCCTCTCCCCGAGACAGTAGCCCCACTTCTTGACCATGTGAAACCGTTTGGCGTGCCAGATGTGAGTCTCTAACCATATGTTCTTCTTTTGTCTACGGTTAAATTCTAGCACCCGGTTTTTGTGACATCTTCGAGCTTTATGGCATTTATTTTTTGAATGTTCTTTTTTCTGGTGCACTGCTTTCTCTGCCTGCGATTTCAAGAAGAGAGGCGGGTCCTAGTTGGTAACTATCTCAAAATAAAAGTTACATGTGAGGAATTCAAACAACTAACTTTAGATTAGGTGGGAGTACCTTTCAGACTCCATCAGTGTGCTTAATTTTTTGACTTGGCAATTTCTCCAGTGAAAGAGCAGACAGAAGGCAAGCGTGAAGGTTTCAGAAACGGGCAAACTCAGAGAGGAAGCACAGTTCTATCACTTACTAACCGGCAAGTTTGTGGACTATGAGGATTAGAGTCTTTATAAAATGCTCCACACAATAACGCAAGCTTATTGTAGCTATTCATGTTAGAGAGCAAGAGAAGAAGATGCCAGCTCTTTTGTTATTGGTTTTATTGTTTTGTAAACCTCTGGGATTGGAACTAAACCCAAAACAGGATGAAAAACGTGAAGTGAGGAAAACCTATACATTTCAATGTCAGTTAGGTACTGATAGACAAATGCCATGGGAGACAAACCTTACAATCTAAATCTAGAAAGCACAAAATTCCTGTTCAGTTTTCACTCTTACTCTCCTCCATAGCTGAGCTAAACTTTTATGGGGGAAAAAAACCCAAAACTCTTCTCCGTTAGTTTGCTGAACTCCTCTCACCCCAACACCAGTATAGTACCACACACAGAAGGCACTCCATGAGGAACTTTTGAATCAACTAGTAAAAGACATGGGTAGCTGAGACAACCTAAAAATGTCCAAGCGAAGAATTTTGATAAAGCCAAAAACAACTAGACTTGAGGAAAAATTAAATCCAAGTTTCAAGTTTTCAACGTTGAAAAAGTCAAAAGGCAAGTACTAGGCATTGTTGCCGCTTTTTCTCTTGATTTTCCAACTTTAAGCTGGCCACACCCCCAAAACGTAGAGCTAAAATTGCTTATGTAGTAAGAAGGTCAGGATTTTATTTTTAATCTGACAGCAGAACATCAACTATTTAACACCATTAAAAAAAAAAAAAAAAGGGACCTGAAATTAATGAAAAAAAAAAATTGAAGGAAGGAAGGAAGGAAGAAAGAGAGAAATGAAAGAAAGAAAGAAAGAAAGAAAGAAAGAAAGAAAGAAAGAAGAAAGAAAGGGTTTCCAAATGCTATATGTAATATCCAACTGCTTGCCAATTAGATAGCAAGGAGGAAGGTGGGGGGATAATGATTAAATCCAAAAATAATGCAAAAGAGTACATTGCTTTTGGTTTTCACTTTAATTCTATTAGGTTAACATTTCTCAATTTCTTTTAGGAACTACTAACTTGAACACTTACACTAAGTGAAACATATACCTCTTTCTGGGCGATTTCCTGCAACCGCCTGGGAAGGCGTTTGACATTGTGGCTCATGGCTCTCCGTCTCATGTGCCGGGGCAGCGTCTGGAAAACCAGTGAATTAGAAGATTTCTGGGTCACTGCTTTCAACATAGCACTGATTTCAGCAGCTCGGGCTTGAGCAAAAGTAGAAGCTGTAGACAAAAATAGCATGATAATTAAAGACAAGTCTAGAATCAATACTTCTGGTCAATCTCAGAAGGAAGACAGATTTGACGTATATGAACTTAAAATTCACCCACCACCCAAACCCTTAATTAGATTAATACAGATGGTGGCTATATCTGTATTATATATAAAGCCATTCTGTTTCTACTTTTTTTCAAGTTCTCTATAAGGATTCAGTGTTACTTTTTTAACCATAAAAATAGTTTAAAAGCATGTTTACAAACAATTCCTTAAAACAGAGGGCTACATGCCATATAAATCACAACCATTTTTTTTATATAAAGTTATTTATTTATTTTGAGGAAGAGAGAGCATGTAAGCAGGGAAGGGGCAGAGAGAGAGAGAGAGAGAGAGAGAACCCCAAGCAGGCTGTGCACTGTCATCACAGAGCACAACGTGGGACTTGATCTCACAAACCATGGGATCATGACCTGAGCCAAAATCAAGAATCAGATGCTCAACCAACTGAGCCACCCAAGCACCCCAACCACAACCATTTTCAAGTGCAATAATCACATACGAAAACAAAGAAAAAGTAAAATTAAAGTCACAAAGGTTGTGACTTCAAAAGTTTGTTTTCTTTAATATTTTTTGCTTTTTCTAAATATATAATCATAACTTTACTAGTTTTCCTCATTGAAAAGCAGACCTTTTTTTGAAGTAAACAGAGTGCTGGGGACATTTAAGTGCATTTTTCCCACCAGGCACAGAGACCAGAAGGCATACCTAATGAATACAGAGTTGTGCATACCAGGGGTGCAGGTGATGGGGGGAGGGAGTAACAGGAGAAGAGATCTGAAGGGGCCTGGAGACAGGTATTTAAAGGTCTTGGTTGGGGCGCCTGGGTGCTCAGTCGGTTGAGCGTCCGACTTCGGCTCAGGTCATGATCTCACATTCTGTGAGTTCCTGCCCCGCGTCAGGCTCTGTGCTGATGGCTCTGAGCCTGGAGGCTGTTTCAGATTCTGTGTCTCCCTCTCTCTCTGACCCTCCCCCGTTCAAGCCCTGTCTCTCTCTGTCTCAAAAATAAACAAACATTAAAAAAAAATTTTTTTTAATAAAAAAAAAAATAATAAAGGTTTTGGTTGCCCTCGGAGTGTGTTAAATTCGGTTTCATCCTTGGAGAATGCATGTAGATGCCATTTTATATTTTAAAAAGGAGTGGGGCGAGGGAAAAGTTTTTAGGACAAAGTAGAATAGTTCACAGATAAGGACTTACAAGAACAAGAAGAGGAAAAAAGAAGAAACTGAAGAATGGAGAGCAATCAGGCCCAAGGAAACTACAGCCACAGTCCAGACTAGAGGCGAGAAGAACCCTCAGTGGAAGGAGGAGAGGAGAGAGACGGGGAGGCAGGGCCAAGGTGGAGAGCACTGAAGCAAAGGGCTCATCGTATAATCAAACTTCACTTCTTCACAAACACCTACCAGTTATATACTTGGGAATCTCCTGAGAGGTGCCCTCAGGACCTGCTTTCCATCCTCCCTTTTGTTTAAACATTATTTTGGAGGAAGACTGTTCATTCACATCAGGATCAACTGGGGAATGGTGGATCATTTTGGTATGCCGCGGTCGTGAAGTTCCAGGAAGAAGCTCTAGTTAGTTTTCAAAAAGAAAACAAAAAGAAATATGTCAGCCTTACGAGGAATACAGATTACAGTGGAGAACATCATTTGCTGGGTGGCAATCAATGCTAATTAGGTTTTTAATCCTACAACTACCCAGTAAGGTGGCTATTACTATCTTTCCTTAAAGAGGAGGAAATCTACCTACAATAGGGAGGTGAATTAATTTGACCAAGGTGATAAAGCTAGCAGGCAGCATACTGGCTCATCTTGTCAGCATGACAAATAAACCTTGCATATAAATTATGAGGGAACTTTTCTCTGAACTTTTCTCCAATAAATTATGAGTACAACATAAATTTTAAATCTAAGCTCCCTTCAATATTACAATTTACATGATTTTGTATATTCAGTCTTTTGTCGTAATTCTCTGCCACACTCAAGTTGGGAGCCTGTGTTAAATTAAAGAAAAGAAATAAAAGCAAAGTCTATACAAATGTCTGTGCATTGAAACCACTGACTTTAAGACATCAAATCACGGTCTGCAAAGGGAGGGAGAGACTAGCAGAGAACTTTACAGTGTTCCTCTTATTCCCATTATACTGTTAATTATTAAGCCCCTATAAACCATGAAACATGTTACAAGGTTTGTCACTGGGAGATTTAAATGAGGTAAGACCCATTAAGGCTTATGTGGCATGATAGGCATCAACTGTTGGATCTGAAATCTAAATCTTACAAATAGAAGAGTCTAAAACTTACTTCACCAGACCCAATGCACACTATTCTTTAAAGTGTCCCCCAAAAGTTCTTGCTCACCTGCTTGCTATCTTCCCAAACTGGCATTTTCTATTGCTACCCAATGAACAACTAACACCTTGATATCACTTTATAAGGTTCTAAAATCAGCACACAAGTTAAATGTATACAAAACACACTATTTCTTTTAGAAAATAAAGAAGTGTAATTTAATAATAACTGTTAAGGTAGAAATATATCTGTTCTAAGATACATACAGCCAATTCTTGTCATTCCCAATAGTTACGCTCTATAAAGTCACAATGAACGCTGAATTAGCAAATAATGAACCACTGTTCCAAGAAATATATATATGTATATACGTACACAAGTATACATACACATATACATACATATATACACATATATACACACATACATACATATATATATACATACGCATCACATGGATTGCGATCTCAAATCATAAAAACAACTCATCCTAGTAGATTCTGTTTCCCTTATTTTACAACTAGAAAAAAGAGGCTCAGAAGTGTTAAGTGATCTGTCTGAGGCCACCCACAACTAGAACTCAATCCCCAGCTAGAGCAGGGGCTTCCCGAATTATGCCGCACTGGCCCATCAGAGTCTCCACCCTCTGGCCATCTCTGTAAGAAAGCTGAACCAAGGCAGCTGGGAACCTCAGCTGAGAATGCCCACATGGAGTGACTCAAATTTTTTCCCTCTCCTCGCAAATCCACGAATAACCACCAAAGTACCATGAGTATTAATTTGGGGGTTACAAATAAACTTAACAACTAAGTGAATGGGCAAAACAAAATGTGCGAATAATGAAGGTCAACTGATCTGTTTTTAAAAAGTGCAGGTCATTTAACCATTTAAATAATAACTATCAAAAAGAGCTGACATAAGCATTTTGATCCAAACAGAGTGGAGGGAGTACCTTGTGTATCTTACCTTGTTTTTGAGCTTGGAAAGATTTCCCACCTCCATTATAGTGCTTTGTGGCTCTATCCGCCACGAAGCCAGAGGATAAAGTCACGTTGGTGGGCTGATTTCTCATTTTCTTAGCATGTTTTCTTTCTTTTGCATTAGACATTTCTGGAAAGAAAATAATAAATTTGGTATAGGGAAAGGGAACTTCCATGCAAAAATAAAAAACATTTAGTAAATAAATATTCATGTAACTCAAAATTTGATTCTTCGGTAAAATAAATCTTCATTTATTATAGGTGGATTGATGATATCAAAATGCTATCACGATCCTGACCTACAGCAGAGATTCATCACCAGGGCATCTCTAGGGGAGCCATGAATGGTATTAACACCACAAACCCAATTTAAAAGAAAAAAAAAAAAAGTCTATTGATGGAAGAGACCATTATTAGTATATTCCAGATCACACCTAGCAGAGTGCCTTGCACAAAGTGGGGCTCAACATAAATTTGCTCAGTGTACACGTGCATGCATAAATGGAGTGAAGTGTGCCTATAATACATTTATGAACAGAATAAGAAATATTTGGCCAAGTACCACGCCTTCTGACACAGCATGACTATCTGCCAAGAGACCAGCCTATCTTCCTTTTTGAAAGCAGATCCCAGTCACCAGGGCTCTCACTTCAGATGTGAGGGGGATGCGTGGAGACCTGTAAAGCTAGAAGAGGCACCCGTGAATGGGAACATGGGAGGGGCGTTAGGTGGACGACGACGCCCAGATCTCAGCGTGGTCCCCTGAATGACCCAACTCATTCCCTAGAGTGGTCAGCAGGATAGGGGTGCAAGCCCATTCCCAGAACGGCGTCCGTCGGGCGGGACAATGCGAGGAAATGACCAACGCAGGGGGCTCGAGCACAGGGGCCGTAGGAGGCGCGGGGCCGCAAAGCGGGGCCCAGGCGCAGGCTGCAAGGGACGAAGAGGAGGTCAGCGGGGTCTGAGCGGAAGAAAACCGGGAGGAAAGCCGGCCCGGTGCGCGGGCGCCGGGCGGGGGACCGCCACACACACTCCCCCCAAACTCGCGGACCCTGGGGGACACCAGCCCGTCACGACCTACCTGCCAAAGGCTCTGAGGCAGGGCTCCTCGGGTCAGAACGACAAGGCTCTGCAACACTCCCCTCCGTGGAGACGTGTGTGGCAAGCGATCTGCAGGGCGCATGCGCCAGCGCGGCCGTGGCCTCCACGTGGCCGGGAGCCCCGCACAGACTACAACTCCCAGAATGCGGAGCGAACCCCCTCCCCCCGCCCGGGAAACAAGTTACCACAGGGATTCTGCCCTGGGTTGGTCAGTCCCGTGAGACGCAAGCCGGGGTGGTGTGCAGCATTTCTCTCTTGGAGGGGCAGCAAGTAAAAGGGTTAGCTATGGCATCTTTAATCAGAAAGGTGATCAGCACTGCGAAAGCTCCAGGGGCCATCGGTCCGTACAGGTAACGACGCGGGCGGGTGCGCGGATGGACTCTGGGCTTGTGGGGTCGGGGATCCGAGGTTGGAATAACTCTGGGTCAGACCTGGAGCGGGCTTCGACCTTCATCGGGTCCAACCTCCTCGAACACGCTGAACCCGGGAAACTGAACCCGGGAAAGGGGTTAACATACCCTTCCCAGTGGGAGCCCCACTGGCAACAGGAGCTTGTGTTCCCTGGGACTCTGCCCGGACCTGGAGGCCACAGAGTTCTGCCTGCCAAGTAGTCCGTTTTTTTAAATTTTTGGACTTTTTTTTTGTTTGTAACCATTTTATCCAGATATACTTCACATGCCCATAAAATTCACCCCCTTAAAGTGTACAAGTCAGTGTTGTTGTCGTCATTATTGTTTTTATTATACTCACAAAATACTCACTACTACATAATTTCAGAATATGTTAATCACCTCCAAAAGAAACCGCATACCCATTAGCAGTGACTCCCCATTCTTTCCTGCTAACCCCTGGCAACCACTAATTTACTTTCAGTTTCTGTGGATTTGCCTGTTCTGGACTTCTGTAAATGGAATCCTACGATATGTGGTCCTTTGTGACTGACTTCTTTCACTTCGTATAATGTTTGGTCTAACCCTCTCTTAATTCAAAGGAATAAATCCCATGAACAGATGTGAGTGTCTGTCTGGAGAGCTGAATTTTTTTGACAGAGACGCTTAGAAAATCGCTGCTCATCTACCTAAGACACTGATATTTACAACCCAAAGGGAAATGCAGTGGGATGTGTATAAATTAGTTGCCCATGCTTATTTCCCACTAATAAAATAAAAAACAGATCACAACGAAAATCATTTGCTAAGATTTCCCTGACATGCTCTAGCTAAATGTGTATATACTGGCCAGAAAGTCTACACTGTGTACATGTACTCCCACTTGTCAGCAGTGCTGTTAATATAAAAAAGTTAATTGCTTTCTTTTTTAAGTTTATTTATTTTGAGAGAAAGAGAAGAGAGAATCCCAGGCTGACAGCGCAGAGCCTGACGTGGGGCTCATTCCCACAAACCTCAAGATTATGACCTGAGCCGAAATCAAGAGTCTGATGCTTAATTGACTGAGCCACCCAGAAGTTTCTAAATTACTTTTTTTAAAAAAACTGTATTTTCTTAAAATGTCTCAGCTTTAAAACTAGTAAATCTCATCCTATGCATTCTTGGAGACTTTTTTCTCTAATATAATTTTTGTTACTTTAAATACTTCATAAAGTATACCATGTAACCCTTTCCCCATTTTTCCTTTTAAAAATGTAGTATCTGATCACGGTTAAAAGAATCACAGATGGAAAACTTCTACAACTGAACCACTTGGACTATGATATAATACATGTACTGAGTACCTACCCTATGTCAAGCACAGCAGAGGATGCAAAAAATGTATAAGAATCAATCCAGTGTGAAAGACATTCACACACGTAGAGGAGAGAAAAGGAAACATTTTCATTTAGTGCATGCTGCATGGCGGCCACTGTGACAACCACCTTCTTCTCTGAGTCCCATCCTCATTTTATAAAAAAAAAACAAACCTGTGTCTGAGGTCAGACAGTCCGTAAGTGGCAGAACTGGATTTGAACAAGCCCTAGCTCCATCCTCTAAACCACACTGCCATGAGAAATAGCACTCCTAGGTGGCAGAACAATAATTAACGATAGCAGGGTTAGAAATAAGTGCAGTGGGAATAAGGAGTCATGGGGGCAGGGATGGCAAAAAAAAAAGAGAAGAAAGAAATTGCTGGTAACTGGGGACAGAGGAAGAGAAAGATTTAAGAGGACTCCTGCGACAGGTGGTCCTTGAGCTGGGTTTTGAAGGTTTAGGTTTGCCATTTGTATAGTACTGTTGTAAAGTGATTTTTAAATTACTTTATTAAGAACTTCAGCAGAAAGTCATTGGGCGAAGTTCATTCCAGATCGAGGGAATGACTTGAGGCATAGTGGTGGAAGAATACATGGCATATTTTTTGGAGGAAGTTTTAGTAATCCAACTACGACTTTTACTCTTTTTCTTTTCCATTTGCCAAATCTGTGTACCACCTATATCATAATTTACTTAACACTTTTATTTAAGAGGGCTCACTTTAACACCTTTAAAAAGGAAACTTTACAACAGTACTCTAAATAGAAAACAACCTGAGGAAGGTAACAGTAAAAAAAAAAAAATAAGCTCAAATAAGTAAAAAGCGTAATTCTGGGAAGCTGCCACAGTTGGCTCAGAACCTAAGACTGCTCTCTCTGTTAAAAGTGATAAATTTCAGGGGCGCGTGGGTGGCTCAGTTGGTTAAGTGGCAGACTTCAGGTCAGGTCATGATCTCGAGGTCTGTGGGTTCAAGCACCGTGCTGGGCTCTGGGCTGACAGCTCAGAGCCCGCTTTGGTTCTCTGTCTCCTTCTCTATCTGCCCTTCCCCTGCTCATGCTCTCTCTCTCTCTTTCTCTCTCTCAAAAATAAATAAACTTAAAAAAAAAGTGATAAATTTCAGGGCACCTGGGTAGCTCAGTAGATTAAGTGTTGGGCTTTTTTTTTTTTTTTTTTTTAGAGAGGGAGAGCTCAAGCTGGATGGGGGCAATGCAGAGAGGGCAGAGGGGGAGAGAATCTTTAAGCAGGCTCCACACCCAGCCTGACACGGGCTTGATCCTTTGACCTTGAGATCATGACCTAAGCCAAAAACAAGCATCCAGTGCTCAATCAGCTGAGTCACCCAGGTGCCCCAAGCATCTGAGTCTTAGTCTCAGCTCAGGTCTTGATCTCAGGATCATGAGATCAAGCCCCACATTGGGCTTTACACTGGGCATGAAGCCTACTTTAAAAAAAGAGGAAAAAAAGTGATAAGATTTTTTCCCCCTAAAAATGGTATTTTTTCTTTCATATAATTAGAGGATTGGTGTCATAATCGCTAACATTTAATGATGTTCACTCAGCACAAAGCACTCTTCTAGGTGCTTTAGGTGCACAGTTATTATTACAGTACTCGTTTTTTGGGTGAAGAAATTGATCTACTTCTGGTTAAATAATATGCCCAAGGTCGACCACTAGGATGGGATATGACAGAATTTGAACTTAGTCAAGCTCTAGAGCTCAATCTTCATCATTTAGTTTGCTATCTCCTGCTATGGAATTACTGAAAGAAAATTGAAAAGGGAATCATTTTCTTACTGTGATTCAGTGTTTGTATATGACCTACACTTTGGGAAACACAGGTTCAGAGTTGGACTTTGAATCTAAATTTTTGTTTTGCTTCTTGCTAAAAATTAGCTTTTAGCAAGGTCTGGACTATGATCATTTTCAGTGCTAAACTGAAGAGTATAAACTTTATTTTGTATGCGTTGAGGAGCATTCAAATGTTTTTGTAGAGGAAATGACATGATCAGATTTTTTTTTTTTTTAATGTTTCTATGTATTTTGAGAGAAAGAGAACACACGCTAGTGGGGGAGGGGCAGAGAGTAGGAGGGTAGAGAGAATCCCAAGCAGGCTCCAGATTGTCAGCGCAGAGCCCAACGTGGGGCTTGAACACACAAACCATGAGATCATGACCTGAGCTAAAATCAAGAGTCAGACGCTTAACTGACTGAGCCACCCAGGCGCCCCTGGTCAGATTTCTTTTAAGAGGAAAAATTATTTGGAGAAGACATTAAAGATAGTTATGGGGGTATTCGAATAAAAGTAAAAATCAGCAATCTTTTTCCTCCTCTGCTCTGATCGTTCTTCCTCAATCACCCAGTGGTTTTACTTCAGAACAAAATCAACACTTAACCAGACAAAGTGATTATAGAGCCTGGAGCATACACCTTCCTCAAGTGTGTACGTTGTTTAAGAAAGCAAGCAGGGCAGTAATATGCTGGTTGACTTTATAGAGCTGCAAGAAAAAAGAAGGGAAATTTAATATACCAGTATGATGAGAGAAAAAACATCAACCAGGTCACTGTGTGGAGACTTCCCAGGACATAGTGCCCTTAATGCTGTTTTGTATCCAGAGATCATACAAGGCCACTAAAAATGGTGCTAATTTTCAATATTTTATCTTGAAGAAAACCACACTCCCAAGTAACTAGTTATATCCTGATAAAGTTAATTAGACATGTTTTAAGAACCATTTGAAAACAAATTTTTGTGCACAGAGTTTTTATCAGCACAGTTGTTGAAAATTCCAGGTCTTCTCTAGGAAGAATTCAAATGTGTTGAACTTTCAATCCTTGGCATTGTGATGGATGGGGTGTTGTCACCAATTCACTAATCAGCTGAGCACATTTCAGGAGTACCCCAGGACAGAACCTTGAGAGATTTCAACATCACATTGCATTGCTTTCCATTTTGTTAGCGCACTATCCAAATAGTCATGACATTTGGAAGCGATAGTCCATGTGGCATAGATTACAATACATTACAATTACAATGAGAATTCTTACTAAGATTCTTTTGAAAGTGTTATTATCCTTTGAGCTGGCAGTAGAACAGTACACTTAAATGTTCTGGAAACCTAATGACTTGTCTGTGGATAGTAGGTTTCTTATTCTCAGGAAGAGCTAACTAGCTAATTATTTTTGTGAACATCTCTTCACTAATCTATAAGCGATAAATCACATAGCTCAGATAGTCTTAGAGGTCTGTTAGTTTTCTGAGAATAAATGAATTCCTTTTTACTATCATAAATTTTTACTTTTTTTGTTTGCTTTATGTTTATTTTTGAGAGAGACACACACAGAGCACAAGTGGTGGGGAGGGACAGAGAGAGAGGGAAATACAGAATCTGAAGCAGGCTCCAGACTCTGGGCTCTCACCACACAGAGCTCGACGCAGGGCTTGAACTCACAAACTGTGAGATCATGACATGAGGCCAAGTCAGACGCCCAACTGACTGAGCCACCCAGGTGCCCCAATAAATTTTTTGACCAATGGTAATGCAAATGGGCTTAAACTGTATTTCAAATATAGGGAAAGTTAAAATGACTTTGCAAAGGGCCTAAGGTAGCCTAATTCTACATAGGACAGTTAATAGAAACCTTGTTAGTTGATGATACTTTTCAACCTGAAGAAAGCTTACACATTAACAAACTCCATAGTTACCTGTTTCTGGGCCAGGGTGAATAGCTATCTATTATGGCCCAGATAGTTGAGAAGAATTTCTAGACTTTCTAAATCCTATTAACCAAGTTTAAATCTACCCTCTTTCGCTCTCCAAGCCCACACAATAAGCCAGTGGGTCCTGCTAAAAAGCTACTTTACTGACAGCCAAAGTCATTTAAGCTAGTAAGTGGTTAGAGAGCAAAACATGAACAAGAAGTTATTGTGTGCCCACTAGTGCAAGGAATCACCTAGGCCCTGCACAGCTGGAGACAGTAAGACACAGCTCCTGCCTTCAAGGGGTTTACAGTCAGTCTGGCATACCCCAGAAATAGGATAAGAACAGAACTAGTTATACTATAACACAAGATCCTGCTCATGGTATAAGAATGGCTCCTCTGAGGTTCAGATGAAAGAAAGGCTTAGTACTTGCCCAGGGAAAGTGTGTGTGTGTGTGTGTGTGTGTGTGTGTGTGTGTGTGTGTGTGAGTGATACGGTTTTCAGTGTAGTTTTGTTTACAGTAGCAAAATATTGGAATCAAGGGGTGCCCAGGTGGTTCAGTCGATTGAGTGTTGGACTCTTGATTTCAGCTCAGGTCATGATGTCACCGTTGGTTAGATCGAGCCCCTCATCATGCTCCATACTACCAGTGCGGAACCTGCTTGGGATTCTCTCTCCTTCTCTCTCGCTGTCCTATCCCTGCTTGCGATCTTTCTCTGTGTCTCTAAATAAATAAATAAATACATTTTTAAAATATATTGGAATCGATGGTAACTAGTAAAGTACGTCCAAACAATAAAATACTATGCAGCTGTCAAAAGAATAAGGATGCATTCTGCATATAGTTACAGAAAGATTGCGATATACCATTGAGTGAAAAAAGCAAAATGTAGAAGAGCATTTAGTATACCATATGTTATATAAACAGGGAGAAGATATATTTCATTTTTACTCATATATGCATGCAGAAACTTTGGAAGAATATGTAAAGGAGAGCATTCGTTATCTGTAGGGGCTGGAAACTGGGCAGGAGGAGGATAAGGAGAGAAAGGAGGAGATTTTTCACTGAGATTATTTGTATTTCTAGATTTTTGATCCATGTGAATGTTCTCTTATTCAAAAAATTAAGAAAACAATTATAGGGGTGCCTGGCTGGCTCAGTCAGTAGAGCATGCGACTCTTGATCTCAGGA
The DNA here is from genome assembly GCF_028018385.1 of Neofelis nebulosa. Classification (NCBI taxonomy): domain Eukaryota; kingdom Metazoa; phylum Chordata; class Mammalia; order Carnivora; family Felidae; genus Neofelis; species Neofelis nebulosa. The sequence goes on along the minus strand of NC_080795.1, from coordinate 44,423,289 downwards.
TTATGAATTCAATACCACATTTGGTGTAGAACTTACATACATACATACATACATACATACATACATAAATAAGTATATACATACATACTATATTTTAAATCATAAAGAGAAAAATTATGGTCAGGGAAAATCAGGGGAAATGAAGATTAGAAATGAGAATGTAATATTAGAAATGTAACATTGGAAATGAGAAGATGCTCTTTCTAAATAAACATGGAAATGATAAAACAATTTTACTTCTAAATTTAAATTGATACTAAGTTTTCTTTATCAGGATTTTAAAAATGGTGGTACTTAATGCCACTGAATTGTGTACCTAAAAATGGTTAAAATGATAAATTTTATCTTATATATGTATATATATACATATATATATATATATATGTATATATATATTTTACCACAATTAAAAAGAGAAACAACAGAGGTGTTTTCTTTATCCAAAAACTAATACATTTTTTTAAGTTGGTTTGTTTGACTCTTTTTCAGGTCTCAGCATGGCTTATTCTGTTTCTTGTGATTGTACCCTAATTCTGAAATTTAGTATCCTCATTACAAAACAAGCCTTTTCCAAAAACAAGCACTTTATAGAAATAAAGTGTTCCCATCATAGGTGGATCCTTAATTGACACTTCAAGAAGCAGTAATGAATCTTGTCCGAGAATAACTACTTCTTTTCTAGCAGTGCTCTTGGCATTGCATTTTTGTTGTTACTGTCTTGCAGTTCTGTTGAGGTGTAAGTTACATTAAAGTTCACCCATTTTAAGTTTAGAGTTCCATGAGTTTTGGTAAATTCTTAGAGCCATGCATTTGCTACCACAGTCAAGTTTTAGCACATTTCCATCACCCCCCAAAAATTCCCTCATACCCATTTGTGGTCAGTCCCCACTGTCCCCAGGAAGTCACTAATCTACTTTCTGCTCTTATACTTTCTCTTCTAGAATTTCATATAAGTGGAATCAAATAATATGTAGTCTTTAGTTGGATCTATCAGTGGATGTTTATTTTTTGTTTTTCTTTTTTGCTATCATAAATAATGCTGTTCTGAACAGTCATGTGAAGTCTTTGGACATATATTTTCCTTTCTTTTTGGTATAGCTGCCTAAGAAAGAAATTGCTGGGTTGTATATTAAGTATATGTTTAAGTTTTTTTTTTTTTTTTTTTTTTTTTTAACATTTTTTAAATTTATTTTTGGGACAGAGAGAGACAGAGCATGAACGGGGGAGGGGCAGAGAGAGAGGGAGACACAGAATCAGAAACAGGCTCCAGGCTCCGAGCCATCAGCCCAGAGCCTGACGCGGGGCTCGAACTCACAGACCGCGAGATCGTGACCTGGCTGAAGTCGGACGCTTAACCGACTGCGCCACCCAGGCGCCCCAGTATATGTTTAAGTTTTTAAGAAACTTGCCAAACTATTTTCCAAAGCATCTGGACTATTTTTGCACTCCCGCCAATGGGGTACATATTACAGGATTCTGGTCGCTCCACATCCTCACCAATCCTTACTGTTATCAGTGACACCTTATTGGGTGTAATGGTATCTAGTGAGGTTTTGCTTTACATTTTTCTAATCAGTAATAATGTTGAGCATCTTTTATGTACTCTCTAGCTCTCATATGTCTTCTTTTATGAAATATCTGCTCAAATCACTTGCCCATATTTTATTGGGTTGTTTATGTTACTGAGCTATACGAGTTCTTTATATATTTTGGGGACAAGTGCTTTGTTAGATATATGTTTTGCAAATAGTTTCTCCCGATCTGTGACTTGTGTTTCCATTTTCTTAAAGATCTCTTTCAAAAAGCAAAAGGTTTTCATTTTAATGAAGTCCTATTATTCTTTTATTTTACATTTTGTGCTTTTTGTGTCCTAGCAAAGAAATCTTTTAGCATTGAATTTTGTGTTTTATATTTTATATACATACTGTATTTCCGTTTATTGCAGTCAGGCTGTGTTAGTCGACAGGACCATTTACATTTCAGGACAGATAGGCATGGACCCTGCAAGTGGACAGCTCGTGCCAGGAGGGGTGGCAGAGGAAGCCAAACAAGTAAGTCATTTTTCACACTTGAAGTTCCCTTCTTTATTGCTTTTTAATACTGAAAGTATTAAGAATCCATTTGGCTGATTTTTTATAGAGGTTATCAGATAAATGCTTTTAAAGTTACTTACTGATTGATTTAAGACAGTTTTATATCAGCAGAAAGTCCAAACTTTGAGGAATCATTTAACAACAACAAAAAAGTCTACCTTCCAAGGGTGACTTCAAACCTGAATGTTTGGATAATCACTAAACTGCAGTAATTATTTTATAGTATATACATATATCAAATCATCATATTACATACCTAAAATTGATGCAATATTATATGTCAGCTCTCTCAATAAAATTACTTAAATCTCAATTAAATTATTGAAATCAGAAAGCATCTTGCCATTTTCCACACGGATTGGGAAATTTCTTATCAGGGCCACTTAGCTGCAAAAAAAAAAAAAAAAAGAAAAACAAAAAAACCCCCAAAAACCCACAGAAGTAACAGTCAACATTTGTTAGTAAGAGAGAACTATCAAAGATTATGTGCAGGGTCGCCTGGGTGGCTCAGTCGGTTAAGCGGCCGACTTCGGCTCAGGTCATGATCTCGCGGTCTGTGAGTTCGAGCCCCGTGTCGGGCTCTGTGCTGACAGCTCAGAGACTGGAGCCTGTTTCAGATTCTGTGTCTCCCTCTCTCTGACCCTCCCCCTTTCATGCTCTGTCTCTCTCTGTCTCAAAAATAAATAAACGTTAAAAAAAAATAAATTAAAAAAAAAAAAGATTATGTGCAATATGTGTCTTTTAAAATAAGAATGAGGAGGGGCGCCTGGGTGGCGCAGTCGGTTAAGCGTCCGACTTCAGCCAGGTCACGATCTCGCGGTCCGTGAGTTCGAGCCCCACGTCAGGCTCTGGGCTGATGGCTCGGAGCCTGGAGCCTGTTTCCGATTCTGTGTCTCCCTCTCTCTCTGCCCCTCCCCCGTTCATGCTCTGTCTCTCTCTGTCCCAAAAATAAATAAAAAACATTAAAAAAAAAAAAATTAAAATAAGAATGAGGAGGGGCGCCTGGGTGGCTTGGTCGGTTAAGCGACCGACTTTGGCTCAGGTCATGATCTCACGGGCCGTGAGTTCGAGCCCCACGTCGGGTTCAGTGCTGACAGCTCAGAGCCTGGAGCCTGTTTCAGATTCTGTGTCTCCCTCTCTCTCTGCCCCTCCCCTGTTCATGCTCTGTCTCTCTCTGTCTCAAAAATAAACGTTTAAAAAAAAATTTTTTTTTAAATAAGAATGAGGAGTATAATTCTAACCCAATAAATAGAATTAAATTATAATTTTATGCATTCACTGAGTCATTTATAATATCCAAAGGTAGAAAACAATCTAAATGTCCATCTGTAAGGAACTAATGAAATAAATCATGCTAGTTCCATACAACTAAATTAATGTGGAAAAATCTCCCAACATAAATTGTTAGGTGATAGAATAAAACACAGATGCAAAACAGCTTTGCACAATATGCTACCATGTGTGTGTGTGTGTGTGTGTGTGTGTGTGTGTGTGTGTGTGAGGGTGTGTGGGGGTGGGAGTGGTGTGCATTTATGCTGGTGTAAGCATTGACTGTCTCTTCAAGGATATACAAGAAGCTGGGGAAGAAGGAAGTAAGGGTAGGAGACATCTTTTCACTGTATATGGCTTTTTTATAGCTGTTGAATTTTTTTGCCATAAATATGTATTACCTATTTAGAAGACTTTTTTTTTTTTTAAAATAAAAATATCAGGGTGCCCGGGTGTCTCAGTCGGTTAAGCACCTGACTCTTGGTTTCAGCTCAGGTCTTGATCTTACAATTGTGAGATTGAGCCCTGCGTCGGACTCCACACTGAGCGTGGAGCCTGGTTAAAATTCTCTTTCTATCTCTCTCTCTTCCTCCTCCCTCTGCTCCTCCCCCACATGCATGTGTATACTCTCTCTCAATTCAAAAAAAAGAAGAAAAAAATAAAAATATCAAATATTATAATGTGCCCAGTAAAATAAAGAGGAATAATGAATTGAAAAAATTGTACATTAAGGAATGAGTGAAAAACTGATGTTTTTCCAAAGGCCAGAGTGTCAAGCATATGCATAATTTACTAATACTGTTTTTTGAGAAAAAGATAGAACTCTTTAAAATCAATTATTGCTTTAAAAGGAAACATGTTTTAATGCTCACTAGCTCTTATTTACCCTCAAAGCAATACAGAGTTCAGAACTCCAGAAGCTGTCTCTCTCAGCGTAGTGGACACTGGCTGAGAACTTTGCACCCTCTAGCACTGAAGAAGAGACTTGAGTCCAGTCTTTCTACTCACAAAAGGAGACAAGGTCTCACTATATTTCAGAAAGATTCATTCCATTACAGGAAAGCCAAGAAGCAATTCCCTTGTATAGAGGTGGCCTAGAAGGAGTAGAATTTCCTAGAATGGGAGGATTTTTCTGCAACATAAGCTATTTAAGGAGATATTAGTAAAAGTTGATTAATTGAATTGGAATAAAGCTTTAATGTAACATCCATCCAGTGCCTTAGGTCTTTCTTGCCTTGCTTCATAGGCTCTTACAAACATGGGTGAAATTCTGAAAGCTGCAGGCTGTGACTTCACTAACGGTGAGCAACTCGATATTCCTTCACATTTGTTTGATACCTGTTTGATTCCTTCACATTTCTGTTTGATAACTCTTTTTGAAGAATATGGAGCATCCAGTAATATGCCATGCCATATCTTGGTTGCTTTTGAAAGTTGTTTTAATTTCAGTCCCATTTTAATCAATTCAGTCGCAGAACCATATGTTTTTCTAAGTAATATTTTGAGTGAGACCAAATAGCTAAACCTAATAACGATGTATGTATCTTTTAGTGGTAAAAACAACTGTTTTGCTGGCTGACATAAATGACTTCAATACTGTCAATGAAGTCTACAAACAGTGTGAGTAATTTGGCTTCATTACTGTATTCTGTTTTAAGAGAAATGAGTGTATTAACCTTAATGATTGTCCATTATGAATTAAGAGTGATAGGAGATGCTAAAGAAATGGCCATAGATCCTGTCCTAAAAGAATTGTCTGATTGGAAACATACAGTGTGCCCCCATGAAAAAGATCCAAGATACTTCTATGGGATTCCCTAGAATAATATACTACAGTCTTACAAATTCATTTTCCAAAAGCTTAATATTGATACACTCTTCTCAGGCTTTTAAGCCCTCCTAATAATAACACATAGATTGTATTTTTTAGTGCTGTGATATGACCTCACCACCATCTCTGTTCTGGCTCTCAGAATCCTTAGCTGGTTAATTAGTTAATGGTTTTATGCCTTGGTTTCTGCATATGCAAAATGGGGATAAAACTTTATAGGGTTGTTTGAATGCTTAAATGAGTTCATATCACATAAGTATCACTTTAAAAATAAAACCCTATTCATATCAAACAAGATCAAAGTCTCAAAGCATGTGAATATTTTCCTTTTTCCCAGAAAGCAAAGACATTTTTAAAAGTATTCACTGTCATAGGAATCCTATGGCAAAATATTTTATCAAACTAATATGAATGTTAGCTTCTTTTTTTTCAGTGTTGCTTGTATCTAAGCACTGATAGATCTATGAAGCACTTACCAGATTCTTGATTGTGCAGTCACAATACAGTGTCTGAAAACTAAAATGAAATTCTTTTAAATTTAGATTTTAAGAGCAGTTTTCCTGCAAGAGCTGCTTACCAGGTTGCTGCTTTGCCCAAAGTAAGTACACTTTAAAATGACTAATGTACACAATTTTAAATGCCTACATTGTTTTCTGAATATAACAAACTAAGCACTGTTGCAGGAAATTTTTAAAAGAAAAAAAAGAATCTCTGTTTTCCAGGATCTGTTTGTTTGTTTGTTTGTTTATTTACCTTAGAGAGAGAGAGACAGAGCACAAGCCGGGGAGGGGTAGAGAGAGAGGGAGACACAGAATCCAAAGCAGGCTCCAGGCTCTGAGCTGTCAGCATAGAGCCCAACGCAGGGCTTAAACTCATGAGTAGTGACATCATGACTTGAGCCAAAGTCAGATGCCCAACCAACTGAGCCATCCAGGCACCCCTCTGGTTTCCAGGATCTTAAAGACTAAAAGGAAATACCCAATATTATATGTACAAGGAAAAAAATTAAGAAACTTAAGAATTTTTTTTTAATTTATTAATTTTTGAGAGAGAGAGGGGGAGCACAAGCCAGGGAGGGGCAGAGAGAGAGAGGAGACAGGGAATCCCAAGCAGGCTCCAGGCTGTCAGCACAGAGCCTGATGCAGGGCTTAGACTCACAAACTTCAAGATCATGAGCTGAGCTGAAATCAAGAATCTGACACTTAACAGACTAAGCCACCTAGATGCCCCAAGAAACTTAAGAAATTTTTAAAAGTTGTCTTAAAAATTAAGAAAATTAAAAATTAAGGCCACACATAGACCTTCTATTAGAAAAAGAATCTCAAAACCAGTAGCTCACATATTTTCTCACCATTCCTAATTTGGTATTCGAGCCTAATCAGAAGCTCTTAGTAGCACGGTATTCCTGCCTACAAAGAAGCAGCCCCTACTGGCTTCCACTTGTAATTGTGAGTGGTATTTTTTATTGTTTTGATTGGCTGTTATCAGAATGCTCAGTATCATCAAACTTAATTAAGGTATTGGGTATAGTAGAATGAGCTCTGAACTTGGAATCAGAAGACATGGGTTTGAAGTTCTGCCACTTAGCTCTGTGTCCTGGGACAGGTTGAATAACCTCTCCAGGCTTCAGCATATCATTCTCTGGACTGAGGAGAGAACACTGTCTGATATAGCTGCAGTGAGAATCCTATGTGCTAATGCTTATGGACGTGTTCGGCACGGGAGCCTGGCCTGTGGTAGGTTCCCAGGGAACGCCTTCTCGTCCTTTCTTTCTTTGAGAAATTTAATGTTAAAAACGCCCTATTGCTGTTAGTTGCATACGTTTTTAGTAGGTATTGCACAGCTCTCTTAATTTGTAAAAAATTACCTAAACGTTGCTTCCTTATTTTCCCTGCAGGGAAGCCATGTGGAGATTGAAGCAGTGGCTGTCCAAGGACCTCTCACAACGGCGTCGCTATAAGCGGGGCCGGCATTATTCAGTCTGGAATCTCAATAATGTTTTTAAATTAACATCTTAATTTTTACAGCTGACGTTGGAAAGTGTATGATTGGCTAAAACATTGGAAGTCACTATGGAAATACCATATAATAAGGGGAATTGAGTGTGAACTGAAGATTGGATGACAACTCCCGTTACTGGTGTTATAAATCACACGCATACTCATGACTGGATGTGGGAAAAAAAACGTGCATTCCGTACTTCCTCAAATAAATGAAAGTAAAGGGAAATAACATGTAGGAGAGAGAGGTTGCTATTCCTGATAAATAATAAAAGCACACCTAATTCAATTAAAGCCTATTAATTTAATGATGTGAAATATTGAATTCTCGTGTCAGCTGTATAACTCTGCTTTCACTTGAGTAAAATTAAAGTACTGAAGTTTGAATGATAGAGGTGAAGGGGAAGAGAGTGGACCACAATTTTCATAGATAATATTTTTCTAATGGAAATAAACAGACATGCAGATTTTCCTTGGTGTGATCTGTTCACTTATTTTTTAACAGTTTAATTTATACATTAAAGCAGCACTTATCTAAAGGTGGGGGAACCATGAAGTTAAAACTCCCAACTATTTTTTTCTCAAAACTTATTTCTGACTTTCTGCGTGTTTACACTGTTGTAGTCAGGCTGTGTATAACTATTTTGTGTTTGATTCATTAAAGTCTTTTAATTTAGATGAGGACTACATGAATACTTCCTTGCTGTAGAATAAATTCCAACACAGAAGTGTATAGATTAAAAAGAAGTACCCAGGGGCACCTGGGCGGCTCAGTTGATTAAGTGTCTGACTCTGGATTTTGGCTCAGGTCATGATCCCACAGTTCATGGGATTGAGCCACCAGCACAGAGCCTGCTTGAGATTCTCTCTTTCCCTCTCTCTCTGCCCCACCCCTGCTCACGAACATGCACGCGTTCTCTCTCTCAAAATAAGTAAATAAACTTTTTAAAAAAGTAAAAGTACCCTTCACTCACTGTCTATCCCACTTACCTCCCCAAAGAGAACCACTGCTAAGAGTTTTCACTATAACCAGCAGACCATTTTCTTCACATACTTGATCATCCAGTTTGGTTTCCACTTGTTTATGTAAGTGGCACTTTATGTGTTATTCTCAGGTTGCTGTCTTCTGTCTTGAAGATCTTCCGTATACATAGGTATATGTCTACCTCATTTTTTAAACTGTCAGAGAGTGTTCTTTTGTGAGAACATGCCTTAGGTGATTTAACCCCTCCTCCAAACAGTTCTGTGTTTTCCAGATGATCATATTACAGCAAGGCTGCCATAACATTCTTAAACGTACACATACCATTCTTAAGTATACAAAATCTTGTTAGAGCATCTAACAAGAGCACAGACTTTGGAGTAATTCCATTGGGGTTCTAGGCCCACATCTACCAGTCACACGACCTTCAGCTAGTTATTTAACCTCTTAAAGCCTCAGTCTCCTGAGACATAATTGCACCTCTCAAAGGGATGTCATTAGGATGAAATAAAATAATGAATATGAAAAATTACTTTGCAGAGTTTAACACACAACAAAGGCTCAAAAAGGCCACCTCTATTTACCAGTATTTAACAATTATTAATCGTATGGAATAACATGCTAGATGCAAAAGTTTCTGCAATTTAAATGACTAAATTTATTAACAAAAGATAAGTATGACAACTCTTCAAGTAGGCAAGTTTGGGAGTATGGCAGAGTAAATTGATGAGATTAGGCACTGAAAATTATTTTAGACACTTTTACATGAAGCAGTATAGTTTAGTGGTTAAAGACATGTACTCTAGAGCCAAACTACCTGAGTTCAAATCCTGGTCCACCATTTATAAGCTTTGTAACTTTGGGCAAGTCATTTAAGATCTCTGGTCTATTCTGTAAAATGGCGCTGATTCATCTATAAAATGGGGATATTAGCAGGACCTACCTTATAAAGTTATAAGGATTAAATAAATTAATATGTATAAAGCATTTAGAATAATGCCTGGCACATAGCTATGATGATGATGATAATCCTAGAAGCCTTCCCATTATTTGGCAATAAAAAGAAATGAGCTGTCAAGCCATTAAAAGGCATAAGCATTTACTTAAATGCATGTTGCTAAGTGAAAGAAGTCCATCTGAAGAGGCTGTACGTAGCACGATCCCAAATATAGGACATTCTAGAAAAGGCGAAACTAGGCACCCCTTCTTTTTTTTTTTTTTTTTTTTTTTTAGATCAGTCTTGCCCAGGAGTTTATCAACTTTCCTAACCTTTTTACAGAATCATTTTGGGGGCTTTCTTGATCCTTTCTATTGTATCTTTTTATTATAATTAATTTCTGCTCTTATATTTAATATTTTCTCCAGCTCTTTTATAAAACATCTCTTTCTACTTTTAATGTCAAGACTCTTCTTGGTAAATGACAGAAACGCAACTCAAACTAGTATAAGTGGAAAAAAAGAAATTCTTAGACTCGTGTAGCAGAGAAGTCCAGAGTACAGCTGGTTTTATTTACCCATCTACACACCAAAAACTTCCTGGCTCCACCTATCTCTTAGAGGAAGTAGCTGCAGGCCCAGACACACAGACCACCAAGGTCCTAACTCCAGCATTAAGGCATCATTTCCTGGTATCTCTGGCAAGTGTCCCAGAGAAGCCTCTGATTGGTCCAGCTCAGATTAGGGGCCCATTCTTAAACCAATCACTGTAGCCAGGAAATTAGAGACACAAGCCAGACTGGGTCTAAGGGGCATAATTATAAATAGGTCATGGCTTCAATTCAAACCCTAGAATGAAAAGGCTGGAAATAAAATGCTGCTACCCAAGTTAATTAACTTGTTAGTGGCTGGGTTGGGATTTTGAGTCTTCTTTTCATACTGAAAGAGAATCACTAGATTTTGTTAAAGGTGAAAAGGAACATTTATTTCAAGTTCATCTTTTAAACATACAGAAATAGCAATCTTTTTGAAATGTGCAACCACTAAATGATCATGAGATGTCTAAAAAGATATTTCCCTGCTATTGTCAAATTCCTTACCTTTCACAGAGGGTGTAATTTAAAGAATACTTTTCTTTCTGAAGGACACAAAGAGCCAAAGGTAATTTTGTATGTTTCTGTAATAAAAAATTGTTTCAGATAAAAAATACACCACAAAACATTTTCAAACACTTTATTAGTTCTAATAACATATTCAATCAAAATTGTAAATATTGAACCAGCGGTACAAAATAATTATTAAAAAAATTGGCCACATTTTCCCCTACAGCCAGTTATATTCAGTTCTGAGGAAACCATCAAGATTATATAAAATTAAAGAGCATTGATCATCAAAAAATATTTGAGTGCCAAATTTATACTAGGCTCAGTAGGGCACCATCCCTGCCCTCTGAAGAGCTTAGTCTTTAACATTTGGTTAGCAGTTAGTATTAAAAATGATTCTAAATAAAATATTAAGTTTCAGTGTTTTTCCCTAAGATATCAAAAAAAGTATTTATCATAAATTGTGGCCAGCTAAGTGCTAACATACTGGGGCATAGCTTCTCTCTATATAGCACTAATTAGTATTTACTAACATAGCACATATTTATTATTGGAACATTCTCTAAAACCTATTATCCCCAGTAGATTCCAATGAGGAAAATCTGGAAATGCTGCACTCAACCCTTCAATAGACTTAAAGTTCTATCCATAGCTGAGCTTAGCTAACTTTGTATTCCAATACTGAAGAAAAAGAAGAACCCCTCATATACATCAACGTGAGTTTTGACCAATTATGTGTAATATTTAGATTTCATCTTTTAAGGTTTATATTATCTGAAGTTTCTACCATGAACATGTACTCATTTCACACTAAGAAAAAAGTGATTATTTCATAGTAAATCTTTCCTTGCAATTATTACCTAAATAATCATTGTGTCACATTCAAATACTTAGGCACTACCAGTGTTACTTTTGCCAAAAACACTTTTTAAACAAAACTCTGATACCCGGAAAACATGAAATAAATCCGTACTGACCCACTAAAGAAGAAATATCTGTAATTGAAATAAACTACTTGTCTGTCCCCTCACAGAACTGCTATGAGTGTGGTGATGGTTAGAAAGTCACCTGTGGACCTTGTGACTTCCTAGTTGGTGCTGGGGCTGAACTCTTGCCAACCCAAAGTCACCCTACCACAGTACAGCTGCCATAGAAAGCCTCTGCTCTTGTCATTGAGTAATTTTTTAGATGGTTTATTTATTTTTGAGAGAGCACAAGCGGGGGAGGGGCAGAGAGGAAGTGGGACAGAGGATCTGAAGCAGGCTCTGCACTCACAGGAATGAGTCCCATGTGGGGCTTGAACTCATGAACCACGAGATCATGACCTGAGCGAAAGTCAGACGCTCACCTGACTGAGCCACCCAGGTGCCCCGGGTAATTTTTTAAAAAGTATTTGGGGGTGCCTGGGTGGCTCAGTCGGTTGCGCCTCTGCCTTCCACTCAGATCATGATCTCCCAGTTTGTGAGTTCGAGCCCCACATCGGGCTCTGTAATGACAGCTCAGAGCCTGGAACCTGCTTCGGATTCTGTGTCTCCCTCTCTCTCTGCCCCTCCCCCGCTGACGCTCGCTCTCTCTCTCTCTCTCTCAAAAATAAACGTTAAAAAAATTTTTTAAAGGTATTTGGAATAATAAATCAATATAATATGCATTACTTTTTTCGTCAATTGATATAATCAGACGAATGATATTTTGCTACAGTTACTTTTATTAAGAAAAATTTGAAAGCCATTTATGTTCTACAAGGAAAAAAACTGAGGCAGATTTCAAACCAATGTTTGTCAAGTATACTTCAGTGTCAAAAAAAGAATTAGTATCCCTAACTGGTTTCTCAGAACTCTTTCCGGAAACTGGTAAGTCTTACTGATCTCCGTCCCCAGTAATGGGTAGGAGTAACATGTTTATTCATGTCAATAAGAGCACATTATGAAACCAAAGGGGTAAAAGGCTGGCTTTGATGTCTGGAGACTTCTTTCATTAGGCACAAAAATAACAATACGGTTGCGGGTTTGCAGTATCTCAAATATTGCCCAATAAATGCGCTGAGTGGCATTACTGAATAAAGCTAATAATGGCCTCCGATTTGATTCTACATGGGTTAGTAATGCTGGGGATTCCCCTAGCTTTTGTTGACCGTAACAAGAACTGAACACAGAAATTCCATACCTGCCATCTGCTCTCTGGAATTACACGGAATCTGTTCCTGCAATTAAAACCTTGTATTATAACCAAATGTTCGTTAACTTTATAAACTCTGAGAAAGAGGAGAGCTGACAAAGTTTCAGATTAAAGGATATCTTGTAAACGAATACTTTTAACTTCTCAGACACACCTCTGCCCTGCTGTTTGGTGCAGTGTGGGGAGAGAAAAAGAAGAGGGTCATTCTCTCCTCCCTTCCAAATGTGGGTGGCTTTATGATGTTCGCACTGCTGACATTTGTGAAACAATTCACAGGTAGGTCGCCAAATTATCTTTATAAAAATGAGATGTTTGTGGGGCGCCTGGGTGGCTCAGTCGGTTGAGCGTCCGGCTCTGGTTCAGGTCATGATCTCATGGTTTGTGGGTTCGAGCCCTGTGTCGGGCTCTGTGCTGACAGCTCAGAGCCTGGAACCTGCTTCAGATTTTGTGTCTCCTTCTCTCTCTGCTCCTCCCCCACTTGTGCTCTGTTTCTCTCCCTCAAAAATAAATAAATGTTAAAAAAAAAAATGAGATGTTTGTGATATTAGGTGCTCTAACAAGCTTTTGTATTTTCCAAGAGAGCACAGATGTAAACCCTATCAAGGTTATTTGGTGATGACTCCCCAACACTATCAGATTAGTTAAATGTGGGAAAAACATTTTCCTTTTAAAGCCATTCTTAATTCAAGGCGAAGTGTGGGACAAAGCATTTGTTAGGAGGCAGGTGGGTGTTCTGACTGCGCAAGGCTATGCTAGGAGCTCTTACTCCAAAGTCGAAATGGAAAAGGCAATAAGGTCACAGGTTGACCACACACTCCTATCTTGTGGTTCCCCGGGAGACTCTGGATACAGAGCACTTCTGGCCCAGTGTTCCTGAGTCAGACCGGGAACTTCCTAGCTTTGCTACTGGCACCCTCTGTTGGTAAATGCAAACGTTCACTCCCTATTGGGAATGCTAGCAGATAAATCATTTGTTCACCATTTCCCTCCCAGTTAGGTATAGAAAATACTGAGATTATCTTAGTAGAACACAAACGGGGCTACAATCCTGGGGCCAGACAGTCCCCCAGGATGAGAGAATCCAGCCCCAAAGGTAGTTTCTCTATTAATTCATCACGAATAGTTCAAGCCTTTTGTCCAACTTGTGCATTTTGAATCTGGGGCAAAATTAATAATCTCTCAGAGTCTGAGCACTAAGAAGCAGAGAGCACTTGGCTGTGCTGTCTACCAGTCTTAGGCAAAAGGGAAACATTTAAACACGGGAAAGAACAGAATTGTGGTTTCACGTGCACTTTGCGTAATACAAAGCCTATGTAAATTCTCATTTGTGTTTTACAATGTGGATATGAAAATATACATTCATGTTTTGGTTTATGCATATAGCATGGCATGTACATTACCTTTTTGTGGAACTATATGCAAGAAACCTTATTATCTTTTCATAGAAGGACTAAAAGATATGGGAGGAAGAACTTCGCTGCCCATTTTATAGCTTTCTGTATTATTTGAATTTTACTACAGGCACTTATTACTTTCATTTTATTTTTAAAAATAAATAATTATTTAGAAGAAATATTTCAATGTTAGAATATTCAAATATGGAACATTTTAATTTTCTTTATAGGTTTTGAATAAAAATTTACTAATATTATCTAAGAGAATAAGAACGGTTTCTAAAAATGTCTTAATAACCACACTAAAGGCGAAAGACAAAAGTGTAAAAAGCACCAGAAATTTATACAAATTTCCAAAATTTTCTAAGAATAAATTATTTTAGTAATTCGTGGAAAAAGTAGGATTAATAAACAATTTGAAAACTTTTATATTACAACTATATAATAATGCCTTTGAGAACGAGTTCTCTCAAGAATCAGTTCTGAATAGGTCTCTTTAACACATGTTAATGATTAAAAAAAAAATTCACACAACGGAGAATGGACCTTCATGTCTATTAAGTAAATGAATCTTGCTATTTTAGTACTTGATACAAAGTACAATTCCACCTTTTAAGGTGATCAGATATATTTTACACTGAGCTCTGTCATTCCCTACTTACTAGATATCTGTATAAAAATACCTTTTGGTCAGGAAAAACACCTTTGGATTACAAAAGTCAGCTTGAGAGATGTTACATCAGTTCTGATTTATACACTTCCTGACCTCAAAATTTTGCTGTTTTCAGAAAACTACACCAAATATATAGCACATTGCTGAGTTTGAGCAGCCCTCAAGAAAATGTTAGTGCTACACAAATTGATATCTTAAATATATTCTTTTCTAATGAATTAAACATAAATGGGTATTTATTATTCATGTATTGATTTGACAAATATTTATCAAGTGCCTATAATGTTCCATGAAAGGAGATAAATGCCTGAAGCAAAGATACACAAAACAGTCCTTGGTCTCAATAAAATCACAATCGAGCTACTTTGCAGAAAGGGGGACATCATCTACTCAAGTACCCCCTCTTGTTGTCTACTTCAACTCTTTAAAGTCAGAAACATAAACTAATATTAAAATCAGAATAAAGATAATTCTTCCCTGTATGCTATATTCTTTTTTTTTTTTTTTTTAATTTTTTTTTTTCAACGTTTTTTATTATTTATTTTTGGGACAGAGAGAGACAGAGCATGAACGGGTGAGGGGCAGAGAGAGAGGGAGACACAGAATCGGAAACAGGCTCCAGGCTCCGAGCCATCAGCCCAGAGCCTGACGCGGGGCTCGAACTCACGGACCGCGAGATCGTGACCTGGCTGAAGTCGGACGCTTAACCGACTGCGCCACCCAGGCGCCCCAATATATTCTTGAAATTAATTACAAGTCATCTTAGTAGTCATTTTAATATAAAAGCCAAAGTAAGAGTCTACTGATGAATGGATAAAGAAGAGATTATTTATATACAATGGAATATTACTCGGCCGTCAAAAAGAATGAAATCTTGCCATTTGCAATGATGTGGATGGAGCTAGAATGTATTTTGCTAAGTGAAATAAGTCAAATCCAAGAAAGACAAATGCCATATGATTCCACCCATATGTGAAATTTAAGAAACAAAACAGATGAACGGGGGCGGGGGGGTGAGAAAGAAGAGAGGGAAACAAACCACAAGAGACCTTAACAACAAACTGAGGGTTGATGGAGGGAGGTGGGTGGCAGATGGGCTGTGGGTGATGGGTAGTAAGTAGGTCACTTGTGATGAGCACTGGGTGCTGTATGTAAGTGATGAATCACTGAATTCTAAACCTAAAACCAATATTGCATGATATGTTAACTAAATTAAAAAAAAATTAAAAATAAAAGAGTCTAGTTAATTCATCTGAGCAGTTATCTTAAAAATACACATTTACAAATAAGAAAGGGAAACAAAATGTTTCCAGAATATAATTCTATCCTGGTATACATAAACACAGGTCCCCAATGGTAGACAAGATTGCTATTGTCATTACTATATTCATGTATAATCTTTTACCAAAATCCCTTGGCAACTTAGGAAGAATTTGTGAAAAGTAACTTTCAATGGTGCATCATTTTAACATTAATGCAATATTATAAATGGTTTCTAAATCTTGATTTCTTAGCTCCTTTCTACCTCTAAAGCCTAACATTAAGCCACAGCAATCTGAAAAACAAAACAAAACACGACCCAGGGAATAAATTCCACATAGGCAGCAAATCTAGGTTTTAATTCTTGCTGTCTGTTGTCTCTGAAATACGTTTAAAAGTCAATAAGTTTAAAACGCCTTTAATGTCAGTTAAAAGGATAACACCAATGAAACCCTTCACATAAGTGTAAAATCAACAACTGATTTAAAATGGCACCTGGAAAAACGTGTAGCCTTTCAGTGTGGAAATGCCTGATCTTGCAACAGCACCAGAGACTGCACTCCTTTGACATAAATAAGAGTCTATGGTAGTAGACAGACTTAAGGTGAGTAGGTTCCTACCAGCTTTAAATTCTGCAACAGAAAAAAAAAAAAAAAAAAAAAAACGAAATAAAAAAAAAAAAACCACTAGATATAGTTTGCCCTGATGTTGTCGTTCATTCTTATCCCATTGTAATTATAACTGTGTTACTTGATTATCATATGCTCCCTAAAATTTAACTCCTTTCTCCAGCCACCTACACCTAAGGTTTATACTTTCTTTTTAGGGTGTCATTTTCTGAACCGAATGGACGTGTTGCCACAGTGAAGAAAACACCCTCACACTCTTCAGTGATCCTATACCCCAGTCCTTACTGGCCGTGGCTACTGTAGTTCTAAATGTATAACTATTCTAAGTGCCTGAGAAAACTGTTTACAGCTTAGCAGTTTTATGGAACAATGTAATCAAGAACATGATAACCATACTCCTTGTATAAAACACATAGACATTTATAGACACAATCAGATCCGAAGTCACACACTTCACTACATTTTCTATCACAACACCTGTGCCTATTCATCCTTCTGCTACCACATCCATCTACATGGCTGCTGAAAGGTCCACAGCTTCCCCTGTTTCTTCTTCTTTTGTTCCAGTCCCTTCACTTACTTTCTCATCCTCCATCTCTGTTTCAACTTTTTCTCCTGTCTCACCTGGAAAAGTAACCAAAGGAGATATTAAGATACTCTCATTTATCATTGACAATAAAGCACCTCACAGCTGACTTCCAGTGGGGCAGTTTCTGCTCTTTAGGTCAAATTAATAAATTTCTCTGATGGTATCTAGAAAGGCAACTGCCCTGGGGCACCTTCAGCTCAGGTCATGATCTCACGGTTCATGACTTTGAGCCCTGCGTCGGGCTCTGTGCTGACAGCTCTGAGCCTGGAGCCTACTTCAGATTCTGTGTCTCCCTCTCTCTCTGCCCCTCCCTTGCTCTCTCTCTCTCTCTCTCTCTATCTCAAAAATAAATAAAACATCTTTAAAAATGTAACCCTTGAAAAAAGAAAAAAAAAAAAAGGAAAGGAAATTGCCCTGATTCTCTCAGATCCTCTGAATGGCTGATGTCACTTAACATCTCCTATCTTGGCATCCTCCTACATAAAATCAGGCTACAGAATTACCCAAGAAATGACAGCAGAACATACTATAAATAAAAAGTTCCATTTAGGGGCGCCTGGGTAGCTCAGTTGGTTAAGCGTCCAACTTCGGCTCAGGTCATGATCTCAGTGGCTCATGAGTTGGAGCCCCACGTCGGGCTCTGTGCTGACAGCTCAGAGCCTGGAACCTGCTTCAGATTCTGTCTCTGTCTCTGTCTCTCTCTCTCTGCCCCTCTGTGTGCATGTTCTCACACTCTCTCAAATAAAAATAAACATTTTTAAAAAGTGTTTTAAAAACATTCCATTTATATCTAAATGAAAAGGTGGTCTAGGCATGCCCAGAAACCTAGGGCCATTATGGTGTTTAAAGAAAACAATTGTTGGGGCGCCTGGGTGGCGCAGTCGGTTAAGCGTCCGACTTCAGCCAGGTCACGATCTCGCGGTCCGTGAGTTCGAGCCCCGCGTCAGGCTCTGGGCTGATGGCTCGGAGCCTGGAGCCTGTTTCCGATTCTGTGTCTCCCTCTCTCTCTGCCCCTCCCCCCATTCATGCTATGTCTCTCTCTGTCCCAAAAATAAATTAAAAAACGTTAAAAAAAAATTAAAAAAAAAAAAAAAAGAAAACAATTGTTAAACATTTAAAGACTGCAAACATTTAGGTGGTTCAGTCGGGTAAGCATCTAACTTTGGCTCAGGTCATGATCTTATGGTTCATGAGTTCGAGCCCCACGTCGGGCTCTGTGCTGACAGCTTAGAGCCTGGAGCCTGCTTCGGATTCTGTGTCTCCCTCTCTCTCTCTGCCTCTCCCTTGCTGGCACTCTCTTTTTCTCTCTCTCTCAAAAACAAACATTAAAAAAGAGAGATTAAAAAAAAAAAAGATTGCAAATATTTAAAAGTCTGGACGTTGTAGATACAAATCTGTCTCCCTAAGAAATCAGAATGGGCCACACTGACCCCCATGCTCATGGATGGAGCCAAGAAGCGGTGTCTCTTTTGCTAGAACAGTGCTCCTGTTCACCACGGTCCCCAGGGCTCCCCATGCCATAACATGTGCCCCTCGCTTCACTCACGGTCATTATCCTAGGCCCTAATGACTTGAGTTTGCTAACCCTAGTGCAACAAGTACATCTCCCCTGTTTTTCCTGGAGCACTTTTCTACACCTTCATTAAAGCACTTACCTCGATAGATTGTGGTAACTTGTTTCCATTCTGCCTTCTTCCCGCTAGCCTATGACCACTGTGAGGACAGGGCCTATCTCCTGTACCCCTAGAACTTGGCATATGATTAGCACTCAAAAACTGCTGGGGTAATAGGGGCGCCTGGGTGGCGCAGTCGGTTAAGCGTCCGACTTCAGCCAGGTCACGATCTCGCGGTCCGTGAGTTCGAGCCCCGCGTCAGGCTCTGGGCTGATGGCTCGGAGCCTGGAGCCTGTTTCCGATTCTGTGTCTCCCTCTCTCTCTGCCCCTCCCCCGTTCATGCTCTGTCTCTCTCTGTCCCAAAAATAAATAAAAAACGTTGAAAAAAAAATTAAAAAAAAAAAACAAAAAACTGCTGGGGTAATAATAAATGAATCAAGAAACAGACAGATGTGTGCTTTATTTAATTATGCTGTAGTATGAAGCTAAAATTTACCAAAATGTAAATCATGTCCCAGAAGAAATGTTATTTTTAAATTATAATTCTAATAAAGAACAGTATGGATACCGTTTGTTTTATGCTGGTGAGGTACATTTTAAAAACACATTTTACCAAGACATAATACATTTTCTCCAGTCTTCCCAGAAAGACAAGAGGACTATATGAGGACACAAGCAGACTGACCATAATTTTCTAAGGATAAGATTGGCAAAGATGAAAACTATAGTCTAAGATCCATTATGTGGGTATTCTTTCATTAGAAGCTTAATTCCCCCACTAACCACCTATTCGTCTTTACTTTGGATCCTCGTACCCTCCATGGGGCCTGATGAAAAGCGAACTCGGAAAAACTCAGAAATTTTAACATGTTGCCTTCAACATCCAAGTGTATTCAACAATGAAACTCCAGGTTAAAAATTTCAGACACAGACTATGGTTTAGAAAATTTTTGCTAGAAAGCTAAGAGCTTGTTTTTCAGGTATGGAAGTCTTTTTGATTTGGGTAAAATGAAGTTCAAACCCCTGAAATAGAGATCCCCAGGGATGATCTCTTATGTAGCACATCTAAACAACCCTGAATTTTGGACAACATCACTTTTACCTTCAATGTGTTGGTCCTCTTCATTAGTGTGAATTTTCCTGACCGTTTCCATATTAGCTCCTGTTTCTAGAATTCCCACTGGATGCTCCAGGCTTCCAACTATTCCTTCAGGTTGAATCTGCTCCATGTTTCCTAGACCTTCAGGAGTTTTATGGAGCAAATCATTGTTTACAGCTGTTTCCACAAACTGACTTTCCTCCAATACTTCTGGTGTTTCATTCTCCTTGGGAATTGTTTCTAGAAGTTGGGATTGCTCATCTTTTATCACTGTTTCTTGAAGTTGCCGCTCTCCAGCTGTTTCCACAAACTGGCTTCCTTCCAATGTTTCTGGAGATTCACTCTCTTTGGGAATTGTTTCTAGAAGTTGGGATTGCTCATCTTTTCCCAATGTTTCTTGAAGTTTCTGCTCTCCAGCCATTTCCACAAACTGACCCCCTTCCAATCCTTCTGGAGATTCATTCACCTTGGGAACTGTTTTTGGGAGCTGGGTCTGTTCACCCTTTCCCACTGCTTCTTGAGGTTGTGGCTCTCTAGCTGCTTCCAGAGGAGGAACTTTCTCCGCTGTTCCTAGAGGTTTCATCTCTCTGGCAGTTTGTGGATTCTCAGTACCTTCCACTGCTCCAGGAGAGTCCCTCTCTCCTGTGATCCTCGACGGCTGATACTTGGTATCTCTTCCTACAGATTCAGTCTCAGCATTTCCTTTTAAAGACTGAGCCTCTGTCACTGCTTCCGTGTCATTCTTCTCTCCTGCTCTGGGAGTATCATCTTTGACATGTGGCTGAAGTGGCTCAGATTCCCTGGGTCCTTCTAAAGGCTGAGTGTCTTCTGTAGGTCCTGGTGGGTCTGTAGTATCATCTGCCAGGGGCTGTTCCCAGAGGGATTTAACACCATTAGCTGTAGACGCTGCTGAAATCTTGAGCTTCTCTAATGGAGGAGGACTTTCCTTTTGTACCTTGCCATAAAGAGTAGATGATTCTTTTCCCGGAGTATGTGGTTTGGGTTGGGCAAAACAGGACTCACTTTCTTCTATGGTTGAAAAATAGATATGCAAAGTTACTTTTTGAATATTCACTTGAAAAAGAAAAAATACAAATTTTTGGTTAGTTTCTATCCTCAGAAAATATATCACAATCAAGTAGTAGATTTAAGGGGCGCCAGGGTGGCTCAGTCGGTTAAGCATCCCACTTCGGCTCAGGTCATGATCTCACCATTCATGAGTTTGAGCCCCACATTGGGCTCTGTGCTGACAGCTCAGAGCCTGGAGCCTGCTTCGGATTCTGGGTCTCCCTCGCTCTCTGACCCTCCCCTGCTCGAGCTCTGTCTCTCTCTCTCTCTCAAAAATAAATAAACATAAAAAAAAAAAAAAGAAGTAGATTTAAGAGAGTCCGGTGGTGGGACGCCTGGGTAGCTCTATCGGTTAAGCGTCCGACTCTTGAAGAGTCCGACTCTTGATTTCTGCTCAGGTCATGGTCTCAGGGTGCGTGAGACTGAGTCCTGCATTTGGCTCTGCACTGACAGTGTGGAGCCTGCTTTGGATTCTCTCTCTCCTTCCCTCTCTCTCTCTCTGCCCTTCTCCCCCCTCCCCCAAAATAAATAAACAAACTTAAAAGAGAGAGTCCTGTGTATAGTTGAGTAAAGACAGGCCATACCATGACCTAAACATTCCCCAAGTCAAACTTCTTTACTGTGTTCAGCTCTAACATGTCCTCCAAAACTACAATATTTTCTTGTTTGCTCCTTAGACACCTTCCCACATTCTCAATAAGCACATTTCACTTTGCTTTTTCTCATGGTCTTTCTCCTTCTCACCCTTAGCCTTAGAAGATTTCAGTGTGTAGTGTTGGGCTGCTACAGAGGTCTTACTTTTTCCCAAAGCAGAATGGGCCTCAGTGGAAGGAAAAGGCCCCATGACGGAGAAGCTCCACTCGATAAAGATCAAGATGTCTGGGAAGGAAAGTGGCAGGGGCAGTTCAACCTGCGTTTCATTTCATCTGGGGGGCAGAAATCAAGAAAGAGTTGGGAACCATGCATTGTAATTCTGGCTCTTCCCCCAGCTGTGTGACCTTGGGGACTTAGCTCCTAATTGTCACATCTGTAAAATAGCAGTGAATCTCTCTCTCCCCCCATCTCAAGGCTGCACGAGGCATCAACATTAAAGGAGGAACACAAAAGTGCCCTAGACAGCTAAGCAACTTGGCAACATGATTATACTCTTTGACCCAGTAATCCTCCTTCTGGAAATTTATCCTAAAAGCACAAATGTCAGGAAAATATATATTTTTTGATATATATATCATCTCAGTATTCTTCACAATAGCAAAAATTAAAAACAACTTAAAAGTCTAATAAGTTGGGGAAAAGATAAATATTCTGCTGGATGGAATATTACTGCACCATGAAAAAAGATGGTTATGAAGATGATATGTTAATATAAGAAAATATTTATGGGGCACCTGGGTGGCTCAGTCAGTTGAGCATCCAATTGTTGGTTTCACCTCAGGTCACGATCTCGTGGTTTCGTGGGTTCGAGCCCCACGTCTGGCTCAGCGCTGACAGCATGGAGCCTGCTTGGATTCTCTCTCTCCCTCTCTCTCTCTCTCTCTCTGCCCCTCCCCTTCTCACACTATGTCTGTTTCTCTCAAAATAAATATATAAAACTTAAAAAATATATTTATGATATAATAAGTTAAAATATTGGCACGCACAGTTGGGTTAATCAAACGAAATGATGCATATAAAATGTGTATTGGCACAAGGTCTTGCGTGCACTTAAGTGCTCAGTAAGTTAGCTACCAATTTCACATATAGTATGAGTATAGCAATGTCAATGATTGGAAGGGAAAGGGGGAGGAAGAAAAAGTAAATCACAAATGGATGGTGAAAACACTGAGAGAAAATAAACCAACATGTTAAAATGGACCTCTAGGTGATATACGTCTACCCTTTTTCTCCCCCCAAAGATTGTTTTTCTTTTCTTCTTTTTTTAAATCTTTTTTCCCTGGGGCACGTGGGTGGCTCTGCTCGTTCAGCATGAACTTCAGTTCAGGTCATGATCTCACGATTTGTGGGTTCGAGCCCCATGTCTGGTCTGTGCCGAGAGCTCAGAGCCTGGAGCCTGTTTCAGATTCTGTCTCATTCTTTCTCTGCCCCTCCCCCACTTGTGCTCTGTCTCTCTCTGTCTCTCAAAAATAAATAAATGTAAAAAAAATTGTTTTAATATTTTTTCCCTAAGTTACTCCTCACCCCAGTTACATATGCATACATTTATACTGAATATCGCTTATCTAATGTAAAATGCACAACCAATACTTAGATCTCCTCTCCCATTTCCCCTTCCCTAGGGGCAAATATTTTAATTCTTTTAGCTGTCTGAAGGGATATTTTTCCTCTATATCTCTAAGCAAATTGCTACTTCACGATTTTTCGGTTTGGGGTTTTTAATGAACTCCCACTCTGGAAAATAAAGGCTTCGGTTCCTTCTCCTCCTACCTCTATTACCACATCCTCTCCCATTACACACTAACATTTCCTTTCAATTCACCAACTATATATTAGCAATCATTTAACATAGTAATCATGTTGTAATTTGGGTAAATCAACATTCAAGTGCATGTCCATAGAATGAGTATGTCTGCTAGGAAGAACTGAGCCAAACAGTAAGCTCTTACTTTGCGTAAATTTCTTTTTGTATTTCCCTGAAATAATAATTGTCATTGTCTTCACTTCCTCAGTTTATGTGTTGTCATTAATTCAACTCACTGCCAATTGTTTCTCTTCTTAATACATGTGTTCACACTAAATCATTTCCCACCCGGCCTCTGGGGTTGGGTGGGAAGCCCTGGGTGGAGAGTAATTCAAGCTGAGGCTTGGAGAAGCAGTTTGGGAAGGATGTGGGGAAATTCCGGGCCCTGGCTGTGGGCCCCCCAGGGGTCATATGTCAGAATAGGGAGAAGGGCTATCCTATGCCTCTCCCTCAGGCCTCATCATGAAGAAGGTTTTCAAATTAACAGCACTTAAGGCAACTTAATAAAAGTGATTTCTCAGGCCTACAAAATAATTCATTATGACAAGATGATTCATTCAGATCACACGAAGGATGTTCTGGTGAGGACTGTCTAAGGAAATTAACAAGGAAATGTGTTAGTATACTAATCACAAATGTCTGCCAAATTATATTTTCTGGTAAAATAGTTATTACGGTGATTAGTACTGTCAGTTAAATGACATGAACGACTTTCATCCAACTGTGCCAGCTGTGGGTGCATTCTAAAGGCATCATTCTTCTAGAGCAGAAAGCCATGGGGGGGAATGTGTCAACACACCCAAACCAAAGTCACTCAATTCTATATTTTGAAAAACATATTATGCTATCAGACTAAATCAAGTTTTCTTCTCCAAAAACAAAAGTTTTATAAAAAGTTATTTTCCATGAATAGTGTCACAAATACTCAAGTGTTCTATCAATTTTTGCCATAACTAGAACATTTATGCCCATGATCACAGTATCAATTTTCATTCTTAGGTACTTTTCCTAATCTTATTGATATACTTGAAGTAGGCAAATGTCCTTGACGTGTAATATTTTTATAATATAACCTGAAAATAGTCAGCCAAACTGGGAAATATTACAGAAGAATGTCACTGTCTCTAATATTTCTAAGGTAGCTCAAAGGAGATAAAACATCTTAAAAATGATCACCAAATCTTGGGGCACCTGGGTGGCTCAGTTGGTTAAGCCATCTGACTCTTGGTTTTGGTTCAGGTCATGATCTCGCGGTTCGTGAGTTCGAGCTCTGCGTCAGGCTCCATGCTGGCAGCACAGAGGCTGCTTGTGATTCTCTATCTGCCCCTCCCCTGCTCTCTCTCAAAATAAGTCAATAAACTTTTACAAATAAATAAATAAAATGATCACCAAAACTTTTTTTTTTTTTAATCACCAAATCTTAACTATAGAGAACAAAACTGAGGATTACTGGAGGGGAGGTGGATGGGGGATGGGCTAGATGGGTG
The DNA here is from genome assembly GCF_028018385.1 of Neofelis nebulosa. Lineage (NCBI taxonomy): Eukaryota > Metazoa > Chordata > Mammalia > Carnivora > Felidae > Neofelis > Neofelis nebulosa. The sequence continues at coordinate 44,398,630 of NC_080795.1, read as the reverse complement.
ATGGGTACTAAGGAGGGCAGTTTTGTGATGAGCACTGGGTGTTGTATGAAAGTGATGAATCAAAAAAATTAAAAAAAAAAAAAAAATTGGGGCGCCTGGGTGGCGCAGTCGGTTAAGCGTCCGACTTCAGCCAGGTCATGATCTCGCAGTCCGTGAGTTCGAGCCCCGCGTCAGGCTCTGGGCTGATGGCTCGGAGCCTGGAGCCTGTTTCCGATTCTGTGTCTCCCTCTCTCTCTGCCCCTCCCCCGTTCATGCTCTGTCTCTCTCTGTCCCAAAAATAAATTTAAAACGTTGAAAAAAAATTAAAAAAAAAAAAGAAAGTGATGAATCACTCAGTTCTACACCTGAAACTATAATATTGCACTCTGTGTTAACTAACTGGAATTTAAATAAAAACTTGAGGAAAAAAATCAAAAATAAATAAAATAATCACAAAAAAAAAAGAGAGAAAAGTTTAGTGACACCACATTCATTTTGTATTTATATTAATTAACTGCATTCTGCTTGAATTTTGAAAGGAATGCTTTTGGAGGTAATAGTTTTTTTTTTTTATTTCTCCTTTGTTTTTTAATGTTTATTTACTTATTTTTGAGAGAGAGAGAGAATAAGGGAGGGGCAGAGAGAGGGAAAGAGTTAGAATCCAAAGCAGGCTCCAGGCTCTGACCTGTCAGCCAGAGCCTGACATGGGGCTTGAACCCATGAACTGTGAGATCATGACCTGAGGTGAAGTTGGATGCTTAACCAAATGAGCCACCCAGGTGCTCCTGGAGGTAATAGTTCTTACCTAATAGCCCCAAAGTTCTTTTTTCCTATGCAAGAGAAGAGCACAATCTGTTTTGAAAGGCAGGGCAGAGATCGTATGACCTTGAAGACAACACCCATAATGTGGCGGGTTCGAGTCCTGATTCCTGTACTCACTAGCCTGATTAAGCCTTTTTTGTGCCTCAGTTTCACCACCTGTAAAATGGGAACAGTATCAGCAGAGTCGTTGTGAGGACTCCATGCATCACATTGCTAGTGGAAAGCACCGGCACAGTGACCAGCACCACTGAGTGACAGTCCATGCTAGCCGTCACCGGTATCATACCTCACTTGATGGCCCTAGAAAGGAAGACATTATGGTGGGCAAACAGACACGTAAGGTAATTTCATTCATTCTAGTATCGGTACCTTTCTGTAAGCTTATTCAGAAAAAAAGAGATCGAAGTAAAAAACTGAAAAGGTTGGAAAATAAATGGTAATTTCAAACCACCTCTCAGGGAATACAGCAATGAAGTCTACAGTTGCCACAAACACTTCCTCTCAGGCACCAGACTGCATATCCTTCAGAATGTTTTTATCCCCAGCCGCTGAGGGAAGTAGGATTTTTGGATCTGTTTGACCTTCCTCCTCTTCAGCTGGAACAGTGCATTCCAGACTGTTCTGATGTTGGATGTGAATCTTGATTTCACCGTTTATTCAACTGTACAATCTAGACAAGCTCCTAACCTCTCTAGACCTCAGTTTCCTTATCTGTAAAATGGGAATATGAGAGCTGCCTTTCAGGCCTCTTTGGAGAATTGACTGAGGTGATAATATGCGTATTCCCCAATGTACTGTGTAATGTGAGAAGGTACTCAGTAAACTGGGGGGAGCAGCATACAGCTAGGCAGGTACGGGTTTCTCACTGCACAGGGCATTCTGCTGAGAGGGAGAGAAAGAGAGAGAGAGAGAGAGCTCAACTCCAGCCTCTGTACACCTGCAGGCTGCAAGGCTGCATGTGTCAGGGGTGGGGAGGGCATCTTTTTCTAATTTCACAAAGGTCCTGTGTGGTCTAGCGGTGGCCCCTGTCAAATAAATTACAGCTAACTGAGCAACAGAAAGAATGAACGTCAACATTAAAGAGCTTGGATAAATAGTCCCCTAAACACTATAAAACTGTCAATGTTGACCTACAGAATTGTGTTGTTACCATGGTAAGTTTTAAAATGTGATTACTGATTGGGGTGTCTGGGTGGCTCAGTCGGTTGGGCGTCCGACTTCAGCTCAGGTCATGAGTTCAAGCCCCGCGTCAGGCTCTGTGCTGAGAGCTCAGAGCGTGGAGCCTGCTTTGGATTCTGTGTCTCCCTCTCTGCCCCTCCCCTGCTCATGCTCTGTCTCTGTCTCAAAAATAAGATAAAAACATTAAAAAAAATTTTTTTAATGTGATTATTGATCAATAATGTGATAGTATTCATAATGTCAGGCAGGACTTGCCTGGCATTAATAAAGTCCACCGGCAGCTTTTTATAAATAAATCTCTTTCATTCTGTTTGTTGGCTTTGATTTCACTTATTCACTGAATTCAAGTATTCGAGTGCCTAATATGCCTCTTCTGAGCTGAGCAGTTTACAGCAGTTGACAAGGAAGATCTGGTCCCTTCCATCCTTAAGTTTATTGTCAGAAAAAAAAAAGTTTACTGTCTGCATGGAAATTAAAATAATGGCTACTTCCCTCACTAAGTACGACTTGGTACCTATGCCTTACCTCTCACCCAAGAATCTCCACATGCTCTGTCTGTGTGGTTTTGTGAATCCCAGATATACCTCCTTGAGGTAGAAGAAGGTACTACATCATTTCTTCTAGCACTCTAACTTGAAGCAGTGAGATTTTTTTGGTCCACACACAGAAGACATTCTGTGCCTAATCTGTATTACTATATAATAAATATTGTGGAGAGATGCATTGTTTCCACATCCAAAGTTGTTTAAAGATGTGTCTGTTTTCTGAACCCTACATTTTATCAAATCATACACTGCTCTGGGCCTAATCCTTTGGTGCTCATTATCTCTCTTGATTCTGTTGTAAGTTGATCCATGCACAAATTTGTTGTGACAGCTGAACTAACAGAACCCTGGTTGTAAGCACCGTTGTGATAGGCACACAAAGAAGTTAAATACTAGGCAACATTACAGAAGGGATTAGAACTAGAGCTAACATACCTGAAATTCACATTACAATGGAAGCTTTTCAACTCCGTTCATTACCCTAATCAGAAATGAAAAGTTTCTACCCAGCGAGGAGAAAAACTTGAGGTCAATATTTCCTATCCCATGGCTATGACCCATCAGGCATCCCAGAGACCTCACTGGTTTGTCTGCTGGGTTTTCTAGAGAATCAATGAGAATGGCGGGGGCGGGGGGGGGGGGGGTGGTTCCCTGGTATTTTCCCTTGCTGCCACCATTTCTAGGTTCCTGCAGCTTTTGGGCTTTGGGAACCCAGATGCCACATGAGTCAGCCCCAAGGGAAGAGTCTACTCATCTTCTTTCCCATTTTCTCCTCACTTTCATCGTATCATTTATCCAACAAACATTTGTGGAGCTATTCTAGATGTGTCTGTGCTCTTCCCTCACTAAAGTATGTAAAAACACTTTCCTCACGGGCCGTGGCACAAATGCTAAGCCCCAAGGGCGCGTTCTGTCAGTCAGTAGATGTTGGCAGGGCATTCATGTTGAAGAGAGATGAACTTAAGCAATACCCCATGTAACTGAAGTGTGAAACCATCAGGCAAAAAAAAATCCTAGAGATGGTAAATAAAAATCGGAAAAGCCATATTTTTTTAAAATAATTTTTTAAATGTTATTTATTTATCTATTTATTTTGAGAGAAAGAGCATGGGCAGGGAAGGGGCAGAGAGAATCCCAAGCAGGCTCAGCACTGTCAGTGCAGAGCCCAACGTGGGGCTCGAACTCACGAACCATGAGATCATGACCTGAGCCAAAATCAAGAGTTGGATGCCTAACCAACTGAGCCCCACCCAGGCACCCATGAAGCTTCTTTTTTTTTTTTTTAATGTTTATTTATATTTGAGAGAGAGAGAGAGGGAGAGAGCACGTGAGCAACAGAGGGACAGAGGGAGAGGGAGACAGAGAATTTGTCAACACAGCCTGATGCAGGGCTCGAACCCATGAACAGTGAGATCGTGACCTGAGCTAAAGTCTGATGTTTAACTGACTGAGCCACCAGGCACCCTGAACAAGCCATCTTTTTTTTTTTTTTTTTTCAACGTTTTTTATTTATTTTTGGGACAGAGAGAGACAGAGCATGAACGGGGGAGGGGCAGAGAGAGAGGGAGACACAGAATCGGAAACAGGCTCCAGGCTCCGAGCCATCAGCCCAGAGCCTGACGCGGGGCTCGAACTCACGGACCGCGAGATCGTGACCTGGCTGAAGTCGGACGCTTAACCGACTGCGCCACCCAGGCGCCCACAAGCCATCTTTTTTAATAGAACTACCTGGTTTGATACATTTAAACTTAGTTTTGACCATCACAAAGTAAATTTGATAAAATATGAAGGTAAACCTAATGTGGAAATTTAACTATAAAGAAACAAGAACATGTAGTTGGAGAGACACTTCTGGAACACTTGATGAGCATACATGGAGATGTAGGGCCTGAAGAGGGGGAAGGCTGATATCTAAAAGCTACAGAGCCAAGTAATGACAAATAGTTACCTCCTTCAGAAAAGATTTTCCAATTTCATTTTATTTCTTTTAGACTCCTAGAAAATAGACTCTTACTTCAAAGAAGCTGTTGCAGAAAACATCACTTTTGAAATTATCAACAGTATTCACCACTAAAAAAAGACAGCTTCATTGACTGATGGTCATTACTGGCACACGGGGATCCAACATTTGGGCAGAAATCGAGTCTACGAAATCAAAGGCCTCTCGATGAGCAAGGACGAGGAGGGAGAAAGTGAAGATCATGTCTCTAACAGGCATAAGTTGCGACACTTCACCAACCTGAACAGGCCTTGTGGCTGATGTTTATTGAGGCATCTTGCCTAGAGCTTTTTGTGGATTATCTCGCTCAATCTTCCTAAAAACTCCACAAGGTAAGTCGGTTAAGCATCCGACTTCAGCACAGGTCATGATCTCACAGTTCATGGATTCGAGCCCCAGGTCAGGCTCTGTGCTGACAACTCAGAGTTTGGATGGATCCTGCTTCAGATTCTGTGTCTCTCTTCCTGCTCCTCCCCTGCTCTCTCCCTCTCTCTCTCTCAAAGATAAATAAACATTAAAAAAAAATTAAAAAAATTTTTAACTCTAAGATTTCAGTAAGACTAGAGTATAAAACAAAAATCTACGTTCGCCCTTCTTCAAGCTTCAGAATCTTAGAAAAGCTTACAAGGCAGTAATAAGTCACACTGAGAACTTGTACCCTTGATATGATGTGATGTGAAGGGCACTTTACCTCTGTGGTCTTCCTCCCAAAACCCACAAGCCTAGGAGCATCATAAGAAAAGCAATAGATAAATCCCAATTGAGGGATGGTCTACAAAATACCTGACCAGTACTCAAAACTGTCAAGGTCATCGAAAACAAGTCTGAAAAACTGTCATAGTCAAGAGGGGTCTAAGGAAACACAACAACTAACTGTAGTGTGGAATCCTGAATGGGACTCTAGAACAGAAATAGGACATTAGAGAAAAACTGAGGAAATCTGAATAAAGCATGGACTTAGGTAAATAATAATGTATCAGTGGGGCGCCTGGGTGGCTCAGTCGGTTAAGTGTCCAACTTCAGCTCAGGTCACCATCTCATGGTTTGTGAGTTCGAGCCCTGCATCGGGTTCTGTGCTGACAGCTCAGAGCCTGAAGCCTGTTTCAAATTCTGTCTCTCTCTCTCTCTTTGCCCCTCCCCCACTCGTGCTCTGTTTCTCTGTCTCAAAAATAAATAAAAACCTTAAAACAATTTTTTAAAATAATAATGTATCAGCATTGGTTCATCCATTGTGACAAGCCTGCCCTACTCATGCAAGATGTTAGTAATAAGGGAAAGTGGGTATGGGGGGACATGAGAACTCTCTGCACTACTTTCATGAATTTTCTGTAAATCTAAAACTTTTCTAAAATAAAAGTTTTTTTTTAATATAGCAGCAAAAGTACAAGAGCATGTAACCTAGCAATATAACATCTGCTAGCTTTAGAAAAACCGTTTCATAAACTTGGATCATTCCCATTCCACTTTTATGATTTTTTGCTATTTTTGTACCACTTGTGCTACTACTAACTTAATAGTTTTTTTAAAGACAATTTTTTAAAGATTTTTTCAAATGTTTATTTATTTTTGAGAGAGAGAAAGAGATAGAGAATGAGCCGAGGAGGGGCAGAGAGAGAGGGAGAATCTGAAGCAGGCTCCAGGCTCTGAGCTGTCAGCACAGAGCCTGACGCAGGGCTCGAACCCACAAACCGCGAGATCATGACCTGAACTGAAGTCGTACACTTAACCGACTGAGCCACCAGGTGCCCTTATTACTAACTTAATATTTTTAACAGTTCCTTTCCTTTTACAAATTTACCAAAACGAAAATGTCAGGAAATCAACAAACTCCAGGATTTAGAACTTGATCTTGAGGAAAAAAAACAAAACTTGATCTTGGAAAAGCAATACAAAAAAAATTGAGATTTACTAAAATTGATGTTAATGACAGGCAATTTTTATTGAGGACTTACTAGGCAATATTCTAGGTAGGGGTCAGCAATTTTTTTTTTCTGTAAAGGGACAGACAGTAAATGTTTTCAGCTTTGCTGGATTGGGGTCATTATTGCAACTACTCAACTCTGTCACCATGGTAAGAAAGCAGTCAAATGACATGTAAATGAATAGACATAATTGTGTTCCTATAAAACTTCATTTACGAAAACAAGTGGTGGGCTGGATTTGGCCAGCAGGCAAGTTTGTCAATCCTTATTCTAAGTACTATTTAGGCTACCTCTAAGTGCTTTGTATGTATTAACTGATTTTATTCCTTAGAACAAGTCTATGAAATAGGTACTATTGTTAATTCCATTTTACAGATGAAGTCATTGAGGCACAAGGAGATTGAGTGGCTCAAAGTTATACCACTAATAATATATACCACTAATAAGTTATCATGAACCAGGATTTGAAGCCAGTCTAACTCCAGACCCACATTCTTAATCAGCACTCTATACGGTCTCCCATATGCTGAAATTTACACACACACACACACACACACACACACACACACAAACACACTCATGTTCAAATCCTCTCATAACCATCTAGTCTATAGAGGCTACTACTCCACTGCAAAGGAAAAGGAAATTAGCCAAAAGAAACTATGTTGTTCCTATCAGTCTTAGGAAAATGGAAATGGTAAGAATAGCTCCCCTCCCCAAAATCAACTAAAGGGAAAAGGAGAAAGAGTTCCTTATCACTATCAATAACAGCAAGGTCCCTCCCTGCCCAGCTGCCTTAAGGGCTGGAAGAAATGCTGGCACACTGAAACTCATTCTCACAGGCTGGGGGACTCTGATACATGCAACACAGGGACAAATATATTGCTGTCACCATCAACAGAACTAGAGGAGTATTTAGGTGGGCAAGGCTGAGAACGTAACAACGACAGATCAATCAGGGCTGTCTGCAAAGCGTGGAATGTTCTCATCTTGCAGGGACCCTTTAAGAGGAAGTTTTAAAGGCAAGCCTCTGAAGAAAACATTTTCACTCAGTGTAAGGAAAAATATATTACAGGCTTGAGAAAGTATTGTCACCACACGGGAAAATCCTGATGAGGGGAACAGACTATTAATTGATAGTCAAAAACAAACAAACAAACAAAAAAACCTTGGTTTGATGCTACATCCAAGGAAGTGGATGTCAAGGACACTTCTTTTAGTGGAGAGGAGACAGGTCCGTCACTGAGAGAGGGGGTCTGGGAAAGGGGGTACCTAGGGGCGAGGCAAAAGGAACAGCTACAAAGAAGCCAGGAAATACTAGGGGTTCAGGTCATAGAGAAGGCTTGTTGAGTGGCCTCTTGAACATGAGTCATTTCCATCTTTGGCTTATGAGGTCATGTTCATTTTATATCTATCTTGGATGGTGTTAATTCGTGCTGTTTTGATGTCTGCTTTGTCATGTTCTACACTGTTCTACACTGTCATGGCTACAGAGTACATTGTTTATAAATGAAATGTGAGTTTTGGTGACCCTACAGTAGATCGATAGGGCAGGGGTGCCATTTTGCTGTCTACGGATGCTTCTTGATCTTCTTGCATCTTGACTTTTCTACTTAATGTACATTTGGACACTCCATTTATCTAAACTAGCCTGATATAATGTGCTCATCTCAAGCAAGTTTTCAGAGCCATACAGATTTGAATGTCAAGCAGTGTTCAGTATGAATGAAGAACATGTTATTGGGTCTTGAGTTCTTTTGTCTCATTAGAGAAGCCAGGACAGAGGAGCAGCCATAAGGAACTGTTGAGTATGTAGTCTTGAGAAAAGAGGGTCATCCCTCCTAGGTGTGGGACTCCAGCCACCCAGTCACCACAGCCCAGCCCAGTTATCCTGGGGACCCACAGATCCTTGGGTCCTTCCATGGGGAAGAAAGTGATGTCAGCTGAAGTTGCCCCTACAACACAGGCTGCCCTTTCTTTTCCTTGCCTTTTTCCAATGACCACTCCTTGTTTCTGAGCACACTGGCATCGCCTGGCCTATTTCGTTTACCTTCATAAAGTAATTCCCATGGGTGTTTAGCTGTTTAACACAATGTGGTTTTTCTTTTCAATCTTAATCTTTAAAGGGCAAACCTCTGACACCCTTGAATATATACAAAAGAATGAACTCCAGAACCTGATGTAAACTCCCAAGGAGGGGTTCAAAGAACATGAACAACAGCAACATCCCTGGGAATGTAAAGAAGCTTCTTTTTGTTTTTAACGTTTATTTATTTTTGAGAGAGAGAGAGAGAAAATGAATGAGTGGTATACAGGGCTTGAACCCATGAACCCCGAGACCATGACCTGAGCTGAAGTTGGACGGTTAACTGACTGAGCCACCCAGGCTGTAAAGAAGCTTCTGAGGTCATTTTGATACTTCCCAGACATTAACACTCACCTGGAGAGCTATATTCTGGTATTTTGCTTAAAAAAATTACCTAGAACTACATGCAGTTAAACACACCAGCTTTTGAAGCCTGGCCAAGTTTGATGCTTTTATCAGTTTTGGTGAGCCTTTCAGTAACCCCCCACAAGTGTTAGGTTTTTATTTTAAACTTGATGTTATAAAACATTAACACAGAAGTGAAACTGTGGATAATACCTGGGACATGTGGCAACCTTACAGGAACATGAATTAAAAGAACACAATAAAGCTTTGTTTTGCTGTGTTGACCTTCTCCTGCCTGATTAGGAGACCCTCTTCACAACCTATTCTCTTCCCAAGCCCACCTCAACCAATGTTTCCTTCCAGTTTCTGTTATTACCTGGGTCCTGATTCCTACTCTCCCTCTGCCTTTTTTTTTTTAAATCATTTACTGTCAAGTTAGCTAACCACACAGCGTATACAGTGTGCCCTTGGCTTTGAGAGTAGATTCCCATGATTCATCGCTTACACACAACAGCCAGTGCTCATCCTAGCAAGTGCCCTCCTCAATGCCCATCACCCATTTTCCCTTCTCCCCCACCCCTGCCATCAACCCTCAGTTGTTCTCTGTATTTAAGAGTCTCTTATAGTTTGCCTCCCTCTCTGTTTGAAACTATTTTTTCCTTTCCCTTTCCCCAACGTCTTCTGTTCAGTTTCTCAAGATCCACATATGAGTGAAAACATACGATATCGGTCTTTCTCTGACTGACTTATTTCACTTCACATAATACCCTCCAGTTCCATCCACAGTGTTGAAAATGGCAAGATTTAATTCTTTCTCATTGCTGAGCAGGATTCCATTGTATCTACAAACCACATCTTCTTTATCTATTCATCAGTTGATGGACATTTGGGTTCTTTCCATCATTTGCCTGTTGTTGAAATCCCTGTGCTTTTCTAAATAGGACTTCTCACTCCCCTGAGTCCCCATCTCTGTCAATCCACCCATTCTCCCATCCACCCACCAAACAAATATGGATTGTGTTTTTCCTACAGGGAAGGCCATACAATGAGTTATCGCAGAAGTGGACTAGACTCCAGATGGAACTGGACTGTGAAAAGAGTAGCAGCTTCTGAGTCACACACACTGGGCTTCAGCCCTATCACTTGCTAGCTCTGAGATCTCGGACAAGCTATTTATCCCCATGAAGCTGTAGTTTCCTAGCTGCATTTGGTGATACAGATGTTTGCTTCAGAAGGCTCTTGTGGAGATTAAATGAGATCACAGTCCAAAGTATCTGGAACCAAGGGGAGCTCCTGCTTTGTCTCCTGACTTCTTCACACCCATGTTTTGATGTGGCTGCACTAATCTCGAAAGTCCTTCAATTTTATAAGAAACTTACTGAAATGTTTCAAAAAAAATTGTTTTTTTGTAATGTTATCTTTGAGAGAGAGAGACAGAGAAGAGTGTGAGCAGGGGAGGGGCAGAGACAGAGAAGGAGACACAGAATCCAAAGCAGGCTCCAGGCTCTGAGACGTCAGCACAGAGCCTGATGTGGGGCTCAGACTCACGAACAGCTAGATCATGACCTGAGCCGAAATTGGAGGCTCAACCGACTAAGCTACCCAGGCGCCCCTTTTATTTTTTAGTTTTCTTTAAATGTTTATTTATTTTTGAGAGACAGAGTGTGTGTGTGTGTGTGTGTGTGTGTGTGTGTGTGTGTGTGCGCAAGGGAGGGGCAGAGAGAGAGAGAGAGAGAACTATACTGTTGAGGAGAGTGTAAACTGGTACAAGTCTTATGGAAGGCATTTAGGCAGATATCCGTCAAAATCATAAATGCACATACCCTTTAATCCAATAATGCCACTTCTGGGAAATTGTTCTACAGCTGTGCTTGAACACATTCAAAATGATGCATATATAAAGGAATTCGTTGCAGCCTTGTTTGCACTAGAAAAAATTGGAAGCAAACCAAAAGCCTATCAATAGGGGACTGGTTAAACAAATCACACGATGGATTATTAAGCAAGGATAAAAAAGGAGAAAGACGTTCTCTATATATCAAGATAGAAAGATGTCCGTCTTGTTAGGTGAAAAGAACAAGGTGAAGAACGGTGGGTATGATACATTTTATAATGAAGATTAGAGAGGGAAACAATATTTACAATGTATAAGGAAACTTTAGAAAAATTTAAAAAACCCCACCTAATAAAAGTATTTACCCATGGGTGTGATTGGAACTAAGTAGCTGGTGCAAACAGGACCGGAGGTATACTTTTCACAGCATGCATTTTTCAACTGTTTGCAAATTTTTGAACCACTCAAGCAATTCCCTCTTTGTTAAAAAGTTTATTTATTTATTTTTGAGAGAGAAAGAGCAGAGCAGAGAGAGACGGAATCCCAAGGAGGCTCTGCACTGTCAGCGCAGAGCCTGACATGGGGCTTGAACCCATAAACTGTGAGATCCAGACCTAAGCCGAAATCTAGGCCTGGACGCCCAATCCTTTGAGCCACCCAGGCGCCCCCATGTATGCAATTCTTATGTTCCATTTTAATTAGCTGTATGTAATAACCACCCTACAACAAAAACTTGCCAAACATCCTCTGTATGCCAGGCTCTAGAGGGGACACAAAGACATACAAGACTCGGTTCCTACTTCTAGCATTTTCAAGAAAGAAACCCCATTTATATAACATCTGCATGCAAGGAAAGTCCATTAAAATGAGTTTTGGGGCACCTGAGTGGCTCAGTTGGTTAAGCGTCTGACTTCAGCTCAGGTCATGATCTCACGGTTCGTGAGTTCGAGCCACGCTTCTGGCTCTGTGCTGATAGCTCGGAGCCTGGAGCCTGCTTCGGATTCTGTGTCTCCCTCTCTTTCTACCCCTTGCCCACTCACACTCTGTCTCTCTCTCTCTCTCAAAGATAAACATTAAAAAAAATTTTTTAATGAGTTTTAATCTTGATGTTTATTCTTCAATTACAAAGAAAAAATGTCTGCTTAGGACTGAAATGTCACTATGTGAAAATATTGGTTGAAGGCTGAAGGTATCTCCACAGAACAAAGAACAATTCACATAACAGCATGAAATTCAAGCCTCATTCTATTGCCTAGGTATCATGGACTCCAAGCAGCTAACAAGAGTTCAGGTGAGAATAAACAAATGATTATAGCTGTCGGTGAAAATGTACACATTAACCTAGCAATGAATTTGTCAATAATTACCATCTATTTACTTTGTCAATGCTGGTGCTTAAGCTATAAGATCTCAGGAAGAAAGTCTGCCAGAAACGGGTGGCGATTTATATTAGGAAAGAGAAAAGCAATAATTGTGCATGTACACAGAAGGCTGGCAGGGAGGAAGGTTCGGATACAAAGACCTAGACACCTGTGGGTCCATTAGTCTGTAAAATCAACAAAACCTTTGTGTTCAGACTCCATCAGATCCGTGGGGCTCTGAAAAGAACAGCAATTATGAATAGAATATTGCCCTAATAATTAGAATTTACTTCCACAAACATAAGAAATTCCACTCAATCTGTCTAATAGTCCTTCTGGAAAGAAAAGCCTCTTTCCTCGCACATTTTAAGGCATTGAGTAAAAATCTATGCGTACCATGTACCAGGCCCTGCTCTACACTTTGAGTAGCACTGGGTAGTTAGTTGACTATCCACCTTTGTCCTGATCCCTCCACACCTCTTTCCCTAGTCAGTCATCTGGTGTCTGTTGGGTCAGAACAAATGCATCTGTGTGATCGGTAGAATGGATTTTCCTATTCAGCCTAACAGCAACCTAACCAAGTAGCTGCTACCTGATTTAAACTTAAGCCCAGGGGCGCCTGGGTGGCGCAGTCGGTTAAGCGTCTGACTTCAGCCAGGTCATGATCTCGCGGTCCGTGAGTTCGAGCCCCGCGTCAGGCTCTGGGCTGACGGCTCAGAGCCTGGAGCCTGTTTCCGATTCTGTGTCTCCCTCTCTCTCTGCCCCTCCCCCGTTCATGCTCTGTCTCTCTCTGTCCCAAAAATAAATAAAAAACGTTGAAAAAAAAATTAAAAAAAAAAAATAAACTTAAGCCCAGAAAATAAACAGCTTCATATTTTAATGCTATAGGATTTTAGAGCTATAAGAGATCTCAGAGGTAACCTACGCCAACCCATTATTTAATGATTCTTTTGCTTATAGGCTAACACTGCATCATGTACAACAGTTCTTAAGCCAGTTACAGAAAATTAAGTTGGGCAGAACTGTCAACACAAATCCAGTTTACAGGCTAGTTCATATATTTTAACATCAACCCATAGGGTTTTAAGGTTGATATTGTGATGGGTGCCTGGGTGGCTTAGTTGATTAAGCATCCGACTTTGGCACAGGTCATGATCTCCTGGTTCATGAGTTCAAGCGCTACATCTGGCTATTTGCTGTCCACGCAGAGCCCACTTTGGATCCTCTGTCTTCCCCCGTCTACTCCTCCCGCATGCCTTCTCTCTCTCTCTCAAAAAGTAAATAAACATTAAAAAAAATTTTTTAAAGGTTGATACTGTAAATTTAAAGAATCTCTGGCATGATAGGAAGATTATCTGTATCTCTATGGGAGGACACTGGTAGTTTCTCTACGTCTATGTACATCTAAGGTTAGGGGCACCTGGGTGGCTCAGTCCACTGACTGAGTCCAGCTCTTAGGTTCAGCTCAGGTCATGATCTCATGGTTCATGGGTTTGAGTCCCACATTGGGCTCTGCGCTGGCAGTACGGAGCCTGCTTGGGATTCTCTCTTCCTCCCTCTCTCTCTGCCCCTTCCCTGCTCTCTCTCTCTCTCAAAATAAATACATAAACATTAAAAAAAAAAACCTCTAGGGTTAAACAAATGTCCCCCAAATATTTATAGTTTATAGTTGGAAGTAATATATATAAGCTTCATATTTTACCAACTTATCTAGGGGTAAACAAATATGTATTAAAATACGTATATTATATATTAATATCCAATAAATTTATAAGTTATATATCACATCTGTATAATATATTACAATACATATCTTATTTAGGGATTATAATATTGTGATTATATTATTAAATTTATTAAATTATAATGCTCTATTACATTTTATTGTATTTCTTTTGTTGTTTGCATAGTGGATGAACACACCTCTAATGGGGATCCAGGGTGATCTGAAATTTAAATCAGATTTAAATCGGGGTGCCCGGGTGGGTCAGTCAGTTAAGTATCTGACTTCCGTCAGGTCATGATCTCACTGTTGGTGAGTTCAAGCCCCATTTCAGGCTCTGTGAGGAAAGCTAGGAGCCTGGAGCCTGGAGCCTGCTTTGGATTCTGTGTCTCCCTCTCTCTCTGCCCCTTCCCTGCTCACACGCTGTCTGTCTGTCTGTCTGTCTCTCTCTCTCTCAAAAATAAATAAACATTAAAAAAAATAAAATAAATAAAATAAATCAGATTTAAATCTAGTTATCACAGGTGGTTTAAAGAGAAAGAAGTCAAGCTCTGGAATCAGAGTACCTGAATTCAAAGCCTAGCTCTGACTTTTAAGAGTAGATAATTTGCCCAAGGTCACAGGGCTCCTTATGTGTGAAATGGAGATGATCATAATACTTAGTCATAGTATTGTCTTAAAGATTAAATGGCGCCTGGGTGGCTCAGTCGGTTAAGCGTCCAGCTTCGGCTCAGGTCATGATCTCACAGTCCATGAGTTCGAGCCCCGCGTCGGGCTCTGTGCTGATGGCTTAGAGCCTGGAGCCTGTTTCAGATTCTGTGTCTCCCTCTCTCTCTGACCCTCACCTGTTCATGCTCTGTCTCTCTCTGTCTCAAAAATAAATAAACATTAAAAAAAAATTAAAAAAAAAAGATTAAATGAAGTAATTCATTCAACAACTATGCGCCAAATATTGTTAGGCACCAGGGGTACAGTGAGTAAATGCATATACAGGACATTTAATATACTTAGATTTTTTCATCTAAAAGCTCATACCCACAGACTTAGGATTATATATAGGATTTAAAGAAGTTTTGAGCTGCAGAAACAGGAATGAATTATTTATTGAGCCTCCAAGATCATGGATCAGCACTGAAATGCTGATGAACACACAATAGTATCCAATTACAAGAGAGTATTGTGTGATTGGGCATCAAAAGCAAAATGCACCTGTTGACTGATTTAATACGTGCATTGAGCAGTTTATGTAGCGTATTAATTAATTTTCAATGCACTGAAACTGGTTGTCAGGCGTTTAAATATTTCTTTCAGAACAACATCTGTGAAAACTTAGAACGATGAAAGCATGAATAAAAAATGAAAAGGTGTGACTTATGTAGACAGTTATTAATACTGGTGATAAAGTTTTTTTTTTTTTAAACTTTGTTCATTATTTTTTGAGAGGATTAAAAACCCTTTCCCCCTATTGGATACTTTTGCCCTTCCCTAAGAGTAACATTCCCCTCAGTAATGTTTTTATCAAAAAAAAAAATCTATGACGATTTAGTTCTCTGCTTTTTAAATCAGTATGTTACTCCTAGGATATCTGGGACCATGGAGGGGGATGAGAAAAACCAAATATGGTGTACCTTTCCTGAAGCATCAATTTTCCTCAATTTTTCATATTGAAACCAACAAGGATTTATCATGGAGCAGGATGCAAAATCCACCTGACTTCATAAAATAAAATGAAACGTTAAAGAAATTGCTCCTTGTACTAGCCTCTAATTAATCAATTAACTAACTTTTTGCACTGGCCTCTTGAGAGCATATTTGGGGTACAGAGGCTTTCTTTTCTTTAGGAGAAAGGTCAGCAACTATTGTACACAAGGAATGGATATTTCTTCACTTTGCATTGTCAGAGACAAAGGGTTTGGAATCACACTTAAACATGGCTTTAATTACTTTGCTTATTTCTAAACTTTTTATTGCTTTCTGTTATCTACTGAAATTAAAAATAAATTATCACATACCACGAAAATGAATTCAACGCAACATACTTCTAACTAGGACACGGTGTCTCAACTCTGAAACAGCATTCACGAAAACCCTGTGCTACTACAAAATCAGGGAGAAAGACATTTCTGTGTTATTGGAATAACACAAGATGCTAAAAGAAGACCTGTGGAAAAGAATGAACTTGAGTGCAAAATTTCCCCTACAGTTAGCCTTGAATATGACTGCAAACTAATTTGAAGGAATTTACTTAACCTTCGAAGCTTTATCCAAAATGTCAGCCATTCAAAATCTAAGAAGTGTTTATAAAACCCATTCTCTAGTTCATTAATCTGCTTACTCTTTTCACAGGATTTACCACGGTCAGAAACGTATCTTAATCATTCGTTTAACTTGTTTATTGCCTGTCTCTTCTATCCCTGACCCTCAAAAGTAGGGTCACTTGTATCTCCAGCATCTAGCCAGGCACCTGGCTATCACATAATAGACGCTCAAAATATATTTGTTGAATTTCGGTGATGACCGCTTTATATGGCACGCATATTCGTCAAGAAACACTGAAGCGAAGGGCAGGGGAAGTGTATCTGACCTCTTCAAAAGTGCAGGATCCTACTTGATGGAGTGAATGTCCATCTGTGCTCTCCGCATCCGTTACCATCTCTGATGCTGAAATGCTGACGGAAGGGCAAGGTCTTGGTAGAAAAACGGGGATCACGTTTCTCCTTAGGACCAGAAACTAATGGTTCCCAGGGAATTTGCAGCTTTATATGATCTGAAAGTTCGTACTTTTAGGAGATTAAATAGCACTTCTTGTAAGGGCAGGAAATTACTCATCTGTTTAAGGGAACCCCCGGCCAAGCGCAGTAGGGGTTTAACGCCACCTCCCCGCTCGCCCCGCGGATAACCCCGGGCCCGGCCCTCGGCCTTCCGCGTCCGGCAGCGCGCGCGGCTGGGGCGCACCGGGACCTCCACGCCGCAGCTCCAGCACCCGCGCTCCGGGGTTCGGGAGGGAGGGGCGCTCTGCCCTGGGTTCCACTCCCGTCCTCAGCGAGCAGCCCGCCCCCTGCCGGGCGGGTCGCACCTTTCGGAACCCTAGGGAGCAAGGCGACCCCGAGGCCCGGGCGAGGGTGGAGCCGGGTCCCCTGCTCACCGCTGCGGAGCCTGTTGCCGTCGCCGGCCTTGTTGACGGCGCTGCTGGAGCAGCCCATTGCGGGCAGAAGGGCGGCCTTGTGGGTGAGCGCAGCCACCTGTCCCAGCCTGGCGCGAGCGTCGGCCAGGAGCTCGGATCCCGCGCAAACTGCACCGGCGACGCAGAAGCTTCTCCGGCGGCTGCCCCGGCTCTGGCGGGGGCAGAGCGCAAGCGCACAGCGGAGCGCCGGGGTGCCGGGCGCACCTGCGAGGGAAGGTTGCCGCCGGGAGGTGGAAGGGGCCAGGGGGCCGGACAGGCGGGAACGAGGAAGCAGAAGACAGGAACAGGGAGCCCGGTTGGCAGGAGGTGGAGGGTGGGGTCAAGGAGGAGAGGAAAAAAGACTCAGAGAGGCATAGGGAGGATGCCCCGGAGAAAGAACGAAGGACTGGGAGGGCTCATCTGAATCATCACTAAATAGCTGGGGCGGGGGGAGGAGGCGATTGTGGCCCGTGGCTATTGATTGGTAGACCAGCTTTGGATGGCAGATCTGTTCTTACATAACAGCAGTTGTGTTACCACAAGGAAGTTTGCTGTTAATACTATTTAATCCACCTCATATTCAACGTTGGCCAATTGTCCAATCCAGGACCACACGTTACATTTAGTTGTCATGCCTCTTTAGTTTGCTTTAATGTTTATTTACTTCTGAGAGAGAGAGACGGAGTGTGAGCAGGGGAAGGGCAGGGAGAGAGGGAGACACAGAATCTGAAGCAGGCTCCAGGCCCTGAGCTGTCAGCACAGAGCCTACGTGGGGCTCGAACCCATGAACCGTGAGATCATGAACTGAGCTGAAGTCAGATGCTTAACGGGCTGAGTCACCCAGGTGCCCCTAGTTTGCTTTAATCTGATGTAGTTCCCCAGTCTTTGTCTTTCATGACCTTGACATTTTTTAAGAGAACAGGCCATTTATTTTGTAGAATATTTCTCAATTTGGATTTGTCTGATGTTTCCTTATGACTGTTTTCAGGCAATGCAGTTTGGGCTGGAATACAAGATGTTATGTCGTAACATAGGCACATGATGTCCCCTTGCTGGTGATGTTAACTTTGATTAGTTAGGGTAGTGTTTGCCAGGTTTGCCGCCAAAAAGTTACGATTTTACTCTTCATAATTTATGGGGAAAGACTTTAAGACTCATACCCTGTATCTCATCAAACTTTTATCTGCTACTGTTAGCATACATTAACATTCCTGCTGGGATCAGTTATTACTATGATGGCTATCAGATGGTGATTTTCTTTTTTTAACGTTTATTTATTTTTGAGACAGAGAGACAGAGCATGAATGGGGGAGGGGCAGAGAGAGAGGGAGGCACAGAATCTGAAACAGGCTCCAGGCTCTGGGCTGTCAGCACAGAGCCCGATGCAGGGCTTGAACTTACCAACTGTAAGATCATGACCTGAGCCGAAGTCGGACGCTTAACCGACTGAGCCACCCAGGCACCCTATAATTGCCTCTTCTTATAAGGATACCAGTCATGTTGGATTAGGGCCCACCCATATGACCTCATTTTGCCTTAATTACCTCTTTAAAGGGCCTGTCGCCAAAAGAGCCATATTATAAAGTTTAGGAATTCAACATATGAATGAGGGATCACGATTCAGACCATAACACCATCATTACTGATTTGGATGCTCAAATTGCCTGAAATTTGGCATATTTCCTTACACGGGCCATAGGGGTACACAGCTATGGTCTTTACAGTGTATTTAGAGGTCTCCCTCCCTTCTCCTCCCCTTCCTGCTCCCTTCTCTTCTCACTTTTCCCCTCTTTCTTTCCTTCCTGCAGTGCAGGCCCAACAAAGCCTAGGCCACCCCAGCAATCAATTCACAAATCCCTTCCAGTGAGGAGAAGACTGGGTGTCTTTGAGGAAGTACACTTTACAATATTACAAATACATATTATGACTCTTCTAGCCTTCTATCCAGGGTTATCATGTCCCAAGAGAAGTACTTTGCGAGTTGGCTAAGGATTTGGCTGGATTCCAAGTCCCTGAGTAAATTGACAGGATTAGTGAAAGGAAGTTTAGGGGGAGAGGTATGTGAATGGACCTGGCAGAATAGACCAAAATTTGGGGGAATATTTATGTCTTATATAAATGCTATCAAAAGGCTGTTAGGTTGGGCTGTCCTAACAAAATGCCATAAACTGGGTGGCTTAAATAACATACTTATTTCTCACGGTTCTGGAGCCTGGGAAGTCTAAGATCAAGGTACCGGCCAATTTGGTTTCTGGTGAGAACTCTTTTTGGCTTGCAGGTGGCAACCTTCTCGCTGTGTCCTCACATAGGGGATGGGGTGGAATCTTCTTCCTCCTATAAGGCCACAGCCCTAACAGATTAGGGCCCCACCCTTATGACCTCATTTAACCTTAACTACCTCCTAAACCCTACCTCCCCATTGAGTCACATTGAGGGCAAGGGGTTCCACATATGAATGGGGGAGGGAGGGGACACAAGTCAGTCCAGAGCACGTTCCCACTTCAGCCGACGCTTTTGTAAGTTAAAGTCACATTTAATTTTATTTAGCTAGTGAAATTTTTCAAAACTCCATTCTTCCTCAAAAGAGCTGCAATAACTTACAGATTTTGTTTTGAGTTTATTTATTTATTTTGAAAGAGGGGGAGGAGGGGCAGAGAGAGAATCCCAAGCAGGCTCCGTGCTGTCAGCACAGAGTCTGATGCGGGGCTCGATCCCATGAACCAGGAGATCATAACCTGACCTGACTTCGAGAGTCGGATGCTCAACCGACTGAGCCACCCAGGTGCCCCAAGATTGGTTAAATATGAACACTAACTTGAAATTCTCTGAGTCCTAATGTTTTCATGCTTACTGAGCCCAGTTAAGTTTCCTCTTTTCCCCATCAATTATTTTTTGGCTGGGGTATCTTACTTTTCCTTGAAGATAATTTGTCAGCCAAGCCGTGGTCTCTTCCATTTTTCTTCAGAGGAAGCATTTTATAATCAGGTGAGTAATACTAATCAGGTGTCCTGTGGATGTTAGAAAGTCTTTCTCATGAGCCACCTCAAGTCTTGCTCAATGAACTCAGGAATAAAATGGCTCTAAGAACAGGGAGAGAAGCCATATATACGCTCAATACCATGTTCCTCCACTTAACATGGTTTCCCTGGGTAAGTGCCCAGTTTGCCAGCAGCAGTAAGAGTAACCAAGCGTAAGCCTCCAAAATGGCACCTCTAATTTGAGGGGACCTATCAGCCACCTTGTGAAAGAGTGATCAGACCTCTTTTGAAGCACTAGAAAATCTTTATTTTAATAGACAGTGGATTATGTTTGCTTTTCCTGCACTTCAGGCCCCTGGCAGCACCATCCATTAGTGGATGGTATCATCAAGACATTACATACCAAGACATTACATTCGGTGTATCTTATTAAATAACTCGCTTTACTATGAGACAAGTAACGTAATAGGTTAATTTCTATGTGATTTACTGGTCTTCTCTTCTACCTCAATAGCCAGAAGCAGCTAAACCCGTAGGATGATGGAAGGGCACAGTAAACACTCCCTTATGGCACCAACCAAGATAAAACCCCTTTGAAGGTTGGAGTGCTATCCTGTGGTTTGCAGAGTGTTCTGAACCAGTGACTAATAAATGGTACTGCTTCTCCCATGACCAGTATGCACAGATCTGGGTCTTACTCTCCAAGCTTCCTGTTCACTTGGTAAACTACAACATAATTTTCCTTTTATGCTTAACTGAGCTAGTTTGTTTCTGTTGCTCACAACTTAAGTATCTAGACTAACATACAATGATTACCCTACCTCCCCCTCCATGACTATTCTCCTTCTTAGCAATTACCTGTCCTGTCTTATTCTTGATAATACCTGAACATACCTGATACTGCGATTTTAAATGCTAATAGTACCTTGATTGAGTTGTATCTTGAAAGCATAGTTCATAAGTCTTTTCACCTCCAAGGAGTCCCTTTATCATTTTTCTTCGACATACTCATATTTTGATGTCACAAATTTGCATTTATTATTTCTCCATTAGCTAATCAGTGACATTTTCTGATCAGCATGACATAGTTACATCATGTATAGTATTAAGTTAATTAAGTTTCAGTTAAAAGCAAAAAACATCAGTGTCTTAATCTGTGTATTACAGCTTTATTAAGGATAAAAGTACATGTACATGGCAGGCTTTTCAAATTACTGAATATGTAAAATGTTATTATGGACACTTAGAAACATAGTAACCCCACTTATACTAAAATTTCAAAAATGGACTCTAAGAAATATAAAATAATCCAAAGACATTTATAGACACTACTTTCCCAAAATGTCACCCCTCTATAGTAAAATAGTGAAGTATTCTGGGTTCTTTGTATCCAAGAATATAAAAAACCTATGCTCCTTGGATGGAAAAATGGTTTAAAAAAAAAAAAAAAAGGAGAAAGCATTTCCCTGGCTTATTTTTAATCCAGTGCAGTCTGGAGCATTCCTAGTCTGAACAGAGAGGGGAACAGAAGAAATATTCTGGATTCCTTATTATTGTGGAGGCAGAAAGGGTGCAGAGGAATTGGTAGCATTCATTCCCCTTTGTCCTCTAATGGTTCAGAATTCTTATATTGGTCTATGTGTGTTTAGTTAGTCAAAAGGTCACCAACATTCATTCAGTTTACAGGATCTTTTCACTTGGATTCATTGTCCCTCCCTCACCAGATTTCTGAGCATGTTTAATGTCCGGGTGACTTAAGAATGTGAAGGGTGAGTTAGACAAATAGAGTTCCAAATTACAGCTGACCCTTGAACAACACTGATTTGAACCGGAAGGGTCCACTTATATGTGGATTTTTTTTTTCCAATACAGAACTGTGATGTATTTACTCTTATGATTTTCTTAGGAACATATTCTTTTCTCATTTACTTTATTGTAAGTATATAGTATATAATACATAGAATATAAAAAATACATTATCTGACTGTTTATGTTATTGATAAGGCTCTTCTGGTCAACAGGAGGCTATTAGTAGTTAAGTTTTTTAGGAGTCAAAAGTTATACAATGGGCTTTTGAAAATGTGGGGGGTCGGTGCCTCTGACCTCTGAGTTGTTCAAGGGTCACCTGTATTAATGGGCCACTTCCTAATCTGGACACTAAGTAATAGCGATGATAATGAATATGATAGTTTTAACTGCTTAAGGGGATGGGCCAGTGTACTGAACCAATGAATATCACATGAACTTGTTAGTATTTGCTCTAACCGGGAATGCAGCCTGTCACTTTTAATTCCCATAGCAAGTATAAACCAAAAGCACAATGAATGCACGTGCCTGCAGAGTTCTCAGAATCTTGGAGCAGCGATTTTGGTGAATGGAAATCCAAAGCCTTGTGTTAATTCTATTCTATCACATTTACCTGTTGGTATTTTTTCAAAATCACTCTGAAATGCTACAGATGGGCATCCAGAAAAAAACAAAATAATATCTAGATGGCAAAGTCCTTTCTTAAGGCATATATATTTCTCAACTTTTTAGTATGATGATTTTCAAACTCAAGAAAGTTGAATAATACACCCAATACCTAAATACCCTCCACTTTAAATTCAACAATTGTTAACACTTTGCTGCATTTGCTCTACCCAACTGTCTACCTTCATTTATTTTAGGACTTTATTTACATTTATTTTAGCAATTCAAAAATAAGTTGCAGATAATCATGACACTTCATCTGTAAATACTTCAACATACATCTCTTTAGAATGAGGACATGACTTAAAGCACCCATTTTTAATAATAGTAAGAGTAATATTTTAACACAAGGGTCAGCAAAGTATGGCCTGCAGGCCAAATTTGGCCGGCTGCCTGATTCTGTAAATAAAGTTTTACTGGAACACAGCCATTATATATTGCTTATGGCTGCTTTTGTGAAACAACAGCAGAGCTGAGTAGTTGCCTCGTAGAACATATGGCCTCAAAGTCCTAAAATATTTATTATTTGACTCCATAGAAAAAGTTTGCCAATTTCTGCTCTAATAAAATACAAAGGTGGGAAATTTAATTAAAAATTTTTTTAATTTTAGAAAGACCAAGTGAGCAGGTGAGAGGGACAGAGGGAAAGAGAGAGAGAATCTTTTTAAATTCATTTCTTTGAGAGAAAGAGAGAGTACAAACAGGGCAGGAGCAGAGAGAGGAGAGAGAGAGAAGCCCAAGCAGGCTCCAGACTGTCAGCACAGAGCCCGATGCAGGGCTTGAACCCACAAACTTTGAGATCATGACCTGAGCGGAAGCTGGATGCTTAACCAACTAAGCCACCCAGGTGCCCCGACAGAGAGAATCTTAAGCAGACTCCGCACCATCAGCACAGACCCCAATGTGGGGTTGGATCCCATGACCCTGGGATCAAGACCTAGCTGATATCAAGAACTGAGCTGACATCAAGAGTTGGATATATAACCAACTAAGCCACCCAGGCGCCACAATTTTATAAAATCTTCTTGAGCCAAAAGATTTGACTGTCATTTTTGTATTGCAAGTGTTTCTTCCCCTAGTGTGTAGGTTTTATGATGTTGTGAATGACTTTAGGTATGGGGGGGGGGGGTGGCTGTGCTGGGGAGGTTGGGGAGGTTAGGGAGGTAGGAGTTGGATTGAGGAAGAGAACTAATATTCACTGCCCATTTATTCTGTACTATGGGCTATGCTAGATGTTTTATACACCATTACATTTATTGTGATCCTCACAACACTACTATGAAGTAGACATATTATTCTACTTTTCTGATGAAGAAACTGAGGCTTAGAACCTTTAGACAATTTGCCCCAAGTCATGCAGATATTAAATAGAATAACCTAGAACCTGGGGTGCCTGGGTGGCTCAGTCGGTTAAGTGTCCAACTTGGCTTCAGGTCATGATCTCATGGTCCGTGGGTTCAATACCCTTGTTCTGCTCTGTGCTGACAGCTCAGAGCCTGGAGCCTACTTCCGATTGTGTCTCCCTCTCTCTCTGTCCCTCCCCCACTTGCACTCTATCTCAAAAATAAACCAAAAAAAAGGAAAAGAAAAACAAAAACCAAGAACCTAAATCTGTCTCCATAGAGATACAGCAAAATCCATTAAGATCCCCTAGGAAGAATTCTCAAATATTTTGTGGTCATGTTTCATACATAAAATAAGTGTTTTGGGCTTGTCTTCCAATTCAAAATAATAATAAGATCCCTGGGAGAAAGCAACTAAGGCCTTTCTTTAAAGTATAGAGAGGACATATATAGTAAGGACCAGAAACTTGGTAACATAGAATGAAAAGTACCCCAGGAAAGTCATATCAAGTACTTTAATCATTTAATCTCTAAAATGGGGGTGATCTCTATCCTGATTACTTTGGGAGAAAGTATTAAAAAGCTTTGAAAATATAGGGCTCAGTATAAAAGTGTAAGGCTTCATTATTTAGTTTATGTCTTTACCTAAGCAGGCATGCCTCAAAAACAACTTGCCTATCTCATTCTTCAGTTGTGTGTGGGTGTTTAAAAGTAACCTTTACCCACAACATGGGGCTCAAACTCATGACACTAAGATCAAGAGGAGTCATATGCTCTACCTACTGAGCCAGTCCGGCGCCCCTCATTCTTTAGGTCCTTACTCCTCAAATTCTAGATTTATAAGAATCACTGAGGCTGCTTATTAAAACGATTCCCAAGCCCCACCAAACACTTCTTCCACATACCTGGGTGGGGTCCAAGAGTCAGAATTCAAGGTGATTCTGAATTACGTGATCTGGGAGCCATTCTTTGAGAAATATTCTTTTCAGATATAACTGATGTTTCACAAGATCTATTTAAATCACCACTTTATGATTAATAAGGAACTTTACATAATGCATGCTGTGAAATAATTCAAGTAGTACTGAAATATTTAAGGTAAAAAATGTCCTCTCATCACCCACTTTTCTCATATCTTACCCAGTGGTAAGTTTTGATGATTAGCTTTCCAGACTTGAATTTTATATGCATATACAAACACATGTATTGGTTTGTTTATATATATGCATTATATATTATACATATATACATACATACAGAATGATGAGCATTTGGGGCGCCCGGGGGGCTCAATCGGTTAAGCATCCCACTTCGGCTCAGGTCATGATCTTGCAGTCCGTGGGTTCGAGCCTAGAGTCAGGCTCTGTGCTGACAGCTCAGAGCCTGGAGCCTGCTTCAGATTCTGTGTCTTCCTCTCTCTCTGCCCCTTCCCCGCTCGTGTTCGGTCTCGGTCTCTCTCTCTCAAAAATAAACATTAAAGAAAAAAATAACAAAAAAAAAATGATGAGCATGTTTCTGATTTCCTTTGCTATCAAAAATAATACCAAAATAAATATCCTTGTTCACATGTCTTCGAGCAACTGTGACTGTTTCTGATTCCTAAAAGTTGACACATAATGACAGCTTACCTATTGGTCCGATTTTACATTTTTGGTGCTGGTACATTTTGGAAGCTCTGTGCTTCCTATTTTGAATAATCCTTCACTGGACATTTATATCAAGGTCCAACGTTCACAACAAAAAGATTTCTAAATTAGAACTGTTTATTGCTCTCTGTTGCAAATTGAGCTTACAAGGTCGCACTAACACCGCCACTTAAGAGGTGAGTTTGGGGAAGCCAGCGCGGGGGCGCCACCGTTCTCCGAGAGGCCGGCAACTTGGGCGAAGACAGGGGAGGGCACACAGCTGCTTCGGCCCACGCGGAACTGACGCGGGAAGGTAGACCCGGGAGCCGAGGCGCACCGAAGTCTTCCTCGAGCCTCCCCACGAGCCGCGGCTTCGGTACAGACGAGTTCAGCGGCAGCAAGCCCGTGAATCCAGCCGCCTCTTCTCACCGCCCCTCCCGCCTCACCCTCAGTCGGCTTCTCTAACTCCCGCCCCGTTCGACGTTCCTCGAGTCTGCAGCTGTGAGCAACACACTGACACAGCTTTAAGTCCCGCAGCAAGAGAAGGCACAGAACCCCACCGTCACTCTAACTGCCTGTACTAACAGCGACCTGCAGCAGTCCTCCTCTTCTTGCCCTGCCCCTTCCGCTTGCGGCTTACTTCCGGTTCCGGCGTCCCGGCTTTGCAGTGAAGAGCTTTGCATTGTGGGAACTCTTTCCTTTCTCTCTCCCGGCCATTTTGGCGGTTGCTTCTGGTGAGTGGGCTCTGCGGGGCCGAGGTGCGGGCCGTACTGGCAGCGCAGTGAGTTGCTCTTTGGAGTTCCGATCCTAAACGACCTGTCCTGTCCTTTGTATGTTCTAGGTTGGGTCCGCCCCGCACCTAAGGCAGGAAGATGGTGGCCGCAAAGAAGACGGTGAGTGAAGCGGGGCAGGGCCGGAAGCCGATTCACGTGGAGGAATGTCTAGGCCGGGGTGGGCCGATCTGAGCACACCGGGGAGACAGCATGCTCACTGGCTTGGAGGGACCCGAGAGGAAACCGAGCGGTCCTCTCAGTGACTTGGGACCCTAGACTTAGGAGGTTTTTCTTAAAGGGGTCAGCTTCCAAAAAGCTGGATTCTGTTTTGAGATGGTTAAAAACAAGGCCTTCAGGTCCGTGTTAAATGTTTGCTTTGTAGAAAAAGTCGCTGGAGTCCATCAACTCTAGGCTCCAACTCGTTATGAAAAGTGGGAAGTACGTGTTGGGGTACAAGCAGACTCTGAAAATGATCAGACATGGCAAAGCGAAACTGGTCATCCTCGCCAACAACTGCCCGGCCTTGAGGTAATCAATCCAAGGAACCTTGAGTGTGTGTATCGTCCACTGCATATTCATCGAAGTGAATATCCAGGAGTGTAAGCTTGGGCAATCGGGGTAGCACTAACTCGGCTTTATGTAAAATTTGTTTTAGGAGCGAGCACCTGCAGAAAATTTACGGATGCTTCTGTGGTGTTTGGGTCTTGAACCCCCTCTCCCCCCAATCATGTTTTCTCTTTGTAAGCTTATATTTTGGAGAAGTGTGGCAAGAAAGGGAAAAACCATGGAACGTCAAACTTTGAGGGAGGCACAGAAATTTGTTTTTCCATGTATTTTGTGTCGTGCCTTTTTGGTCATTCTTGAAAAGTACTCCGTTTTGGGGCACCTGGGTGGCTCAGTCGGTTGAGCGTCCGACTTCGGCTCAGGTCACGATCTCGCGGTTCGTGAGTTCAAGCTCCGCATCGGGCTCTGTGCTGACAGCTCAGAGCCTGGAGCTGCTTCGGATTCTGTGTCTCTCTCTCTGCCCCTCCCCTGCTCATGCTCTGTCTCTCTCTCTCTCTCTGTCAAAAATAAATAAACATTAAAATTTTT
Source organism: Neofelis nebulosa (assembly GCF_028018385.1). Lineage (NCBI taxonomy): Eukaryota > Metazoa > Chordata > Mammalia > Carnivora > Felidae > Neofelis > Neofelis nebulosa. The sequence goes on along the minus strand of NC_080795.1, from coordinate 44,371,389 downwards.
TTTAAGTACTCCGTTTTGGGGGCTGCCTGGGTGGTTCAATCAGTTAAGTGTCCACTCTTGATTTCGCTCAGGTCATGGTCTCAGGGTTAGTGGGTTAGTGGTTTCCAGCCCAGCATAGGGCTCTGTGCTGACAGTTTGGAGCCAGGTTGGGATTTTTTTCCCTTTCTCTCTGCCCCTCCCCTGCTCTCTCACTCTCTCTCAAAAATAAATAAGTTTTTTAAAAAAGTACTCCTATTTTTTGAACTTGTTACAGTATAGTAAAACTAAGGTAAGAAAAGCTCAGGCTGGCTGTGGAGCTACAGGTTCCTAGTTCCCCAAGTTTTTGCTTGACTTCACTGTTTTGAAATTGAACTTAGCATGGAAAATAAGTTAAAGAGACTTGGACTGTACAGAATATAAGCCATGTATCAGTCTGCTACACTGCATTGAGTTTTTTCTGTGGTAATGCATAACCTTCTCGTGGCATTTTATATAGGGTGTCTGTACATAATTGGCTTGCCTGGAGTGCTCTGTCCTCCATCCCATCCCATGGTTTGGTCTTCAGGCTTACCTTCTATATCAGTGCTTCTCAAATGTGAATGTGCACACAATTACTGGTAATCTTGTTAAATGCAGGTTCTGATTTGATGGGTTTGGGATGGGACCTGACATTATGCATTTTTTGTTAATTTTTTTTTAATGTTTATTTTTGAGAGACCAAGTGAGAATGGGGGAGGGGCAGAGAGACACACACACACACACACACACACACACACACACACACACACACACACAATCTGAAGCAGGCTCCAGGCTCTGAGTTGTCAGCACAGCCCGAAGCGGGGCTCAAACTCACAAACTGAGAGATTGTGACCTGAGCCAAAGTCAGCCGCTTAATGGATTGAGCCACCCAGGTGCCCCTGAAATTTTTTAAATGTTTATTTGGAGAGAGAGAGAGTGCCCAGGAGCAGGAAATGGGCTAGAGAGAGGGAGAGCAAGAATCCCAAGCGGGCTCCCCACTGTCAGCGTAGAGCCCTACCAGGGGCCATGAACCATGAAACCATGAGATCGATCGTGACCTGAGCTGAAATAGAGTCAGTGGACACTTAACCATTTGAGCCACCCAGGTGCCTCTGACATTAGGCGGTTTTAACAAGCACCCACACTACTGCTGGCCTGTGGATCCATATTTTGAGTAGTGGCAAGGTTCCGTTAGGACTCTTCTAATTTGTAAAACCATTAATGTTTGTCTACTCAATTGACGCAGAAATGTTAACTTTATGTAAGTAATATCATTCCCCATCTAGGATTCAGAGCACCAGAGAGTGATAAAAGTGGTTTATCTTTTTTTTTTTATCATTTTTTAAAGTTTATTTATTTTTGAGAGAGCACTAGCGGGGGAGGAGCAAAGAGAGGGAGACTCCGAAACAGGCTCCGCGATGTTAGCACAGAGCCCAATACAGGGCTTGAACTCACAAACCTTGAGGTCATGACCTGAGCTGAAACCAAGAGTCCAACGCTTAACTGACTGAGCCACCTGGGCACCTCCAGAAATAGTTTATCTTTGAAACATAACACAGGTTTGGATTCTGGAACCTCCACTTACTGATCTGTGCCTGGATGTCTTTATTAGTTAAAAAAAAAATGAGTATGTTTTACTTAAGAGGTTATTGTGGGATTATATAATGTAAAGTGTCTGATGTGTAGTAAATGCTAAGTAAATATTTTTATTTCACATCCTACCCTCTTTTCCATAAGCATAGTTATGGTCTTAAACATAGGTATTCAGAAGATATTTATTTGCTGGGTGTCCCATTTCTTAGAAAGACCAAAGGAAAGGATGGTTTGTATTGGCTAATGGATATGATACTTTTTTTAGGGTGATTATTGATTTGATGACCGTTGGAAGTTAAAACTTAAGAGGGAAATAGTAACATGTAATCTGTCAGTCATTTGGTATGGCATTTATTTATTTGTCTTTTGTTTACCAAAGGAAATCTGAAATAGAATACTATGCCATGTTGGCCAAAACTGGTGTCCATCACTACAGCGGCAATAATATTGAATTGGGCACAGCGTGTGGGAAATACTACAGAGTGTGCACCCTGGCTATTATTGATCCAGGTATGTTTTTTAAGTCATAAAAGAATTTTCCCTTTATAATGTAATTACAAGTACTCTTTGGTATACAAATATCTTTGCTAACTAGGTTCAGATATTCAGAATATGGATATATAGCAAGGGATATCCTGTAGTTTTATTTCACAGAAAATTGATAATGGATATAAGTACGTTATGATAGGTCTTGGTGTAAATGAAGTTTTTTTACTTTGAGATTATGAAAATTGTTTGAAGCCCTTAAAATTTAGGACCTTGGTAAAGGTGAAATTATAAAGGGGGAAGGAGGGATCAAATGAAATAGTAGAAAGGAATCCTTACTGGCTGCCTAAGGACAGATGGGTAAAGATTCAGTTGAGAAAAAGAAGTGGCTACAAATACAGATCATGTTATATTTTAGAAATTAAGAGTCTTTAATTAATTCATAAAAGACTGCGAATATTCTCGCTGTTCTGATTTTGTAATAATCAGGGCAGGCTAAACATTCGCTATATTAAGACCATGCATGTGTCCCCAGACTTAGTTCTTTCCCTAGGTCTGGTTTTATCAATGCTGGTGATAAACCAACTCTGACTTACATGATGCATCTGTGGAAAATGTCTGTGACTCTAGGTATCTGATCATCCTTGAGAAATGACAGCAAAGCTAGTGTAACAACTTTTGAAGATAACCATTGCCAATTTGATGATTACCAGTTGCCATTAAACAAATTGTAAAACTGTTATGTCTTATTTTCTAGGTGATTCTGATATCATTCGAAGCATGCCAGAACAGACTGGGGAAAAGTAAATCACGTAAAATTTTTCGTTAATAAAATTGGCTAGAGCTTGTTTTAAAAACTATATTCATTTCTGTTATTTTCTTTGTATCTTTCTGTTCCCATACATTTTCCTGAAGATAGAATTTGAGAGGATGAGGCACTTAGATATGGTGGCAAGACTTGGGTTAATAGCTGTACATCCCAGTTGCCATTTTCCTTTTTATAAAGGGAGTGCAGAGTTCCTTTCCTATACTAGATTTTTAAGAGATTCCAATCTTGGAATATTGTTGGCATTTTTTATTTGAATATGTTTGAGAGGCAGCAAAGATCAATACCCAGAATTTAACCAGAATTGCAATTCATAACGCAGCTTATATCTACAAATGAGTAGCAGACAGGATTAAATGAAATATCCTCACCCGAAATGTTTTCAGTCTGAGAAAAGTTCTATTGAACTTTAATGAAGAAGGATTTTTCCAAAGGGTGTGTAGTGGTTCAGGTAGAAGAAATGTACTTAGAGCCCCTCAGAATAATCCCAGGTCTTCAATAAGTGCTAAATCCGGTTGCCCAACATTTGTTTTATATAATTTTATTCCTGGAAGATAGCACCGTGAAGTGTTTGGTGTTCAGATTTTTAGGAAGCTGCATACTACATCTTCCATGTATGTCCATTGGAACCCTTTTCCCACATTTCCCTTGGAACATTCTCAGTTAATTTAGGGAAAAATACTGTAGATTTATCTTGATTTACAGAGTCAAATGTTGCTGGTGGGGTATACTGTATGCAATGCTGTGCTCTAAGGCTGCAAAAGTGTCAGAAATAACCACATCATATCGTTTGGACTTCAGATGATCCAACTCTCGTACTACCCAAAACCGGGTGGTAGATGAGTGAGACCTTGATGAGGCCATCAATATGCTCTGGAATGTCACAAGACTTTTTTTTGTTTGTTTCTTTTGGGAGCTGAGCATGCCAGCGGGGGAGGGGCAGAGAATCTTATGCAGGCGCCACACCACCTGCCTGAAATCCAGCGCCTTGGGGCTCCCATCTCAGGAACTGCAAGATTGTGACCAGAGCAGCCTGACATTTCACCCACTGAACTACCGGGCACCCCTGAGGCTTTAATTGCTATGGTAACCATGGGTGGGTCACATTCCCAGTTTCATTGAAAGGGGAATAGGTTTCTTTCAAGATAACATTACATAATTTTAGTTTATGTCTGGAATTTGATGTTATGGATACCATGTGAAGAGTAGCTGTTACCAACTAGTTTTACTGGTTCGTCAGTTACTCAGTATTTCTCAATTTGGGAGCACTACTGACATATTTCAGCGGGATAATTCTTTGTTGTGGAGGGCTGAATACTGCAGGATATTTCTTATTCATGTTTCTTCCATATTGTGATGACACCCCCAAATGTTACCCATGTTTTCAAAGTAGCATCTTCTGGTCAACAGCCACAGAGATATGAAAATCTAAAAATTTTTAATGTTTTTTTAATGTTTTATTTTTGAGAGTGAGTGGGGGAGGGGCAGAGAGTGAGGGAGACACAGGATCTGAAGCAGGCTCCAGGCTCTGAGCTGCCAGGACAGAGCCTGATGCAGGGCTCAAACTCATGAACTGTGAGATCATGACCTGAGCTGAAGTTGGACCCTTAACTGATTGAGACACCCAGGCACCCCTGTAAATGTTCTTAAGTGCTCCTATCTTCACATCCAGAGACTGGTATCCCCAAGGTGGTTTAAAATGTTTGAAATCTGTCAGATAAGACTTGCTTGGTCAGACTACTGCTGGTCTCTAATGCCATTAGTCTGTTCCTTAGTTAAAAATGGTTGCCCTTGGTTAAGGAAGTCTGTGGTGCTTATTTTCTACTTGATAAATCTTGCCTTTCAAATTGAGCTTCCAGCTACTTGGGTTATTTTTGGATTATTTTTCCCTCCAGTTTGACCAGTTACAATTTAGTTAAGGGGTGTACTTAAAAGAATACATTGTTGCCAATACCAGGGTACCATGTCTTTGTAAGGATTCTGTTGCAGGACTTGTGGCTGCAAGCATTTTGGAGCGATGGCTTTTAGAAAATAATTGGTGATTTTTAGGGGCTTCTAGGTAGTGATAATATGCTCTAAGGTCATTCGGCTTTTGCCTTTTCTTTATATGTGCTTTTCGTGCACTCCTTGTTTTAAGCAAGAAAGGAATTTACAGTTCAGAGAAAACGAGCTTAAAGCTAGTAGATAAACGTATCTCACCCATTCTGGCCTGGGACAGCTGTGATGAAGTGCCATTAAAATGCTGCCAGAATTGGAGAAAATACCACTGGTCAGGAAGATCTGGGAAGGTCTTAGTTGGCATTTTTAAATGTAATTTTCCGATTATAATCAAAGTAATGTGTTTTGCTAGGAAGCTCTCTTATGCAGGGGATTGTGGGAAATTCCAGCCAAATGGATTTATTCCATACTTGTACTGAGTTGTTACGTCTGGAGATAAAAATGTCCGAAAGAAGAGGTTGGTCATTGTGGAGTGTATTAATTGTAATCCGTGTGGTATGGTGGCAGGGGCAAAAGGTACGTAGAGAAGAAAACAAGGCTGGTGGCCATGAATGCAATGAGTTGGGCCTTCTGGAAGATCTGGTTCATGGAAAATTCTCTTTGCTTTGTTGCAAATCTTAACTTCCAGCTGCCCCTTAGATGTGTGCTCCCCCTGTGTGCAGAGGCATCTGGTTTCCTTCCCCTCCTTTTCCAGGCCTACTCCAACATCCTCTCCAGTCTAGATGGGGTGCCTCTGAGTTACCATAGAACCTTTTTTTATAGCATTAGTCACATTTGTTTCTCACTAAACTAAGATCCTAGAGGACAGAGACTCCGCATTTTCAACTCTGTTATCACTTAGGAGTTCAAACAGGGTGAATAATGACTTTAGGGTTTAAACATTGAATTCTCATTGATACGCTTGTGGCTTTCTAGGCCAGAATTTCATCTTTGTCTTGTTTATAGTAGGTCTTGAACATCTTGTACATTTACTATAATTTACTATTCCTATCTCTTTGCTTCAAAAGGTAATTTAGGAGTAGGAATCTTCCAAAGTACTTTCCTCAGGGTAAGGTAAGCAAAGCATTCATTTGCTCAACATATACTTAAATTACCTTCTTTGTGTCAGATAATTCTAGGAGGCTGAAGAATAAAAACATAAGTAGTGTACATGTTAAGCCATTTAATCCTCTTGACAATCCATTGAGATAGTACCGTTAGTCCCATTTGACAGATGAAGAAAGCAAGGCCTGGAAAAGTCACACAAATAATGAAACCTGAATGCAAAACTTTTTAACACCTGAGACATGTACAAATAACAAAATAAGGAAAATAGGGAAGTATTTCAGATTCTAGGTAATCTTAAATATCTTGGATTAATATGTATATGTGATAAATTGGTTGGAGACCTTTTTTTCTTATGAAGGCATTTTCCTTCCCAATATGAAGAAAGTTGAAAACCTTATGATGAAATGTATTCAATAGCTAAAAATGAAGTGGGGGGAGGTACAGTCTAGAGCCACTAGGGGGAGCAGGGACTCAACAAAAAGTGAAGTACAACTGTGCCAAGGAAGCAATGCCTGAACTAGAAGTGTATCTCAGAAGGTAAGGCCAACCCAAATCAATACTTCCTCATGAAAACCTGTTTTCAGGGTCAACTGGATGACTCAAATACAAATATAAACTGAGGTTTGATACTTTGAACCACACAACTTTTATACTTAAATTCCAGTGATTTTCAGATAGGATTGAAGCTTAGATGTTCTCACTCTATCACACTGCCTTTTGGGAGGACATTCTGATGAAAACACTCATTTTAAAATATTTAAACAAGCATACTAAAGGTGTTTCATTTAAAAAGCATCATTTGGCCTCAAATACACTAGCTTCCATGGGAAGGATGTCACGTTGGGGGTCTTCATTTCTTCATGAAGTTGTTACCTGTATTGTTTCCTGCTGCTCTAAGTGCTTTGAAAGACTTGATGTCTCCTTTGACCCATATATTCCAACTTTCTTATTTTCTCAGGGATGTGAGATCATGCAATCATGACCAGAAACCAAGAGCCAGATGCTCAACAGACTGAGCCACCGGGTTCCCTGATTTATTTTTTTCTTTTAGTAGGCTTCACACCCAGTGGGAGCCCAATTCAGGGCTCCAACTTATGACCCTGAGATCAAGACTTGAGCTGAGATCAAGAGTCAGATGCTTAGCCTCATAAGCCACCCAGGTGCCCCTAGTACACTCCTTTTATTTTAAATTATTTTTATTTTTTTTAGTACATTCCTTTTAAATGGATAGTTCTGAGGTATGGACTGTGCTACAATTTGACAGTTCTCTTTGTGATGATGATTAGGTTATTTCTAATTTGTAAATTCGAGTAACATTCTGTATAGGTTTCCTTGCCTGTATGTGCTAAAGTCCTCTAGTTAGATGCTGGTAAGTGCAGTTGCTAGAGTGCAGGGTTGTGGGCATTTTTAGTTTCACTAAAATGTCCATTTGCACGAGCATGCCCGTTTGCATTCTTGCTAGTGTACAAGAGCTCCATTTTTTACATCCTTGTCATACATACTAATTTTTGCCAAGCTGATTGTTTTAACTTGCATTTTCCTGATTGTCAGCAAGTTTAAATATTTTTTGAGAGAGAGGGAGAGTGTGTGGAGGAGGGGGGCGGAGACAGAATCCTAAGCAGGGTCCATGCAGCACAGAGCCTGAGGTGGGGCTTGATCCCACGACCCTGGGATCATGATCTGAGCTGAAATCCAGAGTCGGACCCTTAACCAACTGAGTCACCCAGGTGCCCCAAATACTTTTTTTCAAATGCATATTGACCATTTCCCATATACACATACCTTGTGTTTAAAGTTAAACTAGGAATATTTACACAGAATACCATCCTCTGAAGTGGTGAACTTTAATACTGTATAAAAAAAAAAATCCCAACTTGTTAATACAAGTACATACGTTCTACGATTTTATGCATACATCCATATACATATATCAAGGTAAAAGTCCAATACAAAAAAATAGCTTTTCCTATGGCCAGTGTTCTACAGAATTCAGACTGCAAACTATTTTGTAGTCAAATGAGATTGCAACACACTAAGGCAGGACAAGGCAAAAGCAAATCAGGTCCACAGTATGTTACAGAATATCTTGCATAGCTTACTTGTTCTCACTTGATAATCGCATTTTAGGATTCTGAAGGATTTTTCTTTCTCAATAAATTTATACAAGTTAGTGTATACTTTTTGTCTTTGTTCTATAGCAAACCAGCTCTCTCAGTACTACTTATGTTTTACTTGACAACCTAGAAGTAACAGCCTGAGCTTTGGGGCTCCGAACTGCTTTCACTGTCAGCCTTGATATGATGTACAAACATGTAGAGCATTTCAAATCCTCATCTGTATCTCAGGCGATTTTCCAGGGCTTCCATCCTCTGTGTCATTTCTTCTAGTAAATCTCAAATTAAGGAAGAGGAATCTGAATTGCCTGTTTTTATTTACATTCAAATACAAACTTGATTTATCTACATAAAAATTTGTCCTGGAAAATAAAAATTTTTCCACTTCTGTTAAGTTTTTTTTTAAATTTTTTTAAAGTTCATTCATTTTTAGAGAGCGACAGAGCATGAGTGGGGGAGGGGCAAAGAGAGAGGGAGACACAGAATCCGAAGCAGGCTCCAAGGCTCTAACTGACAGCACAGAGCCCAACATGGGGCTCAAACCCATGGACCGTGAGATCATGACCTGAGCCAATGTCAGATGCTTAATCAACTGAGCCACCCAGGTGCCCCTCTGTTAAGAATTTTTAAACTCTGACTTGAAGGTTTTCATTTAACACATGCTATCAACACTATAAATCTCTTTCAGGTTAATGTTTCTTTAACATCAAAGCCAGAGAGTTCAGTTAAAATTCTTTCAGAAAAATGTTTAATTCTACTCACATCTGTGTGCTTGTAAAGTAGTTTGCCATAGCACACCTTTGGGAGCCAGAGTGATAATGTTGGGAATGTGAAGAGAAGGATGAGGCCTTAGTAAATAATGTCAGGAAAGAAAAGAGATTGGGGAGTTTTCACCCATGATGCCAGATACAGTGAAAAGGTAGCAGCCTTGAAGTCTTAAGACCTATGCTCTTTTTTTTTTTTTTAATCTAATGTTTATTTTTGAGAGAGAGAATGTGAACAGGGGAGGGGCAGAGAGAGAAGGAGACACAATCGGAAGCAGGCTCCAGGCTCTGAGCTGTCAGCACAGAGCCCAATGTGGGGCTCAAGCACAGCGAGATCATGACCTGAGCCAAAATGGACACTTAACCGACTGTGCCACTCAGGGGCCCCTATGCTCTTTTATATGTAACTTCCTTAGTCACTTCTGAAACACCCTCAGAAGTGGGGTGGGAAAAGGCAGAGGAGAGGGGCATTAGAACAAGCATTTGTCTTCACGTAAGCTCCTTAATCCCCTCCACCCGTCCCCTTGGTGACAGAGTGAGAGCCTGGATTCATCACCCACGTTAACCACTGTCAGGTTGTTTTACTTGAGGGAGCATATTTCCAGCTTTCAGAAAGGGAATTGCTACATCTGTTCCTTATTATATCAACCCATTGGCACAGAGATAGTTCAGGATTCAACCATTTCCCTATAGGCTAATTGATGCATGTGGAGATAGACATCAGCCAGCTTTAGTAAGCTTACTGTAATTTGAAGTTCAGAGCAGCTGGCAGTATAAAAACACTGAATCCTCATTTCTCCATTATCTCAAAGCATTCCTTTTATTTGTAATAATTGGTTTAATGAATCATTGGACCCTGCTGTTCCCTTGATAGCATGTTTCATCTTAGAGTGCTGATATAAAAGATCTCTGCTGCCAAACAAACAAACAAAAAACCCTAGTCTTCTAGAAACTACACACTGACCAACTGTGGCTGCAGTATGGCTTGGGGCCAAAGGAAAGGTCTGGAGTTTAGATGGAGTTTGAAACCTCTTCAGTCCACATTCTTTGCCTGTACTTACTGTACCTTTGATGCACATCAGACCCAGTACATTTCCTTTTCCTCCCAGCAGAGAGGCAGTTAAATTTTCAGTCTGTTTTCTCTTTACTTTGCAGACTTTTACTTTGCTGGCAGACTGGCCTTCCTGCTAAACCCCTAGAACAGCAGATAGCAACTACGTGCTTGACCCTGGCCACGAAGCTTGGCTTGCCCTTGGCTCTCAAACACCTATCAGGTTGCTTAAGTAAAAAAGCCTTTCTGGGAGTTCACTACTCTTGACTTCATGGAAATAGTTTCATTTGATATACACCCACAAATAGTATTTGTGAAGTTTGGTTAAGATTCTTTGCATTGCACATAGAAGCATAATACTAGAAAAGGATATAGCGTTGTGTTAACTTTCTCACTTCTTCATTTGCAAGGTTCTGGAACATTATTAGGTTTTCACATTTGCACTGATCGTGTTTTTCTTCCAAAGGGCTTCCTGAGAAAGCACACGGAAAGTGTTCACTCACCTCTATAACCCACCAGGCTTCCCAGATGCATAATAATAGAACTGAATCAGCATACGGAAGAAACCAAAATGAAGGAACTGTTCAACTTTTTCCGCACAGCCAGATCCAGTAAATACCAGGAAAGGGCCGCGTACACTTCCAACACTGCCTTTCATGTGGATTGCAGGGAAGGCTGCCCCAGTTTCTTTTCAGTTAATTTTTTTTGAGTTCTCATTTTACTTAAGCTGTTCTCTTATCCTCTATCCTGGTTCCTCCTCCCTCCTTACTTTTCCTCCTCTCAGCTGAGATTGTTGGCAAGCTAAGAGGCTGGTCTCACGTTCCCTTCTAGTAATACTGTATTTGGAATTACCTGAAGATTTTGTTGAATGGAAAAGCTTTTGTGTGGACCGTGAAACACTGTCTTCTTCAAACAGATATCGGTGTTGCACTGCAAAATTAGAACAGGAAAGTAGGTCTCGGATATTTATGGTGACTGGCTCAGATTCTGTAAAGAGAAAGAAAACTGAAGTCAAACCTGCTTACCACGGTTGTGGTTCTAAGACAGCCATCAGCTGTCTCAGTAAGGTACTTGATGTTCCTAGCATGTAGTACACGGCTTTACTTTGGGGACATACTGTGGCAAAAGACTCAGCAGAGAGGCTATTACCAAATAGGGCTTAAAGTGGAGAGTAAATGTTTCCTATCTGACCAAGGGAAAAAAGCCATAGTTAACGTAATTCAAATCTTACTTTCACTCCTTTACAACTTTTGTCTGAGGGTGGAAGCATCCACCAAAGGTTCTAGAAACACTGCTTTTTAAAATTTACCTATTGGCTTTTTAGGATTTTACCTGTTGGCTGGTGGGCCTTCTTTGGCAGTTCCCCTGCTGGGGAGTCCTGACTTCCGTCAGAGTCTTCCAGAGCTGAGAGGAAAAAGATGACCAACAGGAGTGACAGCTGTCTGCATGCATGTGTGCTCTTTAGGAAACTGGTCCCAGACCAGCTCCTTACCTACCAGCTGTAACCCAGGGGATTTTGGTTTTATTTGGTGACGCCAGTTTCAAGAAGCAATTGGTTCCCAGGGTAATCCAAGATCACTCTGGGGGTGTTCTCTAGTAAGAGAAACCTGGACTCCTCAAGTGCATCTTCCTTAAGAATGCCTCCAAAAATGTCATGTCTACAAGGTGGGTGGGGAAGAAACTTAAAGTTGTCCAAGGACTAAGCTCTAGTGGCAAAGGCTCCACTGGACATTCCAGTTTGAACTAAACAGCCTAGAGGTGAAATCAAATCTACTCGCATCAGAAATTGGAAAGGCCTGGGGTGCCTGAGTGGCTCAGTCGGTTAAGCGTCCGACTTTGGCTCAGATCATGAACTCATGGTTCGTGGGTTCGAGCCCTGTGTCGGGCTCTGTGCTGACGGCTCAGAGCCTGGAGCCTGCTTCGGATTCTATGTCTGCCTCTCTCTCTGCCCCTCCCCCACTCACACTCTTTCTCTCTCTCAAAAATAAATAAACATCTAAAAAAATTTTTTTAAAAAAGAAGAAATTTGAAAGGCCTTCCCTCCCTGGGTCCCCCTTCATCTCGTTGTTCTTTCCTTTAGAGGAGTGAAACACATGATTTCACTTGGGATTTTACTGGTGACTGAACCTGGGACATAAGTAGGGGAGCTGGGCAGAGCTGCTATAGAGAAGCTTCCTGGCCCAGGAGTGCAGTGGAGATAAGCAGAGGGAGCTCTTGGACATAACAGAATCTACATTCTGTAAATAGGAGTGCTCCGTGCAGGAAGGCATTCTTTAAATTTGAAATACGAATCCCTTTCCATTCCATCATAGGCATATCCTGAAATTGCGCATCAGCTCTCTGATGTGTATAATGGTTGTTTCTTAGTTAAATGATGATTTCTGTGGGGGTTTTCTGGGGATTAAGTATACTGGTGTGTCAAAAGATTTATCATACTGCTCAGCACGCAGCAAGCACTCATCAATTCTAGCTGTTCCTTTTGTCCTCTCTCTCTCCCGTTCCCCTTTTTGTGCTTAGTGTTTCCAGGCATTACTGGCCCTGAACACCAGGGAGGCACTTTTTTAAGCACTTTGAAGGAAGAGGTTGAGAATTTCTCATTCAGGGGTCCATGCCGTCCTGTGTGATGTGAGGACCTCTCTTATAGGTAAGCGATAGTACCTTCACATATGCCTTTCTTTAGTTTTTCACTTATCTCTCCCATCGTACTGAAGTCTTCGGCATAGAATAGATGCTTGTCCGTGGGCTCAGAGGCAATCTCTTGTAGTTCTTCCTCAATAGCTTTTCCTACCCCGACAGCATACATAGTTATACCTAAATTGCAGAGCAAATTAAGAACAAGGTAGTTAGAGCTGTGCTCCCGGGGTCTGGAAGTTGTCTGTACGGCACCCAGAGCCAGGTGGGGATTAAGTGGTGCGACTTGAGGGGTCCATGTCCCCCTCCCTTTATTTCTCCACCATTTCTGTTTTGGCCCTACGGAAAACAAAGAGGGGTTTCCAAGAGGGAGGAAGGTGAAACCTCTGGGGGAAGTTGGGAGCTAGACCACCAACCTGTTGCTCAGCTCAGGGCAAGGTCATTTAACAAACCTTCAGCTTCTGCCTGAATTAGCCTTAGGGATAAAGTAGAAAAGAGCACTATCTTATGGCTTACTAAATGGGAATCTCTTCGGGGAGAATTCTAAGAAACAGGTCAATTCATGACCTTCTAACCTAGATTCTACTTCTCCAAGGTACAGGACAGGATCCTTAAAGGAGGGGCTGGGAGGGCGGGGCAGGGGAAGCTGCTCTCCACTCACATCTCTTGGAAGGACAAAGCCTTATGAGGGGTGCTAAACTGAAAAGGGAAATCTGCAGACCAGTGGAAATCCCCAAAGTGTGAAAGAAAGAACAAACCCAAGTACCAACCTTAGATTTCAACAGGGACATGAAATTGCTCCAAAAGCTTTTCTAAACAACAGAAATCACTAGACTGCCTTCCTCCATAGGTGCTTCACTTGAAAGTAAAACATGGTAAGAACTTAAATTCTGCCTGATTTTCAACATTTTTTTAGCACTGATATCTTGCTCTGGCTAATTCATCAGGCTAGATTTTTTTTTTTTTTTTAATTTTAAATACACATAAAAATGGCTCTTTAAGCCAAGGGGAAAGAGTTATGTCTTGTTCTAAGTCTGTATAAGGTCAACAGGCGAGTTCAAGATATTTGTCCAGGAGCCCAGTGACCTGATCAAACTCCCTAAAAAGGAGAACTACTATTTTAAGATTATATTAGCTATGCATAGGAATAATTAAAGTCATCAGAGGATGTCACTTCAGGTAAATCTTGTTGATTAAAAAGTTTTTTTAATGTTTATTTTTGAGAGAGAGAGACATAGCGTGATCTGGGGAGGGGCAGAGAGAAAGGGAGACGCAGAATCTGAAGCAGGCTCCAGGCTCTGAGCTGTCAGCACAGAGCCCGATGCGGGGCTCAAACCCACGAACCATGAAATCAGGACCTGAGATGAAGTCTGATGCTTAACTGACTGAGCCACCTAGGCGCCCCATATCTTGTTGATTTTAAAACCAAATTTCACCTACCACTTACCTGTCTTTGGGTGATTTGTGGAAATTTAAGTAGGGGAAAGAGTAAGGTAGATGGGTCTTAATGGGACAAATAAGAGGGCTAACCACTGTCTTTGGAAACAAGATGCTTCCCCGTGTGCGCTTTAAAAATGCAGGGTAGGGGCGCCTGGGTGGCTCAGTCGGTTAAGTGTCCGACTTTGGCTCAGGTCATGATCTCACAGTTCGTGAGTTCGAGCCCCACGTCGGGCTCTGTGCTGACAGTTCAGAGCCTGGAGCCTGTTTCAGATTCTGTGTCTCCCTCTCTCTCTGCCCCTCCCCTGCTCATGCTCTGTCTCTCTCTGTCTCAAAAATAAATAAACATTTAAAAAAATAAAAATAAAAAAAAGTAAAAATGCAGGTAGAGGTGGGGCACCTGGGTCGCACAGCAGATTCAGCATCCAACTCTTGATCTCAGCTGGCGTCAGGATCTCACAGTTCGTGAGTTCGAGCCCTGCATCAGGCTCTGTGCTGATGGCACAGAGACTGTTTGGGATTTTATCTCTCCTTTCTCTGCCCCTTCCCCCACTTGTTCTCTCTCTCAAAATAAAGAAATAAACTTAAAAAATGCAGGCTAGTGGGGTTCATGGGTTTGACATGAGCTCTAGCAAGCTAGTCTGGAAGCAGAGGAACTGTGTATGAGCAGCCAGTTTCACAGTCCACTCAGATGATTCAGAACAGGACACTTTTTGTGGCTACTATTCTATTGGGCTAGAGGAAAAGGAGTCAATGTTCTATTCTTGGACAATAGAAAGAGGAGGTACAATACCAATAAAATGGCCTCCTTCACAAAGTGTCGTTGAATGTCAGTGTGAGCCAGCCTCTCTGTGGGGAGGAATGGAGTTCACTAACGGGATTGCTAGTACTTTCTCTCCTTGTTCATTGACTCAGATTAGTCACACACGTCCTATATGCCGTGCCTGGTCAGGGAATGGCTCCATAAAGTCTTGGGCGAAGGCCTGGTCTGTACACCCTTTCCCCCCTTATAGGACTTGTTAAAGCAATGCACCCTCAACAAGTTCTTAAAGAAAGTGGCTTTCAAGCAAACTGCTGCAAAGTCTCAAGTTTCCTCATCTCCCCAAGGAATCCAGTCACTTCACCTTACACTACCTCTCCCGACCATCCTAGCTTTCGGGTTTCCTTTTCGGAAGGCCGTATTCCTCTGCCATACTTCACATCTCTGCACAGCTCACGTGAGCTCAAGCCCCTGTCTCCCCCACCTTAGGCACTGTGCTCGTACGGCTGTGCTTGCCTGAATAAGAGCCTAGAGTGGTAATCTCTTCCAACGTTTTGATTTTCTCAGAAGCTAACTTTTGCCTCCTACAAACACAAGAATGTTCGCTATCAGAAGGCTATTGTGCTTTCAGAGTTCACCTGAAGCACTGGTTTAAAAAAAAAAAAAAGTATCAGCAAAAGTTCCTCCCACCAGGAATCTATTTTTACCGAACTCTTGAGGTGATTCTAAAGCCACCAGACCAGCGTTTGGAAACGGTCATATATCTATCTGTGGTTAAACAGCACGTGCAGACTCGCTTCTCTCCCCTGGAGGTCACACACTGGGAAATCCCAGTTGGTGACTACTCAGGTGGGTTTGGTGTCTAGACTAACAGCACAAGCTCGCAAGATGCCCACCTCCCAAGTCCTGGATCCCCGCGGGCTCCCTTTACAGCCTCTAGGTGGCAGTGCAGCACAGGTGAATGAGCACTTGCTGCGAAGCCTCTCCCAGTGCTCAGAGGCTCTCACTCCTGTCACCCACCACCCTTTGACCACCCTGTGAGTTTAAGAAACCCGAACCTGAAGTGATGTAAGCCACATCTCCATCCCTTATTACCGTTGGCCTGGGCTTTACTGGCCCACTCTGAGACGTCATCCTGAGCCCGTCCGTCTGTGAACACGATGGCCACTCTGGGCACCCGTGCGGAGAGAGGTCTGGCCCCTTCTGCTTGGGTAAAACTTCTCTCAAACATGTGTTTCAGGGCCAGCCCGGTCATAGAGCCCTTGCCCATGTATTTTATGTGGGCCACGGCTTTCTTCATGTCTTTGGTCGAGCTGAAGTTTCTCAGGGTAAACTCTGTGCGGACCTGCGTGGAATACTGGAGAAGTCCCACGCGAGCAGCTTTGGGGGAAATCGCCAAGGAATCTATAATGCCAGTGACAAACTGCTTCACAATCTCAAAATTCTCTTCTCCGAGGCTCTTGGATCCATCGATCACGAAGACCAGGTCAACTGGGCCTTCAGTGCATCCTGCAGGAAGGAGAGGAAAGGTGAGGTAGTTAAAGGGTCACATAGAAGAAAACTACGCTTCAGTTGGAGGCCGAGCCACTTTGGAGAACTACCTTTGTTCTTCAGATAATACACGGGGCAGGCGGAAGGTGTGGGAGTCAGGAGCCACGATAATTTTCACATTTGCCTTCCCATGTGGCTTGTTAAATTGATAAAAAGAGTGTTTTTCGTAAGCAAAATCACACAACAGAGGCACAAATCATCAGAGGAATCAGGTCCACACCATGCTCTGGGTCACTGACAGCCAAGTCTGGCAGGGACTGTGTCTAGAGTATTGTAGGGCCTGACAGCTTCCAAAAGATTCCTATAACTTCCCTCCAGGAGGGTGACATCACCCCAGTGCTGGCATTCTGACAGACGACAGAGAAGGAAATCCTTAAATTCAGCTCAGCCATCATCTCTTCCAGGGAGTTTTCCCTAGGAACCCAGCTTGTATTACTCTCTCTCTGTGTACCCCTAATAACGGCTAATGTATTCAACGAAAATTGGCTTCTTGAGCACCTGCTTCACGCAAGGCAGCAGGCAGGATTGCAAGAGGGACCAGGGCAAAATCCCCCACATGAAAATGCTTACAGTCCAGGGTAGATGGTACAGTAGTCCACACGGCACACTAGCTACCCGAGGATGTGTCAATCTCTCTGGTCTGCAAGTTCCTCCTCTGGTCTCACTTCTGTACCCCCATACCTGGCACGCAGCAGTTGTTCAATAAATGCTTGTTGGCAGATTAAATGAAAGAGGTGGTGCCCATTGGGGAGCACACCTACAAGTAGCCTCCTGACCTATTCAAGCTGAAAAATGAATCATGACTGTGAATTCTTGATCTATATGGAAGCTATTCAGGCAACTCAGATGGTTGGCAGGAAAGCTCTACGTGACTACTTAAGCAATCTGGCCATGGACAGACTTTGTTATTTAGGGCCGCATAAAACAAATTTGCAGATCCTGAATGAATGATCTCATTTCAAACGGTCTACAGTATGCGATATAACATTCTCTTTTATATATCAAGCAGTTGTCTAATATTTGAAAGTAGAGCACAACAATATAAACAATATAAACACGGACACACAAAAGCTAAATTATTTCTGGGCATAGGCCCAAATAATATGCAGTGTGTGCGTGCGTGTGTGTGTGTGCGCGTGTGCGTGTTGGGGGATTGAGTTCTCCTTTCCCATTAAGTTCTTGTCCCTATTATTTAACTTATTGATTGCTTATTAGTAAAAGAAGAAAGGTCAGTTCAGAGCTTCATTTACATTCACAGCCTATTCTTGAATCGAAAGGAAGGAAGAAAAAAAGAAAGAAAAGAAAGGAAGGGAAGGAAAGGAAAGGGAAGGAAGGAAGGAAGAAAAAAGAAAGGAAGGAAGGAAGAAAGACTCTCAGGAGGCATGCACAGGGCTCTCTAGCAGATTGCAAAAAGACTGGAATAATTTTCCAGCAGTAGGTCTGTTTTCTCCCCTCCCCCACACACTCTTCTTAACGGAACAAAATCAGTACCTGCAGCCTCCATGCACAGAGGCACAGAAGGCTTCTCCAGGAAATAAGAACACTAGGTAGAGTGGAAGAGCACAAGGGCAAGAAGTGCTAGATTTTTGCTTTCAGACCTGGGAAGAATGATAGCTCCCTTGCTGGCTACTCATTTGCAGGACGGTCACTCCAACTGCAGCTGAGCATTTTCTTTTGGTAGTTAAGTCACGGAGACTGCAATGGAGCTGTGATTTGCTTTCAGAACGTAATTTTCACAGAGTTCCAGAATTTCAGGGTCGGACAAGACCGTTAAAGTCACTCGTGCAGCCCTCCTGTTGCTTGCATCTTTACAATATCCCTACCCAGCAGCCAGTTCAGCCCGGACCTGAACACCTTTCCTGATGGAGAAGTCATCACTTCACCATTGAAGCCCCATCTCTGGACATCTCTGCGGTTGATGATTACAAGAGCTGCCACTTGTCAAGCAATTAGTATGTGCCAGCACTGGGCTAAGAACCTTCGAATACCTGATCTCATTGATTTCTCATGACATTTCTGTGAGGTATTATCCTCATATTATAGCTGAAGAAACAGACACTCAGAGAAGTTAAATAATTTGTCCAAGGTCACACGAGTACTAGGAATAGGGTCGAAGTCCAGGTCTGCCTGACTCAAAGCTCATGATCTTAACTAATTAATCACACAGCTTCCCTGAAAGTGTCTCTGTCCTGCTTCTGGGCTGTAGTTTCTCTTCACTGTTCTTCCTTTCCCTGGGGCTATGTTATAGGTCATGAATGAAGTAACTGTCACTTTGGCATTTGAACGGTACCTCTTAGGTCTTTTTCTATAAAGATCCCATTTCTTCCTTTATTTTTCA
Source organism: Neofelis nebulosa (assembly GCF_028018385.1). Taxonomy (NCBI): domain Eukaryota; kingdom Metazoa; phylum Chordata; class Mammalia; order Carnivora; family Felidae; genus Neofelis; species Neofelis nebulosa. Next base: position 44,352,793 of record NC_080795.1, on the reverse strand, counting down.
CTTCACATCATACTGAATGAACATTGTCACTGTGATGGTTTCTAAATCTTGCTTGTCACTATCCTTTTTCTTTAAATATGTTTTCCTAAAAAATAATACATATACTGGAACTGAAGTCGAACATTACAAAAGGGTATATGTATACGTATATGTATATATGTATGTGTGTGTATATCTATATCTCTCTATATTTACATAATACAAATAGAAGTGGAATTGCCTTTAAAATATTGCCAGAGGCCTCTGGGTGGCTCAGTCGGTTAAGTGTCCGACTCTTGGTTTCAGCTCAGGTCATGATCTCACAGCTTTGTGGGCTCTGCACTAACAGTGTGGAGCCTTCTTGGGAGTCTCTCTCTCCCTCTCTCTCTGGCCCTCCCCAACTTGTACTGTCTAACTTTAAATTAAAATAAAATATTGCCCAACTGCCCTCCTAAATGTTGGTACCAATTCAGACACCCAGTTGATAACTTTACGACTGCCTATTACACTAGACCTTTGTCAACATAAAGACTCATCAACCTTTCTGATCTCTGTAATAGGTAAGAAAAAAAAAAGGTATCACAGCTTTAATCTATCACTATACATCAGCTCTTTTTTAAAAATGGTTTTTATGCTTTATGTTGTGTTTAGAAAGGTCTTCTCTATTCTGAGATCATAAAATAATTTTCTTAAGATTTTTTTTCTGCTACCTTGGAGGGGTTTTTTTGATTTTTGTTTTATTGGTTTTTTGTTTGTTTGTTTTTTAATGTTTAAACTTTGCTCTATCTCTCTCTTCCTAAAATGCAATGCTCAGAACTGAATGTCATTCCCTGGCACAGAGCAGAAGACAAGTCTTACCTCTTTGTTTCCAGATATTCTTATTCACCCTAAGATTACTCTAGCCTTTTGGCTGATAGTGAACTTGCTGTCAACTAAAACCAAAAGTTTTTCCACAGGTGCTTTAGTTAAGCTCCATTATGAGACAAGCAGAGAGGTGAGGGATTTGTTTCCTGAAAATACTCCAAAGAGCAATTGCTCCCAAACCAAATTAAAGCAGAAATCCAAGTTCAGATCACTTACTCTTGCACCGTCTTCCATCCTCAGCTAGAACAAATCCCTCTGAGCATTTGCAGATGTAGGAGTTGCCACGATTAACACAAATGTGTTCACAGCCGTGGTAGGTCGATTTGCAGATATCCTTCCCTGAGGGAAATGCAGAGAGTTGAGAAACCCCATCCGTGCAGGAATGAGCCGGACTGAATGGTCAAGTCAGGACAGGTCACAGAAGGAATCCATTTTTAAAAAAACCCATCCTTATTATAAAGGAGAATTAAGCCTTTTTTATTAAGAATTTTTTTTAGTGTTTATTATTTATTTTTGAGAGAGATAGAGAGAGAGCATGAGCAGGGGAGGGGCACAGAGAGAGGGAGACACAGAATCCCAAGCAGGCTCCAGGCCCTGAGCTGTCAGCACAGAGCCCGACGTGGGGCTCGAACCCACGAGCCGTGAGATCATGACCTGAGCCGAAGTCGGACACTTAACCGACTGAGCCACCCAGGCATTCCTAGACCTTCTTCGTTTTAATACTCAGGACAGGGAGTGGAAAGGGAGGAGTTTCCTCTCAGAAAGCCCCAGCCCCCACAAGCCTGAATGGTAAGATGGGTGAGCGGGTGTCCTGTGTTTCTTATTAATTTTTAGAATCATATGAAGTTGCTTTGGGTTTTGATTTTCCCAAGCTACTGATTTTTCCCCCGTAGATACCCCAAACACCCCAGCCTTAATTAATGAACATTTCTAATGTGTGAGGTACTTGAAACATTTCAGAGTAGTCACACCCTTCAAGCTTCACAACGTCCTGTGAGGAGAGGAAAGTAGGCACAATTAGAGCTGTGTATATATGAAGAAACTCAGAAAATGTCGTGGAGTTGCCCGAGGTCAACACGGCAAGTTGAGAGCACGGCTGAGACGGCTGTCCCCTGTGCACTCCTCCCCCATCACATGAAAGCCTGTGGCTCTTTTCTGTCGTTAGCTCCCTAGAAAGAAAGCTTCTGGTAGAACGGGGTTAGTCACTCCAGATCCCCCCAGAAGTGGGAATGGGGGTGTCTGACCTAGTGACCAAATTCCAAGAAGTAGGCGTCGTGCCCGGTGTACAAGTGTATAACCGCTCAACTTACCAAGCAAAAAACACGCTGCAGGAACAAATGGTGTCCGTGTGGACGCCTGCGTTTACAGAAATAAAATCATGAGCCGACAGCTCGGGCAGACACAAGGAGCAGAGCCGTGGACGTGGCCCCCACAGTGCAGAGTGAAGGCAAGACAGGAGGGCGCAGGGAGGCCTGCAGACTTCTGCCAGGGTCCCACGGGCATCCCTGGACTCTGCCGTTCCAACAGAACTCTTGCTAAAGGTAGAAGCCCCTCTTCCCAGTGGAGGAATGAGGAACGTGGGCTCCACTCAACCCGGCTTTGCTGACATGTGGGACGCCCCCAGTTGTCTCAAGGGGAGTCTGGGAGGAGATTCCCCCAAATCAACTTCAAAAGCAAATGCACTGATTTTGTCTTAACTAAAACAGAGCCATCCTGCCCACTGAAGCAGAGTGTCATAAAAGCAAGATGGCTTCAAAAGTCCCCCAAATAGGGATTAGCAGCTCAGAATCTCACAGTGGAGAAAGATCCCTGCCCTGTGCTCTCCTAATAATGCCCACTCCACTGGGTGCATGTGTCTCCATCTGTCTCTCTCTGGATGCTGTGATGGCTCATTTTATTTGTCCCCTTGTCTAGGCTATGGTGCCCAGCTATTTGGTCGAACACCAGTCTAGATGTTGCTGTGAAGGTATTTTTTAGATGAGATTAACATGTCAATCATTAGACTTTGAGTAAAGCAGAATACGGTCCATAGAGCTGGCCTCATGCAACCATTTGGAGGCTTTAAAAGACAGAAGACTGGGGGAGCCTGGGTGACTCAGTCGGTTAAGCATCCAACTCTTGGTTTCAGCTCAGGTCATGACCTCATGGTTCGTGAGTTTGAGCCCCGCATCAGGCTTTGTGTTGACAGCATGGAGCCTACTTGGGAATCTCTCTCTCTCTCTCTCTCTCTCTCTCTCTCTCTCTCTCTCTGTCTGCCCCTCCCCAGCTCTCTCACACACTCTCTCTCTCAAAATAAATAATTTTTAACAAAAAAGAGAGAGAGAAAGAAGACTGAATCCCTGTCACCTGTACCCCAAGGAAGAAGGAATTCTGCTTCCAGACTGCCTGTAGATAAAAGCTGCAACATCAGTTCTTCCTAGGTCTCCAGTCTGCTACCCTGCCCTGATATCAGATTTTCTCTCTCTCTCTCTCCATCTGCCTCTATCTCTGTAAATATGCGTACACACACACACACACACACACACACACACACACACACACACATCCTATTGGTTCTGTTTCTTTGGGGAAGCCCTAATACACCTTCTAAGTAAACTCTCACAACCTGTACCGAGTGACATACAGAAGAAAATGGTAGAGGAAAATGGATAAATAAAACCCACAGAGGGGCGCCTGGGTGGCTCAGTTGGTTGAGCATCTGACTTCGGCTCAGGTCATGATCTCACGGTCCGTGAGTTCAAGCCTCACGTCAGGCTCTGTGCTGACAGCTCAGAGCCTAGAGCCTGCTTCGGATTCTGTGTCTCCCTCTCTCTCTGCCCCTCCCCCGCTCATGCTCTGTCTCTCTCTGTACCTCAAAAATGAATAAACATTAAAAAAATATCTAAAACCCACAGAAAATCCCTTAGTCCCTCTCTCACCCTCTACCCTTACTTATAAGGTCTTCCAAGAAGAAAAAGCACTGTAATTATCCTTGGATCCTCGTAGTGATTGCTGGCAGAGATTCTAACTGTCCAATGATTAGCCAGGTTCTGTGGGAGGCTCTGGGCATCCACATAATGGTTGTGGAAGGGCCAGCAACTGGGAGAAAACGGACAGAAGCCAAGAGCCTGACAGCTCAGGACCTTGACCGAGAAATTCCTAAAGAATTAAGTCTGCTCCCCAACAAACACTTTCAGAGCACCCAAGGCAGGAACTTGTCATTGTAACATTGATTATAAAGGAAGATTTTAAATATTAAATGAAGCTATGTAACTGTCCAAGTCCCACAGATGGAAAAGTTCATCTCTACCTTGAGGCCACTTACTTCTGCAGCGTTTCCCGTCCTCGGCAAGCCGGAACCCCTCCCGGCACTTGCAGATGTACGACTCATCACTGTTCACGCAAACGTGCTCGCAGCCATGGTCTACGGCTTGGCAGACATCTTTCCCTGGGGACAGCACAGCAAGTTACAACAATTTCGCCAACAGAAATCTCCCCCAGGCTTCACCTTGGAGGATCCATCCACCTCGGCCACCACATACTCCGGGGCTCCTCGAGCTCAGTGGTCCATGGGAGGAAGATAAAATTGAGGATGAAGTTCAGTGGCTCTAATTTGGCTTCTTCCAACTTCCTCAGTATCACCCCCCCCCCCCCACACACACACACACACACATACACCAGCACCTACTTCGGTGTCTCATTAAATTCATTCAATCATCAGCTTTCTGCAGATGCAGTTTCTGATATCAAAAGGAAACACCTTTGGTATGTCATGATTACTTAGAAGATTAAACCTCAATTTAGATTAGTGCCACTGAAATCTAATTTTGGCTTTGTCCCTGACACATGACTTTAGAGAATCACTTAACCTCTTGGAGCCTTATGTTTCCTGTAATAATTCCAGTTACCTATGTTTTCTTCAAATCTATCAACACGAGTTGCTCTTTGTAAAGTGCTTTGAGAAGCTTGTGGAGAAAATGACCGATAGGGATGAAAATCATTTGCTCAGAGTTACACGCTCCCCTTTGGATTAAACAGAGGCGTATCATGGCCCCTCGAAGAGACTTTGCTTTCTGGGATGTAAGAATAGACTCATCATAAGGTAGTCTCTGTGAGAGATTCGTGCTACCAGCAATAACAATATTATTAAAGATGAATAGGGGCGCTTGGGTGGCTCAGTCAGTCAGGCATCCAATCTTGATTTTGGCTCAGGTCAGGATCTCACAGTTCATGAGTTTGAGCCCTTCATCCAGCTCTGTGTTAACAGTGTGGAGTCCATTTGGGATTCTCTGTCTCTCTGTCTCTCTCTCAAAAATAAATACAGAAACTTAAAAAAAAAAAAAAAGATAAGCAAAGAGAAGTTCAGAGAAGTTAAGCAACTTGTCCAGCTAATAAATGATCTTGGGATTTCTTGGATTTCAGACTGTCTTTCTATTAGAGCATAACCGCTAAATCACTGCTTTTTGCCACAGGGTATAAATAAGCAACTTCACTTGTAGCTCTAACACTGACTTTTTTCATTTGTCCATGTGTTTGTTTGTTTTCTTTCAACGGACTTCATTTTTTAGAACAGTTTTAGATTTAGAGAACCTGGGAAGATAACCCAGAGAGTTCCTACAGACTCCATATCCAGTTCCACTAGTGTGGGCATCTTACATTAGTGTGATACATTTGTTACAATAAACGGACCAATACTGATACATGAATACCAACTAAAGTCCCTGGTTGGTTTACATCCTTAGTTTTTACCTTTTTTCTGATTCCATCCAGGGCCCCACATTACATTTAGTAGTCGTGTGGCATTGGCTCCGGGGGATAACTGATTTAAACAGAGATCAGGAAGGCGGAATTCATGCAGAGAGCAGACACAGGAATGTGAGGCAACTCCAGCAGAAACTTACTTTTGCAGGTTTTCCCATCTTCCCGGAGTATATAGCCTTCAAAGCACTGGCACACAAAAGAGTCTCCCCTGCTCACACACGAATGTTCACAACCATGGTCGCCCAGAGCACAGGGGTCCAATTCTGAGAATCCAGTTGGAATAAGAAAAACAGAAGAAGGAAATGATTCATACATACATCAGTGACTTATTCAATCTTAAAAGACATTTTAGACACCTTAAATTAAAGCAGTGTCTTATCCCACAATGCACGTTTCAAAACAGAAAACGTGTCTACGAACAAAAATTGTTCATATATAGTGAATAAGACAAAATCGTCTCCATAGGAAAAATGAACAAAAGACATGAAATACCATTCATAACAGGAGAGATATAAATGGCTTATAAATACTAGAAAATAAGTTAAACTTCACTGGCTATCATATATGACTGTAACAATAACTTATCTACATATCTACTCATGTATGCACGTATGTGTCACCCTTAGGTAATCCACTCTTCACTTGTCCATTCAGTCATCAACTACTTCCCGAGCCCCTAGTCCCAGTCAGGCACCCTCCTAGGCTCTGGGGATTTAACAAGGAATAAAACAAAGTTCCTGCTGTTGAGAAGCTTACATTGGACAGCAGGCGTGGGAAGGGAAGGGGGGAGACAAATAGACAAATCTATGTATCAGATGGGCAAAGCGCCATGGAGAAAAGCAGGATAAGGGAGTGAGAACATGCCCGGGCTGGAAGTCCCGCTGCAGTCAGATACAGTGACACTCAGCAGAGCCCTGACGAGACCAGTGAGTGTGTGGTACCTGGAGAGAACGGCACCCTCAGCAAAGAACAGCATTTGCAAACTGCAGAGGTAGGAGTGTGTGTGGCATGTTTTAAGAAAGGCAAAGAGACTAGCGTGACCCCAGCAATGCAAGCCTGGCAGGGGACAAGGCCAGTGAGGCCAGAAGCGGCAGACCATGTGGGATTTGCAGGCAGCAGGGGGATCTGAGTGAGAAAGGGACGCTGGCGGATTTTAAGCAGTGCAGGGACACGAGTGGCTTTGTTATAAAAGGAGCCGGGGCACCTGGGTGGCTCAGTCGGTGAAGCGCCCGACTTCAGCTCGGGTCATGATCTCGTGGTCTGTGAGTTCGAGCACTGCATTGGGCTCTGTGCTGACAGCTCGGAGCCTGGAGCCCGCTTTGGATTCTGTGTCTCCCTCTCTCTCTGCCCCTCCCCCACTTGCGCTCTGTGTCCCTCTGTCTCAAAAATAAACATTAAAAAAAAAAAAAAAAAAAAAAAAAAAGGAGCCCTCGGCGTGGGCGAAGATGGAGGACGGAAAGCTGGAAGAAACCTCCCACAATATGCCTGGTGGCCCCGACCAGGATGGTGGCACGTGGTCAGACTGTTGGCTGATTACTGAAGGTAGAGCCCACACGCTTTGCTGATGGGATGATATGAAGGGGCCACCTTCATATGGATGTGACGGAAGAGTCACGGATCACTGAGCTTGTGGGACACAGCAGAACGAATGGCTTTGCCGTCCACAGGGCTGGCGTGGCTTCTGTTAGTGCATCTGTGCAAACCAAGCTGACGCTGGAGAAGTCTGACACTGAGGACATGTGGGAAGTGACTTTTTATAAGAACGACACCCAGTTCCGAGAGTCGACGCCAATCATTTCAGATCGAGAAGAATTTTACTGACGTCGTTAAATAAAGGCTCCGAAGTACATAATCACTGCTATAATCAGTCACGGACCACACATTTATTTCTAAGCCATTTTTGCAGTATTTCTTTTTCGGAGGGGAGTCCTGAGAAGCACCCTGTGGGGTAGTGAAGGCAGCTGTTGTTATTCTCACTTACCAGCTGGGAGCCGAAGTTTGGGAAGGTTAATGGCTTGCCAAGGTCAATTGCTACTAAGTGATACCGCCAAGACTCAAAATGTAATCTTCTGATAATAAATTGCACGTTTTCCCCAACGACACTGCATTGCTGTCTCCTAAAGTGAGCTTTCAAACACGGAGGGAAATTTGCCTGTGTCTTCCTTTGGGCGGAAGTGCTGCCAGAACCTTTGACCGATGGGAAAATGTTACAGTAACTAAAATGATAACTGCAGAAGAGAGTCGAAGCAGAGCTGGGCTGTCCAGTTTGCTCTGAAAATGACTTACTTCTCTGAGCACAATCTAGACTCTTGATTAATGCAGAACACTCCCCGATGGCTTGGGGTAGTTCCTCACATAGTGTTGAGTGGAAATATAATTGAGTGATCCATAATACAGACAGCTGGCTGGCTGTGGAGGTGAGCATTTTTTTCCACCGTAAATTTATATCAAGAATACTCCATCTTCCAACATAATAAAATAGTTATAACTCTTTCAGTCCAGCCTTGTCAAGCCATAATCCAGACAAATACCCCCTCAACCCACCACACCTCTTCTTTCTGGAGCTTCCCCCCCCGCATGCCCTGTCCTGTCCTCTCAGCTCCATGTCAGGCTGCCATTGAGAAGAGTGGCTGAGTCTTCCCACACACCCCCTGAGCCATGGTGGTCTGCACCTGCCCCCGGCAGATGGGAGCTGCTTTCCTTTATCAGGAGCCTGCTGAGCCCAAAGCCACTGTCTACGTCACCCTTGGCTATAGACTATCACAGGAGCTCCCGGCCCAGCTTCTGAGTTCTCCTGGGTATTCCTATTAGCAGCTGTTTGAAACCTTATTGGGTGCATGCTTTTAAAGCATGTGCAGAGTTTGGGTTTTTAACCTTTTCCCTCCGTGCCCCTTCAGAGCATCTGATCAGTTGCCCCTTCAGAGCATCTGATCAGTTAAGCGTAGAGCAGTGGTGAGTTCTCCATCTCACATGACCATCAGAATCACCGGCAGAGATTTTTTTTAAAGGCAAAACAGACACACGATTCAGAATGCAAATGTATTAAAGGGCACACTTCCCCTAAGGAGGGGTGTCTGGCAATATCTGTCAAAGTTACAAAATGTACCTCTGACCTAGCAACTTTGCTTCTGGAATTCTCTCCTGCAGATACCCTTGTACCATATGAAGGGATATACTTTCAAGTTGTTTGAGGCAGCACTGTTTGCAATAATGACAAGTGGGAAGCAACCCAAGCACCCAGCAATATGGGACTAGCTGAGTAAATATTTAGTAAGCAGCTGCAAAAAGAATGAGAACGTTCTCTATGTAATGGTATGAAATGTCCAATATATCGTTGAGTGAAGAAGAAAAAAAAAGTCATAGAATGGGGTATATACAGTATACCATTTTTTTTTGTGTGTAAGAAAAGGGAGGAAATAATAATATATTGGCTTTTACTCACATAAAGAAACATCTTCATAAAGAACAAATGAACGAAAATGGTGTATTAGCTATCTGTCGCTATGGAACAAGTTACCCAAAACCTAGCAGCTTAAAATAAATAACATTTCTTATCTCACATAGTTCCTGGGGGTCTAGAATCCAGGAGCGGCTTATCGGGGCAGTTCTGACTCAGGGCCTCTCATGAGCCTGCAGTCAAGCTGTTGGCTGGGGCTGCAGTGATCTCAAGGCTCTAGTGAAGCTACAGGACATGCTTCTGAGCACACTCACGTCTTTATTGTCAGGATTAGGTTTCTCACTGGCTATTAGCTGGAGGCTTCAGTTCCTCAGCACGTGGACCTCTCCATGGGGCAGCTTACAACAAGGCTTCCCTCAAACTGAATGATCCAATAAACGAGAGAACACTCACTATAGCAGTCACAGTGTCTTTTATAACTTAATTTGAGAAGTGACAAGCCATCATTCTTTTCATATGCTGTTGGTCACACAGACCAACAGTGAGGGAGGGGACTACACAAGTGTGTGAATCCCAGGAGATGGGGATCTCCGGCTGCCATCTTGGAGGCTGGCTACCACCACTTATGGATAGGAACTGGAGATAGGGAATGGGATGGAAAGGCAAGAGGGGGAGCAAACCTTCTTAGTGTATGTCTTTTTGTATTGTTTTGGCTTTTCAACCATGTAAACCACTGATCTATTCTAAAAATAAGTTAAAATTTAAATAAAAATTCTTATGGGAAACAAAGTGTTTACAATGAAAAGCATGCCTTTCTCTCACCCTTGATAGTCTACATCATTACTTTTTTAAAAAAAATTCTTGGGGCGGGGGTGGGGGGACACCCGGGTGGCTCAGTAGGTCCTACTTTAGCTCAGGTCATGATCTCACAGTTTGTGAGTTCAAGCCCTGCATTGGGCTCTGTGTTGACAGCAAGGAGCCTGGAACTGTCTCAGATTCTGTGTTTCCCTCTCTCTCTACCCGTCCACTGCTCATGCTCTGTCTCTGTCTCAAAAATAAATATTTAAAAATAAAAAAATAAAAAATAAATTACAAAAAAATTTTTGAGAGAGAGAGTGTAAGTGGGGGAGAGGGGCAGGAGGTGGTGGGGAGAGAGAGAGAGAGAGAGAGAGAGAGAGAGAGAGAGAGAGAATTCTAAGCAGGCTCCACACCTAGTGTGGAGCCTGATGTGGGGCTTGATCCCACCACCCTGGGATCATGACCTGAACCAAAATCAAGAGCCGGATGCTCACTCAGGTGCCCCTACCTCATTACTTTTAAAGCACGTACCATAATTCATTTAATCAATGTTTTATTGGAGGGGCATTTAGGTGGTGCCTAGTCTTCTAGTATTATGAACATCACTGCAGTGGATATTCTTGTGCACATGGTTTTACATGCAATGTGAAGGTATATCTGAAAGATAAATATCCAGAAGCAGAAATGTCTAGTTAAAAGGTAAGAGCATTTCCAAATTGTCTTCTAATGACGTTACATCAGCGTAAGACGCTCTCTGCTTCAGGGAGGCTAGGGTGCTTCCTGGATGTCTGGCTGTTTTAAAAGCCCCACAGATGATGCCAATGAACTACCAGGGGTGGGATGTGGCAGCAGACTCAGACCTTATGCTCAGAGACCCTCTCAAGTGTCTAGATTACTCTGCGCCTCGACCACCACGAACCAAGCACCACTGTCTTCCTCTTGGGCTGCTGCATCATCTACTAACTTGTTCCCACACACCTTTTACACCCTCCGGTCTCGTCCTGAGTCCTCTTTCTAAAAGGCACATCTTCTCCCATCACTCCCTCCTTCTGCCTGAGACCCTGAGGATCTTCAGAAAAGACACAGGATCCTTGGCAAGGTTCCCAGGACCTTCCCTTCAGCTTCATCTTGCCCGCCCTCCCCAGCTCTGAGCGCCGTCTTTCAGTGCGTACCTCAGTACCAAGCCAGGGCCCTCCCACCACTGTGGTCTGCACGGCCATCTGCCTCTCCTTCCTCCCCCACCATCTCTGGAGGTCTTCCCAGACCTCCCCACACAGGGCCTCCAAGCAGCAGGCATCTGCCTCTCTGGTAACGTCACCAGTGTCACTGAACAGGTAGTCATATGTTGGTTTAGGTTTTCGCCCGCCTCCTCATCGGACTGTGTTCCCATGGGCTCTGATCAAGGGACCACAGACTGTACCTGCCCTTCCCTCCATCTCCCAGCACCCAGCGCAAGGCCTGACGCACAACAGGCCCTGTTATTACCTGGTGAGTAACAGGAGACATTTTCTCAGTTTTCTACTCTGAAAATCAAGGGTAACCAGACCCTCCTCCCAGGGGTTTAGTGTAGATGTTTTATTTTATTTTATTTTATTTTGTTTTATTTTATTTTATTTTAATTTTTTAAATGTTTACTTATTTTTGAGAGACAGAGACAGAGAGAGAGACAGAGTGTGAGTGGGGGAGGGCAGAGAGCGAGGGAGACACAGAACTCTAAGTGGACTCCGGGCTTCACACTGTCAGCACAGAGCCGGATGTGGGGTTCGAACTCACCAACCGTGAGATTATGACTTGAGCCGAAGTCCAAGGCCAACTGACTGAGCCCTCCAGGAGCCCCGGGTGTAGATGTTTTAAACGAGAACCCTGCGGAGGGTGGATGCTGGTGGGCCTCACTCTCTCCCCTACACCAGCCTTGCAAAGTGTACCCTTCACATTTCCTCAACAAGACGTCCAGTTTCTGCATGTCAGGGATGTTCTGGGTCACTCGTAAATTAAGGAACCACCTGTGGTAAATTAGAAAACGCCAAATGTGGGGGGCACCCGGCTGGTTCTGTCAGAGGAGCATCCAACTCTTGACCTTGGGGTCTGGTGTTGGAGCCCCACGTTGGGTGTAGAGATTACCTAAATGAATAAAACTTTAAAAAAGAAAAAGAAAATGCCGAAGTTGTGCTGTAGTCACCTTCCTGAGCTCGGGTTCTAGCTGCTTCCTATTCAACCAAGTCTGGAAACCAGCTTGGAGTCAGCTTCTGCCCAGAGCCGGACACTCCCCTATAGGAAAGGACTCCAGTGGTTCTGCAACAGGCAAAGCGAGCCACCATCCCTGACTCATGACCACGGGGTGCCTTCAGCCCCGGGAGAACGGTGGGTACCCCAGCAAGGAGATCATTCATTCAGCAGGTGTTTCTGGAGCACTATCCTCATCTTTGGGCTGGAAGGGGCCTGGGCGATAAACAGGTCCAGCCTTTTATTTTACAGTTGAGGAAGCCGATGACCAGAGAGGGGAAGTGACTCTCCTAGGGTCCCTCTGCAGAGGTGAATCGTGTCAGCTGGGCTGGGGGCAAAGGTGTGATTAGACCACAAATCCACCACCCCCGCGTTTCCAGTGGCACATGCAGTGGTCATCCCGGCTCGGTGGAGTCTACTCAGACTGGGAGGTTTGCAGAAGACAAAAGAAAATAGTTTTCTCAAGGGAGGCCAGGCCTCCAAACAGTTTAGTGGAAGTCTAAATGCTGCCGGTGATCTGTCCCCTCCTATCCTTCCAGGTCCGGTTCTCACCCGCCACCCTCTGGCACTCAATGCTCGGTACTCAGTACTCTGAACACTCAACTTCCTCCAGTTCACTCTCTGCACCTGGGCCCTCTACACGCTGTTTCCTGTGCCTGGGATGCTCTTCCTCCTCTGTCTTCGGCTGTTCCAGCTGCTAAACCAAAACACCACAGACTGGGTGGCTGGGAAACAGCAGAAATCTATAGCTCACAGTTCTGGAGGCTGTAAGCCTGAGATCAGGGTCCCAGTGTGGTTGCGTGAGGACTCTCTCCCAGGCTGTAGACTTCCCCTAGTATCCTCACATAACGGGAGGGGCTGGGGGGGCTCTGTGAGATCTGGTTTATTAGGGCGCTAATCCCATTCATGAAGGTCCTCCCGTGCTTAGGACCTCATCACCCCCAAAGCCCTGCCTTCTAATATCATCACCTTTGGCGGTTAAGATTTCAACATATGAATTTAGGAGGATGCAAACATTCGGTCCATAACACCCCCCATCTCTGGCTTGCTCTCTCCTTCAATCTCCAGCTGTCACATCAAACATCTCTTTCTGCAGAAACTTTCTCTAGACTAGCTGAGCCCCCCCCCCCCCCCCCGCCCCGGCACACCCTTCTGTGGTATCTCTTCTTTCCACATCACGAGAGAGGTTTTTAATATCTTTCTTCCCTAAAAAACTTTAAACTCTGTCAGGGCAGAAACTGAACCGGCATCAACCCCAGAGAAGCCCAGCGCCCAGCGTGATGCACCCAGCCCACTGACGGTACAGGGTAAACACCCGTGGAGAACGGGAACAAACGGATCAAGAGCTTACAGAAGTACCCAGACTCAAATCCAGAGACGAGAGCGAGGACAAACTATTGGGAACCATCACTTACAGGAAATGGACGAGATGACATTCGAGAAATCTCAGGATGTGGGAAGAAAATGTTTTCCCTCCAACAGCAGCCTCCTCTACCTTTCAACATTCAGGAGGCAGGTCCACATGTGTAATTAAACCCTCAGCGTGAATGAGATCTACAATTTGTGATCAGGATGATGACACATTTCGGGACAAAGCACAGGTTTTTAGGTTTTTAGGACCCACATCTAGCAGCCCTGTGTCCGGATGTGGGCTGAGCGCTCACATCTGGATCCCACATCCGATGAGTCACGGATGTCTGTGGTACAGCGATCATAAGGTCACGTGTTCCGGGGACTCGCACCTCTGCAGTGATGACAGATGGCAATCCTGTGTCTGCGGTTCCACGTAGGAGGTTGTTGAACCAACCCCACCCCAGAGGGAGGAGAGCCACAGGGGCCTGCCAAGAGGGTAACGAGGCCCGGGAGATAGAATTACACCATTTTCTGGCATTTTTTTATAATAAAACTAGGAGCAGCCAATCATTTGCTGACTCTGCAATGGCTTTTGCTGAGACAAACCAAAAAAACAGCTGAAGTGAGACCTACTTTTACAGGGCATCTCAATCTGGGCAAGAGGTCCTGAATCAGGGGACCCAGGTTCTATTCCTGACTCTTCCACCGAACCTCAGGGCCAGCTTGGAGGCACCAGTTTTCTTCCTCTGCTTCTTTACCACAAAAGAAATGCAAGACCTCTAAGCTTCCTTCTGCTCCATCAAACTTACAATACATTGAGGGTGAGGGTGGTCTTCTCCCCTCATTCCCTGCTATGGACTGAATTGTGCCCCCTCCCCCACCCTCCCTGCCAAATTCATATGTTGAAGCCCTACTCCCCCAGTGTGGTGTCATTTGAGGTGGGGTTTTGGGGAAGTAGTTATGTTTAGAAGAGGTGGAGACCCCATGATGGGATTAGTGCCCTTTGAGCTTATTCTCTCCTCACCCACCACCATGTGAAGACACAGCAAGAAGGCGGCCATCCACAAGCCCAGAAGAGGGTTCTTACCAGAACCTGACCACGCTGGCACCTTGACCTTGGACCTACAGCCTCCTGAACTGTGAGAAAATCCCAACCCATGGTACTTTGCTATGGCAGCCTGAGCAGATTACAACACCCCATTTACCTTTGCTCGGAGCTGCTTCCCTTCAAAGTCAAGCCGGGGAGTATCAGGTCTTGACAAGGCCTCCACAGACCTACCTGTGGTGGCTGGACTAGAATTCCCAGCGCTCTGCAGCTTTTGGACCAGCACCCTCCCCTCACCACAAGGAAGCAAGGGCCGTCCTAGGGCAGCCCTTGGGCTCCTGAGTCTGACCTTCCCCAGAGTGGCCCATCTCTAGGACCCCTCCCACAGAAGCAGGCCCAGCCCTAGGAAGCAGACCTCCACGCCGCAGGGCAAGGCGCTGCCTCAGTCTTGTCCTCAGTACAGGGCAGCGTAACCGTGAGAGTGAGAGGTAAGACCACAGCAAGGGTACCTTAGGGGTTTATGTCAATTTACAAGTTCCCAAAGCACGTCAGTTTTTGTCTCTCCCTGTGTCACTTGGCAACAGGAATAATCATTCCAAGTTGACAGTTGGGTGATCAGATCCAGAAAGGGTCAACTCTCTTGCCCAGGGTGGAAGCAACAAGGTTCAAACCCAGCTTTTGGGCTCTTCAGTTGAGCATCCTTTCTACTCTGCCACATCAGTTCTCAGATGTGTACAAAGAGTCCCATACCACAGGGTGAATCCTGGGTAGGAGAGGGCCAGCTGTGCCGGCAGGGGGTGCAGAAGAGGAGCTCCCGGTGGGGCCTGGCAGCAGAAAGTTCCCGTGGGGAACATCATCCGCAGGCTGGTTTCCACCCGCAAGAGTGGGAAGGGAAGGCTGTGCTGCGTGGAGACAGGGCAGCTGGAGGTGCAGTGGGCTGGGTGCTCTGAGCACATCCAGACTGTGGACTTGCCTGAGGCTGGGATGCCCTTGCCAATGGTCTACTGCAGGGAAATCACCAGGAGCTAGAGGGTGGGAGAGGCCTCTCAGTTGCAGCTCACAGAAGACACTACCTCATTGCCCCATTACCCTCCCCATCTGACCCCCTAGTATGTGCATCAACCTCTCAAGGCAAGGAAGGCTCCTGGGGAGAATCTAGGCAATCACAGCTTGGAGGCCAAGTTCAGGATGAAGGGAGGACAGGTTTCATCCCAGAGGCCAGAGAGCCCAGGGGTGTGGGGCTAACAATGCCCACTTAGTTCCAGGGCCCCGGGACCCTGGGTCTGCTCTGGGTTCTTCAGGCCATCTGCTATCAAGGCTCTAAGTGGAGGCTGCCTTTCTGAAGGGCGAAGGACACCCTTATACAGTGAGCCAGGCCTGGTGGGCCCCCAGCAGGCCCCCCTGCTCCACAGCTCAGCAGGCTTTTCCAAAAAGTTGGAGTCATGTCATCAGGCTCTTTGTCATCTGGCACAGAGCTGGGAAACGTAGCCCCCAGTTAACTATGGCCACACTGAAAACAGAGCCCATTATTACAGGACCCGGCAGCCAGACTGAATCATCCCGGGGCAGACAGACAGCCTTCAATTAGGGGAATAGCTCAACGCCTATGTATCAGCTGCTGGTACCACCGTCTCTTAGGTACCACCATTCCCAAAGGATAATTCTAACCCATCTGAGGATCTCACAAGTTTTCATACAGTCACAACAGTACATAGATATATACACATCAAAACTCACTTCTGATTGTACTTCAATTAAAGGGAAAATGCGCAACATTTAAAAGGGTCAGTGCCATAAATCAGCGGTGGACCCGGGTAAGGAGGGGAAGGGGGCATGTGATTGTAAGGAAAAGGGACAGCGCTTGTTGGGAAGGGCCGTGAGAATTTCTTAGAAGTCCTGCAGCCAGTTTATAGTGAGCCCGTGACGATCACAGTGAGCGGAGGGGACAAAGGAAGGGCATGGATAATCTAAGATGATGGAAAATTAAAGCAAACCAATAAAAAAACCCACGCAGCTGGCTCCGGCATGCAGTCAAATGTCGATGCAATTCCACGCACCCACCCTCCTTCTGCACCCCAGTGCCCACACCCTCTCTGTGCTGGCTGCAGCAGCGGTCCAGGAGGCAGCTGGCAGGCAGGCAGCCACAAGTTAGCCATAAATGGATAATCCATTTGTCGAGACTCAAGAATCTGCCTCATACTAGGGAAATGTTTTCTCACAGTCTGCATGGAGGGGCACACCCAGCTCTGCATCAGTCCACCTGCCCATGTGAATGGACAATAGAAAAAGGTAGATACATCAGGTTGTGGCCATAATTGTATCAGTAGTTAGGGAGGCCAGCCCTGTAACCAGAAAGACCAGCAGGACGGGGAAAGAAAATGATAGTCCTTTTCCTCCATTGCTGACACCTTCTGTCAAAGTGTCCATTTTTAAAATTTTTACCTTAGTCTGCTTGGATTGGAGGGCAGAAAGCACAAGATTCTTGAGTGAGGAGAGAGGGAGGTCCAAGGGCTTTTTTTTTTTTTTTTAAATTAATGGAGCAGGAGTTGGGGCCAGCTGCAAGGAAACATGTACCCAGGAAACATCATTGCCAACTTCTCCATCTGCTGCTAGGTTATGAGGATGGGAGAGGGAAGGTTTCCCAGGAGTCTCCCCTTCTCCCAGAACTGACTCTGGAGTTACAAAGACCAGAGTGGAACCCACCACTCTAAAAGGGGTGACCTTAGGCTCCTTCCTTAACCCGAGCTGCATTTTCACCGCATGATGGGGATCCCACAGTATTGCTGGAACTCGGGGTTGTGTGTGCTTAGCACAGTGCCCGGCATGAAATCAGCCTTGAACAAGGGGTCCACATCACCATCATTGCTCATTGCAGGCCAGCTACCACTTTCTGCCAGATTGTGGTAGAGAAGACAAGGCCAAGACATAGGGCCCTGTCCAGCTTCGAAATGGCCCCGCGGCAGACGGCAGAAGTAGGAAAAAGCTGTGCTGGGGCATAGGGCGAGGAAGCTCCCAGGCAGGGGGAGCGGCACCGGGGCTCAAATCACTGAGAGCGGCCTTTAACCCACACTCAGTGCCCGCGAAGCCCAGCCTGGCACATGCTCCACCCACAGACCGCCGGTGGCAAGTCCCGCTGGTCACTGGACCCAGAGCACTCACTGGCACAGGTCTTCCCGTCACTGCGGAGCACGTGTCCCTCGGGACACTGACAGGCAAAGGATGTGTCCGTGTTGACGCAGGAGTATTCGCAGCCATGGTTGCTCAGCAAGCAGTAATCCGCCCCTGCAAAACCGGACAGCCAGCTGAGGTGGTCAGTAAGCCTCTGAGCTACTGATGAGGGGAGTCAAGTGACTACAGTCTTGCTTATCCGCCCCCCACCCACTCCACCAAGGCATGCGGTCCCCAGGGGACATTCCCTACAATCTCCCCAGAGCAGAGAAGGAGAGGACCACGAGGCGCCCTCCTCTGCAACGGTCAGATTTTCCACTCGTGTTGCAAACCTTTTCCATGTAAGAGAAGCATAGAGGGGGACTCACTGGAACAGGTCTTGAGGTCCTCATTGATGAGGAAGCCTTCTGAGCACTGGCAGACGAAGGACTCCTCGGTGTTTAGACACAGCTGCTCACAGCCATGGTCCTGCTCTGCGCAGTGATCCACTCCTGCGTTTGCCACACGGGAAAACACAAAATAACCTGATGGAACAACACTCACCAGCACCGGGGCATTAACACAAACCTCCCTGGAGAGGGGAGCCGAAAGGGGCCTTTCACTTCACGGGCATCACAAAGAGCAGTGCTGGAGGGTTTTGTGCAACCAGGTGCAGCTGGTCTCCGGAAAATCAGCCTTGTTTGCTTGTTTTCCTTCCCGTGTCTGGGTTTAGAGAGTAAAGTGTGCGTGACTTCTGTGCTGGTGTGAATGCCAGCAGCACTTTGTGCCAGGGCCTTGGCACCATAATCTGCAGTCCTCAGGGCTAAGGGCAGGCGTGAGCCCCATCTCGGGGAGGAAAGCGAGGCTCAGGAAGGCTGAGCTGCTTGCCCAAAGCCACACAGCTGATGGTGCTTAAGACTGAAGGCTGTGGCATTGAAGCAGCTGGGCTCAAATCCCACCTGCACCAACCCCTTCCTCGCCAAGAGATGCTGGGTAGTCAGTCGCTTGGCCTCCGGGTCACCATTTCCTGGCTGGAGGAAGGGGGATGACGATGGGCGCTTTCTTAGAGGAACGTGGCGAGAAGGAGAGGAGTTGATACACATAAGGCCCTCAGAACTGTAGCTGGCACACAGTAATCACCGACTGGATGCTTATTAAGTATCGCTGGGAAAGAACTCATTGTATAGTTTCATTTTTCTCTGGAAGTGACACAGAAAAAGTGTTCTTATCCCCCATACCCAGGACACCCAGATTCTGAAAACAAACCAAAGCCACAGCCTGCATGTGTGGCCGATCCTGGCACCTGAACGCTGTGCAGCTGGCCCCTCTGGGCAGCGAGCACTGAGGGACAGTGAACACACAGCTGTGGCAAACCGCTCCCACAGACGGCCCTGCAGGCTGCCTCCCAGATTTCCTTGATGGAGAAAAAGCACACCCAAGGACTGGAGAGACACTGAGGACCTTGTGCAGGGCCATCAAGTAGGCCTCTTGGACTCCTGAAGGGCCTGGGGCTAGTGCCTTCTGGAACATTCCATTGGTGGATGTGCCTACTGCAAACGCTTGCAGGACCTCAGGAGCCAGAAGCCCATATTCACATCTTGGTTCCACCGTTAACCAGTCGTGTGACTGTGGGAAAGTGACTTAATCTTTTTGTGCCACAGTTTCCCCGTCTTTAAATAGGGACAAGAATGTAGATGCCTCAAAAGTCTATTGTGAGGATAAAGTGAGTGAGTGCCTGGGAAGTGCTCACAGAGTGTGCACCTCATAAGGGCTGGCTGTCATTATGGCCTGGGGCTCCCTGAGTCCTTAAGGGGAACAGGATACCATGGTTCTCTGGGAACTCCTAGGAAGAGATCACTTGGTTTACACTTTCTTGAAGCTGACTAGGTGGTCTTTTTTCCTTTAACTTTTTTTTTTATTATTGTTTATTTATTTTGAGAGAGAGAGTGAGACAGCAGGGGAGGTGCAGAGAGAGAGGCAGAGAGAGAGAACCCCAAGCAGGCTCCAAGCTGTCAGCACAGAGCCTGATGCAGGGCTCAAACCCACGAATGGTGAGATCGTGACCTGAGCTGAAACCAAGAGTCTGATGCTGAATGGACTGAGCCACCCAGGCGCCCCCAGGTGGTCTTTCTTATGAGATCCCCAGAGAGAAAGTATAGCCCAATCACTTCTGGCCCCCTCCCCCTGAGCTCCTCTAGGCTCCTTCAAGGCATGCTGGGAGGGAGGAGAGGCTATGGCCTCCGGGGCTCTATGTGGGCTCAACCAGGTCATGCCCAGCCTGTCCTGGGATGCTTGCCAGGGCTGTCAGCTGGCAGACCCCGTACCCCCGAAAGAAGGCAGACTGTACCCAGATCCACCTTGACCAGGGTGTGTCCTTGTCAAATGGAAGACTTCCGGCTCCCCACTCACTTCTCATAAGACCTCAGAGACTTCCAGAGGCAAATGCATAGCAGTGCCAACTTTCTAGTTCAAAAGTTGACCTCTGGGATCAGTCCTTAGAAAGCCTAATCGAGGTACTTTGTTCCCCCTAACGACTGAAAGGGAACCAGTTTTCCTGAGGACTGCTCTGCCCCTAATACTTCATCTGTGAAACTTCCCCTTCTGGCAGTTTGAGGTCCAAATGCTGAACAGCTGCACTGTTCTCATTCACAATCTATCTCTGTCCCCAAAGCTGGAGCAGATGTGAAGCCTGCCGTGTGGAAAGCCACACACACAAAGGGCCCCTTCTGCGCTGGCCATGTCACGGAGCCCCTCTCCCAGCAGACCAGGGTCCCAGGCATCGACCGCAGTGCTCGTGTGCCCCCGCCCCCGCTGGCCTGGACCAGTGGAGACTGTGCCTCATAAAACAGGACAGAAGCCGCCAGCTGGCAAAGCCTGCAAGTTTCCGTGCGTTTACATCACCGAATGGGGGTTTGCTGTGCCTCTTACACAAGACAGTTAAGAAAGGCTTCACAAAAAGTCCCATATTTCCCAGCTCCGCCCTCAGATCAGCCCTGTGGTAGCCCATGTACTTTCTGAAGTCTGTCTCTTTTGGCCTCTTGTCCCAGCCCGGAGCCTCTCTGGTCACTCTCCCAGGCTCCGTGGGAATAATGAACGGTTATCTTTCATTGTGCTTTCCTTGGCCCAGGCACAGGCTAAGAGCCTAAATCGGTCCTGACTATTCCCCTTAAAAACCCTCGCAGATCGGGGCGCCTGGGTGGCTCAGTTAGTTAAGCATCCGACTCTTGGTTTCAGCTCAGGTCACGAACTCGCGGTTCATGAGTTTGAGCCCCAAATTGGGCTCTGCACTGATATGCAGAACCTACTTGGAATTCTCTCCCTCTCCCTCTCTCTCTGCCCCTCCCCTGCACTAGCGCTCTCTCTCAAAATAAATAAGCATTAAAAAAACATGATATTAAATATATAAATAAATACATGAATACATAAATAAAACAGATGGGAAAATCAAAGCTTGGCAAAGTTAAATAACTTGCCCAGGGCCACACATCTAGTATGTAGTAGAGCTTGGATTTAGATTCCGGTGGGTCTGACTTAATCAGTGTCTCAACAGCGAATAATAACATTAGCTAATATTCACTGAATGCTTATTAATATTCAGCAGCACTTCTCTTTTTTTATTTCTTTTTTAAATTTTTTAACATTTATTTATTTTGAGAGACAGAGAGAGAGCATGAGCGAGGAGGGGGCAGAGAGAGGGGGAGACACAGAAGCAGCCTCCACGCTCTGAGCGGTCAGCACAGAGCCCAACGCGGGGCTCGAACTCATGGGCCACGAGATCATGACCGGAGCCGAAGTCGGATGCTTCACCGACTGAGCCACCCAGGCGCCCCGTAGCAGCACTTTTCTAAGTGTTTTATACGTATTGATTCTTTTAATCCCCACAAACAAACCTATGAGGTAGGTGGCATGAACAGTCCCATTTTATGGATGATGAAACTGAGGTGAGGAAGGCGAAGCCTGTTGGACCGTCAGGCTCACAGGAAACCCAGCAGCTTCAGAAGTGAGCCTGCGTGTGAACCGCACCCTCCCGTTGGAACCCCCGCCACGGCACACTCACGGCTGCAAGTCTTGCCGTTGGGGTCCAGGCTGTAGCCCCGACGGCAGCGGCAGGAGTAGCCTTCCTCTGTGTTGATGCATTCATGCTCACAGCCCGGTTTGTTCAGTGCACAATAGTTGATTCCTGAGGAGAGAGAGAAAGGGCAGACCTCCTGCAGGCTCTGGACCTCCCCCAGGGCTGTGGGGTTAGCCCCTTGCAGCAAATATTCAGTAAATAAGGTGTTCTATTGGATGGAGAAGAGAGCTCCTGCTCTCAGGGAGCTGGCTGGAAGGAGAACCTGGGATCAGAAGTCTAGATTCTCCAGCATGGGTCTTCTTCCCCTATGATGGCCAAGAGCTGGTGAAATGGGTTGAGGACCCCAAATCCCAGCCCATCGCTTCCCGAGAAAGATGGAAAAGCTGGGAAAATCCAATTGGGCTTTCCTTCGAGTTAACCTCATCACTAGGGCTCAAAGCATGTAGGGAACCGCTGTCTTCAACGATATCTGACAATGACATGGGACAGCGCAAGGCAGAGTAAACAAAACCTGATGGTGTAAGATATCTAACTCTCTAGGAGAGGCAGGACACGGCAGTTACATTAAGAAGGGTCCAAATGCTCAGCCTCGCTCAGGGTGAGATCATGACAGCCTCCATATCAAGCAGCTGAAGACACATCTGATGCCCCCCAGATTGCTGCAGTTGCGTCCTATGGCGACATTCACCCCCGTCCGGGCTGTGTTTCTGCCAGCAGGTGGGAGCGTCATCATAAGCAGGAGCCAATTAGCATTTCATTTGCTGGTAGAAAATGCTAAAACCACAAGACCCCCCCCCCCCCAAAGAGCAGGTTATGGGGGAGACGGAGAACTGTAAAAGGAAATAAAATGAGCTTGTGGGGGGCCTTTAGGAGACTGGTGCTGCAGGAGATCGTCCCTCTTGTGGCTGAGCCGGATCTGTTTAACTGCGTTCTTTCTTGTAGGGACGTGGCAGACCCTGTGGGTTGCCTTGCCAACAACCGTTACCCTGTCTTCTTGGGACTAGCGCCCTGACCCCACAGCCAGAATCGTGACTGATCTCAGCCAGCCTGGCAATCATCCCTTCAAGGGTCCGTCATGTGCCCTCCCAGGCGACCGGCGGATGGAACTTGCCACGTGCACAGAGTTTGAGCAGAAGTGGATGCAGACTGAGCACACGGAGAGAACTCTCACCACACACAGGGAATGGCCTGGGAGAAGAGATGCCACCACAATGGTCATCGACCCCCTGGGAACTTTCTGTAACTCATCCCTTCCGCATGAGGGGGGCCAGAAAATCGTTAGCTGTGTGTGGTTTCAGTTCATCAGCCCCGAACTCATCAACAACCTTACCTGTGTGGAACAGAATACAATGCCACAAAACTAGGGGCTTCAGTGAAGGAAAAGGGGCCTGTCAATAGAACACTGGCCACATACCAACAGACAAAAAAAAAAGAGAGACAGAAACAGAGACAGAGAGACAGAGTACAAAGGGTGCTACAGTCTGGAGCCACATAGGGGAGGGTCTGCAGGAATCCTTTTGTTAACACCTTAGAGAGGAGTGAAGTTACTTTCAGTAAACACAGTTTTAAAAAGGCAGCATTCAGCCACTATGTAAAACAGTACGGAGTTTCCTCAAAAAATTAAATACAGAATTACCATATGATCCAGCAATTCCACCTCTGGCTATTTACCGAAAAGAATCAAAAGCAGGGACTTGAATTCAGCCTTAAAAAGGAAGGAAATTCTGACATATGCTACATCATGGAGGAGGCCTGAAGACATTATGTTAAGTGCAATAAGTCAGACACAAAAGGACAAATATTGTATGATTCCACTTATATGAGGTAACTAGAACAGGCAAATTTAGAGAGACAGAAAATAGAATGGTGGTTGCCAAGAGCTGGGGGGGAGACAGGAACAGGGAGTTGTCGTTTCATGGGTACAGAGTTTGAGTTTGGGGAGATCCAAAAGTTCTGGAGTTTAAGGGGATGATGGTTGTATAAGAATGATGGTTGAATAAGAATGTGAATGTACTGGGGCGCCTGCGTGGCTCAGTCGGTTGAGCGTCCGACTTCAGCCCAGGTCATGACCTCACGGTCAGTGAGTTCAAGCCCCAGGTCGGGCTCTGTGCTGACAGCTCAGGGCCTGGAGCCTGCTTCGGATTCTGTGTCTCCCTCTCTCTCTGCCCCTCCCCCACTCATGCTCTGTCTCTCTGTCTCTCTCTCTCTCTCTCTCTCTCTGTCAAAAATAAATACACATTAAACAAACAAAAAAAAGAGAATGTGAACGTACTTAATGTCACTGAAGTGTATTAGAATAGTCAGAGGTGCCTGGGTGGCTCAGTCGGTTAGGCAACCGGCTCTTGATTTCGGCTCAGGTCCTGATCTCACGGTTCGTGAGATGGAACCCCACTCTGGGCTCTGTGCTGACAGTGTGGAGCCTCCTTGGGGTTCTCTCTCCCTTTCTCTCTGCCCCTCCCCCACTGGCACTCACACTCTCAAAACTAAATAAATAAGCATTTTTTAAAAATGGTCAGAATGGCCATTTTTATATTATATATATTTTCTCACAATTTTTTAAAAGCCAGCATTGTCTTTAAGAAAGATTTATATTACAAAATACCTAAACTGAAAAACATTTAGAATCTTTTTTTTTTTTAATTTTTTTTTTTAACGTTTATTTATTTTTGAGACAGAGAGAGACAGAGCATGAACAGGGGAGGGGCAGAGAGAGAGGGAGACACAGAATCTGAAACAGGCTCCAGGCTCTGAGCTGTCAGCACAGAGCCCAACGCAGGGCTTGAACTCAGGAACCGCGAGATCATGACCTGAGCCGAAGTCAGATGCCTAACCGACCAAGCCACCCAGGCACCCCAAAAACATTTGGATTCTTAAAGATGTTCTCGCTCAGCTATCTGGCAAACAGCAATTCAGCACTGACTCCAAATGGTTACTTATGGCAAAGTAACTGCAGATCTCTGCTTTCTTTACATGCTTGAGTTACATTTCTTTATGCGTGTGTTACTTAATTAGTATTTACGGAGTACCTACAATGTGCCCCGTGTCTGTTCTGGTCTCCTCACTAAATGTATGGTACTACATATGGGGCAGGCTTGCAGGTAGCTTTATCTGGTGAAGCCCAGAGTGTCCAGTGAGCCCCATGAGAGGTCAGTTGGCAGAACGGTCAGACAAAAAATTGTATTTTATTTTTCTTAAGTTTATTTATTTATTTTGAGAGAGAGGGAGAGAATCATGGGGTAGGGGCAGAGAGAGAGAGAGAGAGAGAGAGAGACAGAGGATCTGACAGCAGAGAGTCCGATGTGGGGCTCAAACCCATGAATTGTGAAATTATGACCTGAGCCGAAGTTGGAGGCTTAGCTGACTGAGCCACCCAACTGCCCCTCCGACAACACAATTTAAACAGAGCTCATGCGTGCCAACTCGTAAAAAGCTGGAGACTTCACTGAGAAGGTAAGACATCAAAACATGTAAGATTAGTGACCCTGGACAGTAAATTATAATGCCAATGGAGTGGCACAGTTAGCAGGTCTCAGAAAAATTGGTTAGGCTACAAAACGTTAAAGCGGGACGTCGTGTTCCTTTGGTTTAGCAAACCCAGGTCCAGAGAAGAAAAGCAGCCTGTTCAAGGCCACACAGCCAGTATGAGTGACACTGCTAAGACCAGCCCTCCCATCTCCATCCTGTCTCTTCAGAGTGTGATGCCTCCAGCTCCAGGGAACGCCAGCTGTGGTGCCCAGCATGAGCAATCCTGGAGCCCAGCTCCCCGGCTCACACCCACATATGATTCCACCCTCGGGCCCCCCCTCGACAGCCAGGCCAGTCCTGGCTTCTGTGCTTTGCACCACCGCCTTAATAATTTATGCCTTAAATCAATGACACTACTTTCCAGAGAAAGAAATTGTGCCCAGATGAGGAGGAAGAATAAATCCCGGCCGAGAGACTTTTCTTCAGTAGAATTCTGCCTTGAACTGTGTTTTCTACCTTAATTGGATAACGTCAAATTCCTCTGAAAAATAGATGTCTTATTAGATTTGAAAATAGCCCACATCCATCAACTGTCTATTAAACGTAAATGGCTGTACCCTGAGCTTGAGATCTGTAATGCTCTTGAGATCCTCAAACTCCTAATAACAACCTCCAGATTTAAATCTAATTTCTTGCTTCCCTCTTCCATGTAATGCTCTAGAGAGACAGTGAGTGCTCGTTGCCGTGAACAGCTGTCTGCCATAATCGACTGAGTGCAAACATGAAGTCAGGGGCAGCTCTAGGAGGCTGACCTCAGGAGCCCAGGGCTGGGTTTGCAGCAGACAATGGAAAATGTAACGATGAGGCAGGATGTTGGGAGAAGGGCTGATGAGGACATCGGGTTTTAGACACAAATTCCATTTTTCTTGGATGAAAAAGTAGGGCACCTGGCTAAAGAGGAAATGGAGCTATAATCGCTCAACATATATGAAGGAGCATTGGGGACTGTGGAGAGGGCCACGACCTGCGAACAGGCCCATGTGTGGTGGTCAAACTGCTCCCAATGGTCACTGCCTCTCCACTGGCCCTTCCGTTCTCCACTTGCCCTTCTGTTCCCCACTTCCCTCCCCTCTTGATAACAATGCATGCATGTACCACCTTGGACCCTTCTCTTAGTGCATGTGCCTCTCCTGGCAGGATGTGAGGCAGAGGTCGAGGGAATCCTAGATGACTGGTAAGAGATGAAGACTTTCAAGCATATTCTCCTGCCCTGATGGCCACATGCCTAACTTGTTCCCCTTTTCCTCCACAATGTGTGTGTCTGAGTTGAACCGGATCTAATTATTCCCCACATAAGAGCTTTCGGTCCACAAACGAGTCCACCTGCGACTGATTTTCCCTGGGTGTAGTCAGCCACTAACACACTTAGACCTAGAAGAAGGTGTAAATAGCACAGAGAGGCGTGGCCAGTCCAGAAAAGTTGGTTTTCCACCATAGTTATGCATGTGTGGTCTAATGAAAAATATTCCACTTCATTGTTTTCGTGTGTTGAATGGTGCCATCGGTTAAAATTCCCATTTCATGCTCAAATGGTTCCAGGGTTTGCATCGAGGCTAGGCAGCAGGGATTACCTTTTGTAAGGCACCAGTTTCGAAACGTGGTGTCTACAACCATCTACCACCATCCAAGGTCAAACACTTGTTAGAGTGAGTTGGTAAGTCCACACGTGCTGGGAGCAGAATGTGGCTTGTCTGGATTCAGTGACATAGCCCACAGTGCTTTTTCAAAAGAAATACATGGTCAAACTTTTGAAAATTCAGTCCTGCTTTGAGGCAGAGCACTGCCATACATATCACCAAGAAGAGGTGGTGAAGAAGCGCATAAGAAAATACACCCCTAAATGGAGGCTCCAGAAAGTTCTGCAAACACCACTGCCAGAAGAACACAAACAATTCAGCGTACATAAGTGTGGACTGACTATGGAAATACTTTTAAAAAGTTCACAACCTGTATGGCTTAAAAGGGCCATCTTTCTTAATTATTTTTTAATGTTTGTTTATTTTTGAAAGAGAGAGAGAGCACACGAGACGGTGGGGGTGGGGGCAGGGAGCAGAGACAGAGGGGGACAGAGGATCCAAAGTGGGCTCTGTGCTGACAGCAGACAGCCCGATGTGGGGCTCAAACTCATGAACCACGAGATCGTGACCTGAGCCGAAGTCAGACACTTAACCAACGGAGTCACCCAGGCACCCCAAAAGGGCCAACTTTCTAACAAGATTGAGCAATTCAAATAAGAGTTGCAATTTCTCCAGGATGATAAATCTCAGAGAGATCCATTTACTCACTCGTTCAATCATTCATTCGTCTTGTGTCGCACTTTCACGTGCCAAACCCTTGAGGTGTTGAGGATTCAAGAGTGAGAAAAACAGGAGAATCTTTGTCCTTGTGGACTTCCCATTCTAGTGGTTTCTCAGGGACAGTCTAGTGTAAAGAGATCCCATTTGGGGTTCATGCTCTAGATCCCCCTTGATGTGCCAGCCGACAGGCATTTGAGTCACTCAGCACATCATTAATTTCATCCTGCTGACGCCATGTACCTCTCGAACGCTGCGGAAATACCCCAGAGTCCTGTTTTTTTCCTTCCTTTATGTCAAAGAGGATAGAGCAGCAATTTTCCCCTCTTAGCAGCCAGGAAGTGTCTCATCTGGTAGGACCGGAAGAAACGAATCCCTTTTACCTCCTGTCTCCGGGCCCAGGCTTTTCTTTCACAAGGTCCCAAATACATGCTGTGGGGCTAAGGAGGAGGGAGGGTGTGCGCCCTCATTTCATGTAGGTTAGGGCTTCGGTTTGGGCCTCAACTTTGCTCAGTGGATCCCATAGGCAGACTCAGTCTAGTCAATCTCTAAAAATCATCTCCATCACAGAACTGGGAGTGACAAAAGGTAAAATAAAGGGCAGAATAGTATCAGTGAGCACAAATGCTGAGTACACGTATACTTGCTGAAGTTTTGCAAGGAAAAGGAAAATTAGCAGAGCATTTATCAGAACAAGCCCTTCTACAGCCAGTGCAACTTACTTCTGCAGGTTTTCTTATCTGGATTCAGGATAAAACCTTTTAGGCAGCGGCAGGAATAGGAGTGATCTGTGTTAACACACTCGTGCTGGCATCCATGATTAGGTGAGGCACAGTAGTCTATCTCTGGAAAGAGAAAAATTGTAAGAATGGTGAACAAAATAATAAATATCACAGAGAAAAACCAAGGGGATTTCATTCTTAATTTTCCCTAAATAATAAATTCCTGTAACTTCAAACAGTCCTGCTATGAAGGGATCTCTCAGTGAAGCTATCTCCACGTTTAGGGATACGGCCTCCCAGAGAGAACTTTCTCAACATGTTACAAAATGTTTATGCAGCAAGTGAATCTGTGAAGATGCTTTCCTTGTCTGGGTTCACGTTAAAAGCCACTAAAATAAAAGCGTGGTTGAGTGTTGTTTGTTGTCTCGCAAGCTGGGAAGAGAGAGCTTAGCTCAAAGTTTTATGGAATTTATGCAATTAAAACAATGGAAATCTTCCCCAAGTCGAACTCCAGACCACTTAAACCCCTTAGACACTGAGCCAAACAATGGGACACAAAGTCAGATCCTGGGAAAAAGAAGGAATAAATGACAGAGATATTCTCAGCATAAAGTACTGCCCTCGTTACATCACGGGACTCATTTGCACTTAGATTTTCTCAAGGTTGCACAGTCAGAGATTGTGATCTCTAGGTGCATGTTAATTTAAATCAAAACACCAAGAGAAAAGAAAGGTTACATGGAATTTTTTATAATGGGATTTTACTTAATATGAGTATTTTTAGATAGGGAAAGAGACTTCTATTGAAGGGTCTGATTATTTTGCTATAATGGAATTAAACACACTGTTTAAAACTGCCTGAAATAATTAGCAGCTGATGGGGTCATAAAAGAAATATTTTTGTTTTGATGAGGATTTTACTATATTACAGAATATGTGACCTATGGATATCATTTTAAGAATGAAGAATTTTAATAATGAAGAATTTCCTAGCCTGTAACAGAGGAAACAAAATGAGTAAGAGAAAGGCACACGATATCCTTAAAAGGAAAAACACGTAGTTTTTAAAATCAAGTAGTTTAAGTCCTCCAACTTTGGGCATCTTTTTCAAAATCCATTTGAATGTTTTAATCCTTTGCGTTTCACACATATTTTAGAATCAGCTTGTCAGTTTCTGCAAAAAAGCATACTAGGGTCATGATAGATATTGCTTTGATGCATAGATTTGGAAAGGACAGACAGCTTAACAGTATTAAGCCTTCTGATCCATGAATGTGATATAACTATTTATTTAAGTCTTCTTTAATTTCCCTTAGCAATGTTTTGTAGTTTTTGTTGTATAAGTCTTTCACATCTTTTGTCAAATTTGTCCATAGGTAGTACATATTTTTGATGCTATGGTAAATGGTTTTTTTAATCTTAATTTTTGATTCTCCATTGAAAAAATGTAAAAAATAGTTGTTTTTTTGTATATAGACCTTGTATCCTGCAATTTTGCTAAACTCACTTAATAGCCCCTTTTTGTAGACTCCACTGAATTTTCTACATAGATGACCCTGTTGTCTGTTAATAAATATGCTTTAATTCTTCCTTTCCAACCTAGATTTCATTTCTCCCCCTGCCCTTCTTTTTTTACTCCTAATACAATGGCTAGAACCTATAGTACAATACTAAAAGGAGGTGGTGAAAGTGGGCATCCTGTTTTGTTTCTGATCCTATAAAGAAAGCATTCAGTCTTTCATCATTGAGTATGGTGTTGCCTGATGATTTCTCCACTGATGCACCTCATCAGATGGAGGCAATTCTTATCATTCCTAATTTGCAGAAAGGTTTTTTTTTTCTTTTAAAAATCATAATTGAGGGGTGCCTAGGTGGCTCAATCGGTTAAGTGTCCGACTTCAGCTCAGGTCATGATCTTGCAGTTCGTGAGTTCGAGCCCTGCATGGCGCTCTGTGCAGACAGCTCAGAGCCTGGAGCCTGCTTTGGATTCTGTGTCTCCCTCTCTCTCTGTTCCTCCCCCACTCTCTCTCTCTCTCTCTCTCTCAAAAATAAATAAAGATTAAAAAAATTTTTTTAATCAAAATTGAATGTCAGGTCTTGTCCAATGCTCTTTATCTTTTGAGTTGGATTTTATGGTTTCTGCTCTTTAGTATGTTAATATTGTGAGTTACATTGATCACGTTTTTTTTTTTTAATTTTTTTTTTTTTAATGTTTATTTATTTTTGAGACAGAGAGAGACAGAGAATGAACAGGGGAGGAGCAGAGAGAGAGGGAGACACAGCATCTGAAACAGGCTCCAGACTCTGAGCTGTCAGCACAGAGCCCGACGCGGGGCTCGAACTCACGGACCGTGAGATCATGACCTGAGCCGAAGTCAGACGCTTAACCGACCGAGCCACCCAGGCGCCCCATATTGATCACGTTTTGAATGTTAAATCAACTCTGAATTCCTGGGATAAATCTTTCTTGGTCATGATGCATTATCCTTTTTACATATTGTGGGATTTGATTGCTAAAAATATTTAAACAACTTTTACATGAATTTTATGAGGGATATTTGTGTGTGGTTTTCTTTTCTTGTAATGTATTTTCCTGGGTTTTGTATCAGGGGAATGCTGGCTTCATAGAATTAGTTGAAAAATGTTCCCTCTTCAGTTTTCTGGAAGAATCTGTGTATTGATATTAGCTCTTCCTCCTATATTCACCAGTTAAGCCAACTAGTCCTGGTGTTTTCTTTGTGGGAAGGTTTATAAGAACAAGTTCAATTTATTTTAATAAACAGAGGCCTTTATTCATATGATCTAATTCTTCTTCAGTCAATTTTAATTAGAACAGACTATTCATCAATCAAATAACACCAAAAAACATATATTTGTCAATTATCTCTATATATTACTACCTAATTTTATGAAGAAAGGTAATTAGACATGATAATAAATAAAGCAATGAGAAAAAATTTTCTCTTAAGTTAGCAAAAATTTTTTCAATCGCCTCCTCAAAACTCTTACAGTAGAGTATACATTGGTAAAACTTTTTGGAAATAACTTTCAATATACATCAAAAGCCTTAAAACTGTTAACAGACTTTGACTCAGTAAGTTTCCTTTTGTGTTTTGTTCCTAAGAAAATGATCAGAAAATGCAAAGACTTACATATGAGGACATTTATCACAATACAATCAGAGTAGCCAAAAAAATTATTGAACACTTTGTGATACATAGGTATGATAGATTATCATGAAGACATTAAAATGTTTTTGATAAAGTTTAAAATGGCATGTGAAAATACTCATGATTTAATGTTATACTGTATGATCTCAACTCTATAAAAATATATTCATATGCATAAAAAGGCTGGAGGGAAATGTAGCAAGTCAGTATTAATGGTTATATCTGGGTGATGACAGATCGTTTCATTTTATACAACTTCATTTCTATATGATCTAGTTTTCTACAGTAAGTATATGTTACTTTTGTAGTCGGGAAAGGTATTAAAAACAAGTATGTACATTCATAATTGTGAAACTAGTTGCCATGGAAAATAGCATTAAAAAATAGAAAAAAGAACAGTGTGGGAAGTGCCCAGTAATGGAGAAGAAAATAATCAGGGAAAATTGCTGGGGACAACGTGTATAGCTTCTTATGTCTACACCCAAACATAAAATACAGCCAACAAACAAAGCCATTTTAGGATTTCAGTATAGGGAAGTGGCCATGAGCTCACAGGTATCACTGGAATTTGGGGGAGCAAACCTATGACTATAGACAGGACAGGCTGTATGCTCTGTGGACCATACTACATTACTATGTCTCACTCTGTTCTAGTCATATGGACTTCCTTATTGTCCCTCATCATTGCCAAGTCTCACAGTTCTTGCCTCAGGGCCTTTGCACTGGTGTTGTATTTCCCCTGCTTCAAAAGTCTCCTCCTTCCCTCACCTCTTTCAAGTGTTTGTTCAGATTCCACTTTCTCGTGAGCCCTGTATTCTCATCTACTCTGCTCCAACAGAATGTAAGCTATTGCCCAAAAAAACAGAAGTCTTTTGGTTTGTTTTACTTAGCATTGCATGCTTAGTGTCTCCAATGGCATCTGGCACATAGTAGGTGCTTGACAAATATTTGTTGAATGAATAAACGGTTATCAGTACCACTCTTCTTTACCTATAAATATTTATTCATTTTTGAGAGAGAGAGACAGAGAGACAGAGACACAAAGAGAGAGAGCGTGTGTGAGTGGGGGAGGAGCAGAGAAGATGGGGGCACGGTACAGAGGATCTGAAGTGGGCTCTATGCTGACAGTAGCGAGCCCAATGCAGAGCTTGAACTCATGAACTGTGAGATTATGACCTGAGCTTAAGTCGGATGCTCAACTGACTGAGCCACCCAGGTGCCTCAAGTATCAGTACTACTCTCAATGGAGTGTTTTGGAGGGTTTAGATGTAAACACCACCCACTAGGAACCAACAAGGGATCACTAAGGATATAAGACAGCTCTTATATAGTTCTTCAGGCTTCTTTTGGCAGGCTGCTTAAAAAACCTCCCTCCGTGAGGATCTCAGCTCAGCAATTAACATCTTCTGGGTACAGACATTCAGCCAGTTATAGATGCAAACAATTAATTATTCTTTCATCCAGCACACGTTCCTCCATCTGGTCTATGAGGCATAGGGCCTTCATCAGCAAATCGGTCCAATGTCTGTGAAAGTACAGATAGTCCCTACCACGTTTTCCAGGCCTAGCTAGTCTACTAAGCGAAATAAAGTTATTCTGATATGACTTAGTCCTAATGACCAAGAAAATACAAGAAGCCTAATTTGTTCTTAGTT
Source organism: Neofelis nebulosa (assembly GCF_028018385.1). Classification (NCBI taxonomy): domain Eukaryota; kingdom Metazoa; phylum Chordata; class Mammalia; order Carnivora; family Felidae; genus Neofelis; species Neofelis nebulosa. The sequence continues at coordinate 44,319,809 of NC_080795.1, read as the reverse complement.
TCAAAGTACAAGGAAGTCATTCTCAGCTCAGTTTAATGAACCACTTTCTAAGAGTCAGAGCTGCACAAAATGGAATGCACTGCATGGGGTGTAGTGAGTGTCCTGTCAGTAGGAGTATTTAAGTGCAGGATGGATGATAGCATGATGGGAATATTGTGAGATGGGTGGTTGGGCTAGAACTAGTTTGAACTTTCAGGTCCCCTCCAATCGAGAATCTTTGATTCATGTACAAAAATTCATCTCACAAAACTAAGTAGCATATTACAGTAGGTTAACCATAAGTTGGCTATGGAACCTAAATTCTATACATTCTATATTTTATGCCTTGGATTCAGTATAAAATTATTTCCTTCCTCCAGGTTTCACTTTTAAAGCAAGTATAAATATTCATGTAGTACTTTCCTCTATGCAAAGCATTCCTACTTGAAAAAGGATGGAAATGCCAACCAAGTTATCAATGGAGTCTAAAAAATAATGACTATAATGATCTCAAAGTCAGTAAATAATAAATAGCAACATGCTATTATATGTTATGAATGTCTACAATTACCTTTACTCACTAGAACAGGTATTAGATGATTAAGCATTAGACTTGAAACCCGCAGTCTCCTTGATACCAAAGACATGAATCCCTGTCCAGTGGACTGAAGTCTTCTATCTTTCTCAGGAAAAGACCCTGAACATCTGAGAATGTTCTCGTGCCTGGCTCAGTAGTAGTGGTTTCAGATCAGACCTTAAAAAGTCTTGCCATAATATGATCTAGCAATTTGGAAGCAGGGATTTGAACAGATACTTGTACGTTCATGTTCATAGCATCATTACTCACTAGGGCCAAAAGGTGGAAACCACCCACGTGTCTACTGACAGATGAATGGGTAAACAAAATGTGATGTATACATACAATGGAATATTATTCAGCCTTAAAGAAGAAGGAAATTCTGACAGTGATGGCAGTGATGGTTGCATAACAACACGAATGTTCTTAATGTCACTGAACTGTACACTTTAAAATGGTTACAGTGGGGGGCGCCTGGGTGGCGCAGTCGGTTAAGCGTCCGACTTCAGCCAGGTCACGATCTCGCGGTCCGTGAGTTCGAGCCCCGCGTCGGGCTCTGGGCTGACGGCTCGGAGCCTGGAGCCTGTTTCCGATTCTGTGTCTCCCTCTCTCTCTGACCCTCCCCCATTCATGCTCTGTCTCTCTCTGTCCCAAAAACTAAATAAAAAACGTTGAAAAAAAAAATTAAAAAAAAAAATAAATAAAATGGTTACAGTGGTAAATTTTATATTACGTCTATTTTCCCACAGTGAAAAAAAGTCTTGGCAATATTTTGCAAAGTTACCATACCTGCATATTTCCACTCTTCTCCCCTCTACAGAATATTCAGATAGACTTGGATAGGTTGCTTTAGGGGAAAGAATTGATATAAAAAGTGGTGCTTTTTGGGGGCGCCTGGGTGTCTCAGTCAGTTAAGCGTCTGACTTCGGCTCAGGTCATGATCTCACGGGCCGTGAGTTCGAGCCCCACGTCGGGCTCTGTGCTGACAGCTCAGGGCCTGGAGCCTGCTTCGGATTCTGTGTCTCCCTCTCTCTCTGCCCCTCCTCTGCTCACCCTCTCTCAAAAATAAATAAACATTAAAAAAAAATTTTTTTAAGTGGTGCTTTTTGAATACTTATGTATTTTAAATCATACTCTTTGTTCAGGAACATAAGGCTCTATTATATATACTTTGGTTTAATCATAAATTAATCACATTTGGTATATTACATTGACAGTCTACATTTTCAGACAATAATTACACTTACTAATTGGGTTAGCCTTCAAATATACTTTTGGTTAAAAATAGAGATGAAATTTAAGGAACTGAGTATCTTTTGTTTTATTTCATTTTTTTTGCAAGTTTACGAGAAGTGGAAAAAATTTTTTAAAAAAACCTCTCAACACCACAGCAGCAGCCAGGCCGACTTGGCTGGAAGCTGATGTGATGCCTCATTAATTACTAACAGGATGACTGTCTTGATTCTGAGTTTCCACCTCCATCCTGTTTCTGTCTTTTTAACTGGCCCCTATTTCACAGTTCTTGTTCTTGTCCCTCACAGATGTGGGGTGCTCCCAAGCGTCTCCATTCTTACTGCTGGGCTTCACTTTATTTCCCACTCTTGCAGCTTTCCAAGAAAGCCGGGCGGGGGGGGGTCTCCTTCCTCCTGGCAGTAGCCTTTCCAGGTCTGGTTCTCACTCTGCCCCCAAGCATGATAGGAAGGGGGTCCTTTTTCTAGGGGACACACCTCCTGGATGCTGCCCACCCAGACCCCTCTGAGTACCCAGCCCTGCCTACTTCTGAGTCTCAACTCCGACAGGGTCCAGAGACATGCTGAAATTGCTGGGCTCTGTGCCTCACTGGCAAGGCCCCCGAGCTGGACCAGTCCTCCCCTGCCTCCCAGCCAGACCTCTTCTCCCAGCGTGCCTGAGCTTCCGTGTTGACTGGAGGGTCTCCTTGCCTGCATCATCCTGGGGCCTGTAATTCTCCGTGTCCCCAGGGATTCTGGGATAGGAGACATACTGAGCCACAGGATGGGGGTGATGGCGAGCCTCTGGGAACTAGGGGTGGGAATCGGGGGGTCTCAGGCAGGGAAGGAGTTTTGAGGAGGCAGGAGGCAGACTGGATAGGACGCGTGTTTTCCTCCAGGTCTCATCCGAGTGGAAGCCTGGGGCCAAGTCTTGAATTTTTTATGCACTATTAAACTTAGCTCGGGCATGTGGTATATGCTCAATAAATACCAATTTAAAGTCGTTGAAGGCAGTATCATCCCTGAAAAGAACTTGCTCAGCACCAGACAATTTGCTAAATGGTTTATATGGATTACCCCATTTAGTTTTCAAGACAACGCTATGAAACAGGCAGTATTATGATCCCCTATTACAGTTGAGGGAACTGAAGCAAAAATCAATTGCCCAAGGCCAGCCAGTGAAAAAGCAGAAGAGCTAGAATTTGCTCTGAGGCCGAGACTGCCCTTGGCAGCACATGGCCTCCTCTCTGAGGAACAGACCAACCCGTCAACCTGGCAACCACCTTCCCAGCTGTTACCACAGCCCGAGTTGCTGATTTACGGTTCAGAATGTTCAGAAGGGAAGGGAGACCAGGACCAGAGGAGGCCACTCATCACCCGCTTCTTCTCTCAATAAGCCACATGCCAGTCGTGTGCCAGGTGTGGGCCTGAGCCTGTCTGGCTTATATCTTGGCACACCTTTCCTCCTCCCGGCCACCCTGGTCTCAGCCTTCTTTGCCCGGTGAATAAATGACAGCTCTGCCTTCAAGATTCAGCCAAAATATCACCTCCTCCAGGAAGGCCCTCACCTTGTCCATTGTTACTGGCACATGGTTAGGGCTCTAGAAATGCATATTTTGACTGGCCGTGTTCCTTGCAATTCCAGGCTCCACCCTTGTCTCCAGCTCCGGTGTTTATAAGCTATTGATATTTAGGGTTGAAGAGGAAGCTTAGGTTTCAGGAGTTTTGTGGGGGTGCTTTTTAAAAAACTGTCCACGTATATCCTGCTTTCCATAATCAATGTGTTTTAGAAAGGCGGTGGGTACATGAACTTTTTACGAATTGAAATCCTATTTTCTCCTTGATGTATGTTTCAGAGATAACGTACACTGACCTGGTATTCAGCTGCACTTTTTAAAAATGCTGGGCCCTAATCCTTTAAAAACAACCTTCTCTCAAGTGAACCCCTCAACAGGATGATCGCCCACACACAATCCCTTAAGTGCCCTGACATACCTTTACATGTAAAAGAATGCTTTTGGAATCCTTTCGCAAAACATCTTTAGTTTGTAAGTTCTTATGGTCAGATGTTGGGAGCTCAAGTGAATTCTGACCTGTATGCGTGTAGTTAAAATCAAATAGAACTAAATATATCAAACAAAAGAAGGAGCCGTTCTCTGCAAACCACCCTCCACCCGCCCCTCCCCCACCCCGAAGCAACCACATTCAACTCCTTCAGGCTCAGCGATCTTCTTATGCTCGCGTGGAGGCAGAGCTGAAGCCCACAAGCCACAGAGCTTCAGTGAAAGTATTTTTTAAGCTCTGTTAATACTGATGGGCACAGCCCGGCTGAGCCAGCATGAAGTCAGATGGTCTGATCAGCAGCACGTTCAACAGATGCTGGAAGACCATTCCCACGTGTGGTCTCCAATGAAAGACACCTCTGTCAAATGCCTTGAAGGGTGATATTGAGACAGGGTGGGCTACGGTCCTAGGACAAGTGACGAAAGGCCTGACAGAGGAAGAATGGGGCAGAAGTCATCAGACTCCGCAGCACATCATCTTGTGCCACGATATGCTTGGGAGAATTCCCCGGCCACGGTGCCCACAGCAATAGCAGCAAAGAAAGTTTTTGTTGTTGAATCACTGTGCTATGCACCTGAAACTAATGTAACACTATGTTAACTACACGGGAATTAAAAGTAAGTCAATAAGTAAGTAAATAAAATGTGCGAGCCAAAAACTGTCAAACACACACACAAACTCTTTTTGTAGGTAACTTACTTGCACATGTTTTTTTATCTGGGTTAAGAGCAAATCCTTTAGGGCACCGGCAAAAGTAGGAGCCATCAGCATTCACACACTCGTGTTCGCATCCGTGGTTTTCCGAGGCACAGTAGTCCACGGCTGTAAATATGAAAACACAGAGTTGAAGGAGCCACACAGACAGGAAAGGGAATAATAGTATGGAATGGAAATAACAGCATACTTATAACAAATATCAACGAGGATTAAGATGGTTGTCCCAAAAAAGTGCGGATGAATAAATATGATTCCAAGGCACTTCCCCCGCGATCACCCAAAACATAATCAGATTGGCAATTTACTTCAGAAGATAAACTAAAGAGGGGCGCCTGGGTGGCTCAGTCGGTTGAGCGTCCGACTTCGGCTCAGGCCGTGATCTCACGGTTGGTGAATTCGAGCCCTGCGTCGGGCTCTGTGCTGACAGCTCAAAGCCTGAAACCTGCTTCTGCTTCTGTGTCTCCCTCTCTCTCTGCTCCTCCCTCACTCGAGCTCTGTCTCTCTCTCAAAAATAAATAAACATTAAAAAATTTTTAAAAATGAAGGTATAAAGAAGATAAACTAAAGAACACATGACCAATTGTATTTAAAAGTTAAAGAAATGCAGGGTGCCTGGGTGGCTCAGTCGGTTGAGCATCCGACTTCAGCTCAGGTCATGATCTCACAGTTCATGAGTTCGAGCCCTGAGTCAGGCTCTGTGCTGACAGCTCGGAGCCTGGAGCCTGTTTCGGATTCTGTGTGTGTCTCTCTCTCTCTCTGCCCCTACCCCGCTCATGCTCTGTCTCTCTCAAAAATACATAAAGATTTAAAAAAAATTCTTAAAGTTTAAGAAATGCAAATCAAAACAATCACAAAGCCTACGACACTAATAACTATCAAACTGCAAAAATAAAGAAGGGATAAAGCCCGATGGTGGCAAGGCAACAAGGAAACAGAGTCAGGGCTGGTGACATTATAAATTGACAAAAAATCCTCTTGGAAGGACGTTTGACAGTGTTCACTGTGGAAATGTGACCCAAAGAAGTAACTGATAAAAGGGAGAAATTAAGCATATGAAATAAGCTATTTATAGCAGCATTATTTACAGTGACAAAAAAATCTGGAAAATAAGATGGACACTTAATAATGGTAAATGGCTTAGTAATTTATAAGAAAATGCCTTGTTCTATTTGTCATTAAATCTACAAATGTTGAAACCAATTTGACAATAAACTTCATATATTGAAAAAAAAAATTACTAACAAATTAAAAAAAAAAATCTACAAATGTTTACTGAACACCTTACTGCCGGCCTGGCCCTGTTTTAGGTGCTAAGGATAGAGCAAATAACAAAACAAATAAAAATTCCGGGTCTCAAGGAACTTACATTTGGATAGTGGTGGTGGTGGACAAAAAATACAATAAGTAAATAAGATAGGCTTGCAGAAGGTGGAGAGAGTATCCTGGGGAAAAATAAAGCGGGGAAAAGCCATAGCTACCATGGGGAGGCTAGAAGGATGATAGAGGGTGGCCGAAGTGGTCAGGAAAGGCATCATAAGAAGGCGGCCGTTAGGCAGAGTCCTAAATGAGGGTCTGAGGGTTGAGCCAAGCAGATAATGGGGAGTAAGCATCTGAGCAAAAGAAACAGCAAATGCAAAGGCTGCCAGGTGGGAATATGCCTGGTATGCTGCAGGACAAGCAGGGAGGCCAGGGTGGCTGGAGCAGAGACAGGTGGGAGAGGAGAATGAGTGCACGTCAGGAGGGACTGAGGCCACTACAAGGACTTTGGCTTTCACTCTCATTGAGGAGGGAGTCATTGGAAGTTTCTGAACAAAGGAATCGAGACTAGATGATTAAGGGTAAATGTGACAGTAGAAAACCAGTTAGAAGCCTAGCACAATAATCCCAGTGGGGAATGGTGGAGGGTTCAACCACGGCGGTGCAGGACGGAGGTGGGGGCGGGGTGGGGGGAAGGTAGGGGAGCGGTGTTCTGGGTGTTCTGGTTAAACGTGTCCCCCAAAAGAATGCAGGAGTCCTACCCCCAGTACCTGTGAATGTGATCTTATTTAGAAATAGGGTCTTTGCTGATACAATCAAGTTGCGATGAGGTCATATGGGTGGGCCCTAATCCAATACAGCTGGTGTCCTTATAGGAAGAGGAGAATGCCACGTGAAGACACAGACATACAGGGAGACCACCAGGTGAGGACAGAGGCTGGAGGGATGTGGCTGCGGGCTGAGGAACACCAAGGGTCAACAGCCACCTCCAGAAACAAGGAAGGAGTCTCCCCTACAAGTTCCAGTGGGAACATGGCCCTGCCAGCACCTCAATTTTGAACTTCTAGCCCCAGAACTAGGAGGTACCATATTTCTGTTGGCGTAAGTCACCCAGTTTGTGGTCGTTGTGATGGCAGCCCTAGGAAGCTAATACACCAGGTATGAGTTGAGGTGGGGCCAGTGGGGGTCCTGCCGGAATAGAGGCGAGCCAGGAGGAAGAAAGAAGGATTGAGGCTGACTTGGGGGATCTGGCATGAGGGCGGAGTGGCTGTAAACTGACGGCGGGGCCGGGGTGGGGGGGTCAGGGGCACAGGTGCACTGGGTTTTGTGGGAGGAGATTCGGGCATTAGGCAGTTGTTAACATTATAATCCTAACATAATTGTAAATAGGAAGACAGACAAAATGTGGTGAAAAAAGTAGATCTCAAAACTGAATATTTACAGAGGTGACACCCAGGTAAAACAGAGCTCTAAAGGCATGCCTGAAGCCTGGGAATTAGAAATAAAAATTCTTGGGGCGCCTGGGTGGCGCAGTCGGTTAAGCGTCCGGCTTCAGCCAGGTCACGATCTCACGGTCCGTGAGTTCGAGCCCCGCGTCAGGCTCTGGGCTGATGGCTCGGAGCCTGGAGCCTGTTTCCGATTCTGTGTCTCCCTCTCTCTGTCCCTCCCCCGTTCATGCTCTGTCTCTCTCTGTCCCAAAAATAAATAAACGTTGAAAAAAAAAAAAAAAAAAAAAAAAAAAAAAAAAAAAAAAAAAAAGAAAAAGAAATAAAAATTCTTGCTGTGTCAAGGTGGTGGGATTACGGATGATTTGTTTCTCCTTTAAAAAACATTTCCCTCTATCACTTTTAGGATATTCTGACGTCAGAAACTTGGAAATAATAAAAAGGAAATGGAACCTGCAATTAATACACATGTGTGCCTTGAAAAACAAAACCCTGCGCTGCTAGGGCAAGGACATACTTAACCCAACAATCAAAAGATGCAAAGGGTAGGGGCACCTGGGTGGCTCAGTGGGTTGAGTATCTGACATCAGTTCAGGTCATGATCTCACGGTTTGTGGGTTCGAGCCCCACGTCGGGCTCTGTGCTGACACCTCAGAGCCTGGAGCCTGCTTTGAATTCTGTGACTCCTTCTCTCTCTGCCCCTCCCCTGCTCATGCTCGGTCTCTCAAAAATAAATAAATGTTATGGAAACCAATTTGACAATAAATTATATTAAAAATAAATAAATAACTTAAAAAATTTTTTAAAGATGCAAAGGGAAAATCTACAGTTTTTTTTTTTTAATGTTTTTATTTATTTTTGAGACAGAGAGAGATAGAGCATGAGCAGGGGAGGGGCAGAGAGACAGGGAGACACAGAATCGGAAGCAGGCTCCAGGCTCTGAGCTGTCAGCACAGAGCCCGACGCAGGGCTTGAACTCACGGAGTGTGAGACCAGGACCTGAACTGAAGTCAGACGCTTAACCGACTGAGCCACCCAGGCGCCCCAAAGTCTACAGTTTTAAAGGGTAATAACCTGCGTTTTGTTTATTCCTTTGCTTCCAGGCTTCATTAACTCTCTGTCTAAAGTATCATTTTTGTGACTTCACCTCCCCAAAGAGTTCTAACAGCGCCTAATAATGGAGGGTTTAATACACAAGTCATTGTGGGAACAGGACATTCACATAGTTACAGGATCTGCATGTCATGGGATGTTAGCCAGTGGCTGGAGTTGAGTCAAAGCATAAACACTGCCGTAGCACCAAATCCTTCTAAAAGTTAATAGCTCATCATTCAAGAACCATTGTCATATTAAGCAAAGAATTGCAGAAACGGAGGACACAGACATCAAGGACACCAAGCCCTGGCACGTGCCCGAGTCTGTGTCACAGAAGCGGGCCATGCAGTGGCCCGTACTGACCTGTGTTGGCAGTAGGCACTTCCCACCTCCAGCCTCCACATGTTGGGCCTCATCTTAAGAATCTCCCAACCCCTGATATGAGTATCTGCCATCAGTCAGCCCATGCCATCTCAGGCCACCTACATTTTAGTGTTCCCCCCAAAGAGAAGAGATGTTGATCTGACTTCCAAGTTCTGACTTCCAAATTCCAGGAAATTGACAATACTACAATGAGGAGTGAGCTGGTCTCTGTACCTAAAGGCAGGAGCTCAGATTCTCTCTCTCTCTTGAAACTTCCTCTTTATGTACCATGCGGGTGTAATTTCTGAGTCCAGCCATCTATGTCCCTCAGAAGAACTCCTGAGTATGCTGGCCCCATATTAGACTGAGGACAGGTTGGAGGTTTTGCTTAGGCCTAAAATCTGAGCCTTATACTCCAAACTTGCCTTTTTCCAGAATGCTCTAGAACATCCAGGGATGGGTCAGGGGTTAATAAAGTTGCAGATGAGCTGTTTTAACTGACCTCCACTTAACCAATCCCTAATCCATCAATGCTTTTCATTCCTTCTGAAAATATAGCACCTGATGCCCAGAGCACACTAAATGTGCATGTGTGCTCTCTCTTTCTCTCTCAAAAATAAATAAACTTAAAAAAAAAACCTTAAAAAAATGTATAAGGATTCTGCTCTTAGATTGCTTTATAGAAGTCTTCAAATCCTTGCTCCAATTTAAAGAAAGCAAAATTGAAAATCATGGAGCATACATTATGGGGATGTTTTATGCAAGAAAAAAATTTTAAATCATGCGTTCAACAAATGAACTTAAATTAGTAATTTTTAAAGGTGTAAGTAAAGGTGATTATTATTAAAAGTACATTCATATGTTTTAAATAAAAATAAAAAGGTTAAGATAAGTTTGGATATGCAGTTTTTAATGATTCCACTCTTTGAAAGATACCTTCCGTCTCTCAGCCAACCACAGGCCCAATCTCACAGAGTAAGAAGGCTTCTCCTGGACTTTGATTCTGTTGCTGGTTTTGTTTTTTATGTGCTCAGTAACTGAAGGGGTGAGGAGAGATTGGCAGGGCAGGATTTAAGCATTCCTGGGTCTTAAGACCCTGGACTGTAAAACCCCAAGGTGTCAAATCCCACCTTGATTTGAGGGCCACTCTCTAGCTTACTGCCAGGCTGCTGGGCACAGCAGCAGAGGGCATCAGTACAACATTACATGTTGGGGAGCCTGCTTCCAGGCACGTGAACCTAAAAGCTTTTTTTTTTTTTTTTTTTTTTAAATTTATTTTAACGTTTATTTATTTTTGAGACAGAGAGAGACACAGCATGAACGGGGGAGGGGCAGAGAGAGAGGGAGACACAGAATCAGAAGCGGGCTCCAGGCTCTGAGCCATCAGCCCAGAGCCTGATGCGGGGCTCGAACTCACGGACCGCGAGATCGTGACCTGAGCTGAAGTCGGGCGCTTAACCGACTGAGCCACCCAGGCGCCCCTAAAAGCTTTTTAAGACCAAGAGAGATCCAGTCCATTCAACTCTGACATCCTTTGCCACACATTTTGGGTTCTTTGCATAACTTTCTTGGTTGCAAAACTGTACTTGTAACAAGAGAGGCCAAGTTTAGGGAGCAGATGTATGGATGTGCTCTATGTGTGTAACTCAGAAATGCTTCTGTTGTTCCAAGTCCTCATCTCCTTCAATAAAATCCTTTCTCAGTTATTTGCCTGACATATCTATGCTCTCATTTATAAGCAGAAAGGGTAATTCCCTGGCTGTAGGGAATTGGACCCTCCAGATCACAAAGTGTTAAAATCTCAGGGTTAGAAGCCAGTCATGCCACATTCAGTCTCTGCCTAATATGTGCAAAATCACTCAGCTGTGTCCAAGGATAAACGATACTTTGGTGCAAGGTAATGAAGCCTAAGATCAATGGTCTCTGATTTACAATGTGGTCACAATCCAAAGTTGCCTCAGTGGGGATCAGTCTGCAAGGGGATGGCATTAGTAGAAACAGGATATTTCAAAGAGGAGCGTTTGGGCTTTAAAGCTTGTTGATGACAGAGTAAGAAAAACCAAATTCATCATTAGAGAAATTGGAGAAGCAGTTGACTTGCTGAGTATACAGAAGATAACACATATAGAGTCAGATTCACAAAACCTCTCCCACCAGGACACAACTGGATTTCTCTATGCAGGATCTCGAAACCTGGAGAAAGTTTCTTATCCATTTTGATAACAACAGGGAAATATTCTGAGCTGAATTGTCTTCTCCACCCTAAATTTGTACGTTTAAGTCCTGTTCCCAGTCAGGCTGTGGCTGTATTTGGAGATAGGATCTTTAAAGAAGTGATTCTAGGATGAGGCCATTTGGGTGGGCCCTAATCCAATCTGACTGATGTCCTTATAAGAGGAGGAGATATGGACACACAGAGGACCCAGGTATGCATATTCACAGAGGAAAGACCACACACAGAGACAGCAAGGGAGTGGCCTTCTACAAGCCAAGGAGAAAGACAAGCCTGCTGACACCTTGACTTTGGAACCTTAGCCTCCAGAACTGTGAGAAAAGAAATCTCTAATGTTAAAGCCACTCGGTCTGCGGTTTTGTTACAAAAGCCTTAGGAAGCCAGTATAGGGACAAATCCAATACTTAATGTCTTGAAATGGGGGAGGTCAAGCTCCAAACATGAGCAGTTATCTGATGAACTGAAAACCTGACATTTCAATATAAAGATGGATCCTCCCACACTTGTCCCCCACTTAATTATCAACAATCCCCTCCTACTGAGGGCAATTGGTAGAGGAGAATCTAGTGGAAAAAAATATCTCTGAAGGCAGCAGTAACGCCGTGCTAAATCCCCAAGCTATGTGCCACCATAGTTCTGAGTATGGGCCTCAGTATGATTTCTTTTTCTTACAAGATTTTATTTTCATTCAAGTTAGTTAACACATAGTGTAGTATTGGTTTTAGGAGTAGAATTCAGTGGTTCATCACTTACATATATCACCCAGGGCTCATCCCAACGAGTGGCCTCCTTAATGTCCATCACCCATTTAGCTCATCCCCCTACCCAACACCCCTCCATCGCCCCTCAGTTTGTCCTCTAGAGTCTCTTGGGGCGCCTGGGTGGCTCAGTAGGTTAAGCGTCAGACTTAGGCTTAGGTCACAATCTTGTCATGGTTCATGAGTTCGAGCCCCGCATCGGGCTCTGTGCTGACAGGTCAGAGCCTGGAGCCTGCTTCAGATTCTGTGTGTGTGTGTGTGTCTCTCTCTGCCCCTCCCCCGCTCACACCCTGTCTCTCTCTCTCTCTCCAAAATAAATAAACATTAAAAATAAATTAAAAAGCACAAATTCTTTAAAAAAAGAGAGAGAGAGTTTCTTATGGTTTGCTTCCCTCTCTGTTTTTATCTTGTTTTATTTTTCTTTCCCTTCCCCTATGTTCACCTGTTTTGTTTCTTAAATTCCACATATTAGTGAAATCATATGGTATTTGTCTTTCTCTGACTTACTTCGCTTAGCATGATACACTCTAGTTCTGTTCGTGTCATTGCAAATGGCATACACCTGATGTACTATTAAATGCAAGCATTCATAAGACAAAAATTTATAAAGGATATAGAAATTCAGACTTAGCTAATGTTTATCAGTTGCCCACGTAGCAGACAATATAATGATAGTAATAATATTAACAAACACAGCACTGTCCCAATGCCTTACACATATTAACTCAGCCCTCACAACAATCCTTTGAAATAGGTATTATTGTTATCCTCAATTTACAGATAAAGTCAGAGACAGGTCTTAAGAGATTTATAAAATGTGGTAACAACAGTACCTACTTCATAGGGTTGTTGCAATTCTACATAAAGTATTTCAATGACTTAGTAACATTCAATAAATGTAGATTATATTTTTATTGCCCTGCATCTTTATTCAGATACCATTGAATTTGGGGGTTATAGGATACTTTAATGCCATTCATTTGTTCCACAACCATTTATTAATTACTATACAATCAGGCATTACGCTAAACCCTGGATGGTGACGACAAGCAAATACTCTACATAAGACATCTTAGAAGGAAGGCAGAAAGGAGAAGCCAAGCTTTTAGCAGTGATTACTTCCAGAAAGTAAAAGTGGGGAGGAATGACTTTCAGGTTTTGACTTTACACACATCTATACTCTGACAATTTTTTTAATACGCAAAAATTGATTTTGTAATTTAAAAATCAATCAAGGGGACAAGATTTTTTTTTAAAATACACGAGTGCTTGAGATTGTGATCAATCACTCAGCCTCAGTCAATGCACTGAGACATACCACAAGTCTACTCTGAAAGATGAAAAGTACGATCATTGACTTCTATCCCCAAGGGTTTACAATCTGTTTAGGCAGATAAGATGCAAACAGGACCAAAGTTATCCCCAAAGACAAGGCAGTGGGTAAACACCAGAGGTAAACAAGCACAGCAGGAAATTCACCCTTAAAGATAGAGATAAATGGTCTCTGAAAAATGCTGTTTTGGGTGGAAATTAACACAGCTTTAGTGGTAGCTGATGGATTACAAATACAGGGAACTCAATACAAAAAAGGACCTTAGTTGGGAATCTACTCTCAATCACCTGAATGTGGAAATAAATTCAGTCCTGTCCAGAGTGAAATGAGCAGTTAGGGAAATGGGACTTCGACACTGGAATTTAATGTTCTACTAACTCCAAAGTGTGGAAATGCTGCCTAAAAAGTCCTGAGTCTGGCTACGAATTGAATTTTCATGCAGGTCATAGTCATACTTCTGGGATGAGTCAAAGTACTAGAACCTCAGCTTTGAAGATGCTGAAACCGAAAACAATTGCATCCATTCACCCATAGCTGGATGTGGTGAATTTCTAGCACATCTTTAAATAAATAGTTTAGGCTTACTGCCCCCACTGTCTTACCACCTACCCCTTCTCCTGAAATCTGCCCTTTATCCCGCCCCTCTTGATCATCATCAGTGGGCTCCTGGTCATCTTTGTGTCCCTAACGCCCAGAAGAAGGCCTGGCAGAGAGTTAGGAAATATTTGCTGAGATGAATCAGTGACTCAACTCAACGGCTTTTCCCCTAAGTTCTGTTCCCTTTGGCCTCGCTGGAGCATGACATTAATATTGCCGTGGCCTAGAAATTCTCTTTCTCATCTTATCCCATGACTTTTGATTTTCTTACCCACCTCTCCCACTCCCACCCCTGCCCCCAACCTTAGGCTGTTCCTTCAGGGATATTTTTCCTGCCCTACTTGTCCCCCCTGCTCCCTACATGTGGCTCAGGCCAGCAAAGTTCAGGCCTTCATTCTCTCCTCATTCCATACTTCGTGACGGCCAGGAAATGATGATGATGATGATATATGCTATCATAGTAATAACTGTCTCGCGTGTATGAGAGACTTTACTCATTACCTTATTTAATCCCGCAAAACACTATGATGTAGGTATTATTACTCTACGATATGGGTGAGAAAACCGAGGCTCAGAAATGCAATGACCCATGCCCAGCCAGCAGCAGAACTGGGGTTTGAGCCCAGGTCTTACTGTATTGACAGACAAAACAAACACACACACACAAATAAATGTTTAAAGTAAAAAATAAGTAGAAATTAAAATTCAGAAAGAAATGGACTGAGCTGCTTCCCGGCTACATCGATGGCTCTACCCATCTCTCTTCACATGGTGCTCCTTTCTCCTCCCTCTTGACACATCCTTGTCGGGGTCCCACCACAACTTCATACTCACCTGGTCTAAAACTACTCATTCTCTTTCAGAGTCATGGAAGCTCAAACTCAAGTGAAAGCACTTTTGACTTTTCCTCCTCCCCTTTATTTACAGCCTCTCTTCATCTCTACTCCTTCCCTCTCCATTTCTTCAGTCACCACTCAAACTCTGGCCCTTGTCACCTCTCCCCTGAAGGCTGCCAGAGTCTCCTAACTGGTCTTTCCATCCCTCACCATCTTCCTTCTGGAATCTATCCTGCAGTGCACCACAAGGAGATTAAGTTTCCTAAAATGAGGCTTTGCATTTGCCATTCCCAATTAGAAACCCGTCAGTGTCTCCTTTCCAGAGATGAAGCCCAGACTCTTCAGCCTGATTTTCAAAGCCCTGAACACTATGGTTCCACCTGGTATCTCCGTCTTCTACTTCACACCTATAGGAATTCTCTGCTTCCGCAGAGCTGGTCTCTTCCATTGTTTAAGTCAGACAGGTTTTAACCAGGGTGATCCTATCATTTATCACCCAAAATAGAACCCCTTTGAAAGCGAAAGGGAGGGCTATTGAGAATTGAGCCAACAAGGCATAAACTGGGATCGTCCTGGATTAACTGGGATTTATGGTCCCCATATTCTTAAACGTTCCCATCTATATACGGGCCACCCAAACTAGCACCTGATGGAATGCTTCCATAGTCCTTACCAGCCTTTGCTTCTCTAAATTTCCTGTCTATGTCTGACACCCGGGGTCTTCATCTTTGACAAGCCCCTTCAGACTGATATCTTCAGGTCAGGTTTCCTGTTAAGTTTTCAGTGTGGCATTCCTGTGACAGTCTCCCCCTCCTCCACCAGCTCCCAGGAGCAAGGCCTGCCCCTCCCAATGACCACTGCTGTCCCCACACCATTACTGCCCTCAATATCTCCCCTTGCCCTGGACACTTGTCCAATGGCTACCCTTCCTGCATTGCCCAGATGTCCCCCCACGCTAGCCGTCATAACGACCCTCTTCTCTGACCTTCTGTAGCCTATTAACCATCACCACTTGTTATGCACTCAGCATAAACCCATCAAAAGCACTTGACCTTCTGAAAATTTGTAATGTATCCCTAACCAAGGAAACTGGCAACAATGGTCCACCAGCACGTAATCATCTCACTCCCAGCCTCCAACAGGTGCTTGGTTGGGGAGGAGGATGACAGGAATATCTGGTGGATGACACCTGGGTCACACACAGTCTCTCCCCATTTTCCCATTCTTCTGCCTTGATGCCCCCCCAAGGAAAGGCATTCTACATACACTCAGCAGCAGAGAAATGCCCTTCTCTGATAAACACAGTCCACAACAGCTCCCTGGCAACCATAGAATCTACTCTCAGGCTTGTTGCTCTTCAGCAAATGTCAAACCCCCAAAGTTACAGCAAAACCCTTAGAGACACAAAGGTCCTCTAATACACAGGGATGATTAGGCAATTATTTGGCAATACTCAGAAAACTGGGTTCCTCACCACCCTCCAGTTTCCCAAGGGCCAGGGCAGGCCTCCTGCCCCAGCCATGGCCCCTACTGCCCGCCCCCATCCCCCGCTTCCACCCCCTGTCACCCACACATGTTCTGGGCCTTCCCTGCTCCTTCCCTCACCCAATTAAGCAGTCACCCTCACCCCTTTTCCTGAAGCTTATCCCCTGGCCTTATTCCCAATGGCCTGATTTCCTTCTGACCCAATAGCACCCAAAGTTCTACCCATTTAACAACTGGTGAGGGAAAAAATATAGGTTAAACAAAATAAATAGTATGACTTCATTTTGTTAAACATTAACAAAATGTTTTGAATTAGATATTTGTATGGGGGAAAGTCCAGCAGATAATATAACAAACGATTAATAGGGATTTTCTCATGTGTTTAATCCTCATCCTCAACGAAAGTATGTTGCTTGCAGAATACAAATGAATGAAGCAAAAATAGTAAGAGTTGGTGTTTATATGTCGGCTTCTTTGTTGCCCGTGCTAGCGGATGTGGTGACTTGCCACCTATCGCTGTCACCACTAGCAGATTAAGAAAAAAATAAACAGGGGCGCCTGGGTGGCTCAGTCGGTTGAGCATCCGACTTTGGCTCAGGTCATGATCTTGCGGTCTATGAGTTCGAGCCCTGCATCGGGCTCTGTGCTGACAGCTCAGAGCCTGAAGCCTGCTTCGGATTCTGTGTCTCCCTCTCTCTCTGTACCTCCCTTGCTCATGCTCTGTCTCTCTGTCAAAAATAAATAAACATTTAAAAAAAAATGAAAAGAAAAAAGAAAAAAATAAACAGAACCGCTTTGGAGACCAATTCCATTTGTGACAAGTGGAGTTTTCATTCCCATCAGTGTGTACAAACAAGCAAGCAAACCCATTCTATCCTCACCTGCGATGAGCAGGACACCCATGCTTTTGCTTTGTTGCTTTTTCCTTCCACATCCTTAGCTAAGTATCAAAGTGTGCTGGAAAATGTCAATTCTATGTGCAAAATAATAATCATTCACTATGGGAAGGAAGACATACAAGGCCCCTGAAAACCATGGGGTGTGGGCAGAAGAGAAAACACAGGATTTAGAGTCAGAAAAATGCAGGTTCCAGGTCTGGTGTGAGTCGAGCCCTTTCCCTTCCTTTGCCTCCAGATTTTTTGCCTTCTAAGTACTGAGTTCAGTTAATGGAACACCTACTGTTTGCTGGGCACTGTTTGTTGGAGGAAGGATGAAAGAGACCATGCAAGTTTTAGGTGTTTTGCAGACCCACTGGTCGGGGGCGTAAGGGATGTGCTGGCCCGCTCTCCAGGTGCTGAGGAGAACCATCATCCTTCACTGCAGAAATCAGATGCCACCCCACCTTTCCTACCTCCCACCAGGTCACACAATGTGGAGTTGCTCAAGTGGGAAGTCACTCACCCGATGGCAAGTTGGTGCCTGAAATTCTAAGCACTGCCCCTGAAACTTCTTCCCTGGGGTCCGCATTTGAGGCCACTGTTCCTTGCCTCTGACAATGGTGTCTTCCTGCATACAGCTGGGCTTTACACCTGGCAGCCACTTGGGACTGTCACCGAACTGCAGATCTATACTTAGGAGGAAGGCTGCCTACGTCCCTGAGGGGCCACTCAGCAAGCTTGCCCACCGGCAAGTGAGTGTGCAACACATGAGCTGTCCTGAAGTCAGGCCATCTCAAACAGCCTCCGCATTGGCTGAAGACCAGCACAGTCTTTTTCAAGCGATGTAGTATATAAAGGGACAATTCTATTTACGTAGATTACCATAAATATGCCTTTTGCTGAGGACCCAGTAGGAGAAAATGCCAGCTGCAGCCCTAAATGAAGTCTTCAGAGTTTGCATTCTGACCAACAACTGGGCCAGACACCTGAGCACTTTGTTGAAACTCAAAAGAAAGCAGCTGGGTCCCTGGGGGGCTCCCCTTCCCTCCTCACGGTGCTCAACTTGCCCTTCCTCATGAAACGAGGCAGATGAATACTCACCCACACATCTCTTCCCATCCTCGGCCAGCATGAAGCCGCTGTAACACTGGCAGACAAAGGAGCCCAGCACATTCACGCAGAGCTGCTCACAGCCGTGGTCCTCTGCCGCACAGAGATCCTGGACTGGGGCAAAGTCACACCATCAGAACACACGTCCGTGACCCTCTGCCCTCCGCGCGTGGCCAGACAACAAGCACTTGCTAAAATAACCTTCGGAATAACCTTTAACGTATTGAATAACTGTAATCCTACCATCCAGAGGCAACCACGATTAACATTTTGGTGGATTTTTATGTGTAAATAAAAACAGATCTTTCAAAGTTGGAATCATTCGCCTCTATTAAATGCATTGAATAATTTCGAATTAACATCAGGTCTGTCTTTTCCTCATGTTCATGAAAGTGCTCTGAAGCATTCAGATGGTTCCCGAGAACTAGAAGTTATCATGAGCAGGCATCTGCACCGGTCAGCACCAAGTACCACTCGGGTTCTTCGAGAACGAAAATGCTTTGTAATCACAGTCTCACCGGTTTACAGGAGATAATCTGCACTGTCTTTGACATTTTGCAGATGGGGAAGCTGAGAGAGAGCACAGTGGGAAGACCTGTCACTCCACCCAAAAAATGGCAGGTCCCAATTCAATATCTGTCTTTTTGGATGTACTTCTCCTCATTCCATTTGTCTACCAGAACAATCTTTGGAAATCCTCCTTGAGCTTTACTTATTCATGCCAGCAACACACGAGGAAAAGGCGAAGCCAAAGGAGGTTAGGTAGAGGTAACAAAGATTACTAGGGATAAATGGATGTATGGTTATTAGTGGGCCTACATCAGTCAAGTATTTATTATGTGTCCACAGAGTGCTGAGCCCTGGGGTTTCACACAAATGCAATGTAAGAATGCACTCACAGGAATGCATTTGCTGCAATGAAACTAAAAGTATATCAGAGGATGAAAAGGTTCAAGGCATTTTCAATCCATCGCTGACTCAGTCTCTCCTTTGCACAAACAGGCTGACCCGATAAACATTACTTCTCAGCTAGGAGAATGCCTTGGTCTCTTAACTAGCTCTTCCAGTGACTTTACCATTAAAGTTGAAGAAAATCAAAGAGCATTAAAGAAATTGAATATATTAAAAAGAGTTTTCTCTGGTTAAAAGTTATCACTATGAAAGCTACAATAAAAACTCAATTAACTAGAAAGCCTGATTGATCCCTGAATCAATCCAATGGCTACACTTCAATGTAATCACCTGTGTCACTGAGTTTTATTATTTATTATGCTTTTAGATAAATATATAAAATTGATAAAAAGATAAAATCTGATTGATTCATCACCTCTATTAAATGCATTAAGTAATTTTTTAAAATAAAATCTGCTTCTTAACATTAAAAAAAAGGCTTATGCCTAATATTCCACAAATAAGGACTCAGGCTTTCAAGTGCTAAAAAGAAGTATTTTCATTCTCAAATCAATAAAGTAGAAGAAGAAAATTATAGATGCAAATTCTTCTATTACCAGTATATTTTACCTTAGATTTCCAATTGGGAACTCCAATCGAGAGTTCCATTGGATTTAGATAGAAGGAAAACACCAATAACCAGAAAAAAACTTCAGCTCATGTAAAAATCATAGTGAATCATTAAAGAATGATAAAACCTACAGTTAAGTTACAAGCCTAAGCTAGAGACCTAAGAAAAATCTGAATCACAGGATACTCTTCATTTATCAATAAATGAAGCACCTACAGTGTCCCAGGCCCTGGGGATACAGTGGTGAACCAAACAGAGGAAGGAGTTCCTGCTCTCACCCAGCTTGTATTCTAAGGGTAACATGAAGCTCTGGGAAGAGCATTTCTGACTGAAAGAACGGCAGATGCAAAGGTCCTGAGGTAGAACAAACTAGCCCCATAGTCAAGGGTAGACTGGAAAAGGCTGGCAGGTACAGGCGAGAGAATGGAAAACGGGAAAGGTACTATGGGCCGAGGGAGCAGTGTGAGTGAATGTGCAGAAATGAGGAAAGTAGGACAGTTGTGGTAGCTAAATCCCATGCTGAGCATTCCAAGGGAAGTAGCAGGAGGGGGGATCAGAAGGACAACTGACACCAGATGGCAGAGGGCTGGAAGGTAGGCTGAGAAGTCTCAGGTTAAGCAGGTGATTGATTAAGCAGGTGATGGGGACCAGTCAGGGTAAAATCCATCAAAAGAGAGAGAGGGCAATGCCACCTGGGTTGTCCTTTAGAAGGAGGGATCTGGCAGCTTCTTCGGCTCTGGGAAACTTAGAGGACTTCTAGCTGTTAAATAAAATCACTGCTTTGTTTGGGAACAGCAGTAGGTTTTTTTTGTTTGCTTGTTTGTTTGTTTTTTAATTCCATGCCGAAATAGCTCTGGTCTGTCTGCACACGGATGGAAAAATTAACCTCCTGATATGAGGACCTTCGCTTGTTCTTCAGGGCCAGAGTTTTCCGCCTCCCCTATCGGCTGTCAGTGCAGGCCTGCACTCTTCCCCTTGGCATGTATCACAATGTTAATTGCGTAGGCATTTATTTATTTATGTTTTTTGTTTTTGTAAATTTTTTTTTAACGTTTATTTATTTTTGAGACAGAGAGAGACAGAGCATGAAGGGGGGAGGGTCAGAGAGAGAGAGGGAGACACAGAATCTGAAACAGGCTCCAGGCTCTGAGCTGTCAGCACAGAGCCCGACGTGGGGCTTGAACTCACAGACCGCGAGATCATGACCTGAGCCGAAGTCGGACGCTTAACCACTGAGCCACCCAGGCGCCCCAATTGCGTAGGCATTTAAGTAGCCATGTATTTACTGTTGCCCTTGCTAGACTCTGAGCTCCCTAGTGCGGATGAGACAGTGCCTGCACAAAAGCCTCATGACTGGAAAATGTCACCCCAACACACTGGAACAACCTACCTCCCAAATCCCAAGTCCCTCTCTCAAGTGAGGGGCATGAGCTTCTTCACCTGGGTCTCCCTTCTCTGCTCTAGCTGCTGCTTTGCCTCCTTTGGTGTCTAGCAGGAACCCCGCCTAATAGCGGTTACAAAGGAATAGTGGGAGTACAGGTGATTTTTAGGCTCTTATAATGATCTGCTTTCAAGTTTTCTAACAAGAGTTTCTAACAGGAGCTTTTATAATAATGAAAAAAAAACCCCCAACATGCTACAAAAGAACCCCTCTGAAAGCAGCATTTTGAAAGCAAGGAACCAGGAGCTTGAAGCAACCATCTTTTTTTTCCAAAAGACCTCTCCCCAGAGGGTAGGTAGAGAGGCAATGCATATTCCTTTTGGGACAGGGCTGGGACACCCACAGAATGGCCTGGGAATAACTGCAAGATCCAGTCTACAGGAGCGGCAGCGTCCGACCTTGGCTACCCATCAGAACCACCTGGGGACCTTTAGAAAACCCTGGGGCACCTGGGTGGCTCAGTCGGCTAAGCGTCCGACTTCAGCTCAGGTCACAATCTCACTGTCCGTGGGTTCGAGCCCCGCGTCGGGCTCTGTGCTGACGGCTCAGAGCCTGGAGCCTGTTTCAGATTCTGTGTCTCCCTCTCTCTGACCCTCCCCCGTTCATGCTCTGTCTCTCTCTGTCTCAAAAATAAATAAATGTTAAAAAAAAAATTTTTTTTTTAAAAAGAAAAAAAAAAAAAGAAAACCCTGATGCCCAGGGCACCCCGCTCCTTAAACCAGACTGGCCAGAGTGGAATGCAGGCAGCAGGGTTGGCGAAAGCTCCCCAAATAACTGCAGCGTGCAGCCGGGTTGAGTGTCATCGAACTGGATAAAAAGTCCCTTACAATCATCCGAGTGGAAGGTGCCCAGACCCAGGGGCCAGTCTCCCCCCTTTATTAACGGAGACTGTGAGGCTGAGTTTCCTCTTTTAAACCAATCTCAGAATTACCGCTGTCCTTGGTTCCCTCTCCAAAGTGGCTGACGGAATCGCAGACACTACGTGAGGGCACGGAGTGTGGTAGGAACAGGAGGCTTATCACTCACATTCCAGAAGTCCGGCCCCACAAAGAGCAAGCTTGCCAGTTGGCTTCGTGTGTATTGTACTTTCATAATGTTTTTATAATGTTGGGGATTTATGGCCACTGGTGATCTGCACCGTCCCCAGGGAAATCTTTGAGGGATTAACTTAATTCAACAAAGACAAAGGAATACATGCAGACTAGGCTCTGACAAAACAACATTGTTTTTCTGGCAGTGGTCACTTCCATTTGAAACAAACACAGACATCTTTGAATGACTCCTTATGCTTTTGAAAAACAGCGCTTCTTTTTCTCACAGCCGGAGGGTTTCACTGAAGGGTAATAAAACCATGAGGGATGGGAGAAGCACTGAATTCAGAGTTCCCATGATCCTTCCAAGCCTTCTCTACCTGGCGACCCCCATCATGGCTCATGACTTCAGTCAAATGTTGCCTCCTCTAAGAAGCCTTCTCCAGGTTGGCTGGGCTTAAAGGCTCCTTCCTCTGGGAGCCACTCCAGCGCGTACGCATTTATCCAATGGTATTGGAAGGACCTGATCACGTCGGCCTGCCCCGCTGGAATGTGAGCTGATCTGACTCACTGATTTCCCAGAGCCTTGCCCACTGTCCTAGCGCGTGTGCTTGGTGCTCCGTAAGTGTTCATCTGCTGAAAGAAGAGTGACAAGGGCCCACATTCCCTGCCTCCCAACAGGGATGCTCCTAGAGTCCTACTCTCTTCCATCAGAAACAGATCCTGGCAGGATGAGTATCATGGGAACAAAATTCCTCCTGAGCCTCTACCTCTCCCTGTCCTCAGAAAGAGGTGTTCCCATACCAGAAGGGGGCCCAGAGTGCAGTGACATCTGGGAGCCAGCCCCCAGCCTGCAGATGCCAGTATGGTCATGACAGCTAAGGTACTGGCGGCCTTGTTATCTGCTGCATCCCTGTACCTAGCACGGTGCCTGGCTCGGTAAAGACTTACGAATGAGAGAATGAACCCATGTCCATGCTACATAAGCATGGGGTTGTCAGGTTTTTCTCCCTCATCAATCTTACCTCAGCTGAAAACTCTGAGAAGGACAGGATTAGCCTGGGAGTTCCTCCGGATGTCTGTATAATACCATGCATTTCACACAGCAGGTGCATAGTGGACATCTGTTGATTGGACTTGACCGCCACCAGCCTGGAGTACTCAAGTGGCTCTTATTTGACTGCTCCCCATTAGAGGTCAAGTTCTTCCTCATGATCTCCACAACCACAATTTAACACTCCACTTACAATGATTATTGAATCCTATTTTCCCTACCATCTGAGGGCAGGGCTTACTTTGCTCAGCCCTCCAGCTCAAATATCTAGCACGGTGTCAGGCAGATGGTCAGTTTTTAAAAATATATTTGAGGGGTGCCTGGGTGGCTCAGTCGGTTGAGCGTCAGACTTCAGCTCAGGTCACGATCTCACTGTTCATGGGTTCGAACCCTGCACTGGGCTGTGCTGACAGCTCAGAGCCTGGAGCCTGCTTTGGATTCCGTGTCTCCCTCTCTCTCTGTCTCTCCCCTGTTAAAGATCTGTCTCTCTCAAAAATAAATAAACATTAAACAAATTTAAAAATAAATACAAACTAAAAAAATATCTGAAGGATTGCATTGATTCATCCATTTGTCAAACTGTTCAAAGTACTGGGAAAATAACAGTGAATGAAAGAGGTAAAAAATCTATCAGTTGATCTCTGTGCCCACAGAGCCAATATTCAAATGGGGAGCCAGTGGTGTGTATGGGGCCAGCTCCCACTAGCCCCCATGACAGATAGTGCCAACCTCTCCCCTACTCTGTAGTCAGCAAGGCCAGGCAGGTGGCTTGAAATCGGCCACAGTGTCAGTATTTACACCACAGGAGTCAGTGAACATTAGAAACCAGAGCATTTTCCCCCTGCAGATCTGGTTGTTAAACATCTGCCAGCACACCACTGATAGGGGCCAGACATAAAATAAACAGGTAAAACCGTATGTTAGATCTCTTAAGTGCTGCCAAACAAAATTAGCAGGAAAAAGGAGTAGGGCGTGTGGAAAGAAGGGAACTTCTGTTTTATATTGTGTGGCCAGAAGGTGGTCTCACTGAGAATTTTGCCTACATCACAACTGCAATATGGTGTCACTTTATGGGTGCCTGTGAAAATTCCACACTCAGACATAGATTCAGATTTCTTTAAATAATGTCAACGTATCTTTGACTAAGCTGTGGTTTGTGAACTCTCTGCTGAATTGATCTGATACGGCAAAGTAGACAATTGTGAGTTTTGTAACAAAAGATCTCACCAAACGCAAGCAATGCCTTACCAGAAGGCGATCATTAGCACAGAGCTGACAGAATTTACTTGCTTCTTTTAGTTCCTTGTGAATTACAGGGAGCGATGCTAACTTCAGCTGCTCAGTCTTCCCAGGTGAGATAAATCACTGAGGGTTTGATAAGTAAGAGCCCCACAGTTGTGCTCAAATCCAACCCTAGTGTTTGCCCCGAGGCACGCACGCACCCTAGATTTAAGTGCCTTCCTTAGTTTGTGCTCTCGAAACCCTGGTGCTGTGCCTTGGCTGGAGAACTTGGAAAACCTCCCATCTCGTTACACTGGACGAGAAGCACGGGACAAAGACTGTGGCTGACATCATGCCAGGTGAAATCAAAGGGTTTTTACTGGCTTTTCAGAGTTTGAGACAAGCCACACTGCATGCTGTTCACACCAACGACAGTTTAAGCTAGTTTGGAGCTAAAGCAAAATGAACACCTTTAAAGACACGTTCCACTTTTCAAACAGCTCCTGCTGTTATTTACCCTGAGATGTAGAAATCAGAAGTTACCTTTCGCAGCAAGAGAGAAGAGAAATGTATTATTAGGGCTGTTACTTCACTCAAGTGGGAAACAATGGGGTTCTGCCTGCACCAATCTGAAGCCCTTCCAGAGTTAAGACTCCACAAACCGAAGCCTGTGTTTCAAGGACCATCCCCCTTCTTTCATGGTGCCTGAAAGCACTAATCTTATTTTGACAGCTGCAGTTCGGATTTTAAGACTTTCAACAGTAAATGTGAGTCATCAGCCTTGTGCTTCTACGCTGGAAGAAACAAAACAAACCCAATGTCACTGAGAAAAACAAACCTGTCCTTTTGGGCAAACCCCAGCTGTGCCTCGAATCCTTCTCTCCCCAAGAGCTGAATTATTTTTCAATCAGTCCTCCTATTCACTCACAGAATTTTCATTCTCTTAAAGGGATATCCCCCCAAATAAAGCCTTAACACGTAAGTAAATCTGACCGAATGAGGTTGATCAAAATAAATAAACATGCACAAGTAATGCCCTATTCTTATAGAGCACTTTGCAATTTCCAAACGGCTGTCACATCATCATGTTCTTAATATAAATTCCTTACTGAGTGGAGCCTCTCAGAGATTTAGTTCAAAGTGCGTAGGTCAGTGGTTTTTAAACTTGAGCTTACATCAGAATTTCCCGGAGGGCTTGTTAAAAAAAAAAAAAAAAAGGAATGTGTGTTTTAAGTTTATTTATTTATTTTGAGAGAGAGAGAATCCCAAGCAGGCTCTGCACTGTCAGCAGGGAGCCCAATGCGGGGCTCGAACCCACGAACCATGAGATCATGACCTGAGCCGAAATCAAGAGTCGGACGATGAATGGACTGAGCCACCTAGGTGCTCCCGAAACACACATTCCTAGGTCCCACCCCAGAATCCCTGATCTGGTAGCGCTAGGGTCAGGCCTGGGAGTTTGCATTTCTAACCAGTTTCCCTGCAAAGCTGAGCTGCTGTCTGGGGGGCCACTCTGAGAACCACTTTTCTAGGTGCTTGTGAAAAGAGGAAAGCAGAAAAGCAGCTCTATGAGCTTCAAACTCGCTTTCCCCTGACGTGTGGTCATCCTTTCCCAATGGCCGGCTCTCTGCTCACATGCAGTCAACTCAATTCTCCCATGAGAACGCTACTCACCCCAGATTCCTTTCTTTTCTTCTTCTTTGTTTTTTAACCCTGTAGCCTGGCCCAGCCAGAGGGCGAGCAGACTGCACGGAACCCGAGTTCCGGGGCCCAGCAGCCAGGGCGGAGAGGAAGCTCCGTGACTGCACGCCCTCTGCTCAGCAGTCCTCCTCCTCTGCTCAGGGCGGTCCTAGCAGAGCCTGGGGCCAGGCAGGCCATTTGTTCAGAAGCTGCGGGCTGGCTGTTTGTGGGCGCAGCCTGCTTGCTCCTCCACTCTGGCTCCTTGCTCTCCTTGTGGGCTGCCCCGAAGCTCAGACCCTGACCTTCCCTTTCCACGCTCTCTCTCTCTCCCTCCAAGATTTTATCCATTCTCAGGGTCAGTTGCTACCACCAAGCACATCCAGCCAGGGCTTTTTCCTTGAACTCTAACCCCTCTCTCCAGCTGCATCCAACCACTTGTGTGGGCTCCTTCCCAGATTCACTAGTTTTCCCTCAAAGCCAGGTTTCTTCCCTGAAGTGATCTGTCATTCTAAATCGTGCGACCATCCCACACCCCTTATCCTCTCGCTATGTCATAAACTCCTCCCTGGTGTGGGAATTATTGCTATGGTCTCCTAATTAATTCTGTGGGCATAAGGAAGCGTGCACTGAACTGACCAAGCTGATTAGAATTGTAAACTGATGGCATCTTTCACCTTCTCCACACGTGTGGAGCACAAGGGAAAGCAAGATCTGAGTGTTTCTTGGGTCTCAGACATATAAGAGAAACACTCATTTTCCTCCCACCACCGCGTAAGAGTGCCTGGCCCCTAGAAGGAACCAATAAGTATTGGATGAATAAATGAATGAGTGAATGGACATAGGGTGGATGGATGGATGGATGGTACTTCCCCACCCACTCGGTACCTAATTTGAATCCCACGCATATATTACTGCTAGACTCAATTTACTACAAGGTAGTTTTACCCCTGACACCCTGAGCTCAGTGCCCCTACCCACCAAAGACCGCTGCTGGGAATCGAATTGCTCCATAATTGGTTCCAGCTTACATTCCTTCCCTCATTCGCCACCAATGCCCCAAACAAACCCTTCCAGACAGGCCGTCTGGTCTAGTTAGAACCCTCAAAGACAACAAGCCCTGCATTGTTAGAAAAACCCCCTCCTCCAAACGCCTCCCCTGATTGTTCCATGATTCTCTCTCCAATCTCTTATCTTGCAGGCTTTGTCTCAGCACCACTCACCTTCCAAAACCACCTTGTTCTGACTTTCTCTCTATATATTAGCTTCATTGAATCAAATGACATACAATAAACTGCATAAATTTAGAGTATGCAATTTGATAAATTTGACATGTCAACATATCATCATCATAATCAAGATAATGAACATATCCATTACCCCCAGATCCCCAAAGTTTCCTCATGCCCCTTGGTAATCCCTCTACCTGCTCCCTGCCCCCCTGCCCCTGGTCCCAGGCAAGCACTAATCTACTCTCTGTCACATAGATTAGTTGCCATTTTCTAAAATTTTCTATAAATGGAATCATACAGTGTGTACTCTTTTTTTGTTTGGTTTATTTCATGCAACATGGTTATTTTGAAATTCATCTAGCTTGCTGCATGTGTCAATAGTCACTCTGTTCATTGCCTAGTCGCATTACATTGTATGCATATATCACAATTTGTTATCCATTCACCTACTGATGGACATTTGGGTTGTTTCCAGTTTGGGACTCTTACAAATAAAGCTGCTGTGACCATTTGTGTTCAAATCTTTGTTTAGACATAAACTTTAATTTATTCTCAGTAAATACCTAAGAATTGAATGCCTGGGTCATATTGTAGGTACATATTCAGCTTTGTAGAAAACAAACTGTTTTCCAAAGTGGATGAACCATTTTACATTCCTGCCAGGAACAATGACGGTTCCTGTTGCCAACTTTGCCAACACGTACTTTAGGGCCAATATTTCAAAATTTATCCAATCTAGTGGAAGCATGGTGGCGTGTCACTGTGGGTTTAATTTGCATTTCTCTAATGACTGATAATGTTGAATATGTCTTCACAGGCTTCTTTGCCATCCATCTATCTTCTCTGGTTTAGTGTCTGTTCAAATCTTTTGCCCATTTTGACTGGGTTATTTCCCTAATATTGAGTTCTAAGAATTCTTTATATATTCTAAGGTCTTTTGTTGGATATACGTTTTGCAAATATTTTATCTCAGTCTATGGTTCGTTCACCTTTTCATTTTGGTAGTAGCGTATTTTGAAAAGTAAATGTTTTGATTTTGATGAAGTGCAATTTATTGAGTTTTTTCGTGTTATATCCTATTTAAAAGATCCTTGCCAAACCCTGGGTCATCAAAAAACTTTTTCCTACGTTTTCATGTAGACATTTAATTGCTTCCATTCTTACATTTAATTTAAAATCAATTTTGAATTAATTTTTATATATGATGTGAGGTAAGGGATGAGGTCCATTTTTTCACACATGACAATCCAATTGTTATAGCATTATTTGTTGATGACATTATTCTTTCCTCATGAATTGCTTTGGCACTTTTATAAAAAATCATTTCACCATATGTGTATGGGTCTATTCTTGAACTATATTCTGGTCCATTGATGTCACCTATACATACTGTTTTGTTTATTATTACTTTATAATTAGTCTTGAAATCAGGTAATTTAAGCCCCCAACTTTATTTTTTTTTTTAGAGTTTTCATTGATCCCATTATTTGCAGATTCCATATTTGCTAATTAATATACTTTCTAAAATTTACTTGTAATACAAATCAATATTTGCAGCATTTTCATGACCATTGATGTATGTACACAGAATGGTAAAAATTCTAGCTATCTGATGCATATGTTCCCAGTTAAGGTCAAAAAAGGCAATGCTCTGCCTTCTTGTTTTAGCCCTCATACTACACACAAGCTTTCTTTTTGTGTTCTATTTAGTGCCATGTTTTTTGCCTTTTGTGCTTTTTGTTGGTGATTTCACTGTTTAAAATGGCCCTCAGGTATAGTGCTGAAATGCTGTCCAGTGTTCCTAAATGCAAGAAAGCTGTGATATGCCTTGTGAAGAAAACATGTATATTAGATGATCTCCACTAAGGCATGAGTAATAGTGCTGTCAGCTGTGAGTTCAATGTTAACCAATCAGTAATATATACTCAATAAGGAGTCTTCAAAAGAGGCACACAGGGGCACCTGGGTGGCTCAGTGGGTTAAGCATCGAACTTCAGCTCAGGTCATGATCTTGAGGTTCTTGAGGTTTGACCCCACATCAGGCTAACTGCTGTCACCACAGAGCCTGCTTCAGATCCTTTGTCCCTTCTCTCTCTGCCCCTCCCCCACTTGTTCTCTCTCTCTCTCTCTCTCTCTCTCTCTCTCTCTCACACACACACACACACACACACAAATAAAACATTTCCAAAAATAATAATAAAATAAATAGAGGCACACACAAAACAAGGTTATGTATTCACTGATGAAATGCTGTGACCAGAAGCTCACAAGAACCTAACCCTGTATTTCTTCTAGGAACAATGATCTAGTAATCATTAGTTCAATGTTCACAGAGACTTATAAAACATAATTATGAATAGTAAGAATCGACTGTATTTGACTATGATAGTTCTTTTGCATGTTCATATATATATATATATATATATATATATATATATATGAATCAGATAGTCAGTTTCCACCTTAAAAAGTCTGCTAGGATTTTGATAAGGATTGCTTTGAATCTATAGATCAATAGAATTGACATCTGAGCCATATTAAGTCTTCCATTCCATCATACAGTATATCTCTCCATTTATTTATGTCTTCTTCAATTTATTGTGGAAATCTTTTGTACTTTTCAGTGTACAGATCATGCAGAATTTTGTAAACTTTATCCCTAATTTACATATTTCCAGTTTCTGACTTTTGTTGCCAGTATGTAAAAACAAAATCAAATAATTTTGTATCTTGACTTGTGTCTTGCAACCTTGCTAAGTTCATTTGTTAATTTTAGTAGCTTTTTGAAGATTCCACCAGCTCTCTACATAAGCAAGCACATAGTCTGTGAATAAAGACAGTTTTACTTTTTTCTGTATGACTTTCTAATTTCTTTTTATTTCATTATGATATCAGTTAGGACCCCCAGTACAGTGTTGAGGAGAAGTGGTGAGAATGAACATACTCTTACTCCTTCTCTCAGGAGGAAAGCATTTAGTCTTTCACTCTTGAGTATGATATATTTATGATAGGTTTTTTCATAGATACCCTTTATCAGGTTGAGAAATTTCCCTTTTATTGCTAGTTTGCTGAGAGTTTTTATCATGAATGAGTGTTGGATATTGTCCAACACTTTGTCTGCATCTACTGAAATGATTATATATGTTTTCATTTTTAAATATTTTCATTTTTAAACGTTTTCATTTTTAAATATGATGAATTATATTGATTGCTTTTTGAATGTTAAAGCAAACTTGCATTCTTCGGATAAACCTCATTTGGTCTTGATTACAGTATATAAATATGGATTCCATTTGCTAAGTCTTCAAGAATCTTTGCATCTGAATCCACGAAGGATGTTGGTTATAATTTTCTTTTCTCTTTTCAATAATATGATTGTTTTTCTGGATCATGCCCCTTGATTAAACTCTAAAATAAATGCTATTAAGTCACTTGCATAGCTTGGAAAAAATAATGTCAGGAACATATCTGAAGACTGAAAGCAATAAAATGCATTTGATATGGTTCTTGAGAGAGAGAGAAAAAAAAATGCTGGATAAGACAGTTTACATTTTTTGGCCAAGTGAAAATTTCTAAATGTTGTGTTTTCAATATTTTTCCAGATAGATTAAATATTCGAGAAGGGAGGGGAAATTCCTTATTTAAAAACATAAATAAAGAAAAGGAAAGAAGATAAAGTTCTTTCCTACTAGTGGGAAAGGAATTCAAGAGGAGGGGAATGGTGGGAAACAGACACGTGAAGACAGGCATACTTCATGAGGGTTTTTCCCCCATTTTTTTTTAAATGGGGAAAGCAAAGGACATAAACTTCTCTTGAGCCTTATGGCTATGCACTCTGCTAAGCACTTTTCCATATATCTCATACAGAGGTATTAGATGGGAAAGACATTTTGGAGGACAGAAGAATCCACAACATTGACTTCCAGTACCTTCCAAATTGCTCAGATGGGCAGAACTTTGAAGGCAATATTTATTTAATATGCTTGGTCTAGTCTTTTAATGGAAGAGCATATTTTGAGACACTGACCAAGTAGTGTCCGGAAGAGGATAATTTGGACCACAAAGAGATTCCAAACCCAGTTACTTAAAGATGTGTTTATGCTTCCCCTGAAAAAGAGAAAATTAATGAGAGGTGGGGGGGATGACACTCTTCAATAATCAAAGGGTTTTCTCTTTATTTAGAAAAGGAAATATACTTTCTGGTATATAGCTTTAGCTGGCAGAATAGGATCAAAGGTGGGAATCACAGAGAGTAGGATTTTAGCTCAAGCATTAGTCCACACTGTCTGGAGGTGGGATGGAGGTGCTTTGCAACAACCTGGTATCCCAGGTAGTGGGTGAACATGTGCCATCACCAGGAGGGAACAGAATTCTTGGGTTATGTGGGAGAGGGAGCTCAAAGTCTGACATCCAGGACCCATTTCCACCGGAAGGATCTCCGAATTAGTTGTGTCTGCCTCCTCTCTTCACACAAACAGGTACGAATAGAAAATGGTGGCTATGGGGGCGTGTGTGTGTGTGTGTGTGTGTGTGTGTGTGTGCGCGCGCGCGCGTCCGAAGGCAATTGCCTAAGAGGTCCTCTCAAATCATTCTGTATAGTGACAGTGTCACAGCAGTGGACTTGGGGAATGACAATCATTTGATTGTTAGTCCTGTTGAATTAGTTCTGAGTCTCCCTGGGGATCAGCGAGCCTGTGAACCTGGGTCTGGAGGAATTTCTCTGGTTGCAGGATTGCCCTACTGCCATCTGGGGGCCCTCAAGGATCATGGGACAGTATCAAATGGTGGTTAAGAGCTAATAATATGGACTCCTACATAACAGGGTTTCGATTCTGCTTTGGTCATAGTACTAGCCATATGACCTTGAGTAAACTGTCTAAAGTTTTGAGGGGAGTACCTTATTTTCCTTCTCTGTAAAATGAGAATGACCAAACCTACTTTAAGAGCTTATTGTCAGAATTAAATGAGGTAACATATATAAAGCACCAGGAGAGCTCCTGGAACATGGTGAGCACTTAATAAGTGCAGTGGCTATAGTTAGGCCTGACCTCTCACACTGAGCTGGGAGTGGGACACAATTGCTTTTGGTTGCAATTACCTTGGTTGTTTATTTGAATTACTCCCATGCAAGAAAGTGAGCAGGAACACTGCTGTTTTATTCACTATTTTTTTCCCCAATAGTTTGCATGCTCCCTGGCACATCTTACATGCTCAAAAATGGAAAGAACTGTGTCTTATTCTTCTCCATGCCCACTGGCTTCTTTCAATGTTGGTGGGGGAAGGTCCCCGCCAGCCGTTCATAAACAGAAGTCGGGGTATGGCCCTGCCTTCCCTTGGCACAACTTTCAACTGTCCAGCAGACCCAAACCACAGGCTGACAGGGATTTATTGATGAGACAGGTATGAATTTGTCACCACCCTTCCCATTTTATGGCTGTGGAAGTGGAGTCAAGGAATTTAAATAATCAGCTCGGCGTGAGACAGGCACAGCCTGAAAGTCAAGATTGAAATTGAAGTCTGTGGACTATACCACTGGCCCAGATAGAATTTCAGACATGCAAACAAGAGTGATTATCTTTGAGAAAGAGAAAGAAAGGGGGGGCGGGGAGAGAGATAACTGCTCTTTATGACTGTACCTACTCAGCTAAGTCTGGTGCTGACAGTGAAGGGAGGTTAACTGATTCCGGGTGACCGGAGGGCTGGGTCAGATGGGACAGCAGACCCCTGGCTCCAGCTCCTTCTCTTCTCCCTTAACTTGAAGCCCTTTCCTCCGGTCCCCCCGTTGCTGATGCCAGTGGATCTCAAGAGCGTGGCAGCAATCCATGTCAGAAGTTCACTGAAAATGCATTCTCCTGCGCCCCACCCTAAACCTGTTGACTCTGAATCTCTGGGGGTGAGACCCCGGGGGTCAGCTTCCTGAGTGGCTCTTAGTTACTGGAACCTGAGAACCTCTGACCCGGGCCGCCTTGCTCCTGTCTGTCTGAAGCCCAGGCAGTTTCTGCTTCATGCTCTTTGCACCCACAGCCCTCCTCCTATAGTGGGGATCCCAGGACAGATCAACACTGGGGAGAGCCTAGGGGTCTCCAGGCTTGAGGTGGGACCAGGCAGGGGTTGACAAAACGTGGTGTGGGGAAGGCCTGGCTCATGACACTAGGGGGAGGACTTTTTATTCTTTATTTGCTAGTCCCCAAATTCCTCTGACTTGACTAAGCCAGCCCATGGAAAATGGATGTCAGCAGATGCCCGGATTGCAGCAGGCCATTGAGGCAGAAGACAAGGGGAGGACTTTCTTGTGTTCCTAAGAAGGGAAGGGCATGATGGGAGTAAGCAAGGTGGCGAAAGGCTGAGCATTCTTCAGAGCAACACCTTGCAGAGGGGAGCTCCCGAAGAGGCTGGGAGAGGGGGCGGGCGGAGCTCTTGAAGAGGGTCGGGGGATGTCTAAAAAAGATGTTTAGGTTGTTTGCCGAGCAGTGTGTGAGGTGACCTTGCCAGGGCTCCCCCATTTTCCCAGCGAATTCTATTAAACCCATGAGCGGTGGGTGTGAGCAATTTTTGTTGTGGAAACTCAAGAAGGGTCAGAGGTTCAAGCAGAAGATCAGGATGATTCAGGCTGCACTCAAAAATCTGGGACCCTGAGGTCTGGGAGGAGCCCAGGAACACATAGCACTGGGAAGCTTTGTGTTTCCAGAGGCCACAGAACTGGAGGAGTCAAGCAGATGTTCCCTAACCTTGGGGGGCAGGAGGCTTCTATCCAGCTATTTACAACCCCGAAAATGAAGTGGGAAGAAAACAGGAAAATGTGGTTTGGCTCTATATATGCGATACTAATTACAGCCATTTGTGCAGATGCTTTCCATTAATGCTTAATTGCTTACCATGAGGTATAATAACAATTATGTGTTGCATGAACTGCGTGTCAGATTAGCTGAGTTTTATTTGCCTCCGTGTGGGCCGGTCTTCCTCACATCTTGTTGTTGTTGTTGTTGTTGTTGTTTTGTCTTGTTTTGTTTTTATTATGTACTACATTGATACACTGCATAACCTTCCAGAAAGGGCAGATGAGCATAACTGAGTTATTCTTCATCAGTCGGGAAAAGGCTTCTTTAATCAATATTCTCCAAACCCTTTGACACACGGTAACGATTAACTCCAGAGATGCGCTTATCTCTTTGCATCAAACTCCAATGATATGGATAATAATGGCAACCCCTTTTTCCTTGCCCCCATTACAGAACCTGTGGATGTGCGCAGTGGCTATGCCGGGAATGACCAAGCACACGGCCATGACACCGATCCCGGGCAGAATCTCGAACCACATTGCGCCTCGGCTGCCAGGAGCAAGGTCTCCCCGCTGGCCTTCCTCACATCTTGAGTAAGCCTGGTTTGGTAGCCTGGCTGTCTATGGGCTAACACAGTGGCTTTACTTACAACTTAAAAACATACATATGTAGGCACCACACTCAGTGTATAGGGAATTCTCTCCTCTAAGAGGCAGATTACCTCTTGCTGGTTCAAATGTCAGTATGTTGTCTAGTTTGGGAGCTTGGCCAAAAAAAAAAGAGAATCTGAGTTCTATCTGCACTTTTAATCTGTTTGACCTTTTTTTTTTTTTTTCTTTTTCATTTAGGAGACTTTATGGGTCTACTAGATCCCTGCTACGAGATCACTGCACACCTCTAAAACGGAACTGGAATAATCATTCCCAGCCAATGTTAATAACTCATCCTAAGTCAATGCTTCAGAGAAGAGAATAAAATACAGAAACAATTCCTCAGGGTATAGTTAATAGAGACAGTGGATGAAAAGGCTCTCCAGTGGTTCCCCCTAAAGAACAGTTTGGAAGAAAAAGACACCAGCTCATGAATTCAAAAAGGCTGTTTCTAAGGAGATGCCTCCAACAATCTTCCAAACTCCTCCTGCTGGCCTACTATGTGCTGTGCTGGCTCTGGTCCAAGCACTACAATGGCGGGGTGGAGGATGGAGGTCGACACAAAATACACGAGTTATAAAACCTCCTTTCTTTCCTTGAGGAGATGATGACTAGGTTAAGCGAGGAGCCACATATGAATTAAATAGGCCCTAGGAGAGAGCAGAGGGCAGAGGAGGACAGGGCAGATACACCAGCAAAGCCATCTTACTTCTGCAAGTAGTCTGGTCCGAGTTGAGGATGTATCCTTGTCTGCATCTGCAGACGTACGAGCCCGGGGTATTGATGCAGAAGTGGGCACAGTTATGCTCCAGGATGCTGCACATGTGGACCACTGTAAGGGAAGACACAGCAAGTTAAGGCAATGATGACGCCTTCTCTGACTTCATCCACCCACATTCACCCAGAACCTTCTGTGAAGGAGAAAGCAGGACCCAAAGGAAAACAAGTTGCAGTCCCTACCCTCCAGGGGATTCAGAGCCTCTCGTTGGACTAGTCAGTTCTAGATAAATGCCACCAGGAATCTATAACGGGCCACAGAAGGTTAAAGGGAAATGACGCTAAGGTGCCATATGAAATTGCCGATATCCACTAAAATAGGTCAAAAATGATCTACAAAAAAGAGAAATTTCATGGTTCAATTAATAATACTCAATTGCGGAATCAGAAAGTTTGCTGATACCAGAGGGGGCTTTGGCTAACATGTGGATTTTCAGTAGGCAGCAATGGGGTTGTAGGAAAAGTTATTAAATGAGGATATGGTAAGAGTCAACAATTTTTTGGGGCCGTAAATCCCAAGAGCAATCTTTTAATATGCGAAAGTGTTATACACAATATTTTGGAGTAAAAAATTCATTCCTAAGTTTCATGTTTCCTTAATCTTTCTGTCAATTTAAAATATTACTGAATTTACTATCTGAAGTACCTCAGCTTTCAGATATATCAATTCTTGCATAAGTCTGTCTGGAGCTCATAAAAATTCTCTCTCTTTTTTTTTTTTTTACATCTTAATTTATTATTTTATTCAATATAATTCAACTTGAACATATTTAAAATTAACAAGCATCATTATAAACAGAGTACAAGTTATGCAAGTGTTCTCATAAACAAAAAAGATGTCCATATGTAGAAATACATTTTTATGAAGCCCAAATAAAAGAGGCTTTCAAAAGCTAAGAACAATCTCATTAATCCCGTGCTTAGGAAAACGGAGCTACTGGTGAAACTGATGGTGTATCTTAACATATATGTCTGGTTACTTCTAAGTAAGAAATACAGTAGGAAATAAATAAAGTAGGGCAGTAAAACTTTAAAAATTTTTAACAATACAATTAAGATTGATTGTTGTGAGTTTATGATAGTCTGTGTTTTAACTCCTGTTAAGATACAAATAATGGGGACACTTGGGTGGCTCAGTCGGTTAAGCGCCCCACCCTTGATGTCGGCTCAGGTCATGATCTCAGGGTTTTGGGGGTATGAACCTTGAGACGGGTTCTGTCGGGCTCTGCACTGATAGTTCAGAGCCTGCTTGAGATTTTCTTTCTCTCCCTCTCTCTCTGCCCCTCCCTTGCTCGCACACACACGCACGTGCTCTCTCTCTTTCTCCCAAAATAAATAAACTTATCCATTCATTAGTTGATGGAACTGGAGGGTATTATGCTAAGTGAAATAAGTCGGTCAGAGAAAGACAGATATCGTATGTTTTCACTTGTATGTGGATCTCGAGAAACTTAACAGAAGATGGTGGGGGAAGGGAAAGGGGAAAAAATAGTTACAAACAGAGAGGGAGGGAGCCAAACCATAGGAGGACAAACTAAGGGTTGATGGGGGTTGGGGGAGAGGGGAAAGTGGGTGATGGGCATTGAGGAGGGCACTTGTTGGGATGAGCACTGGGTGTTGTATGTAAGGCAATGTGACAATAAATTACACTTAAAGAATAAAAATAAATAAATAAATAAACTTTTAAAAAAGATACAAACAATGTTTGGAAAGTTAGTAGTTAAATCCTATCAATCAGGTTTACTTTGGTGTGAAAAAATATGTTTCTGTGACCATGGACAATTTTCTTAACCATTTTATATAAAATGGGGATAAGAGGCACCTGGGTGGCCGAGTCAGTTGAGCGTTTGACTCTTGATTTTGGCTCAGGTCACTATCTCATGGTCATGAGATCGAGCCCCACGTCGAGCCCCACGTGGGGCTCCACACTGAATATGGAGCCTGCTTAAGATTCTCTCTCCCCCTCTCCCTTTGCAGCCCCCTCAAAAAATGGGGATAAAAATAGCTCCTACTTCATAAGAGCCTTGTGAGGATTAAAATAATTAAGATGGTAAAATACTTAGAACCGTGTCCTAGGGACTGCTCCATACACAGCTGCAGGTAGCATTGGGAAGTGTGGTGGTTTATTGTCTTATTTTATATGTGGGAGCTCATCCTACACGTAGTGGTCGTCACCTTGGATTTTCACTCAACACTAACTGCAGATTCTATCTGTACTGATGTATATACTATCTACAGGGAATCTAAGATGCACCCCAATGTGAAAGACGTTAAGATGTGAAGCTGCAAACAGGTGATCCCCATTATTCACAGATTCCATATTTGTGAACTCGCCTACTCACTAAAATGTATTTGTAACCCTGAAATCGATACTCACAGTGAAATCAACACAGACAGGCTCAGTCATGAAAAATTTGAGTCGCCTGATGTGCGCACTGCCAGCTGAGGTGGCCTCCTTGTTTCAGTTCTCAGACAGTACACAACTGTCCTTTTTGAGGTCTATTTGGTGCCTCGTTTTTTGATTTTTGGGCTTGTTTCTGTGGGTGATTTTGCTGTTTAACACGGCCCCGAGCAGAATGCCGAAGTGCTAGCGTTTGCTGATGTGAAGCGCTTAGTGATGTGCGTCTAGTGCTTCTGGGTGCAAGCAGGCAGCAGGCGCCTTACAGGTGAAAGGTGCGCTGGGTACGTTTTGGGCTCTGGCTTCAACAACAGTGCTGCTAGCTGTGAGCAGCTCAGTGTTAATGAATCAACATGTGTATCACATAAGGTGCCTCTAGACACATAGAACAGTTTATGTATTGATCAGTTAACAAAAATGTGGAGACTAGAGGCTTGTAGGAACCTAACTCCCTATCTCCCCCAGGAGTCGTGGTTCAGTATTTGCAAATTCAGCATTCACCAGGACTTTATAGAACATAATCACTGAGAATAATGAGAATTGACTGTATATCTCAGATCTGATCAAATATGTTAGATCTGTTTTATTCCCTTCAATTGCTTTATCTATCGGTCCTATGATTCTTCCTCATTGTATTTAGTCATTTCCCCATCAGCCGTCATTTGCACAGTTCCCAGATTTTCACTTGCATTGACACTGGGATGCATATTCTCAGATACATCTCCTTGAGCACAAGTGCGGTGGTTTTGCTAGGACTGGATCCTAGTTTGAAGAGACGTGGCCTAATTGCCTTGCAAGCTGGTTCACACCAGCAATGCATGAGAGTAAAAAACCTCAGTGCTCGGGATTATCAAAATAGTTAAGTTTTGACAGCCTTATGAGTGGAAAATCATTATCCTGTTTTTAAAATGCATTTGCTGTGCACTGTTCTCTTTCTTTCCTAGACTGCTGGAGCCCAACTACCCACAGGCATGGCAGGGGGCGGGGGGCATTCCTGAAGAACTTTCAGTGTGTCCCTCTCTGTAATGAAGGAAGTCTCAAGTTTGGAAACCAGCCACACACCAGTTATCCACTGGTGTGAGGCCCACGTGATGACCGGTGCCCATCTTCTCATCTGGACCCTGGCAGACAATACAAGGGGGCAGGAGATGTGAGACAGAGGAAATATCTGTTGGGCATCAGGCAGCACAGTGTTGAAGAGGGCGGCTTCTAGAAGCAGACTGCCTGAATGCTCAGCTTCACAACTTAGTATGACTTTGTAGGAATTACTTAATTTCCTTAAACTCCACTTCTTCCTTCAGCTGTCAAATGGGGAAATTAAAAGAGGCTTGTTTTGGCCATGTGCCGTAAAAGAATTAGAACCAGGAGACTGTGATTTGGTATAATGGAAAGCGTACCAGATAAGAAGCCAGAAGACTTGGATTCCGGTTCTGCTCTGCCTTGAGCAAGGGAGGGAAGTTCAGGTAAGTTGGGTAGCCCTTTTAGACCTGTTTCTTTACCTGTAGAATAAAGTCATGAATGGTGTCTAGGGACCCTTAGTACAGACACTTATTTTGTCTGGGTAGCACCACCCCCCATGCCACCTTTTCAACAAACTGCCCTTCCTTCTCACTTCGAATGTGTGGGACCTGTAGGAGCTGCCCATGTGTTGGTATGAGGCAGCCCCGCTCCTGGATGCCACTGACCAGCACAGGATGTGACCATCAGAGTCCTTTCCTGGCATCCAGGAGCTAGAACTGAGGGAAGAGAGGCTTAAACCAAGGGCAGGTACCTGTCGGGGGCTGACAGGGTACATGCTTTCTGCCCAAGGAACAGAGAGGAACGGGAGGCAGAAGGAGAAGGTGGAGAGAAAGTGGGACTGTCATTCGTTACTCTTCCACTTATTTCCACGGGGTAATATGATACGACCCCTCCCCCTTAAAAGCTAGTTCAAACTGAATTTCGGTTACTTTCAAGCAAAAGAATCTCAAATCTTTTTACTAAGATAAAGTAAAAATTTTCCGTCTGTAAAATTTTACGGATGAGTGATTGGTGTTCCCAAAAGCAATGGGGTCCTCACACCCCTGCCATCCCGTGGGACCGGCCTCTGTGGTGTGCTGAAGGGGAGGTGACTGTCCTGCCTCCTCCACTAGCCAGCGGTGGACGCATTTCTCAGAAGGCCTGGTAGGTTGTAACTGGGTCAAGGCCTTGTATTCTGGGGAAGTAATCACTCATCAGCAGACTAGGTCACTGGCAAGACTGGATTTAAAAAAAATTTTTTTTAATGTTTATTTTTGAGAGGCAGAGAGAGAGACAGAGCGTGAGTGGGGGAGGGCAGAGAGAGAGGGAGACACAGAATCCAAAGCAGGCTCCAGGCTCTGAGCTGTCAGCACAAAGTCCAACGCAGGGCTCAAACCCACAGACCATGAGATCATGACCTGAGCCAAAGTTGGACGCTTAACCGACTGAGCCACCCAGGACTGGATTTTTTTTTTTTTTAACTAGGAAATATGAATGTGCATAAATGCCTATTAACAGATGCATAAATGATCGAAGGAATGGTAGGGCTGACTGGGGGTCTAGAAAGAAACAATTACTGGGTACGTAGAGTCAGCGTTTGTTGAAATCCATCTGGCCTCCCGCTTAACACCAGAGCCCCAAAGGGCTGTAATAAAAAGTGTAGACTTCGCCCAGGCTGGTGGATGAAAGGTGTGTCTTAGGAACACTATTAGAGCCTTAATTTGTGCCTGGCCTGGGCGGGGTGGGGCTGTTAGGGTAGGAACTGCCAGCCTCTAGGCTCCAAATACCGGGCTTGGCTGATACAACAGGTAGCAAGAGGTTACTTAAAATCAGCCCCGCCCAGGTTACAATGAGTCATCAGAAAGCTCAGGATAGACCTGCATTTTTCAGCGCCTAAATTCAGTGTCCTTTCTCCCTGGGTGGCAAAAATGGCACAGCCCAGGATGTGTAGGTTTTGGTCGTCTTGTAGACAGGGCCTCAATTCACAGGCTACCTGGTCTCCAAGTTTCTCTGGTGCCCTCAGGGGTGGCCTGAGAATGGAACCTCAGCAGCCTCCGCCTTGCTGTGGCTGGTGTGGGAATTCACCGCCCGCAGATAAAAGCCGCTGCTGTGCCCAAGTTCATGTCCACACAGGCAGTGACAGCCAGGGCCAGGTCTCCCGCTCAAGGGCAGTCTGGCTCCAGAGCCTAATCTCTTCCTAGTTTGACAATGAAGGACCGGCTCTGACCACACAGGAAGACTGCCTGTCTCCTCTGACCCGATCCGCAGATAAGCAGAGCTTGTCAGCTCTGCTCGAAGCACAGGAGCCCCAGCCCTTCTTCCCTCTGAAATCTTGTCCCTAGTTGCATCATGGCCTCCACTTTCCTGCCTCCCCTTCGTCAGCATTTTTCAAACGTGGGTCATGTCTCTTTAGCAGGTTATAAAACTAAGAGAGAATCTGGACTAGTTCTTTGCTGCTGCTGCTGCTGCTGCTGCTGCTGCTGTTACTGTTGTTTTAATGAAATGGAAAAATCAAGTGAAAATATCTTTCCTTTCCTGGCTTACTGCTGTCGCCCACCGCACTCCCCTCAGTTAGCCAGGAAACTCCTATTCATCTTTCAAGTTTTTGTAGCACCGAATGGTCAAGATGTGGACACTGAGCCAGAATGCCTGGGCTCACATCTCAATGCTACCACAGTGCTGTGTGACCTTGGATAAGTCATTGAACCTCTCTGGGTCTTAGTTTTCCCTTCTGTAAAATGAGAATTGTAAAAGTACCTACTTCACAGGTTTCTTGTATGAATAAAATGAATTAATGTAGGCTAATAGCTCAAAACAGTGCATGAACATATTAATGTCAATAAATGGTAATGATTAGGGGCACCTGGGTGGTTCAGTTGGTTAAGCGTCTGACTTTGACTCAGGTCATGATCTCATGGTTCATAAGTTCCAGCCCCGCATCGGGCTCTGTGCTGACAGCTTAGAGCCTGGAGTCTGCTTTGGATTCTGTCTCCCTCTTTCTCTGCCCCTCCCCCACGTATTCTCCCCCCCCCCCAAATAAATAAAACAGTTAAAAATTTTTAAATAAGTACATAAATAAATAAATGGCAATGATGATTATTATTATTTCCTTTTTAAAGCTCTCTAGAAGCTCCTAGGGAGACCCAGGTATTCTCTGACCAGAGTTCCCTCATTCCCTGGTGACTCTCCAAGGCCTCTGAGGTGCACATTTTGGATAGCCAACATCCCACTTCTCTGTGATGAGAGCATCTTTCTACCAGCCTGGAACCCTCAGGCCTGGCACGTGAAGGGTAGGGTAAGAGCTTGGGCCAGAGAAACTGCAAACTGAATCTCCAATCCTGCTATCTGAAGTTGCTTATCCTTTCTAAGCCTCAGTTTCCACTTCTGTAAAATGAGAATAATAATAGCATCTGCCTCATAAGCTTGTTATAAGTATTAAATGAAGAACATATGGAAAGTACCTAGCCCAGGACAAGCGGATTTGCTAAGTATCATATAGGTGGCAGGTGGGGACATTGAGACTCAAGTCTGCTCTTCCCCTACCCTACAAAGCTTCCTATAAATTCTGGGGTGAATGTCAACCTCAAAGTTGGTTTACTCAGCATGGCTGGACTGTGGAGGTGGCCACCAGAAAATGGTTTACCTTAAAAGAGGAATTTATAACCCCTGGCGTGCAGAGGAGTAAAATGAGCAAGAGCTTCGGAAGGAGAACCCACTACCTGCTGGCTATATGTTCTCGGGGAATTCACATAAGCAGTTACTAGGGTGAGAAGGGGGGAGGGATGGTATTGTGTTGCCTCCCCCAGATTTTTGTGAGGATCAAATATAAAAACAGAAGAGTAAGTGCTTTATAAATATTAGTTATTGAAATCTTTACTGCACAGTTGATAAAGAGGCCTCAGGACCTCCTCAACCTGTCAAGACGGTTGACAGGTCTGCTCAGCAGAACCCTGCCACGTGGTGGGAGAGAAACTGGTCTCCTCCGGGGAGGCAGGGGGCCTGGGTTCTTGGGCCACGCCAACGAACGAATGGCATAATCCCAATATTTTCTTAAAAGCTTCCAGATTACAACAAAGTGCGGGGCGGAGGATCCAAACTGCCTTTTAATTTTGCTGCCTGACCATAAAGCACACAGAAAAGGTCCTTATTCACACAAGTCCACATCCTTAGCCTCATATCGCCTTTCCATTTCCTGATAAATCCAGAGCGCTTATAAAAGAACTCCATTGACATTTTCCAAGACAAATGAATAAACCCATCAATACTGTCACGGAACCAATTTCTTTTTTAATATTTCCAGGAAAATGGGAACATAAATTCTGCAGAAGTCATTTAAAGTCATAAACCTTAAAATGTTTGCAGCGCATTCTACTGGTTGAAGTTTTCCCGGGCAACCTGGGCCATGGCACCCCATTGACACGGCCCTTCTGCGTGCCAGGCCAAACGGCACTTTTGAAAACTCTCCAAGAGACATTGCAGAGAAAAAGGTTCTTTTTTCCTTCATGGCATTGATTTTTTTAAGTACATCTTTTGACTTGAGAGTTAAGAAACAATGGAGTCTCTGCTTTTTGAGGTTAGTTCTCAGCAGGGGATTCAAAAAAACAACAACACATCAAAAACACACCATCTTTCCTCCCTGAGGCTTCAGCGGGAGGAGTGGGGGTCCCAAGGCTGTGTAAGAGTCTGAGAAAAGAGTCCTCAGAGCCCCCCCGCTCTTGGGGAGCTGGAGATGAGTCTGGTCCTAAGCTCATTCTCCACACATACTCATACTTTGGAACACTAGTTATTTCCAAATAGGTTTTTCCTTTTGCTTTCCCATCAAAAAAGCATGACAGTTGGAGGGGACAGGGACAGATGGATAGGGGCAAGGTAACACCGGACACTGTTTACCAGGTCAGGAGGCACGTCTCCAGTTTCCAAGGACTAGAGAGGAGGCTGGGTGGCCCCCTGAGCCCCTGCCCTCCTGGAGGAAGAAAGGACAAGCAGCCAGCTGCAGAAGCAGGAAACTGGGGAGAGGGCAAGCGGACCTGCTGCGGAAAGCTGAGGCAGGAGCCCTGGGCTCAGGTAACTGAGCGCAGGCTGGCAAGGAAGGGAGAGAGAAGCCTTGTGGAGAGGAGGATCAGAAAGCAAGAGAGGGCAGAGGACCCCTGAAGCAGAAGGCAGCTCAAGGATGTGGACAGGTATCCCCCTTACAGAAGGAGGGGACCAA
Source organism: Neofelis nebulosa (assembly GCF_028018385.1). Classification (NCBI taxonomy): domain Eukaryota; kingdom Metazoa; phylum Chordata; class Mammalia; order Carnivora; family Felidae; genus Neofelis; species Neofelis nebulosa. Next base: position 44,275,863 of record NC_080795.1, on the reverse strand, counting down.
ATCTCAGCCCTCCCCGTGCACTGGGCCTCTTCGAAGAGAAAATCTCCACCACTAGCACCACCATGGGGCAATAATGCTTGGTATTCGGCCCCATCCAAGGAGACATCATGGAATTTTTTTGCCCTCCCGTCCCCATGTCTACTCCAACTCATGAATTCTAGCTTAAGGAATGCCAGGGCAGTCCAATGTGTTGGAGAAAAGCTTTGCCCATCTACTTGTACTCATTCTGCTGTCTGAGTTCAAACGTCCCTTCCCCAGAGGATTCTCCCTGGGCACCCTGGTCTAGGTTGGGTCCTGCCCTGAATTCTTCCTCTATGATATTGTTACAACTGCAGTTACTTACTTATCTGCATCATTACATCCTCACTATCTGTCTCCTTGGCCAGAGTGCAACCCCAGGAGAATACCATGTCTATCCTGGCCTTTGCTGAACACCCCTTGCCAACACAGTACCTGGGACAAGGTAGCACAGAAACAACACGGGGAGATGAAAAAAGGAATCCTCATGATTCCCCCTGGAAGAGCCCCAGAGGAGCAGGACTTACTGCACAACTTGTTCTGGAACACCGAGGTCAGTGACTCCATCTGGCTGAAGTTGGCCACCAGAAAGACATGGTCCTCATGGGGCTCGCTCCCGATGGCCTTCAGTGTGTTGAGGTCCACCTGGCCCACACCAATGGCAAAGATCAGGATGCCCGTGTCCCGTGCCTTTGCAGCCACCTCGGCCACGGAGTCCTGCGGCCTCCCGTCGGTCACGATCATTATGACCCGCAGCACATTCTCCCTCAGAGGCCGGGCCCCCTCTGCTTCTGAGAATGCGATATTCAGGGCATACTGGATGGCCAGCCCCGTCATGGTGCCCGTTGACAGGTGCCTCATCCTCTTGACCGCACGCTCCACTTCAGACTTCCTCTTGAAGGTCTTGAGGGAGAACTCGTTCTTGACGGTGCTGCCATACTGCAGCAAGCCCACTCGGGTGACATCAGGGCCAATGTCCAAGAATTGCAAGATGTCCACGATGAACTCCTTGACTTTTGCATAGTCGTGGGTGTTGACGCTGCGGGAGCTGTCGATGATGAAGACCAGGTCTGCCCGTTTATTCTCACAGGAGCTCTCTGGGGAAAGAGGAGAGGTCAGATCCATTAGAAGAGTGCTATGGCCCAGGGCAGCCTGGCTGTTGTTGGAAATCCTAGGGCTGGGGGTCACCTTCCAGACCTCCAATCTCCACGGGCTTTTCTTCCCCGCCCGGGGAAGCTGTAAGGGTAAAAAAATGTGCATGACTGTGTGATCGTGAGTATTGGCTACAAAGATACTATTTATTTTTGCAAGATAAACGGACACTTCAGTTTCTAGAAAGCCATCAATACAGTTTTTAGGTGGGCACGCACCTGAGCGGGGCCAAAATGATTTTATTATTTACTGCATGCCACATAAGCCTGGCTGGATACTGCAGGGAATATGCAATAAGCCTAGGATGGGACCACCGTCAAGGAGCTTACGATCCACCTTGGGAACTTAACTAACGGAACAAATGAAAGAATAATTAGCGCGGTGCCGACACTAGATGTTCAGAGAACGGGGATGTTAGTGGGCTGGGGTCAAGGAGACAGGACGTGAACTGGTCTCACGCGGCGTTCGCATCCAGAGAAGGAACACATGGAGGCAGACACGTGAACAGAAGCCTACGATGGCACGAGGGTGGTGGAAATGGAGTGAGCGGCGAAGGGCTGCTAGGAGGTGCAGAGAGGAACGGAGTTGGAGGGTAACCCCAAGCCAGCTACAAAAGGCCTGGGAAATGTGCACCTGATGCCACCGGTGATGAGCACAGTATATTAGCATCACACCATGTAACTCAGCTCACCTGTAGGGAGGTTACATAACAACAAGCCAATGAGGGTGGCAGTGGTTTGCAAGTGGTTGATGCTGACCATTGCCGCACTGGTTGAGAGGGGGCCTCCACCTCAACGAGGGGAGCAGGTGCTGAAGCTGGAGAAGGGACTGACCGAGAGACAAAGGACACAGTTAACAGGAAAAAGGCAAATGTTAAGTCTCTCCCTCACCCCCACCATACTTGTTCCAGAAACCCTCAAACAAGGAGGCTAGAAGAGGTTTGAGTCTGTGGGCGAAACTCATCACATCCTGGGAAGAGGCTGATAGGGGATGAGATGAGAGGCCTCCTCCCTCAGAGGGTGGAGGAATTTCTCCGATGTTCTGAGCTACCTTCTCCAGCCAAAGGGGGGGTGCCTCCTCCCCTTCCCAGACTCTGTAGCTAAATCCAGATTTGACAGGGATTAGAAAAGGGATCCCAAATGCTTGCCCTAAATCCCAATCACCACAGCTGCAAGAAAGAGAGAGGAAGCCAAATATGAAACAGTGAACCCAGTCATCCAGATGAAAAGTGGGAAAGGCCCATGAGGTCATCCTGTCCAGGCCGGCTTGCCAGGCTGTGACTGGCCCCGAGCGCCTGCACACACACCTCGTCCACCGCGTGGCCTCACAGGTCTTCCGATCTGGGGGCGAGGAAGCACCCCCAAACCACAGCCTCCTGGCAGGAGAGCAACCTTGTGCTGCACCCACACATAAAGCCGGGGCTGTGTGAATTCAAAATGTGTTTCTCAAACCAGAGGCCCCAGAAACTGCCTTCAAGGACTCTGGGAGAAAGATCAATATAAAACCTGACGTTTGTGGGATGTTTTAAAATCTATTTTCCAGAGTGCATTCTTCTCTATGGTCTCATTTGATTTTCAGAACAAGCTCTTAAGGGGAAAGACTAGTGTCATATCCATTTGGATACACAAGAAAATGGAGGCACTGAAAGTTTGAAAATCCCTTTTAATACAGAAAAAAAACCTATACGGAGACAATACCAACACCCACAGCATTAGGTGGTAGCTAGAACTCAAGGAACTGACGCTGGTGAAGAGCGTAGCCTTGGGTCCTGTGTGTGGGAACCCCCTTATCTGCCCACACCGCCCCCCATTTGTCTCCTGCCGGGCCCAGGCTGGGGAGAAGGCCGCTGTTCCTGCACACAGGCACCTGCCCTATGAGGCAAGGGGCTGAAATCTTGAACCCCAGGGGCTGTGTCCACCCCGAGAAGCAGCTGGAAGGGGTGCCTCTTGTAATTTTCACAAAGGTGCCGATGGTCTAGCATACAGCCCTGGGTTGGAGCCGTGGACGACAGACCCGCAGGTTCCAGGACAGAAGACAAGGGCCAGGACCCAGGCTGGCCCCTCTCCAGGAGCCACCCGCACCCCACCCTTGATGTCAGAACTCACTGCAGGGAGAATGTGACCCAGTGACCTCCGCCTGCTGAGGAGAACTGCAACCAGGCTCAGACCCTGCCATGGAGGAAGATATTAAGGAAAGCCTTCTTGGGAGGGAGAGAGGAGACAGCAGACTGGCTTCCTGAGAACTCTTCCTCGGGAGATTTTTGGAAGCAGGAGGTCCTCTGGGGTTGGGATCTTTGCTGTGGGTCTTAGTCATGGTGTCAACATCCCATCAAGCATCACAGTCAATTTAAAGGGAAGCCTGGAAGTTCCATGGGGAATTATGTGATAAACTGGATTAGCTCCCGTCAAAACAAATGTGCAGTTTCCACAACGCCTGGGCATTTACAAAAACACCACAAAGGTTCGAAATATTGTGGGAGGTGCCAAGGGAGCTGTGGCTGTGAGCTGAAAGCCAGTCCTGGCAGCCCGAGTGACCAAGTGCTCCTCAGGAGAACTCCTCAGGTCTCTTAGGAGCTCAGGACCACTCTCTTTCAGCTTGTCTCTGAGAAGGCCAGTCCGGTGGTTCTCAAACTTGAGGTGCCTCCCAATCGCCTCAAGGATTGTTCAAAACTAAGATCGGTGGGCCACACCTCCAGAATTTCTGATTCTGTAGATCTAGAGTGACACCTGAAAATCTGCATTTCTAGATAGTTCCCAGGCAAAATTGATGCTGCTGGCCCAGGGACCACACTTTGAGAACCCCTAGTTTAGGTACTAGAGGGATCTCTGGAGAAACGAAGTTCTGGCAAGTCTGGACCTCACCATCTCACTGTGAATTCCCCCAAGTGGGAGACAGTCGCATTCATCTGCCTAACCATGCAGGTGGGAACCGAGTAAGTCTTTGGTCAACATTTGCAGAGTTAAATGGAATTCTGGGTGGTGGAGCAAGGCTTCAGGTGAAAGGGATTGAGCCACAGCAGTCAGTTCAAGGAGGTGGATGAAAACCACAAAGTCGGGAAGGTCTAGAGCAGGTGTAGATTCTGCTAATAGAGACATAGATTCTGGACCCAAATCTTGCCATTTTGTGAGGAAGCATAGCCACTTTGGAACTTTGGTTCATAGACTCATAGACCAATAAACTCTAAGAGCTGGAGGGATCGAAATAAAGTCCAAGTCACTCACTTTACAGAAGGGGAAACTGAGGCTTAGAAATGTGATTCCACCTCTGTGAGGCCTTATGGCTAGTTAGGGTCAGACCTGGAACTATACTAATGGCTCTTCCTCTACCTCATGGTGGACACCTTGGAAATTCTCAATACAGCTGGCATTACAATATGGGCTTTGTAGATGCTGGGGACATTCTGAAATATTTGCTGTGAAGAACCCCACAGCTTTTCCACGTGGGGACTGCTCAGAGGTGTTTCTAGACTCTCCTCTGTGTGTTCCCTTCACATACAGGTTCTGATAAATGGCATCCCTGTGTCCCTAGCCTGGGAGAAGAGCGTGCAATCTTCCTTCTGGCCCCTCATGACAGACTTTCAACAGCACTGGATGAGGGTCTTTGGGCACATCATAAAATGTCATCCCTTGAACCACAAAGTGACAGTCTGGACCTTGTCACCAGCACTTCAGTACAGTCAGCTTGTCTTCAAAGCCCCCAAAGTTGGGGAAACAAGTGCCTCTTACCCTTGAACCTGAGCCAGGACAATGTTAAGCAACATTTCTACCCCAGCGGGATTACAGTTGCAACCTTGGAAGGATTTCCTCTCCTCAGGGTTGCAGAGCCCTGACTAATCAGCCTCCCTTGCTCTGGCTAAATTCAATCACGGCCATGTAATTGTACAGTAAATATTTGGTGCCATCTGCCTGGGAAGATCAAAGCATGTTTGAGGAAGGAAAATATGTATCTATAATAAGGGTAAAGTAATTTCATCCGGAGACTGAAAAGGAACTCTGAAATGCTTAGTGATACAACAGACAGTCCTATGACCTGAGTGTAAGTCCAGCCTCTGCCACCTTCTGTCCATGTGGTCTCGTGCCTCTCCTTACCCTCTCTGACCCTCACTCTCTTCTTCTGTGAAATGGTGACAATAATACCTGCCAGGGATGTTGTGAAACTCAGAAGAATATAGTAATAATTTATAGCTACTGTTTATTGAGCACTTAATGAGTACTGGGCCTTGTTCTGAATACTTTCCAGTTGTTGGCTTCTTTGTTCTTCATGAACACCTTAGGGAGTAGGTGCTGTTACTATCCCATTTTACAGGTGATGACAATGAGCCTAGAACGGCCAGATAACTAGCTCAGGGCCTCGTATTTAGGAAGGAGGGGAGCCAGGATCTGAACCCATTTTGTCTGCCTCTGTACCCCACGCTCTTAACCGCCAAGCAATACTCAGGAAGGATTTTATTCTTTTAGACCTGTCACCCTCAGCATACTCAAGATACACCAGGACTGCACTGGCCCTTCCTTCCCTGGAATCACAGCCTGGAAGCTATGGCTCAAACTTGCCTGCCTCCTGCCAAGGGCTTCTCTCTGCTCCATGCCTATTTGTCTTTTTAAAAATTGAATAAAATGATAAAACAGATGCTTGCCTCCCTGAATAGCAGTAGCCCAGTAAATCCGGCTGCTGGTCATTTCCATTCTCATTCATCTGACAAGTGCTTGTTGAGAGATCAGTAGGAGCAAGGCCTGGGGAAACTGCAGGATGGATGTGGGTGATGGAGGGCCGAGGGAAACTGCATCCCATAAGCGTTTGGTTTATGTGAATTGTGGTATATGGGTTGGTCAAAGAAAGACAGCTGGAGAGACAGACAGACCAAGAGAAAAGACTACCATGTGGGGTGCCTGGGTGTCTCAGTCAGTTGAGTGTCCGACTTCGGCTCAGGTCATGATCTCACGGTTAGTGAGTTCAAGCCTCGCATCGGGCTCCGCACTAACAAAGCGGAGCCTGCTTGGGATTCTCTCTCTCTCAAATATTAATTAAAAAAAAAAAAAAAAGACTACCATGTAACACAGCACCACAACCCTACCCAGTGTCATGCTCAATGAGTACATGTCCACAGATGCCTGAGACATGGCCCCTGAGGCCACCTTGTGTGGCTCTGTCACCTTGTGCCTCCTCCAGACTGTGACTAGTTCTTGGGACTTACAGGTGATTTCATGGATATTTCAGAGGCAGTTTAGACTATTTTTTATCCTATGCCCCCAAAGTGACTTAACCTGCAACTCCCCTGTACTTAGGGCACTTGATTGGGGCACGTGATCCTTGGCTAGGGCTGCAAAGACCACGGTCAAGTCCCTCCGTCTCCACTTCCCTTATTAGTCAGTCGCCAGCTGCTGTATAACCCCTGCCAGACATCTGACAGTAAATGTTGATGAGCTACGGCCCTCTGTGAATCCATTATGGTCTACTCACAACCTCCTAAAGAATCCCTGGGGAACATCCTGAAAACTTGATTATATTCTATTAGGGAAACACCCTGGGCTTCTTGATGGCATCTAAAACATACTTTGGACTCATTAGCAAATCATTCCCCACTTGGTAAGATTTTCCAAACATTTTTCCAAATGCTGGGGCACTCACGGGTCTCTCAACACCACCACACATGATGCCGGGAGCAACTGCGAATAAGCCAAACTACGGAGTCAGGACCAGAAGGGACTTCTGAGTGCTGGAATGATGAGTCAAAACTAACAAGATGAAATCTAATTGGCATAAATGGTAAGCCCTGCACATAGGGCTCAAAAACCCAAGGGTATAAACCATAGGGAAAGAACATCTGCCTGTCAGCCAGTCACGTGATAAAATCTCAAGCCAGGATGGCAAATCCCAAGCTTTGCACGCCATCCCCCCGGCTTCCCGACCTGGCACCTGTGAGACCCCTAATCAATCGCAGGCTCAGAATCAAAGCTCTGCCACAGCACAGCTCCCGGCTTGGCACCCTGAGTTCCCTCCACCTGGTGTCTGGAGGGGGCTTGGGGAATGAAACCGATTTGCCAACCAGACCCTTTGCAACTGGGCCCTTAGATCCCACCCAACCATAATGCCCCAACCTTCTTCTTTTTTTTTTTTTAATGTTTATTTATTTCTGAGAGAGAGAGGGAGACAGAATGCAAGTAGGGGAGGGGCAGAGAGACAGGAAGACACAGAATCCAAAGCAGGCTCCAGGCTCTGAGCTGTCAGCACAGAGCCCAACGCAGGGCTTGAACTCACGAACTGCAAGATCATGACCTGAGCTGAAGTCGGACGCCTAAACAACTGAGCCACCCAGGCGCCACCCCCCACTCCCCACCGCCCCAACCTTCTCATCAATGGCATTCCTGGTCTGAGAGAATAGAGAGACTCTCCCACAAATGGAACTTACTCTTCTCTTTACAGCAGAACTTTCCTATAAACGAATATTTTGGTGAGTTTCATTGATCAGAATCACAATAGCTAAACCTGGCAGCTGTAAATTCTCAGGATACTCTTTCATCAAAGCAATTTCTTCCAAAGCCACCACCTAAGGGTCACTGACAGCATGATCAATCATGTTCATGGGAGAGGTGCCTGGATGGTTCAGTCGGTTGAGCGTCTGAGTCTTGATTTCAGTTCAGGTCATAATCTCACAGTCTGTGGGGTCAAGCCCCACATCAGGCTCCACACTGACAGCACGGAGCCTGCTTGGGATTCTTTCTCTCCTTCTCTCTCTCTCTCTGTCCCTCCCCTGCTCTCTCTCTCTCTCAAAATAAACAAATAAACTTTAAAAAATAATCATGTTCATGGGAGAATGAACTAATAAAGGCTTTGGCCCAGCCCTCCCTACCCTATACCTTATCCCCTGACAATATTAGTCTGTAGTTTCCTACATCCTCTCTAGGCTGCCTCCTCAGCTTAGGACTCAACCCTGTGGGCACCTATTTCTGAAAACCTTTTTTTGATGCCCCCACCCCACCAGCCTAAATTAGGCCTTCCTCTGAGTCCTCGGGTACCTCCCCCAATTACCTCTGCTTGGACGTGTTCCCACCAGCATCTCACGCATGGAGCTACCCAGCCACATGCGGTATCTTCTACGAATCCCTGGTATCCACATAGTTCCAGGTATGATGCTCCATCATCTTTTTGATGTACATGTATGACTGGGAGGGGTGGAAGGACAGGGAAGAGAGAAGGTGCAGATACTCCTCCAGGAACTGGGAGCACTGGTCAGTGGAGATATAAGAAAGAACCCCCACAGCAGTAACCTCAATGTCTTGATGACATCAGAAACACCTGGGGTGTGGGGGCCTCTGGGTGGCTCAGTCAGTTAAGCATCTGACTCCAGACTTCGGCTCAGGTCATGATCTCATGGTTCAGGGGTTCTAGCCCTGCTTCAGGCTCTGCATTGACAAGGTGGAGCCTACTTGCTATTCTCTCTCTCTCTCTCTCTCTCTCTCTCTCTCTCTCTCTCTCTCTCTCTCTCTCCCCTAAAAATAAATAAACTTAAAAAAGAATAAACACCTGGGGTGTGTATTTAAAATGCCGAGCTCCAGGCAGCACCCTAGACCTAGTCAGTGAATTCACCCTAGGCAGTGAATCTGACTCTCTGGGGCTAGTGCCTGGGAATCTGCACTTGTAATTCTTTCCATTGATTCTTGAGACAAATCTGAGAGCTCCATCCCAAGGGGTATGTGAGCCAGAAAGATCATGTACCACTGAGCCAAGAGTCCAGAGGAGAAGACAGTATCAAGGGAGCCCTTTCCAAGACCAAGAGAGACCTTGTAAGTATGGCAACCATACATCCTGGATTTTCCCATGTTCTCTTCTGATGTTGGATCATGTACGTGTCAGCTATGTCCTGGCTTTCAACTAGGTTCAGAAAATAAATAAGGCAGGCACCATTATTGCCCCCAGTGCTGACCCTTAGAGTCTGAATAGCAAGTCCACTGGCATGGGGCAAAAGAGTGGTGGTGGGATAAGGATTTCAAACCCACGCCAGTCTGGTGCTAGGACCTGCACTGTTAGCCCCTACTTCCCAGTATGTGATGTGATGTAAAGAGTCTCCTATGAGCAGGAAAATGTCCCAGAGAAGAGCCTTACCTAACTGCAACTCCTGGTTGCCAATTAACACATTTTTCCCTCGATGAAATCTGGGGAGGACTGGAAGCAGAGACTGGATGAGCCCCGGGAGTTAAAGCTCAACTCAAGACACACTCCCCCAGGGCACATGTCTTCTTCACTCTCTACCCTGGGCCAGTGCCTTGCGGTGGGGGCACCACTGTGCCTTAGCCCCAGGGATTCACCTGCTGCACGCATCCACGTCCAAAAGTGCCTTGTGCCTCACCAGGCAGTGCCGACACTAAGCACCATTCGTGACAATGTGCCATGATGTCATCCCACAAATACCAGACTTACTGGCCTGCAAACCCACAAAACAGCAGGACAGACCTCTGGAGTCACCACTGGGCTTTATTCATCTGTATTTCACCACCCCCTGGCTCAGGGCTGGTAGACAGAGGGGAGAGAACTGAAGGCACTATGGGCAAACTACAGTGCTGCAGTTGTTGGTGTTGACGGGTAGAAGATGCAGTCCCTGGCCTCTGGGGGCTTACAGTCCAGGGGTTCGGTGAGACAAGCATACAGAAGCCTGTGGAATGATGCAGGGTAAGGTGAATCATTATCTGGTCATCCTAATTATGGCATAGGCTCAGCCAGAACAGCCCGACCCTTGACCATAAAGAAGAGTCGCTAGAGACTGTAATTCTGAACAAGGAGCCACAAACAGCAAAAATACAGAGCAAATACGTGCTCTACCTCTTGGCCAACTACTGAAGAGAAGAGTAACAAGTACAGCCAGATGGAGTTGATTTCCACGGACTCCCCCTTGGCTCCCATTTGTCCTGCTTTGAATGCCTGCTTGGGGAAGAAAGAAGATGGAAGAGGGCTGAGGGAAGGGATGTTGTGGCTGGCCAGGCCCCCATCCTGCCAGAGCCCCTCCAGTTTTTTTCTCTGCTCTGTGTGTTCTTCTTCTCCTTTTTTTAAATGTGTATTTATTTTTGAGAGAGAGAGAGAGAGAGAGAGAGAGCAGGAGAGGGGCAGAGAGAGAGGGAGACACAGAATCCGAAGCAGGCTCCAGGCTCTGAGCTGTCGGCACAGAGCCCAACGTGGGGCTCGAACCCACGAACCACGAGATCATGACCTGAGCCGAAGTCAGACGCTTAACCGACTGAGCCACCCAGGCGCCCCTTGTGTTCTTTATCACAGACCTGCTTGTTCCAATGAGCTGGGTAAAAAGTCGAGCCACCACATACCAAGTGCTTCTCTCAAGGACACAGGAGATACGGTCAGAACGTCAATCCTTATTCTATTAAGGTCTTTCCAACACCCACAAGCTGAACCAAAGGTCCCGGGCAGCAGCTGGAATTTCACTACGGCCACGTCTGCTCCGCTTCTACCTTCCCCGGCTGTTACCAGGGAGAACGTCTGCAGAGCAGACGGAGACAAGTGCACTGGGAGGGATGGGTGATGGGTGCTATCTGGCTGTGGAGACGCACACTGGGAAGCTTTTGTGCAAAATATACTCTCCAATGTCACAACGAGATTTTGCTGCTGTTGTTCTTTTTTAAAGAAGGTTCTAGGGGCGCCTGGGTGGCGCAGTCGGTTAAGCGTCTGACTTCAGCCAGGTCACGATCTCGCGGTCCGTGAGTTTGAGCCCCGCGTCGGGCTCCGGGCTGATGGCTCGGAGCCTGGAGCCTGTTTCCGATTCTGTGTCTCCCTCTCTCTCTGCCCCTCCCCCGTTCATGCTCTGTCTCTCTCTGTCCCAAAAATTAAAAAAAAAAAAAAAAAAAAAAAAAAAAAAAAAAAAAAGAAGGTTCTAGTGAATGAACTTGCATCTTTGGGTAGCAGTGAGGGATTCTGGACCGACACCAGCTCAAATTTCAGTCGTCCCTGATGATTGTCATAAATTCCTTTAGGAACACAGCTCTCTCAGGCCCTCAGGGAGTGTGTACCAATGAGCCAGCAAAATGGAAAAGAAAAAAAAAAAAAAGGAAAAGAAAGAAAGAAAAAACATGCCACATCACACCAGTCTTCTCTAGTAGCTGTTACATGAGCTGAAAGAAAAGACATCATATGAGGTTCAACAACTGTGGTTTCCAGAACCCTGGACAATTTTCTTTGCAAAGGAGCCAAAGAGAAAGCTGCCCCGGTTTAGCCCTGGAGAAAACAGTTTCCAATGAACTGAATGAATTTCCTTGCAAGGTAAAGCAGTTTGTTAAAGTTTCACTAAAAAAAAAAAAAAAAAATGCCCCTCACATCTTCTCTCAGAGTTTGTCTTACAAACAGGCTTTCTCCCAATCGATAAAGAAAAATATAAAGAAGTCCTAAAATAATCGATGGTTTTAAAACTCACCGAGGTGACTGAATAGGTGCAGAGTGAGTTTGGTATTCTCTATCAAAATCCCTCTCGCTGTCTTTCTTCCTTTCCCAAATTGAGAAATGACTCATATCTTAACATCGTAACCTACACACACACACACACACACACACACACCCTCAAAACCCGGGGCCCGTCCCCCCACGAGATAGCACAGAAAGTACTGGGAAACAGTTAGGTGATTTCTTCTCTCTGCAAAGTGAAAAACAGCGTAGGCAGCTTTAAAAAAGCAGTGGGCATTTAACCCACAGGAGCGTTTTAACTTAATAAATTGAGCAATTGCCTCATCTGCTTTCTGGGAGTTTGGCAAATGGAACTCGGGAGCAGAGCAGAGAGGCCCGGGAATAGCCGTGCAGGGTTAGGCCGAACAGATAACAGCCAGGAGGAAGGGGATAGAGGCCCTGACTCTGACTCTGACTCTGACTCTGACGGAGTCTTGCACCCCTTTCCCTGCAAGGGGAGGGCGCAGGCACACACAGAGGGAAGGGAGAGCGGTTTCCACAGCCCTTTGCCGGCAAAGGCAAAATGGGTCTTTGGAGACACTTCTCTCATCATTCTGGTTTGGCTGAGTTATGCAAACATTATAGAACCCCCCTCTTTGTGCTAGGCGTTGGAGATACAGTATGAGAACCAATCTCAGCCTGGGAGGAGCTGACAACCTTTTAAAGAAAGACAGATTCATAAGATTTATGAAAAACACAAGCAACTGGAGCCTGGAGGAGAGCACTGATCCCAAGATGGCGGAAAGGGAGATGCTGGAGAAGCTGATGGGTACTACATTATTTTGTTATATTATTCTATTAGTAGAGGACGAGCAGGTGTTGGTCAGGCAGAGTTGGGGTGGGCACTTTAGGCAAAGGGTCAGTGTGAGCAAAGGCCTGGAGGTCGGAACAGGGTAGGGGGCTCACGTGCATGGGTAACCACAGGGGGTGTGGTATGGCTGGGTCTTGAAGGGCACCATGGGGGATGACAGGGCCAGGTAGGGAGGGCTGCGTGCACCTCCTATTAAGAAGTTTGGACTTTACGGGGTGCCTGGCTGGCTCAGTCAGCACAGCATATGACTCTTGATCTCAGGGTCATGAGTTTAAGTCCCACATCGGGCATCGAGTTGCTTAAAAAAAAAAGAAGAAGAAGTTTGGACTTCGCTAAAGAGCCAATGGGGAACCACTGTGTGCCATCCTCCTTTAGGGGACATTCTAGGGGCTCCTGACTCAGCCCAGACATCACTCTTCTCCATCCCTGGCCCAACCCAGAACCAGTCTCTCCAAGCCCACCCTCCCACCCCTTGCTTTCCCTTCAAGACCCCAGCCTGGTGTCAGATGTAAATTAATATCTTCTATGTATAAACTAATGGAGAAGGCACCAGAGAGAATTTTAAGACAGTTCTCTCATCTTTAGGAGTTGAGTTTCTGCCCCGTTGGTATCTAACCCTGGAGCGAGTCTGCCTGAAGGACTTTCAGGGGTGGAGCAGACAGCTTAGGTCGGCAACGGGACCCTCCCAACGCCTCTCTCTTCCGTGTCCCACTCCTGTACCTCTGTTGCTCGCCCCAGTTAGTTCAGATGTCACCTGAAATCACCACTGATGGAACGTCAGTTGGCACTCAGCACGAAGTGCTACCTCTTTCAGGAGTCTTCCAATAGTGCAGAAGCGAGAACAACAAGAACCATACTTCCCAGACCCCGGGGCAGCTAGGGCTCTGGGTAACAGGTACCACCAATTAGATATCCTCACAAAGGAGGAAACAAGGTGGAGTCTGTTTCTGCTGGCAAGAAAGGTTGTAGAAAGACAGGCTTGGTGTTCTAGTATCTGCTCACCAGCTTCTTGGATGCAGTTATGGTGACAGGAGCATTCTGATCCCAGCAATGAATTCTTGTGTGACAGACCCAATTCCCACTTCTCCAGTCTTTCCAACAATTATGTAAGTACCTCATTCCCAGTATGAAATCCCTTTATTTTTTTTAAGTTTATTTATTTATTTTGAGAGAGACAGAGACAGCGTGAGTAGGGGAGGGGCAGACACACACACACACACACACACACACACACAGAGAGAGAGAGAGAGAGAGAGAGAGAGAGAGAGAGAGAATCCCAAGCAGGCTTCACACCATCAGCGCACAGCCCGATGTGGTGCTTGGACTCATGAAACCGTGACATCGTGACCTGAGGCAAAACCTAGAGTCGGATGCTTAACCGACTGAGCCACCCAGGCGCCCCTGAAATCCCTTTCTGCTTACAATACCTAGAGAGCTTTGTTTCCCGCACTGGCCCTGGTGGTCCCCTCAACTCCTCAACGTATCTGCATTTTGCCACCACGCTCATCCGCAGTGGGTTCCTACTGAGAGCTCCAAACACACTGAAACAAACAAACAAAAATACTACTGGGCATGTTCAGTCCTCTTCACAAAGCTCACCTGAAGGCCTAGTGCCTCCAAGCTTGGTGAAAGTGGGGCCAACTCTCCTCCCCTCCCTGAAACCTCTGCACGCCTCCCCCACCCTTCTCTCCACAGTGACTTCCCCAGGCACTTAGGTCGTTCTCATTCTCCAACTCATTTGGAAACTGTCCTCTCTCCACTTTGATACGATGCTTCATTTCCTCCATCCTTACTCATCTTGGCGTAGGTCTCCGCTCCCTAAAATATACCGAGACCGTGGGTTACACAAAAGGACAACTACTGAGCCTGCTATTTGCTTCCTCGTCACTCATAACGCTTGGGCGAGTGCTCGGCTCCAGCTGCTGTACTTGACTCCATTAAGCTTAACGCCCTATGTTGGGGTTGCCATGGAAGCCAGAAATAACATTTCAAGCATCCCTCACAGCCTTGGTGACTTTGGTTTCTAGGCTGTTCTACAAATAGTCTTTCTTGCAGCTGATCATTAAAATGAAGATCAGCTAATAAGACAGCACGTTTAATGAACTAACGTGGTATTTGTTACCGACCTGATAATCACAAAGTACTTAGGATGTGCAAACTTTAAAACCGAAAGGGACCTTCAAGACAGGATTCACTGTCCCTATTTTACAAGCAGCGAATGTAGATCATGCGGTGTAATGGTAGGGCAGCCTCCTGACTCTCAGGCCACCCATGTGCCCCACCTAACACACATTCCCCATCCTGGGCAAGTTGCTCTAACTTCAGTCTCCTCTTCTATAAGATGGGGACAATGACTTTACCTACCTCATAGGGTTGTCATGAGGATTAAGTAAGTGAATGTGTGTAAAACATGTAGAATGGTGCCTGGCACAAAGTGAGAGTCAAAAAAAATCACTTATTGTGGTTATTACGATTATTATTATCCCCACCTGGTATTATATTGAAGGCTATAGGGAGGCAATATGGCATAGCACAAAAAACAGCAGACTGGGAGTCCAGTGGTCCATGTTCTGATCCCTACTCTGCCACATTAGCTACATAACCTCCTTCTTTTGGGGAGGGGGGTGGGGCATGTCACTTTGATTGCTAGGGTTGGACTAAATGATGTCTCAGTTCCTTTCCAGTTCTAGTACACCACAGTGTGAAAGAAATTAAGTTAGGTAGGGCTGTTCCTTGACCTTTATAAATGGTTATATCCATATCTACAATGATAGCTAATGTTTACTGAGCAATGGTTATATATCAACACAATGCTAAATGGTGTACATGTATTAACTCCTCACTTTTTGCAACAACCTGTTGTCCGCATTTAACAGGTGGGAAACTGAGACACAGAGAGTTTAGAGTAAGGTCACACTGGTAGTAAGTGGTCAAGCCAGGATTCAAATCCGGGAAACTGAGTCTACAACTCATACTCTTCAGGATTAACCTACAAGAAACGACAAACTTCCACACACAGCTAGACAAGGGTGCGATCTGCATGACTTTATATTACATGAATGTTCCCTAGTTGTAACTGTAGGGCTGTATCCATAAATTCCCAGCAACTGGCACTGTTCAAGAAGGTTTTGGGAAACTTGCCACAAAATAAAATAATTCTTCATTCTTCATTACACTCCAGAGATGATCACCTCCACCAACATCCCTCACCTGGATGATGGCATTAACTTCCCAACTGGCATTTCCCTTTGCCCCTCTACAGACTGTTCTCAATCCAGCAGCCAGAGTGATCCTTTAAACACAAGGGAAATCACCTCACTCCTTTGTTTAAAACCCTTCTACGGTTCCCATCTTTTTGAGAGAAAAGCCAAAGTCTAACCATGGCTCCCAAAGGCCCACATGTTACTTCTCTAAGCCACACTACACTGGCATTGCTATTCTAAACACTTCAGGCATGCTTTTACCTGCTGTTCCCTCAGTCTGAACATTCTGGATTCAGTGACTTGCCACCCCCCCACCACCTTTGGGGGAGTGTAGAAAGCGCCCCCTCTCAGTGAAGCCTTCCCTTTCATGATCTAAAATTCCCCACCCCCATCCCAGCCAGCACTCCTAACCCTCTTTCTGGCTTTATTTTCCTCCATAGCATTTATCAACTTCTCTCAAATATATTTTACTTATTTATTTTTGATTGTCTGTTTCTTCTATTAGAATGCATGATCCATGAGATCAAGGATTTTTGCCTATTTTGTTCCCAGCAGTGTTCCCAACACCCCCATCACTAAGTGACTCAATAGCTATTTGTTAGATGAATGAAGGAACAGGCACATATCTGGGGTCCTGTGACACGAGAAAACAGCATCAGACCGTGACTTGAAGAAGGTTTCTTATAACTTTCTTCTCACCTCTCAAAGGTTAGTCCTGGAAAAAAAGACTCGAAGCAGCATGCCTGGACATTTACATTTCTAAACTTCTACAGAAACAAGATTAAATCTACTCTTGCATGAGAGAACCTCTAAGAATCCAATAGATAACAAGGGCAAAAATAAGCACATATTACTTCCATAACAAAAAATGTTTTAAAAAGTGTTTAAAGGTTGGAGATGCACATTTACTCTAGCTCTTGAGGCAAAACCAGTACCAGAGAATGGAAGTTATAGGATCAATCTCGGCATGCTATAGGATACGGACAATATGTATGGATTTCAGCCAGCTATGTTTCAAGATTCCTAGAAAAATTCATAAAGCATTTACTATACAAGTTTTAAATTGCATTAAACACATTTAAATTGCATTTAATACATTTCCATTTATCATACAAGCCTTAAATTTGCAAAAAAAAACCAGTAATAATATTTAAGGCTTTGACATTCTTTTTTAGTTTTTTTTTAACATGCACCAACCATTTGGGTAATTTTTTTTCTTGTGCTCTCTCTCATCTGTCACCTTAATTATTCCTTCCTTCCTTCCATTTTGTGTGCTTTCAAGAAAATGGCTTACCACAATAGAGTAGACAACACTAGAGGTTGACGACTTAAAATTCATTCCTCTCCTTGACCCCTTCCTACTCCCTTGCCTAAGATTTCAAGCAGAAAAGAGGTGCCCATGAGCTCCATGAGGGCAGATCCCACCCCACCAGGAAGGATTCCTTACTGAACCAAGTCAGTCATGGTTATCTTACTCTCCAGACTAGGTCGTTGGAGTGGGCATTCAATCCAGTTTGAGCCAGTGAGGAGTAAGGGAAACTCTACTGAAATTTCCAGAAAAGGTTCTAGTCTCTGACAAAAGGCATGAACCGAGGAATGTAAAAGTCCTCTTTATTCTCTTCCTGACTTGACCATGATCATGGAAAAAAGTGATGTTTGGAGCTACGGCAATCACCTTGTGACTACAAGGCAAAAGCCCAAGGAAGGAAAGCCAATCTCCTGGGACAACACATCTAAAAGCTAGAAAGAACTCTGGCCTCAATGACAAAACAGCTGCCACCAGCTGCTGCCACCAGCTGGGAATCACTGACCTCCAAACTTCTTGTGAGATATTTAAATCTCT
The DNA here is from genome assembly GCF_028018385.1 of Neofelis nebulosa. Lineage (NCBI taxonomy): Eukaryota > Metazoa > Chordata > Mammalia > Carnivora > Felidae > Neofelis > Neofelis nebulosa. The sequence goes on along the minus strand of NC_080795.1, from coordinate 44,258,399 downwards.
TTTCATAAAACCACTGTTAGCTTAAGCCAACTGCAATTTACCTACTACCCAGAGAATTCACTACTGATACCGAGCCTGCTACAGAATAGCTGCTCAATAAAAATGTATTCTATGTATGAAGGGATGGATCTGATGGTACAGATTTTGCCATTTGAAAAAATAAATTTATTAGACTATTTTGCTAAGTATGCATATTTTCTAAAATACTCATGTAGTCAATTCAATAGAGATTCTTCTCTAAGACCAATATCTGATTTAAGGTTTAAAATGGTTAAAAATGCTATTTTATATGTCAGTAGATGCTCAAGTAAATAAATAGAAATTAGCAATGCTAATAATATTAATAAATGTCATCTCTCATTCATACATTCATTCATTCAGTACACGTTTAGTGGGAGGCTACTAGGCCAGATGCCTTAGACCCAGAGATGAAAAGACCTAATTCCTAGATTTAAAGATGTGACCATAGAGTGGGATCTGTTAATTCCATTTTGCAATGCACAAAGTGTTTTTTAATAATAAATTTTAAAATTGACAATAACAGCAACGAGCATTTACTGAATGTTTCCTCTGTGCCAGTCTCCGTGCTAGCCCTTTGTCTGCATGGTCATTCCCACTCCTTATCATCCCCATTTTACAAGTGAGACAACTGGGGGCGCCTGGGTGGCGCAGTCGGTTAAGCGTCCGACTTCAGCCAGGTCACGATCTCGCGGTCCGTGAGTTCGAGCCCCGCGTCAGGCTCTGGGCTGATGGCTCGGAGCCTGGAGCCTGTTTCCGATTCTGTGTCTCCCTCTCTCTCTGCCCCTCCCCCATTCATGCTCTGTCTCTCTCTGTCCCAAAAATAAATAAAAAACGTTGAAAAAAAAAATTAAAAAAAAAAAAAAAAAAAAAAAAACAAGTGAGACAACTGGAGGTTAGGGTGGGTTTGTTACTTATTCATGGTCACACAGTGGAAAGCCAGAATTCACATTTAATAAAAGTTAGCTACTGTTATTTTTAACACCAACTGACAAGCGTGGTGGCAGGTGTGGGAAGATTCAAGAGCCACAGTTGACTGCAAGCTCATAAGAAAATGGCACAAGGAGATTATCAGGAAAAAGGAAGCCATCTTAAGCTGTCTCTGCAGAGCTAGAGGCTCCTGATCCAGGAGTGACAGTTCAGGACACCATTCTGTATTTAAAGGAAACATAGGCAGGGTTATTTCTCCCTCCTGAGCTTTAACCTGTAAACCAAACTAGCAGTTGAGCATCTCCAAGGGATGTCCCTTTGGATGCCCCTTAGACACTCCAACTGAACATGGAATTTGATCTCACACAAGGTACTCAATGTTTGTTGAGTGAATAAAAAGTTAGTTGCTGTGGTTGTGTGTGGTAGTTTTAGGTTACAGCGGTTCGCATTCAGGGATTATGTCTGTCTCGTCTGTGCCTGGGGCTGGCCTCAGCTTCAGTGGCTGGTTGGTTTATGGCTTGGTTCCAGCCCTGACTCAGTCTGACCACTGGCTGGGGCAAATGTCTACATGAGAAGAGACCATGTGGCAGGAGGAGAAAAGAGCTCCCCTGAGCCCTGGGAGACTTGGTCTTAAGTCATAGGTGCTGCCGGTGAATCACTTCATCTCTGGGCTTTGGTTCCCTCATCCTAGTTCTTAACCTTTATTTGTACCAAGAACTTCCATGGCAGTCTGGTGAAGCCCATGATCCCTTCTCAGAATAAACTTGTTAAATGCCTAACATAAAATGCAACACCCACTAGGATGGCTACTATTTTAAAAACGCAGTATACCAAGCGTTGGTAAAAATACAGAAAACTTGGAACCCTTGTGCATTGCTGGTGGGAACGTAAAATGGTGCAGCCACTGTGGAATACAGTTTGGCAGTTCTTCAAAAAGTTAAACAGAGAATTACCATATTTCTCAGCAATGTCATCCTTGGTATATATCCAAGAAAAATTGAAAGCAGAGGCTCAAATGGATACTCACATGCCAATGATCATAGCAGCATTACTCATAGTAACCAAAAGGTAGAAACAACCCACGTCCATCAACAGACGAATGGATAAACAAAATAGGTATCTATATCTATATCTATATCTATATCTATATCTATATCTATATCTATATCTATATAATGGATATCTATCTATCTATATATATAACGGAATACTATTGAGCCATAAAAATGTTCGGATACACGCTACAACACGGATGAACTTAAAAACATTATACTTAGTGAAAAAAGTCAGACACAAAAGCATGAAAATTATATCACTCCACTTCTATGAGGTATCTAGAATAAGCAAGTTCATAGAGACAGGAAGTAAAAAAGAAGTCACTTGGGAAAGGGAGTCACTTCTTAATGGGTACTTTCTGATTGGGATGATGAAAAGTTCTGGACAGTGATGCTGGTTGCATAACAAGGGGAATATACTCACTGAATTGTACACTTCAAAATGGTTTAAGATGTTTAATCTTATATATACCTATTACCACAATAAACAAACGGATGAATAAATGTAACGGCTAAGAAAGAGGTCAAGTATTTGAACTACAGTTATCAAGATATTTTAAAAGCTGGAGATATAGTAACAAATGTACTTTTTTTTAAAATCAGAAATATTTATTTATTTATATGGTGCACTTAATAGGGTACTATTGCTATTGACATTTCTTTTTCTTTTTTTTCCCAATATATGAAGTTTATTGTCAAATTGGTTTCCATACAACACCCAGTGCTCATCCCAAAAGGTGCCCCTCTCAGTACCCATCACCCACCCTCCCCTCCCTCCCGCCCCCCATCACCCCTCAGTTTGTTCTCAGTTTTTAAGAGTCTCTTATGCTTTGGCTCTCTCCCACTCTAACCTCCTTTTTTTTTTTCTTCCTTCCCCTCCCCCATGGGTTTCTGTTAAGTTTCTCAGGATCCACCTAAGAGTGAACACATATGGTATCTGTCTTTCTCTGTATGGCTTATTTCACTTAGCATCACACTCTCCAGCTCCATCCACGTTGCTACAAAGGGCCATATTTCATTCTTTCTCATTGCCACGTAGTACTCCATTGTGTATATAAACCACAATTTCTTTATCCATTCATCAGTTGATGGACATTTAGGCTCTTTCCATAATTTGGCTATTGTTGAGAGTGCTGCTATAAACATTGGGGTACAAGTGCCCCTATGCATCAGTACTCCTGTATCCCTTGGGTAAATTCCTAGCAGTGCTATTGCTGGGTCATAGGGTAGGTCTATTTTTAATTTTCTGAGGAACCTCCACACTGTTTTCCAGAGCAGCTGCACCAATTTGCATTCCCACCAACAGTGCAAGAGGGTTCCCGTTTCTCCACATCCTCTCCAGCATCTATAGTCTCCTGATTTGTTCACTTTGGCCACTCTGACTGGCGTGAGGTGATAGCTGAGTGTGGTTTTGATTTGTATTTCCCTGATGAGGAGCGACGTTGAGCATCTTTTCATGTGCCTGTTGGCCATCTGGTTGTCTTCTTTGGAGAAGTGTCTATTCATGTTTTCTGCCCATTTCTTCACTGGGTTATTTGTTTTTCGGGTGTGGAGTTTGGTGAGCTCTTTATAGATTTTGGATACTAGCCCTTTGTCCGATATGTCATTTGCAAATATCTTTTCCCATTCCGTTGGTTGCCTTTTAGTTTTGTTGGTTGTTTCCTTTGCTGTGCAGAAGCTTTTTATCTTCATAAGGTCCCAGTAGTTCATTTTTGCTTTTAATTCCCTTGCCTTTGGGGATGTGTCGAGTAAGAAATTGCTACGGCTGAGGTCAGAGAGGTCTTTTCCTGCTTTCTCCTCTAGGGTTTTGATGGTTTCCTGTCTCACATTCAGGTCCTTTACCATACAAATGTACTTTAAAACAATTAAATAACAAGGACAAAAGGTGGGCCCACTAACTCATATATCTCAAAGTAGCAATTCATATCAACCATATTTTGAATTATCTCTGACAACTATAATGTGTCATGAAAATATCTGTGGTCTCTGTTGGTGATACAGTAATGCTACTATTCCTGTGGTTTGTGGTTTTACAATCATAATAGAAGGAAATGCTCAACTGCAGTTAAGAGGTTAGTGAGAAAGCATGTAATTTTTTTCCCCATCCAAAGTAGGGACCCATTGAAGTCTATCCAAAGGCTCTGTGGTGGTCCATGCCCCACCTGCCCACCCATTAAACACCTGTCAACTACATGATCTCTAAACTCTCTCCTAGGTAAACTGGCATGATCTACGAGTGACTTCAGCTTCATCTACATGTCATAAATAAGTTAATATCTCTGACCAGATTTGTCCTTATCTGTAGCTGGGAACTGTGGTAAAGTCTACCTCTCAAGGGCTATGCGAGGGAAAGAGAGAGAAGGCAAGCAAAAGGTGCTTTCCAAAACTGTAAAGCCCTCTTATAAGTTCTAGGTGTTATCAGGGAAACCTAAGAGTCAATAGAGACATCTTCCCCCCGACCCCACCCCCTGCACACCATCCTCCAGTCTCAATATTCCTTCAGAATTTTGGTATGAGCTTTGTGAACTATGGGAACAAAACACTGAGCACTTTTGTTAAAGAGTACCATGCTCCATATTAAAAGATAGTGTTATGACCTATAATGTATGCCAATAGATTTGAAAATAGAGATGAACTAAGGAAAACACCAATTATCAAAATAGACTCAAGAAGAAATAGAAAGCCCAAACAGACTAGTGACTGTTAAAGAAATTGAATTTGTTGCAAAATATATCCTCTCTACAGAAGGCACCACCCCGGATGGCTTACGAGTACATTCTACTAGCTCTTGAGGACTTCTTCTCTCATGGATCCTATATGAATTCCTTCCCAAAGACCCATGCGACCCTAAAGCACGACAGGTAGACCCTCTTGACTCTGCAGTATCATCGGCATCCAAAACCACGCCATCCTGGCACACTATAGATACTCAATGCACACCTGTTTAACAAATGGAATAGGTGATAAAACTGAGGCAAATCATGAAACAAAAAATAACATAGTAGAACTAAATGATTTGGGTACAGAAACATAACTAGGTAAAATCAATGGCTTTCCTATTCCTCTGCATTTTGGAGACAAATTCAAGTTTGACTGGACTAGGGGAGTGGAGGAGCCTGCTTCCTTCAGTAGATGGGACAATCACACAGGACAGCCACAGGGAGACAGGCATCTGAGCACAGTATGGACAAATGGTACCTCTAGGAGAAGGGAACACTTCCCTGGCTACCCCAGCAATGAGTCCCAAACTTTTAAGGATTCTGCATCTTTCACTTGGCCCAACATAGCTTGTAATGTGGGGATTCTCAGGACATATTCATTCAGTCAATGGATCCCGTAGACTGGAACAAGTCCTGATGTCAGGCTGGGGAATTAAGAGCTAGAGATGGAAAGCAGCTTCTAGCAGCCTTTGCCAGGTCTGAGCCCTCTGGACGAGATTCCTCCAGTTTACGTTATGGTCCAACCTGACTTTAAAGGCCCCTGAGGCTCATTCTCCCTAGGTTTCTCAAAGCCAAACGCCCCACAGTGTACGTCACCCATCGTGCCTTTCTGAAGGCCCCTCCTGGCTCTGAACCCATGTCGTCAGATGCCTACATTCCTCTGGTTTCTCCCCCCAGACCCTTCCCCTGCATCAGCTCTTTGTACATCTGGCCATCAGCTTCCTCTTTGATGTTCTCCCTCCTTGGCTGGCTGCAGCCTTATGATAACTTCTCCCTCCTCCTCCCTTCCCAGCCCCACCATCCTCCGAGCAGCCAAAATACACATGTTGCCCTCCTTTCATCTTCCCCTGTAAATCAGCCTATTCTGGATATATTGAAAGAAGGCTTTTCTGAGCTAGTGGTTCTAATTCTTGGCTTTTGAAAAATCTTATTCGGACTTGGCTTCCCATCCTGGCTATGCTGCATTCATTTCCCATCTGCAGCCCTAGGACGTTGGCTGTCCAACCCACCATGTTTGTCCAACCCGCTTTAAGGACTCAGAAATATCCACATCTCTGAAGTCTTTGAGTGTGCTTCTCCGGTGTAACTCAGCAACAGTTTTATCACAGGAACATGTCAGAGAAGACATGCTGTCCTCCACAAATGAAAGTGAAAAGCAAAGCAACTGGCTGTGAGCTGAACTGCATCCCCCCACAATTCACTAGTTGAAGTCTTAACCCTAGTACCTCAGAATGTCACTGTATTTGGAGATGGGATCTTTAAAGAGGTAATTAAAGTGAGGTCTTAGGCTGGGCTCTAATCTAATACGACTGGCATCCTTATAAGAAGAGGAGATTTGGGGGCACCTGGGTGGCTCAGTCAATTAAGCATCTGACTCTTGATTTTGGCTTATGATCTCGCAGTTTGCAGAATTGAACCCCAAGTCAGGCTTGGCGCGGAGCATGGAGGCTACTTGGGATTCTCTCCCCCTCCGCCCTTCTTCCCTGCTCGAGTGTGCCTGTTCTCTCTCTCTCTAAAATAAAAAATAAAAATGAAAAAAAAAGAAGAGGAAATGTAGGTGTAGACAGGTACAGAGGGAAGAGCAGGTGAGGACACCAGGAAATGGCAGCTAGCTGCAAGCCTAGGAAGGAAGCCTTAGAAAAAACCGACACCTTGCCAACCTTGATCTTGGACTTCTAGCCTCCAGAAAGGTGAGAAAATAAATGTCTGGCATTTAAGCCACCCAGTGTATGGGACTTTGTTATGGCAGACCTAACAAACTAATACACAACTCAAGTCTCCATAATATTTCCTCTCCAGAATAAATGAAATGTTTATAGGTTGATCATTCAAGGCAACTTTTTGAAACAGCTCCTCTTGCTATTTTCAGTACCTAGTGGTCATTAAATATTTAAGTGTGAATTTTTTTAAGTAAAGATGATTATTGTTTATAATCATTCAAAAGAATATAAAACATTCTTTTAATATTTTCAGTGGGGACAGGAAGATATATAAAGCATGTTATCAAATATGCAAATGACTCTAAATTGCTACGTTAAGAAAGAAAAAGATATGACTCAAAAATGAGGAACTGAAATGAAGAAGATAAAATTTAGCACAAAAAAAGCGAAGTATCCCACTTATGTTAAAAACACCTGCTATATGTCAGCTACTAAGCCAAGTGTACTAAAGGTCTAGTCCTAATAACTGACTACAAGCCCTCCGTGAATTAACCAAAAAAGCGAACAATATTAACCTGTAATCATTCTTTTCATTCATTCAGTTACCATTGCCAGAAGTGAAACTCAGGGATTCAACAAATTATATGTTGCCAGTCACTAAAAATTTCTCAGTTTCTCCCTTGTTTAAACTATGTGCTTGGAAAGGCTCCTAAGGCAGATTGTTCTTGGAAAGCAAATATTTAGCTTTTTTTTTTTTTTTTTAAATAGGGAAGAAAGTCCTTATCTTCCAGTTCATTTCCTAATTCCACAGGCAACTCCATAGAATCTTGGAATGTGAGGGTTTGCCGAGGAGAGGTTTATTTAAGCTTCTACACCCAAGGCTTCCAACATCCCTGAAGCCTGAGGAGGCAAGTTGTTTCCTTCCTGGAACAATCTGGTGGCTACAAAACTTCATATGAAAGAAAAATCCGTGTCCTTGAAAGCACAAGTGTTTGGTTCTGCATCTCCTCTTCAAGGTCTTAATAACAAGTCTGGACTCATCCATAACAGCCTTCAGAGAGCCCTTCTGCATCTTCTATTTGTTCAAGCTAAACTTTCTCCAGTCTTTCAAATGTTTTCCACATGCCCTAGCTTCAGAAACCTTCACCAGCCCTGTGGCTCCTCTCTAAAAATGCCTCTTTGCTCATTTGTTAGTTCATTTACTCTTCTCTAGGTATCTACCGAGTGCCTGTTGTGTTCCTGGCACGTTACTAATCACTGCCAATACAACATAGACAATGAAGCAGGCAATCGCTGTACTAAGTGCTGTGCTGAGACATATGGGATGCTGGGGGAATGCATTGTTGGGGTATTAAATGCCAACCTAAAAGACTGGGAATGCTTCCAGTGAGTCCTGAAAGATGAGTCCAATTCGGTTGGATAAAAGAGAAGAGGCAGGGTTGCAGAAAAGGGTTTGAGCAGAGGAAAAGGTAAATTGTATTCTCATATTCTACCTCTGCCGCTCAATGGTTACATGACTTTGAGCAAGCCATTTAGCCTCTGTAAGCTTCAGTGTCTTCATCTGTAAAATGGGAATAATAATACCATGCAGAATAAACTGGGAACTACCTAGTACAGTGCCTGACACATAGTAGATGACCCCCCCACCCAAAAAAAGATAGACCTCATTATCATTACTTTATTATCGTCAGTGAGGGAGACCTGGGACGTGATTGGCCAGAGGGGTAAGACTGTATGGCTTGCCTTTCCAAGAGGACAAGCCATCAAAGAGAAAAGAAGAGTGGCTATGTCAGTCACAGAGAGGGATGTTCCCCGCCGTGATCCCCATGCGCGCACACTGCAGCTGCCAAACAGATGGGCAAGCTGAGGATAGAACATCCTGGAACTGAAGAAGGAAATGAGGGAGGGTGGGAAAGATTTAAGAGGGAGAGATAAAGGAGAGTTACGGAAGAAGAAGGGGATAAAGAATCTAAGTGAAGAGAAAGGAAGAAAGAAGGAGAGAGAGAGAATCTGTAGGAGAAAAAAAAAAATCATTGTTTTCCCCATTGGCTAGGAAAGCTTTTAACTTTGTAGCTTATTGGAAGTCACATACTATGCTTAAAAAAAAAAAATTCTGGGGCGCCTGGGTGGCTCAGTCGGTTGAGCGTCCGACTTCGGCTCAGGTCATGATCTCACGGTCTGTGAGTTCAAGCCCCGCGTCAGGCTCTGTGCTGACAGCTCAGAGCCTGGAGCCCGTTTCAGATTCCGTGTCTCCCTCTCTCTGCCCCTCCCCTGTTCATGCTCTGTCTCTCTCTGTCTCAAAAATAAATAAACGTTAAAAAAAAAAATTAAAAAAAAAATTCTTCCAATGTTAATTACAAGATAGGAATGAGGAATTCAGTTTATGCAGTTTATTAAACACGAGTGATAACAGAGACATTAGTTTATATATAAAACAGAGCAGAGGCATGAAGAGATGCATTTAAAGATCTTTTTTTAAACGTTTATTCATTTTTGGTAGAGAGAGACAGAGTGCTAGAGGAGGAGGGGCAGAGAGCGAGGGAGACACAGAATCTGAAGCAGGCTCTGGGCTCTGAGCTGTCAGCACGGAGCCTGATGTGGGGCTGGAACTCACGAACCGTGAGATCGTGACCTGAGCCAAAGTCGGATGCTGAATCACCCAGGCGCCCCAAGCGATGCATTTTATGCCTCTGGGCTGAGCAGCAGCCATGACAGCCCCTCCACTGAGTCCTTGATTCCAGCTGCAGTTGTAAAGCAGAGGATGCTGTGGAGGGCTGAAGAGGGGGGTGTGATTTTACTTCAAAGGATTTTATTTTTGAAAAGCCTTTGCTATAGTTAAAACAATTTGATTAGCTCTATGCATTAACCTTCAGTATAATTAGTTCTGATGACAAAGACACACACCAGCCACTTGATGGTTCAGATGTGTGCTAATCACTCTGCTGTAAGAGGCCGGCTCCCAATGCAGGCTGGGGGCCCACCTTTGCCAACTCCCCACCCCGGGGTAGAAAATCGCCAGCAGCTTATTTTCAAAGCTTCAGAAGGGGTGGGCCCAGCCCACAGTTTATTCTCTCCAACTGCAGTTTCTTAGCAGAGGTTACTCATCCTGCAATGTTTCTGGCTCATGCCCCACAGCATCTCCTCCTTAAGATCTTTGCCTCCTGCCCATCCCCCCACCCCACCCCACCTTCTAGATTTCTGTTCTACAGTGGTTCTCAAATGGAGATCTCCAGAAATGCGCCCAACTCAGACCTACTGAATCAAATACTCTGGGCTCAGGGACCAGTAGTCTGTGTTCTAACAAGCCTTTCAGGAGCTTCTGATGCGCAATGAAGTTTGAGAACCACTGTTCTGCTGCCTGATCCCAGTGCCCCCTTACCCCCTTGCCTGATCCTACTGCCTGATCTCACTGCCCCCACCCCCCACCCCCTGCCTGATCTCATTGCCTCACCCGACCCCCTTGCCTGCTCCTATTGCCCCCAACACCCCTGCCTGATCCTACCTCCCCATCTCTGCTCCCAGCTCAATCCTACTGTCCCCTCTACCTCTCTGCCTGACCCTACTACTCTATCCCACCCCTCTGCCTAATACTGCTGTTTCATCCCCTCTCCCACCCCCCTACCTGATTCTACTGCCCCACCTCTTCTGTCTCCAAACTTCTGCCCCCTCAGTCTCCAGAATATGGCTCCGCCTTGGCTCTCCCCCCTGGAGAAAGTGGAAGAAAGCCAAGGATCGAAGTGGGCGGTTCACCACAAGAGCCAGAGAAGGAGCGTCTGGGAGGCCCAGAATCAGTGATGTCACCACACCTTAGATGAGACATGAAGATCACAGACTTCAACCACCTCCCTTTGTAGATGAACAGACTGCAGGACAGAGCGACTTGCCCAGTGTCACTTGCTAAGTAGAAGTGGAACCAAGACCAGAAGCATCCAAATGGGGATGAAATCAGCCATCTGTGCATCTCATCCTCTCAGTCGTTCAACAAGCACTGAGCTTTCCCGAGGACAGGACGGACCAGTGCCAGGCCTTGAGGTCCGCAGACCTCGGGGTAACTGGGAGAAGCAGCAGCACCTCCAAATGCAGATGGGCATTTCATGGCCTGCTCAAAAACTCCTGGTCAGTGAGCAAGCTCGAGGGTGAGGTGCCCTCTTCTTTGTTCAAACACATATCTTCCCCTGAGCCGCGCATCTTCTCCCTAAGAGGGGTGGCAGTGGGCACCTTTTCTTTCTGGGTTTGCAGAAGCCTTGACAAGTTTGCCAAATCGCTTAACTTCTCTGAGCCTGGGCTTCCTCTTCTGCAAATGAGATAAGCCAGTAACCACCTTGCAGTGTTTTATCTCTTTTCTCTCGGATTAAATGAGCTAGCAGGTCCCAACTCACAGCAGGGGCTCAGTAAATGAGAGTAGCCTCCAGAGGTGCTGTGAGACGTGAGAAACAGTCTTTATCTTCAAAGGTTTGTAGTCTAGCGGTAAAAACAAGTACAAAAATAACTAGAATAGGAATCCATCTTGAGTGGGTGCCACTATTACCCCCGGAAATACAAGGCAGATGGGGTTGACACCTTGGGAGAGGACCTGCGGTGTCTGTGGCCGAGGCCAAGAGGGTCCCACCTGGTTGGGAGAGGGAAGAGCTGGCCCTGGATGATGCACAGGCCTCCGCTAAGGGAAGATATTCCAGGTAGAAGAAAGAGAGTGTACAAAGCCCCTGAAAGCACAGGGAATGAGACACAAGTTCAAATCGCGATAAGGTGGCTTCAGGGCATGTAGGATTTGTGGCCTCAATGGGTCTGTCACTTGAGGAGCCAAAAGCTCTGATGGCCTCTGGCATGTGCTTTTCCTCCCTCACTGAGAGTGCCAACACTTGTCAATTAGGAGGATTGTTTTAGGATGTGGAAATTCATTTACTGGCAGCCAACACTTGAAAATGTGAATAATTATCAACGTAGGCAAAAACTGCCATTGGCAACAGAGAGTAGGACATTCTTACACTTAATTCTCTTGGCCAGCCAATTCCTTCGGTCATGCGGCTAATTTAGGAGGTTTCGGGTCCTTATATGAAACACATTGCATTTTTACTAATATTTTGATGTCAGATTTAATTGGAAATGTGTGCAAAGATGGAAGTAAGTCCCTTATAAGTACTGTGATTGCCAAGGAACAGAACTTGGGGCTGTATGCTATGAGTTCTTAGACTGTCTTCATTAGCTTTATTTTTAACTGGTAAGGTAACTGTTGTTAAATTTCACTGAATTCTGTAGCCTGTACCCCTGAACACCTCTGACCCCTGGAATTTTCCCTAGCAGAGCGTGTGCATGTGTGTGCACGTGTGTGCATTCGCTGGGGGAGTGGTGGTTCAGCTCCCACCACCTGTTAACCGTACTATGGGGCTAGCCTCCTTTAGAGGCTCTGCCTCCCACTTGTCTCTTAAAACATAAACGTGAATTCCGTGTGTACTACTGACGTGAAGGGGAATCTATCACAAGGAAAGGAAAAGGTTTCGAGGTTAGTTAGCAGAAATAAAATGGGCTACATTGGTAAACTGAGAAAAGAATGCACGTGTCAACAAGACCTTGTAAAAGACAAAAGAGGGAGAGCCAGCTGGCGGAAGTGTAGACAGTTTGTGTACTCTTGCTCTAGGAGTAAGGAGAGTCAAGAGTACAGTGGGTTAAGGTTTCCAAAAAGGCTGATATGAATCCAGTGGTTGTCCTGGCAACAGGTCCACCCCCCTCCCCCAAGTAATAAAGAGAAAAAATGTGCACATGCAAGACAGAGGTAGTTCGGGTGGAGGCAACATGACCTCTGGTTAGCCCCTCCTTGAAGGGGGCCTAAGGAGGAGGTGGGGAGTTTGGGAGGGGATGTGGGCCACTGATAAAGGAGGAGTACAGAGGGGAAGATTCTGGAGGCTTCCGCCGGCTTATTCTCTGGGTACGGCCCATCCTGCAGCTCCAATTCCACCTGCTAGCATTTGTTGCCTGGAGGGGACTTGGGGCTAGAGAATGCATTCTGTCATTTTCTGGTGGCCTCGGCAAGTATAGGCTCTCCCTGCCCTTTGCCACAGCCCATGAGGACTGAGACTGTCCAGATGGCACAGTGAACGGACAGGGAGTCAGCAGTGATCACCACTGTTGCCTGGTTAAAGTCTCCCAGGCATTCCCACCCCTGCCCTAAGTGATTTGGTTCCCTCCCCCAGGCTGTCTCCAGCTCAGACCACCCACCTCACAAGCATGGCGGTCTCCAGTGCCTGACCAGGTCCCACCTCCACGCTCCAGCCTCACTCCTCCCCACTGCCCGCTCAGATCCTCAGGGAGGATCTCCACCTTCACTAGGAATGCAGCCCTGAACCAGCTGTTTGCAAAGTGTGGTCTGGGGACCCGTAAGGGTCCCTGAGAGCACTTCAAAGGGTCCATGAGGTCAGAACTATATCCATAATAGCACTAATGTTTGCCTTTTATATTCTTATTCTCTCATGATTATATAGAGTGCAAAAAGTTTACTGATGTGGTTTTAGGTTCTGCAACTAACCTTTAAGAAACCATCATTTGTCAAGTTTTGGTGTCATATCAAAGAAGAATATCCACGATTATCTGAAAAGGCTATTAGAATGCTTTTCCTAACATGGACAAAACTAGAAGGTATTGTGCTGAGTGAAATAAGTCAGTCGGAGAAAGACAGGTATCATGTTTTCACTCATGTGTGGATCTTGAGAAACTTAACAGAAGACCAGGGGGAAAGGGAAGGGGGAAAAATAGGGAGGCAAACCATAAGAGACTCTTGAACACAGAGAACAATCTGAGGGTTGGTGGGGGAACGGAAGAGAGGGGAAAATGGGTGATGGGCATTGAGAAGGGATGGTTGGGATGAGCACTGAGTGTTGTATGTAGGCGATGAACCATGGGAGTCTACCCTAGAAACCAAGAGCACACTTTACACACTGTATGTTAGCCAATTTGACAATAAATTATATTAAAAAAAAAAAAAGAATGCTTTTCCTTTGTCAGACTACATATCTGTGTGAGGCCATATTTTCTTCATGTAGTCCAACCAAGACAACATTTCATGACAGACTAGATGAGGTGAGAATCCAGCTGCCTTTGATTAAGCCAGACATTAGGGGTGCTTGGGTGGCTCAGTCAGTTAAGCATCCAACTTCGGCCCAGGTCATGATCTCACTGCTCGTGGGTTCAAGCCCCGCATTGGGCTCTGTGCTGACAGCTCAGAGCCTGGAGCCTGCTTCAGATTCTGTGTCTCCCTCTCTCTCTCTGCCCCTCCCCTGCTCATGCTTTTTCTCTCTCTCTCAAAAATAAATAAACATTAAATTTTTTTTTTAAAAGCCAGACATTGAATTGGTTTATAAAAATGTAGAACAGTGCTGTTCTTCTCACTATTTTTTTTAATTTAGAAAATGTCATTTTTTTATACTAGTATTTTATGTTATGGCTTATGTTGGGGGTTTATTTTTTTTTTAATTAATGAATTAACTAAGTAAAATATTTTTTAAGTGTTTATTTTTAAGTGTTTATTACATGTCTGTCTGCCCCACTACTTCTTAATGGCAGTTGTTCTTTCTAAAGCCCCCACATCTGCCAAGCAGCAGAAACTCCAGATGGATGAATGAAGTACGGGAGGAGCCTACATGGACACACATCACCACTGATTACCACCTGAGCAGCCTGGAAACATGCACAGGAGGGGCAGATAAATACTGCATTATTATTTTTTTTAATTGGCTCAAGCTGTTACTGGAACCCTGACTTGAATTTAGCCATAAAATATAAACTTCTCTTTAAAAAAATCAGAAAGCCCAAATGAAGAATTTACCCTAAGAAACAATTCTGTTTCTCTGTTAAACTTGCACGGACCACCCTTGCAAGTAAGCAGCTAGTGAAATACAGCACATAGTGCATACCATAACTACAGCCAAAATGATTTGCCACAGAAGTGAAATGTGCCTGGGCAATGTTTAGAACATAAAAAACAAAAAATCGAGAAAAGCAAACGCCCATAAAATGTCAGACACCATATGGGGTGCCTGGGTGGCTCAGTTGGATAAGCGACCGACTTCGGCTCAGGTCATGATCTCACCGTTTGTGGGTTTGAGCCCCGCGTCGGGTTCTGTGCTGACAGCTCAGGGCCTGGAGCCTGTTTCGGGTTCTTTGTCTCCCTCTCTGCCCCTCCCTTGCTCATGCTCTCTCTCTCTCCCAAAAATAAATAAATAAAATCAAAAAAAATTTTTTTTAAATGTCAGACATCATATTTTAAGAATGAAGAGAAGGTCACATGACCAGGGCAAGGACTACAACGAATGTGGCTTCTGTATCTTCGTTCCCTGTCAAAGGAGACCAAAAGCAGGTGACACACGAGGACGCAGGCCAAAGTTGTGGTGTTTGCCCTTCCGGCTTCATGACTCTCACTGAACCACGTTCACGAGTCAAGCAGCCCTCTGGAGCGTCTGGGAGTAGCCACTGGCCACTCTCTGGGGTGGGGACATGTGCCATGCTCCATCCTCCTCCGTGTCCCTGGCACAGTCTCCGGCAAAATGAGAAACAGGAGGCAAAACTGGATGTGGGGTTGATGCCTTTGGCAAAACAGGACGCCGTCTCTTGTGTCAGAAGACAAGGGGTTTCTACGTCAGAGCCTGAACTTGGGGTGAAGGAGAGGACAGTGAGTGCTGACAACTAGGGAAGACCCAGTGTGTGTGTGGCTGGGGAGGGGGAGGAGGTATTTAGGGCTGAGAGGAAGATGCTTTTCCAGCTAAGTGTGTGGTGGCTCATACTGAAAGCCCCGTCAGAAACCTAACTGCTGGTGATCTAGGGGTCAGGCATTTTCCACTCTCTCTCTCTCTCTTCCTCCATGTGTGTGTGTGTGAGTGTGTGTATATATATGGATATATGGATATCTAGATACAGATATCTATATAGATAGACAGATGGACAGGTATATTTGTCATCTTGAAATTGTTTTTAAAAAGCCCTTCAGTGTAGTAAACATCCTCCAGTCCTTGCCATTTTTGCAAAAGTCTTACGTTTAAGTCACTATGGAGATGGAGATTCTCAGAAGACTAAAGACATGGAAGGCCCAGAATCAGGGAGCCATCATTCAGTTAACATGAGTGAGGATTCCAACCTCTCAAAACAAAGTTTTTTTGGGTTCCCCCTGGTCTCTGATTATAATTTTGAATGCTGAGGCTACCAGTCAATAGGGTAGTTCTCTCAATGGACTTCGTAGGGAGTCTGATTCTGTCAGCTGGCCCACAAGCTATAAAACACAGTTTCAGAGAACGACTTCATAAAATGACAGTTGTGGTTAAACTACCATTCATGGCATACCTACAATTTACATGTATTACCTTATTTTCTCCTCACAAAAATATTCCGAGGTCAGCATTAATATTCCCATTCTATGGATGAGGAAACTGAACCTCAGAGAGACAACACTGGCTAAGTATACACATCTGGTAAGTACCAGAGCCAGGACTTGAACCCAAGTCTATGCCAAAACCCACTCCCTTTCCACCGGCCAACCTTCCTATTGCTTCCACACCCTGGGCTTCCCAGAGCCCATGTTTACAACCAGATTCATTTATCCATATCTATGTGTTTTCATGACCTTTTCCTTCTCTTGGAGAAAGAGGAAGATTCACCTGAAGAAAACGTGTTTGCAACAGAAGCCCGACATTTTCTATTCCTAATATCTTGATCTGGCTCACAGTGCCCTCACCTCTCTTCTGTGGCCGCTCCCACCTCCCACAAGCCGGCCTGCTCTTTTCCCCATGCTGCCATGCAGATAAGCTGAACAGATCCAATAAAAAACTCCTATCACAGCCCTGTCCAGATAAGTACACCAGGACCTTTTCAGATCTTTTCCTTGTGTATTGGAGAAAAGTCGTGAACCTCAGATTAAACGGAAGGCCTTGAAATAGAAGGGTGTGATTTCATTTGGAAAACCCCATGCACCCGTTGCCTATGAGATCTGCTCCCCACCCCTCCCCACACACCCAACAGGAGTCCCAGGGAGGAGCTTCCCGACTGACGTGTGTCCACCTCCTAGCCTGGACGTCTGCCCTCAACCACCTCTTCCCTCCTGCTTCAGCGACAGAGGCATCGACACTCACCCAGGAGGGCCGTCTGGGGGTGAGTCCGAGCGTGTCTCCCTCTGGACATGGACCTCGAGGGAGGCCACTCCCTGGCCTCAACAGGGAGGAGAAGGAGGATCTGTCCGAGGACCAGCAGAAAGCAGCCCACCAGCATCTTCTCCATCTTCAAGAAGAGGAAGAGGGGCAAGGCTGTGACAAATACAAGAAGAGGAGAGAGCAGGGTGAGATTTCCAGAAATCCTTGAATTCTAGGTGCTATAGACCCGCTGTTTCACCTTTTCAGTGTCAGACATGCCACTTGTCTTTAAAATGCCATTTGTGGGGCGCCTGGGTGGCTCAGTCGGTTGAGCTTCCGACTTCAGCTCAGGTCATGATCTCACGGTCTGTGAGTTCGAGCCCCGCGTCATGCTCTATGCTGACAGCTCAGAGCCTGGAGCCTGTTTCAGAGTCTGTGTCTCCCTCTCTCTCTCTGACCCTACCCCTTGTGCTCTTCTCTGTCTCAAAAATAAATAAGCATTAAAAATTTAAAAAATAAAAAAATTAAAAAAATAAAATGCCATTTGTGGGGCACCTGGGTGGCTCAGTCAGTTAAGCATCCGACTCTTGATTTCAGCTTAGGTCATGATCTCATGGTTTGTAAGACTGAGCCCCGAGTCGGGCTCTGCGCTGACAGTGTGGAGCCTGCTTGGGATTCTCTCTCTCTCCCTCTCTCTCTGTCCCTCCCCCGCTCTTGCTCTTTCAAAATAAATAAATAAATTTTAACAATGCCATTTATGTGTTTGATCCTTAAGAACTCTAGCAACTTCCATTAGTAGGTCCTTGGATACTCTGATGGCATGCATACTAAAATTTTTCATCACTTTTGTATCTGTAAGACCGAATGGAAAACTTGAGGGGAAAAATACATATATCTACTGAAGTTTCTCCTCAATTAAGTTTATTATCAATTATTTATAATCACATTCTATATCTTGGATTTGAAAAAGGAAAAACTAGGGGTGCCTGAGTGGCTTAGTCTGTTAGGCATCCACCTCTCGGTTGCAGCTCAGGTCACGATCTCATGGTTCATGGGACTGAGCCCCACGTCAGACACTGGGCAGCTCAGAGTCTGCTTGGGATTCTCTCTCTCCTTCTCTCTCTGTCCCTCCCTCACTCCCATGGGCACACACACACTTTCTCTCTTTCTCTCTCTCTCAAATAAACTAAAAAAAGTTTTAAGAAAAAGGAAAAATTATATCTGAACATTACAAGTAACATTATTCCTTCAGTCTAATAACAGTGGATGGCACAAATTAATATATATAAATTTCCCAAGGAAATCATATATGGCTGGCCTCACATAGCACTGCAGAGTGAGCTTCCTAGCCTCCCTGCCTCCCACACACATCTATTAAGAGGCAGCATGGTGTAGTGCTTAAAGGCTTGGACTCTGGCATAGAACTTCCTGGCTTTATGCCTTGACTCTGACGCTCACTAACTGTGTATGACCTTGGGCAAGCTACTTAACCTCCCAAGCTTTATGCGAAGATGCGGTAATACTAGTTAACTGAGTGAGTTGATACACATAACTAAAGCACTGAGAATAGTGCCTGGCACCCATGGAGAGGTGCGGACAAGCAAAGGAGCAAAGGGGCTGGGGGACCAGAGAAAAATAGGATCAAACCCAATTTGATCATGAATCTCTCAGATGCATAAGGAATTTTAACCCTGAGTTGAGTTTCAGGTAGCCACAGGAGCAAGGGGTCCTTCAAACCAGAGGGGCACTGTCTCTACCAAAATAGCACTGCCTTTACCCATTTTCTGTATTGGTGCCGGAGGCCAGCTGGTATAAAGGCTTAGAAGGATTCTAAGCAGGACAGTGAGAGGGTCACAACCAGGTTTTCACAGGATGGCCAATCTCAGTGCTTCACATGAGATGAGAAAGGTACTTGGCCACATGGTGAATGATGTCAAGACTGTTCAGCCTGGAAAAACCTCATGGAGAAGGCAGTGTCCTGGAACTATGTTTAAATTTATCCTCCCATTTTCTATGTGTAGAGTAAGTATCATAGCAATTTATTAATTTATATAAATTAGGTGGGGAGGAGGGAATATTTAAGGAGGAACAATAATTCAGTAATATCATCTGCATGTAAAATCTTTACTAAGTCCTCATCTTGTGCTTGGCGATTTCACCCAACTGACTTCATTTAATTCTCACACCTGTCTTGCAGAAATCAGGATTATTACTTCTGCTTTTTGGAGATGAGGAAACTGAGGCTCAGAGAAGCTCAGCAATTTGATCAAGGTCATGCAGCTAAAGTAAGTGGCAAGCAGAGATTCAAACCCAGGGTAAGAAGGCCAATTACCAATTCTCTGATTAACAGAAAACTCAATTAGCTGCTGCAAGTCAAGTCCCCAGAAGTCAATTCATGAAAGGGCATAGCTATCTTCTCGTCAGAGGCAGGAAGAGGGCAGGGCCAGGGCAAGGACCATTTCCCAAAACTTAAAAAAAAAAAAAAAAAAAATACCCAGTAATTTAGTGAATTGCTTTCAGGAACTGACCTGGAGATAAACCCAAGCCTGTGAACCTTCAAAATCCACAGTTTTTCACACTTGCTGTATAGAGCTAGCTCACTTTTCACTACGCATTAAATTTATTTTAAAAATAGCAAATGTTTATTCAGTGCTTACTATTTGCCAGGCACTGGGCCAAATGCTTTAAATGTATTAAGTCATTAATCCTTACAGTAACTCAGAGAAGTTAAGTAATTTGCCCAAGGTTATACAGCTGATAAAGCAGTGAAGCTTCAGAGAATACTGGCTCATTACTGATAACTACTACCCCCAACTTTTTAAATAAATTAAACTCTTTACTAGATTGGTCCCTTTTCATAACTTAAAAAAAAAACATTTTTTTTCAATGTTTATTTATTTTTGAGAGACAGAGAGAGAGCATGAGTAGGGAAGGGGCAGAGAGAGAGGGAGACACAGAATTCAAAGCAGGCTCCAGGCTCCAGGCTCTGAGCTGTCTGCACAGAGCCCGATGCAGGGCTCAGACCCACAAATTGTGAGATCATGACCTGAGCCAAATTCGGACACTCAACCGACTGAGCCACCCAGGTGCCCCTCCCTTTTCATAACTTTAACTGTGAGATTCCTTCTGAGAAAAAGAAGAAAACCTAGATTTTGCCTCTTTCTCTGGTCTTAAACCTACTATTTACTTTCAAGGTTCCTGGATACTTATCATATTTTATATGACATTATTAGTGTGTTATGTTATTTATATGTGATTTGTTATTTTAATGTTCTTTCCTTCCTCCAAACTGACCAAATACAAAGTCCACCTTCATTTATTTCAAAATATATACAACAAGTTCTCAAAGCCCACTTCCAACCTGACATATTTGTTCTCAAATCCAAACATTTGCACACATCCAAGATGTGATGAATAATTATCATTTTCAAGAAAACAATACCATTTCACGTGGTCGAGTTTACTGCTGATTTCAAGAAGTGTTTGTGTTTTCAGGTCCCCATTATTAACCAAAGGCACTAAGAGTAGGTGAAGGGTAGGGAGTTAAAAATCAGTAGAACTTGGGGTGCCCGGCTGGCTCAGTCAGTAGAGCATATGACTCTTGATCTCAGAGTCATGAGTTCAAGCCCCAAGTTGTGCATGGAGCCTACATTAAAAAAAAAAAAAAATTAAAAAGGAAATAAAATAAACAGCACAAGGGGCACCTGGGTGGCTCAGTCGGATAAGCGTCCGACTTCAGCTCAGGTCATGATCTGATCATGGTCCGTGGGCTCAAGCCCCGTGTCAGGCTCTGTGCTGACAGCTCAGAGCCTGGAACCTGCTTTGGATTCTGTGTCTCCCTCTCTCTCTATCCCTCCCCTGCTCACACTCTCTCTCTCAAAAATAAATAAACATTAAAAAAATAATAATAACAAAATAAAATAAACAGCACTAAGTACTTCTAGCTGTCTAACACTGAGCAGACAACACTGTGCCTCAGTTTCCTCATCTTTAAACTGGAGATAACAAATAGAGCTGGTTGCTACATTGATCAAATCAGTCCATATATATAAAGCACACAGAACACTGAGTGGCACACAGTCAGTGCTCAGTAAGGTTAGCTACTTGTTATCATTATGCAATCAAAACAATTAATATAAAGTACAAGTTATTCATGTTGTCATATTAAGCCATTTAATGAACATGAAATTAACCTCTGTGCTTTTTTATGACTATTATAATAAAATGACACAAAAATATATAACTTAAAAATACACGCTAGTATCTGAAAGAATTTAAACCTTTCCATTCTTACTATGCAATGGCATGGCAAGTCACAGGCTGGTAGAAAAGATTTGCACAACATATCTGATCTATTACTGATAGCCAGACTATATAAGCTCTTATAACTCAATAAGAAATTCTAATAACTCAGTAAGAAGAAGACAAACAACCCACCTGCAAATATGTGAAATATTTGAGTGGTCACATCAGCAAAGATGGTTGTCTAATGACAAATAACTGTATGAAAAGATGTTCAACATTCTTAGTCATTAGAAAAATGCAAATTAAAACCAGACTGACGACCACTCACAACTACGTGGATGGAACTAGAGGTATTGTGCTAAGCGAAATTAGTCAGTCAGAGAAAGACAAATATCATCTGACTTCACTCATATGAGGACTTTAAGATACAAAACAGATGAACATAAGGGAAGGGAAGCAAAAATAATATGAAAACAGGGAGGGAGACAAAACATAAGACTCTTAAATATGGAGAACAAATAGGGTTACTGGAGGAGGGGGGAGGGGGGATGGGCTAAATGGGGAAGGGGCACTAAGGAATCTACTCCTGAAATCATTGTTGCACTATATGCTAACTAACTTGGATATAAGTTTAAAAAATAAGTAAAACATGAATAATAAATGATAAAAGATAAATAAAACAGAAGAAAAAAAACCAGACTGACGGAGCACCTGGGTGGCTCAGTCAGTTAAGGGTCCAACTTCGGCTCAGGTCATAATCTCACGGTTTGTGGGTTTGAGCCCCACATCAGGCTCTGTGCAGACAGCTCAGAGCCTGGAGCCTGTTTGGGATTCTGTGTCTCCCTCTCTCTGCCTCTCCCCCACATGTGCTCTGTCTCTCTCTATCTCAAAAAATAATTAAACATTAAAAAACAAAAACAAAAACAAAAACAGAGTGAGATTCCATGACAAGTCCACTAGAAAAACTAAAATTAAAAAGACTGATATAACCAAATACTGGTGAAGATATGAAGACACTAAAACCCTAATATATTGCTGGTAAGAATACAAAATGGTGCAGCCACTTTGGAAATCAAATTTCCAGTTTCTCTTAAAGTTTAAAACACACTTGCCAAATGACATAGCACAGGATGACCAATTGTCTTGGTTTGCCCATAATTGTCCATGGTTTAGCACTGAAAGTCCTGCATCCCAGAAAACTCCTCAGTCCTGGAGAGACTGAGATGTTTCACCTCCCTACCAGCAGCCCCAATCCTTGGAATTCACCAAAAAGATACGAAAACACAGCTACATAAAGACTTCTACTCAGATGCTCCCAGAAACTTTATTTATAAATGCTAAAAATTGGAGACAACCCAAATGTCCACATAATAGCAAATGGATAAATAAATTGTGGTGTCTCCATACAGTGGAATACTACTTGGCAATTAAAGTGATGAGGTACTGGATGAATCTTAAAATAATTATGCTGAGTGAAAGCAGGCAGATACAAAAAAATTATATACTGAATGGTTCTATTTATGTAACATTCAATAAAGAGCAACATTGTATGACAGCAGATCGGTGGTTCCAAGGGCCTGTGGGTGGCAAAAGATCAGCTACAAAGGGGCATGAGGGAAGTTTGGGGGGGGTGACAGAGTGGTTAATAGCATGATTATGGTGGAGGTTACATGGCTTTATGCATTTGTCAGATTCATCAAACTGTCCACTTAAAAGTGATGAATTTTATCGCATGAAGTTATATTTCAAAAAAGCTGTTTATAAGAAACTAAAGTGAATAGGGGAAAGAATACTGGATGCATGTCGACATAAAACCAGTAATGACAATATAGGCAAGACAGATTTTTTTAAAAATGCAATGGCAGTGAGGGGTGCCTGGGTGGCTCAGTCGGTTGAGCATCTGACTCTTGATTTTAGCTCAGGTCACAATCCAAGGGTTGTGGGATCGAGCCCTGTGTTGGGCTCCATGCTGAGCATGGAGCCTGCTTGGGATTCTCTCTCTTTCTCTCTCTCTCTCTCTCACTCTCAAGTTAAAAAAGAAATGCAATGGCAGTGGGGGCACCTGGGTGGCTCAGTTGGTTGAGCATCCGGCTTCAGCTCAGGTCATGATCTCACAGTTTGTGAGCTCGAGCCCGCTGTCGGGCTCTGTGCTGACAGCTTAGAGCCTGGAGCCTGCTTGGGATTCTGTGTCTCCCTCTCTCTCTGCCCCTCCCCCACTCACGCTGTCTCTCTTTATCAAAAAATAAATAAAACGTAAAAAAATAAATAAATAAATGCAATGGAACAAGCATTTTGAAACAAGCAAAAATAAATGAGTGCATGGAATCCATATTCATAATGTTTCTCAGTTGGACACTTACAGCTGCTAGTATTTGAAGAACAGGAGCCAGTTCTAGCTGGAAAATGGACTGATGCTTGAGAAACAGTCCCTTCATGTATGGGCATAGGAGGATTGTTGTGCTGGGAAACAGAGGTTAATTCAATCTGAACAGATTCCATGAAGCATTTAGGGTCATGGAAAGAATATTTTTTTAAAAAATACATCAGCTTTGACTTTTGTTTGAACAATTTTTCTCCTCTCCGTGGGACAATGAATCTTTTCATTTAGCTTTAGCAAGGGGATGGGGAAGAGAGAGAGGAGATTGTTCTAACTCTGGGTTCTTCTAGGCAACACCATTCCAAGTAAATGGTCAGGCGAGTAGAATCGCATCAGAGCCAATAGGATGTACTATGGGCCTTAAAAGGAGAGGCCTGGCCCTATTACAATACCCTGTGTGACCTCAGTTAGGTGACTCACCTTTCTGGGCTTTAATTAATTAGCCGTAAAATGAGAGGCGTGACCTGGAAACAGTGTTTCTCAACCTAAACGGGACCACAGGCCAGTACAACCCTGCGATCCTAAGGCTGATATGACCTCCTACCAACGTGGGAAACTCTGCCTTCTGGACAAGAAGAGAAAGGGGGGAGGGCCACACCGTGAACTGGCCATTTTGTATATTGTCATCTCATTTAACCCCTACAATCATTCTGCGAGGTGGATGAGTTTCCAATTTTATGAATGGGACACTAGGATTCACAGATGGGAAGATACGCTTCAAGGCCTGAGAGCTTAGCTAAGTGACAAAGCCTATCCCTGCCATCTCGCAGGCAGCCTACTTGTTAGAAAAAAGATCTGGAATAGCCTCCCTAATGTTGAAAATTCTTGGACCTCAGATTCTATTGTTTTGCTCCTCAAAGACCTCCCCTGTCAGCACGCTAACAACTCTCTGTGTTCACAGAGTCCCCCAGGACTGGAGCCACAGCAAGATCCGAGGCTCATCTTCCACCTGAGACCGGAATCCCCACCTCCTTCCTGCCTGTCTGGCCATCGGAACCCAACCACTGCTCAGACTCAAGGCCATGGCTTGCACGTGGCTTTAAATGTTAGACTGCCCTTTGCATTCAAGTCGCCCTGACATTGCCTGTCTGTGATTTTTTTCACCCAGTGCAAAAGGCCTGCTTGTCAGCTCAGCCTTTCCAAAGTTCAAGCTCATCTTCTTCCACTCAAGCCCTTTCACGGTCAGGGTAGCCCATGTGCTCAGCCACCAGCCAGGAAACTTGCAGCCAGCCTCCATGTCTTCCTCGTATCACCATCACATTCACAAGTGGGCAAACCCTGGTTTCCCACCTCTCCCCGTCCCACCCTACTGACTGTCCTATTGCCACAGCAAGGCTCTGTGCTCTCCTTTTCTTGCCCAGACTCTTCCCGGAGCTTCAGAACTGCTCTTTCTGCCTGGCGTCCTTCACCCACTGGTTCTGGCCCTCCTCTGTTCAGAACCCATCTATGGCCTTACTACATCACATTAGTGGTCAAGGCTCTCCTTGACTGACCGCTGCCCACCCCTCCAACAATGGCAATCCCACAGCCACCCCGGACCTCCCACTGGGGCCTGAAGAACTGAGATTCTTGTCATAGCTGAGTGCCTCCATCCATGCTGGTCCCTTGGCCTGGAAGCTCTACGTTAGTCAAAAGTGCATTCATTCCTCGAGGCTCAGCTCATTGTGTCACCCACTCTCTAACACGTTCTCAATTTTCCCAATGAGGATCGACTTTCCTATACACCCCTGACAATGGGTTTGTTGTCTGCTCCAGCACTTGAGTTTTCTTGCTGCCATATCTGTCTCCCAGCCTAGTCTGTGAGCTGTTCCCTGGGACCATACATCGTCATCGCTGTATCACTCACATGCTGGGTGCTGAATTTTATAGATAACATTTTTAGAAAATAGACAAATGTTGAATAAGCACATTTGTCGACGAATGAAAGATCGATAAATGTTGACTCAAACTGGCCCTAGTTCTGTAGCTGACAAGTGCCATGCCCTAACTCATGTCTTGGTATACATACTACATTTGCCTAACTACAGGTGACTCCAATGGCTATCTCTTATGATGGGAGGATCCCCTCCCTCAAATTTCTCAGCCAAGTTTCTCTGCCTGGGTGAAGGACGCCAGGCAGAAAGTGCAGTTCCGAAGCTCCGGGAAGAGTCTGGGTGAGAAAAGTTAAATATATAATTTTTAAAAGATATAGATAAAATATCAAATATCTAGTTATAACAACTCATGTATCAATTTAGTCACAAACGCATATTCAAAACATTTTAAATTACAAAATAATACATCACTTTACAAATAATGCTCTTTTCATTAAAAATGTTTCATAGAGGCACCTGGGTGGCTCAGTCAGTTAAGCATCCAACTTTGGCTCAGGTCAGGATCTTGAAGTTTGTGAGCTTGAGCCCCGCGTCGGGCTCTAGACTGACAGCTCAGAGCCTGGAGCCTGCTTCGGATTCTGTGTCTCCCTCTCCCTCTGCCCCTCCCCTGCTCTGTCTCTCTCTCTCTCTCTCTCTCTCTCTTTCTCAAAAATAAAGATAAAACATTAAAAAATGTTTCATAGAACAATGTTTTGTCTTGTTTCCTAAGACAATGTTTTCAAATGCTTGCCTAACGTCAATATTTTGTCACCACTAAAGATACTTTTTGAGTCTTCTAACATCTTCACTTGTGTCTAAGTTGTCTGAGATTCAGCACTTTCCAAATCCATATAGGATGCTGTCACTGGAAGTTTTACCTCAGGCCAGCAATTCCCACTCATATACCATGAGGACCGTGTATGTTCCAGAGGCATAAATTCACCATCTCTGCAACTTGCTCATTCATTGTGTTGCTGTTTAATGGATTATATCCAGCATCATCCAATCCTTGCAATTGTGAAATTGTGCTCTCAATAATAATTACAAAATCTGAGTTGCTTTTTTTATTGTTTTGGTCAATTGACTTCTACATGAACCCAAACCAGCACATTGACTGAAGACATTTTGAACTTATGTGTATTCCCCAAACAACGGTTTGTTCAAAATATTTGATAGATTCCTTGTACTTTGAGACACTTTGCAGGGACTCAAATATAGGGCAAGTTCTTCTTTTCTGAGGAAAAATTTTTGGGGGGGTGCCTGGATGGCTCAATCGGTTGAGCGTCCAACTTCAGCTCAGGTCATGATCTCATGACTCATGGGTTTGAGCCCCACATCAGGCTCTCTGCTGTCAGCATGGAGCCTGCTTCAGATCCTCTGTCCCCCCTCTCTCTCGCTACCCCTCCCCCTCAAAACTAAACATTTTTAAGCAAGGAATCATTTTTTTGGGGGGGGAACTCTCTTCATCTTATGGTATATATGGTCATATATATATATATATATATATATATATATATATATATATATTCCTTCCATATCTTTTTTCCCTTTCATGCACTCAAGCACCAAGTCCTGCCATTTTTTCTCAGTGATGTCCCTCATGTCTTCTTTCCTCCCCAGTCCATACCAAGGTCGCAGACCTTATTCCCATCAGAGAGACCACAAAGGTCTTGGCAGACACTGCCAATTAACCCCCAATACCTTCCTTCCTCTCCTTCCTTAGTAATAGAAACCCCACTTTTAAGTGGACACGTGATTGGCTGGAACAAAGACCACAGCTCCTAGTCCTTGCTTCTTGCCTACGTGACTGCCTGCTGGCCAGTGGATTCCAGTGGATATGGTACGTACAACTTCTGAAAGGACTCCTTAAGGAGGGATGAGGGAATGACCTCCTTTCCTTTTTCCTTCCTGCTGGCTGGAATGAGAACATCCCGGCTAGATACCTAGCACTCATTTTGAACCCTGACCCACCACGGAAACGGAAGCCGTGCTGCGTGGTAAAAATAACGAAGCGCAGGAGTGTGGGTCCCTGACTTTACTCTCACTTTGAACTCACCGCCTCCAGGCTTCTAGAACGCAAGACAGAAATAAACTTCCTCCTTTAAGCCACTGTTATTTCAGTTTTTTCTGTAACTTGGAATTGATCATACTCCTAATTAACAAACTGTTTCCAAGCCTCTCCTATTGAATCCATCTAGCGCCACTGCTGAATTCAATCTTCCCAACACAATATCATGCTTATCATGCTCTTGCTAAAAAACTGCCTGAGATTTCCACATACCAATAGGATAAAATCTAGATTTCTTAGCTTAGCATTCAAAGCCCTGTTATCTGGCCCTATGTTGTAAATGCTAACCTCAACTACTCCCCCCACCTACCCCACCAGTACACACACACACACACACACACACACACACACACACTCTTTCTTTCTCTCTTTCTCTCTCTCATTAACCCTTCATCCAGTCCCATAACCTCATACAATGTCTCTTTGCTGGTTGGATTGAGTTTATGACAACTGATACATGGGTAGGTGGTCGCTCCCTTTCAAAAGGAACTGTGAATGGAAAGAACGCGAATGACCCTTAACAGTAGAACAGACACACTGTGGCGGAGTGTGGATATTACACAGCAAGAGAAAAGAATGAATTCCCACTTCATGCATTAACATAGTAAATTTACAAACATAATACTGAACAAGACAGAATTCAAAAAGGACAAAACTAATCTCTATCATAGGAATCAGGATAGGCGTCAGTGCACAGAAGGAGGCATGTGGGGGGGTTCTGGAGTGCTGAAAACGTTCTACTGATTAAGCAGAATGCTGGTTACACATTCACGAAAAAATAATTGTGCTGCCTCCCTCTTTTGTGGCACTCAAAGCCCCATGACCCGGCTCTGTGTTACAGTGCCAACCTCAACAACTCCAAGCATCTCCCCCCGCCCCGCCCCAACACATATACAAACACACACATGGGGCTGAGACTGGAACTCAGCTCCTTCAGGTGCCAAGATCGATGTGCTGTGGGTTGTACCCGCACTACCTGTCATCACTGTCATCGTCACGACAACCCATTTCTGACAACAGCTGAAACCTCCGGAATCAAGCCCAGCCCTGCCTTTCCCTCTGAGTCCTGAGAGTCCCGAGTCCCGAGTCCTGAGTCTCAGGGTCCTGCCAGGTAAGGCAGTCGTGGCTGTCTGCCGAGCCACATGGCAGGCTTCAAAGATGACCTCACAGTCTGGAGCTCCAAGTGGCAACTGGTTCCTTGGAAAGGCCTGTCTGGCACTATTTACTAGCAACAGTGATGACAGGCTCCGCTCTGTATGGGGCTTCAGCCTCCCTCTTCCCCTGACCCTCCTGACCTATTCTCACATGAATGCTAAACAGGGCAGCCCTCCTGAGCTTCCCTAAAGGTGGGGAGTCCCAGGTAAGGGCTCTCTTGAACACGGGTGCTGCAGGCCAGAGGACAGCGAGTCCTGGGGAAAGCACCAGAGGCTCCCTCACCCCCTTGACTGGTCTTAAACCCAACCACTCATCCCCGAGTCTTAGCATGTCTTCTGTCACTGCCTGCCCAGCTGCACGCCCAACACCGGTGCCCGCCGGCGTTTACATCCATCACACCCTCTTTGGTCTGCTTTTCCTGAGGCCTGAGCCTGTCTCTGCCTCTTTCTCCAGACACACCTCTGCCTCATCCCTTGCCTTCTCTTAGGCACCAGCCAGAGCTGTTTCTAGGAAACTGTGGGATTTCCTTCTAGAACCTCCAAAGACCCTCTTATTTCTTTTGGATTTTTCAAGGCTCAATCATCCATTTCCTTTTCTGTAAATCTTGGGCTTCCCTCCAAATACCTCTTGCGGAACAGAGAGATACATGGTGTTTGCTGGTAAGAGCTTAGGGCATGACAACCAGCTCAGGAGATCTCAGAGGTAGATCCTGCTATGGCACCCCCAGCGCGTGAGCCCAGGCCACAGTGGCTCCGGCTTGCCTGGGCCTGGATGCTAGGAGCAAGGAACCTAGGAGCTCTGGTTTATAAGAGTCCTGGCAACTGGGGGGCCTGGGGCTGAATCCTACCGTCAGGAATAAAAGTTTGGACAGGTAGTGAAGAGCCACAGATACCCGCATTCTCAACAGGGGATTCTAAGGGACCAAGCTTCAGGGGCTGAGAGGGAATTCATAGGACTTGGTGCCTGAGCAGATCGAGGAGAAAAGAGAAAAGCAGATGCTGAGGACGGGGCTGATTTTCCTGGCTCAGGCAGCCCAGTGGATGGAGAGGCCATTACCACAGCAAGGAACTCAGGTCTGAGGGTCATCCTTGAGAACATCAATCACCCTGCTGTGCTCAGAAGCCCTTGGGGGGTTATTGAGCCATGCTGGACTGTTTGGGGCAGGCCATAAGCCCATTTTGGGATCTTGACATGGTTTTATGAACCTGTCCCTTGGAAAGCAGGCAGGGAGAACTATGTTGGAGTGACTCCTGAATGGAAAACTCCGGTTAAATACATGTGGATTATCTGCCACCTTCATGTATCTGTGGAGAGGCTATCTTCCTGAGTTGAGGAGGAGGTGACTGGTCATAGGAACGCCTTGCTCTTTCTGGAAAGAGAGGTGGTGAAACTCACTTTAGGTTGTGCCTGGAACTGTTCTAAGGACTTTAATCCTCACAGCCCTGTAGGTATTATCATCCCCATTAGACAGATGAGGAAACTGAGGCATAGCATAGCTGGGTAAGTCTAAGGTTACTAACCTGTGAGCCTCACAGCCATAATGTGAACTTAGGCAGGCTAATCCCAGACTCCATGCCCTTGGTGGTAAGCCCTACAGCCTCCCATCTCCTGGAAGGCAGGTTCAATGCACTTGGTGCAGAAGCACCCGGCTCCCTGCTTTCTGACAATTTGGAACTTTGTCAATTGGGTTAGTTCAGGGTGAGGGTCTGTTCCCGAGGAGGTACCTTCCTGCGCATCCAGCCCTGGAGATCTTAAAGAGAGAGGGTCCCCCCTCCCCAAATTGTCCTCGGGGTTTCTAGCAACTACCACAAAATGCCCTCCCCTTTCCCTCCTTTCTCCACAATGGAGAGACACAAGAGGGAGGACCAAGAACAAAATCCAGATGAAGGGCATTAAAATACCAGCCGACCGAGGGGAGGAATCCGACTGCATCTGGCCTGCCAGTATTACACGAACCACACCGATGCCCGCTCAACAAGTCTCCCTTTCCCCAGGTCGCTGGAGCCCAAGTCCGGAGTCCCCGCGGCGGCTGACAGCGCCCCCACGGGGCACTGCGGACTGGCGGCCGCGCGGTGCGCCCCGCGCGGGGAGCGAGTCCCGCTCGCCCGGAGGTGGCCGGACTTCTCCCCGCGCCGGGGGTCCGGGCAGCGCCGCCCTCCGCTCGCGCCCGCCCAGCGGGGTCGGGGCGACGGGCCCCGGGCCGGAGGGGGCGCCTGGCCGGAGGGGCCGCGCGGAGCCGCAGGGGCCCGGGGCGAGGCGGGCGCGCAGGCCTGGGGGCAGCACCCGCGTGCGCCCGTGAGCGCCCGTGCGCCCGAGCTCTGCGGGTCGGCGGTCTGCGGTCGGCGTGTCTGCGCCTCGGGGCGGCGGGGCCGTGCAGAGCCCCGGGGAAAGCGCGCCCCGCTCACCTGCAGCCGCTGCCGCCTCGGACGCCTGGGCAGCGAGACGGGTGCAGCCCCCCGGGTCTTCGGCGTCGGCCCCCTCGCCGCTCGGAGAGGCGCGGTTCTCCTCGGGGGTCGCTCGTGGGAGCCGCGGAAGAAGCCGGAGCCGCGGCCGCTGTCTCCTCCTTCGCCGCTTGCTCCAAGTCCCATCCCAGAGCGCTCCCCTCGCTCGCTGGCTGCCTGCGAGGCTCGGGGCCAGCGCGGGAGGGCGGCGGGAGGCGGCGCCGCGGCGAGGGTGGGGAGCGGGCCGGGCGGAAGGAGGGGTGTCGTCTTTGGGGATGGGGAAGGCGCGGACAGGGAGCGGCCGCGAGCGCGGCCCCACCCTGCAGGCAGCCCCGGCGCTGGGCACCCTGGCCGGACGCCCTGCTCGCTGCCACCCGGCTCCGCTCCGTGCCTCCGCAAGCCCAGATGGGATTCGGACTCCAGGGGTCTGGACCACACCCTTTGAAGGGGCTTGGCGGGGTGGGATTGGGGGGAGAGCATCTCCCGAGGGAAGGCAGGCATGGCAGGGGGACCGTATCCTGAACTTGGGGTCATGATCTCCAAGAGGCGTCCACCGATGACAGGGATGAAGAAAAGATGGTGAGAATTGGGATAATTGGTGACAAGTGCCAGGACCTGTCTTGGCAGTGCCCGGAACACCCCACCAGTGCCAGTTCATATTAACAGAGCGTCCACTGGCCAGGGGCCAGACCAGGCCGGGGGGTGGAGAGGGCAGTAAGGACGCCAGGACAGAGAGGAACAAAGATCCTACCCTGGAGGAGCAGAGAGAGTCTAGTTCAAACAAGACTTTTGCAATTATGGGCGAAGACGTTTGCAACTTTGTGAAGTGGGAGAACATGACCTTCCAGGTCCCTGCAGAACTTTGGAGGTTCTGGATTGGTCAGTGGCAGGGAAAGGGCCTGGTATGCCACTCCACAGGCTACATGCCCACCAGCAGGGGTGAGTGGGAGTGCCCACCAGCACCATCTCCTAATAATGGATCCAAAATTCTATCCCCAAACCACTAACCCAACACACCCAGGTCAGGTTGTAACAAGCTGTGGAGCAGAGGCAGCAGAACTAACCAGTTTCAAAACCTTTGGAGGTGCCAGAGTCTGATAATTTAAGTGATCTTGGCTGCCTTTACTCCTAAACCATCACTCCTATTTTATGATAGAGTTAGTTTCCAGAATATTAATGAACACCATGTACAAAATCAATTCCTTCAAAAAGCTCCAGGAGTGGGAAGTAAAAATTCCAGTCATAAAGCAAGGGGTTAACATATTCAAGCTATCAGGCAACTCCGTGGTGCCATAATGCAGAGAAAGAATCCTGGGTTCGTGTTCCCTATTCCCCTACCCTGCACCTTAGGCCCACTGGGCACTCCTGGATGCCTGCACAGATAAGAAATCGTTTCTTTGTATGTCTTTGGAAGGAGGTAGGTAGAGGTCAGAAAGCAGAGGAGAGTCTTCAGGAAATGTTTGGTCTCTTAAGTCTTGGATCCCACAGAAGAAAATTCTTCCTGAGTCTGGGCCAGTGAAAATCCCCTAGGAGCTGGGGAAGTTGAGTTGCAGTTTATGGAAAATTGCATTTAAAATGTGTTGCCTTATTCCAAGACACCAGTATGATCCAGTAATTTACCAAGAAAACAACAGCAATTCCAAAATCCCTCCAAATTTTAAGGGATTGTAACTAAGTAACTGATTCCAGGGACTCTAGTATATGCCAACTCAAATGGGTGTTTTCTCCAGGGAGTTCTATCAGAATTCTTCCACACAGGAAATCTCTGTATGAAGCACTCCTGGGGCCAAGTCAAACAGGCCAATGAGTTGTTCTACCTTGTGGAATGATCTTCAGGTCTGCCAGAAAAAATGAAGCAAAAGTGAGCTCAACATCCTGAAATATCAAGTCAGAAAAAAACAATGCCTTTATTTCCCAGTTACCTTGGAGGTGAATGCAAGTTGATAACAATAGAGGCTTTGGGGGAAAGCCCAAATTTGCCTTTTCTGCCAGAGGCCTAGCTACCAGCTTAGTGTACAGAGAATCTTATTCAGAAGTGTGAGGTTAA
This sequence comes from Neofelis nebulosa, assembly GCF_028018385.1. Lineage (NCBI taxonomy): Eukaryota > Metazoa > Chordata > Mammalia > Carnivora > Felidae > Neofelis > Neofelis nebulosa. The sequence continues at coordinate 44,225,504 of NC_080795.1, read as the reverse complement.
GATTTTCAGTTCTCACACGGGCAATCGTACAAGTGGACAGAATGAGGGCATATAGTATCTGAAAGCTCAAGAGCCAGTTGGAATCAGGGTGCCTGGGTGGCTCAGTTGGTTAAGAGTCTGACTTCGGCGGTCTGTGGGTTCGTATCCCGCGTTGGGCTCTGTACTGGTAGCTCAGAGCCTGGAGCCTGCTTCAAATTCTGTCTTCCTCTCTCTGCACTTCCCCCACTCATGCTCTGTTTCTTTCTGTCTCTTAAAAACGAATAAATGTTAAAAAAAATTTTTTTTAAAGAGTTAGTTGTAATGGATAACTTTAAACTCCTTATACCTGGAAGCTATATCAGGTTCAAATCGGTTCTCTCTGCACATGTGGTCTATTGTGGAGTAAGGATTGAGGTGGGGAGGGGCGTCGTTTGACCCAGACCTCCCGATCATGACTAACCTCACATATAGACTTTTGACATACGAATTCATTTGTTCCTTGTAAACATTAAAACTTACTGTTTTGTTTTGTTTTGCTTCCTAGAGGGCAGATTGAAATGGGACTATTAAATGGAAGGGGACCAGAAACCAAAGAGCAGACAGGTTGGTTCACAGACCCATAGCCTAAAATTAATCTTGTACCGAATGGGTGAGGAGAAATGTAAAACTGCAGTGTTACCTCACTTACACTGTGTCTCTCAAGGTGGTCGATGACGTTTGAGTCCCATGTAAACTGTTGGAGGTCCCCATTCTCTCATCAAGGAGAAGGGCAAGATGTCTCATCTGGGAGAAGAGACATTGCCTCTTTGGGCCAGCTGCCAATTGGTTGGGATGGGGGGTTAAAAGGGGAGCATTGCGAGGCAGGGGCTGGGTTTGAACTCCAGCCCCGGGCAGTGCTTCCTTCTGGATGCCCCATCAACACGGACAACCAGTTCCATGTCCAGAGGATCTTCCTTGAGGACAGGCTGGCTGAAGGTACTGTTGTCCCAGATGAAATGATTTCTAAAAAGACATACTATCCCACCTTGGAAAAATAAGATGAAACTGAAAAGGAAAAAAAAAAAAAAACTATAGCAAGTCAAAATTTTATTTAAGAAAACAACACACATTTCAAAGAGGACGCAAATGTTTTCATGTGATCTTGAACTTGAACCTGGCATTCTGCTTGTTTCCTGATATTGCCCTATGCCATGCAGTGGAAGGGACTGGGCTTCTATGGCCTTAACCTGGAGTTTAGAGCCTTGTAATGTCTGTGAAATCGGGTTGATGAGGCTACCTTTCAAAAATGAGATTATAGCATGGAGTGAGGAGTTTTAATGGCTAGGCAAGAGTGAGTTAAAATCTGACTTGTTTTCTTGGATATTGGCAAGGCTAAAACACTGGAGACTAGTCTCCCCTTTTGAGTGGAGGATGGACCCCTAGGCGTGAAAGCATCACTCAGCAACACAGACTGCTGCCTCTTTCATCCCTAAACCCAGGAATTGGCACAAAGTGGTCTGCTGTTAGAAGCCAACAGCCTCATCCCTGTGACACTCAACTACCTACCTTCTGTCAATGCCATTAATAAGTCTATGTCTACACTGGCCGCCCGGTGTTGAATCAGATTACAAGATACTTGAGCAATGGCTGTGTGTATCTATCCTACAAAACCCTCCAGGATGCTGGCAGGGCTCAAAAATGGCGACTCAAGAGTGACAAATACAACAAAAATATCAGAAATCGGGACTTTTCCATGTTCTCTCTTGCTGAAGAAAATAACTGGGGCACGGTTAGAACTGGGGTTCAACAGGAGGGGAAACACTACAGACAGCCCAGTGGAAAGAATAAGGCAACAGACACGCTGCTGAGAGCCACAATAAATCATATGATGGAGAAAAATAGGAGGCAGTGCAGTACAGAGAACAATTTTGTTGGGAGAGCAGTCTCTGAAAAGAAGCAACGGCAAATGTCTCGATGCATTTAAAACGAGAACTGACAAAGCAATTCCCAAGCACAGAAAGCTCCAGAACATTACTGGCTGCATGTTGTACTACATGTGAACAAAAAGAAGTTCAGAAGAGGATGCAATAACCAAAGTTTTAAAGAGTTGAAAATGTCTTTAATTTTAGTTAGAGCAAAATGTCTAAGACCGCTCAGCGTCCCTGGCCAGGCCGAATGAGACAGCGCTGACCAGCACTGTTTCACCTTCAGCTCCAGCCTACGCTTGGGGGCAGAACAGTAGGTCAGAACCATTTCTGAAAATCAATGACAGGCATACCTCAGAAATATGTGGGTTTGATTCCAGATCACCCCAATAAAGCAAGTATCACAGTAAAGTGAGTCAAGTGAATGTTTTGGTTTCCCAGTGCATGTAAAAAATTATGTTCACACTATACCAGAGTCTATTAGGTGTGCAAAGCACTATGTCTAAAAAATGTACATGCCTTAACTTAAAAAGATTTTATTACTAAAAACTGCTAACATCATCTGAACTTTCAGTGAGTTGTAATCACTGACCACAGGACTCCAAAAGCACAAATGACACAGGAAACATAGATAAATTGGAATTCATAGAAATCAAAAGCTTTTGTGCTTCAACGGACACCATCAAGAAAAGACAACCCACTGAATGGAGAAAACCTTTCACAAATCATCGACTGATAAGAGATTTGTATCTAGAATATGTGAAGAATTCTTAGAATAATAAAAATGCAGCCCAGTTAATAAATGATCAAAGTTTCTGAATAAACATTTCTGCAAAGAAGATATTCAAATGGTCAATATGCAAGTGAGGAGATGCTCAACATAGTTTGCCATTAGAGAAATGCAAATCAAAGCCACAAGACATCACTTCGCACCCACTAGAATGACTGCAATAAAAAAGACTGGCCAGCGGTTGTACCAAAACCTGCGGGCCAGCACCCGCCCCTGCACCCACCCCGTTCCCATGGCCCTGCCATGAAACAATGGGAGAGATGGTTCCTGGCAGGCGACCGCTCCCAGGGCACTGCACAGACAGCAGACTGAAACACACCCCATTCTTCCTGTGAAAAAGGCCTATTTACTTGTCCTGGAACTGCTCCAAGGGACAGGCTTCAGGTTTACTACGCATCCAGAGGCTATGGAAGTGCTCTCAAGCAATGTGGGCTTGGGGGATGCCATATATGCACTCTCCCTTGGCCTTACTACGGCTTGGTAGTACCATCCAGCAAACAGCTTATACACTTGTCTGGAACCCCAGTTTTTGCAATGTCACCAAGAGGGCACCTCCAGATCACCTGGTCTGGAGGCCAGTAGGATTTACAGTTGTGGTCTTGTAAGTCTGTATACATTTGCATACCTTAAAAGCTGCTGCCTGAGGGACCAGCTCCCAATCAATCTGAAACTAGGTGCTGACAGAGGTCCCTCCCTGGGGAACACACAGGTCTTGGCATTTGCTCACCAACTGGGACCCATCAAGAACAAATCAGGCTGCTTAGACAATCACAAAGGTTCAAGAGACAACCAAAAGCTAGGGCAAGTTTCAACAATAAGTTTCATCTACACAAGACCACTCCTTCAAGATAGAGAGGTGGCCGGTTCATCTAATACACAAAAACAAACACAAGAGTCAAGCACAATGAGGAAACAGGAATGTGTTCCAAACGAAAGAACAAGATACAACTTCAGGAAGAAACCTTAATGAAACAGAAATAAGTAATTTACCTGATTCAAAGAGTTCAAAGTAATGGTCATAAACATGCTCACCAAGCTTGGGAGAAGGCTGGATGAACACAGTGAGAACTTCAGCAAAGAGAAAGTATAAGAAAGTACCAAACCGAAGTCATACAGCAGCAGAATACAATCACTGAACTTCTGCCACACAAAATCTTACACACGAATGTTCATAGTTAGTGGTCGCCTTGAGCTGGGGAGGTTGGGGATGGAGACAGAGAGTGACCTTTTCTGGGGGTGGAGTTTCTTTTCGGGGCAATGAAAGTGTTCTAAAATTGATTGTGGAGAAGGTTGTACACCTCTGAATAATATTAACCACCATAATATTGCAGACTTTATTTAAAACATTTTTTAATGTTTTTTTTTTAATTTATAAGCAGGGGAGGGGCAGAGAGAGGGGGCCAGAGGATCCCAAGTGGGCTGTGTGCTGATAGGCTGACAGCAGTGAGCCCAACAGAGGGCTCGAACCCCAAACCATGAGATCATGACCTGAGCTGAAGTCAGAAGCACAACCGAGATACCCAGGCACCCCAAGTTGCAGACGTTAGATTGGTGAATTGTATGGCATGTGAAATTACATATTAATAAAGTTTTGGTTTATGGGAAGAGGGCACATTTTAAAGAGTTTTTGTGTTTTCGTTTTTAAGAGAGAGGGAGAATGAGCTGGGGAAGGGCAGAGAGAGAGCAAGAGAGAGAGAATCCCAAGCAGGCCCTGCTAACAGCGGGGCTTGAACCCACAAACCGCGAGATCATGACCTCAGCTGAAACCCTGAGTCAGGTGCTCAACCGACTGAGCCACCCAGAGGGTACATTTAAATTCTGAGTCCTCATGCAAACATGTTGGTCTCTTTGTGAACCAGACTGCTGCGTTTCCTCCTCTGCACTCTGTTTTGAACGCTTTTTCCTGGAACCAGGTCTCTCACACGTAGGCAGGAACGGCTTCTTGCCCCTCTTCACCGTCCTTGCCTGTGCGTTCCCATACCTTTTCTGATTATTCTCTAGTTATTGTTCTACACTGTAGGACTCCTGCTGGTGGTACTTCTGTACTAGTGTCTGTGGTCCCTGCCACAGGGAAATTCACACGGCTTTACTGTCAAGAGTCTTGTGATATTCTTGTAAAGGATGAAAGGCAAACATGCTTCATCACACAGTCTTTCCGGGGGCCTTTTTCAATCTAAAGTGCCCCAGAAGTGGGCGAGCACAACTGCCCTTTGGGGTCACGGTGGCTGTTCAGAATTCTGCCCCCTATACCCAAGGTGTCAAAATTCTGTGGGGCCCCAGATTTGGTCACTGAGTGCTTTAACAGTACACTGATCTACTGGGAAGGGACAAGAAAGTTCCGAGGGGGAGACATAGTAATTTCACTTTTCATTCACAGCCCTAGTGAATTAAGCTCACATAAAAGGAACTTGATCACAAGAATAGTACGAGCTAAGAATGCCATTTTTCTTTGGATTTCAAATTGAAGCAGAGGATTAGCTAGCCTCTCATCTTAGCTGCTCTTTAATCTTTCTTCAGAAATCAATCCTTTCATTACCGTGTTGCTGTTTTTTACCTATCACCTTTACAACTTTTTTTCTAGAAGTCAGGATGCCCACCCCCCAAAATTACACATTACAACAGCTGGCATGTTGGTAGGGTTTTCTGGAGGAGTGACTGTCTCTCTCCTTGCACAGTCGATAGGAATGATTTTTTCCCAATGGGCTCCTCTGTGAGAATTGATCTGTGTGATGCTTCAGCCCCACTGAGTTGTTCTTCAGAATTTGCCACAACAGACATGGGTGGGATTACAGGTGGTTTTCACCTCTCTGGTATGCTTATCTTATTCTTGTTCTAACAGCTACTTGTTCCTTCTATCTGCCAGACAAGTGCCAGGCAGTGAAGACAGAACACTAAGGAGGACAGACACAAACTCTCTATGAGCTTCTTATATACTGGAGGATTACAGACAAGAAAAGCGCCAGGAACCATGGAGTGTAAGATGTGCCTTGACTGGGTCACTGGATATGCTACGGAATAATACCTTCCAGACCAGTGGGTCATAAAGGCTTCCACAAGAAAGTGATTTTCAAGGTGAGATCCAAATTATTGAATCCAAATTACTGAATTATTGGCTTCTTTTTTTCCCTTACATTACTTACATTACTTTCTTAAAAACCCACAAGTTTACAATGTTCCCCGGTGCCCAAATCATACCTGGATTCACTATAGAGATGTCTAAGGAAGGAGGCTCTCGGGGATGCAGGTGATAGAGTGCATTAACTTCACGGGGCAGAAGAAAGCCGACAGCCCCCCAAGGGAAAGGACTGCTCTCTTCTGTCTCCTTCGATAGGCGTGAAAATAGACACACGGACACAAGCTTCCTGGGGCAGGGGCAGGGAAGGAAGGTGAGTCTCAAGGCCTCCAACTATTCCTCCAAGATAGTACAAACCAATTACACCACTGTTTTACTTACATACTAGTCTGAGTTACGATGCCTGAAATCTTAATATGCATATTTTCCTCAACAAGGATAAATCCGTGCAGTTTAAAATGGTGCCTAATTTCCTCAAAAGCAATTGCTCACTTAAGACAATTATCCACTCTGAAAGGCCCACTGCATTTGATCTTTCTTCCTGCCTGAATACATTCTTTAAAATAAGAATTAAAAGCTGATATTTGCAGAACATCTTCCAGCCTAACTAAATAGGAAATTGACAGCTTTCCTTGTGTAATGCAAACCTCAAGGTTAAAAGATCCACCCAAGTTTACAGCGTTCACATGGCTTTGCATGATGTGCTTTCCTTCTTGGGACGTATTCATTTCAGTTTGTGGAAATCAACTGTTGTAAGTGAAAGGTATTACAGAATTCTGAGCTTCTAGAGGTCTCAAAGGTACACAGCACCCACATACATGGACTCAACTGGCACTTAAATCCTGTCTCTGCAGCTAACACTAACCTGGGATCAGTTTTCCTTTATTTTTTAACATTTATTTTTGAGAGGCAGAGAAAAACAGAGCATGAGCAGGGGGAGGGGCAGAAATAAAAAAAAGGAAGACACAGAATCCGAAGCAGGCTCCAGGCTCTGAGCTGTCAGCAGAGCCCGACGTGGAGCTCGAACCCACAAACTGCGAGATCACGACCTGAGCCGAAGTCGGATGCTTAACCGACTGAGCCATCCAGTGCCCCAGTCCTTTTCCTTTAAAAGAAAAGTCTCATTTCCACATCCGTACAAAAAAGATGAAGAGTTAGGATACGTAAAGTGCTTAGCAGACTGGCTGGCACATAGGAAGGGCTCAGTAAATGGTAAATGTCATTCCACCTGATCAAAAGATAGAAGCCACAGGGCTGGAGACTGATCGGATATGAGGAAACAAAGAGGGACAAAGCAGAGGACCTACATCTCAAGGAGGGAAGGAAGACTGGGATGGGGAGGCCACCAGCTGACACACGAGTCAACAGACGCAGATCTGAGGAAATGGAGGCCAGTTTTCCACTTGGGGCACAGTGAATATGAAATAAGTCATCAAGATAGAGAAGACTGAGCATTGATAAAAGCAGGGTTAGAGCTGCTATGGAAGGGAGCTCTATGTAGAAAAGTGTCATTTTTTAAAATGTTTATTTACTTTGAGAGAGCATGAGTGTGTGTGTGTTAGCAGGGGAGGGGCAGAAAGAGAGGGAGAGAGAGAATCCCAAGCAGGCTGTGCACTCAGCGCTCAGAGCCTGACATGGGGCTCAATCTCATGACAGCGAGGTCATGACCTCAGCCGATATCAAGAGCCGATCACTTTTAACCCACTGAGCCACCCAGGCGCCCCCAGAAGATCTACGTAATTTTTTTTTTAACGTTTATTTATTTTTGAGACAGAGAGAGACAGAGCATGAACGGGGGAGGAGCAGAGAGAGGGAGACACAGAATCGGAAGCAGGCTCCAGGCTCTGGGCCATCAGCCCAGAGCCCGACGCGGAGCTCGAACTCACAGACCGTGAGATCGTGACCTGAGCTGAAGTCGGACACTCCACCGACTGAGCCACCCAGGCGCCCCAGATCTACGTAATTTTAAAAAGCCTGAAGTTAAAAAGAACTAAAGGAACATCCTGTGAAAGTATATTAATGACAAAGCATCATTACAAACACATTCCTTTAGCCAAAATGAGTATCGGGTGAAAAGTGACATCACACAAAGGCCACCACACAGGTCAGAGGGGCATCTCCGCCACACAGGACACAGGGTCCTTCGTACTGTTGCTGGTGGCCCAGAGGGCAGAGCCATTGTTCCCTTGTCTTCTTCAGGTGGACACCACAGAGGAAAGCAGCTCTTTAGGCTGGATGTCCCAAATCTAGGATCCCAGAATCTGGGAACTTAGGACTTCTCCAGGTCTGAGCAGGCAGAGTGGGAGTTGAGATTTCACAGCATCGGAGGTGGGAGCAGTGAGTAGCAGACAAGATGAAGACCCATTCAATCTGAACCTTTCCTGAGAGAAATGTGGCTCAAACCTTCAATGCTGGCTAATCACGCCCAATCCCCCGGGCTCACACAGTTCTCTTCCAAGCTCTCTTTGCTCTGTTGCAGCAATGCCCTTGGACGTCCTGGCACACAGCAAGGAATAGATGTTACGCTTGCATTTGCTGAGTTAAAGAGGTTCCCATAATAAGCTTACTTAATACACAAAAACCGTGTGTGTACCGTAAATGACTTTTAAAAAGCATGTGTAAGTTTTAGACAGGATAAAACAAACCAAACTGGAGTCCATTACACTGTTTTGAGCCCAACTCCTCATCCTGAAGCAGCAGCTGTTCCTGCTAATTGGGATCACATTGATGGGTGGATAGTGCTAAGACTCTTGCCTTGATGTAATTTTTTCTGGGTTGGCCAACGGCAGCTTCTCTCTTCTGATGTCTGGGTACTCCAGTCAGCAAAAGGCATGCTTGGGCTTCTGGGCAGGTCACAGATCTGGCTGGCTTCCATAGTCCAGAGTCATTTGGCAGAAAACTTGGCCAGTGAGCAGAGACACTTTTAAGCGAATTCCATGGGTGTGGAGACATCCTTGCAATGTCTCCTTTTTCCTTCCCTTTTAGTACATGTGTCTGAGCTGCCAAAAAACCCATTTTACACAGCTACAGGCACACTGTTTGGTGCATGTTAGATGTGAAGGTGGGGAGTGCTACAGTGGCCTAGCTTGTACTTTATGCTGGCAGTGTTTCTGCATAACTCTTTTTTTGATACCTTGGCAAAGACACTGCTCTCTCCCCTCCAGAACATTAGAGACTGTCTACATGACCAGCAGCCATATTATTTAATGATATTTAAGTCCGTTTCCAGACAGGCTGCAAAAACTCACAGCTTTTTTTTTTTTTTTAAAAGGGAAATGTTTTCACAGTCTCATTAGTTTTCCTTTATCACAAAAGCTCAGTTTGCACAGCAGGATTTTTCCCCCCCTTGAATGATGAATATTTCAAAAACGACACATCCCTCTACAGGGACAACAACTTTAATGGTTACAGTCCATAAAGATGGTCTATTGAGATCATTACTAAGAAGTATTGCTGATTAACAAACTGAGAGTGAAGAGGAAAGACAAATGAAATGAGGTGTGGTTTGGGTGAGCAGTCAAACTAAAAATACTTAGGGCCAGAAAGACGAGTAATTAAAAAAGAAAAAATGGGTGGGGCAAAAAGGATGGGAGGGGTAAAGTTTCTTGCATTCTCAGGAGATAATAAGACAGGGTGGAGGGCAGGGACAAGGACACCAGATTTGGGGAGGAGATGCTGCGTACGATGTTTGTGTTGGAAGAAGGGACAGGAAGGGGTGGGCAAGTCTGTTGGGTCTTAAAACTCTTCCATATGGCTGGGCATTCTGGAAATCTGACCAGCTTGTTCAATGAAAGCTCAGTTTGTAGGGCTGACAGACCACATCTAAGCTGAAAGGTATTAAGCGCCCCATTCCCTCTAGCCCAGAAAACGGACTCAAAACTCTCTACATGGGCTGCCTCTTGGTGGGTCCATTTGCGCACTTGGTGCTGAGCTGAACATTCAAGACCTGGGAATAAAGATCCGGGGAGGGTGGTCGAGATGAAAAAGACGGAGGCGCTCTCATCAGTTTAGTGACTAAGAGGCGTACAGGCATGGGAACCACGGAGGTAATGACTGCAGACAGCAAAACAGAGGAGAAAGGGGGCAGATATTAACGCTGGATCTTTTTTTAATTTTTTTAAATGTTTATTTTTGAGAGTGAGAAAGCAAGGGGCAGAGAGAGGGAGAGAGAGAATCCTAGCCCGACGCAGGGCCCAAACTTATGAACCATGAGATCATGACCTGAGCCCAAGTCAGATGCTCAACCGACTGAGCCACCCAGGGACCCCAAAAGTTGGATTTAAAATACATTTAAGAAAGGTATTTAACTAGATTGGCGATAAGATAAAGACACAGTGAATTGCTGGGTCACGGAATCTGCTCTTTAGAGCCATTTTATTTTTATTTTTCCAAGTTTATTTTGAGAGAGAGAGAGAGTGCAGGGTAGGGGCAGAGAGAGGGAGACGGAGAATCCCAAACAGGCTCCAAGCTGTCAGTGCACAGCCCGACGCAGGGTTCAGTCTCACGAACCGTGAGATCATGACCTGAGCCAAAACCCATGAGTCAAATGCTTAACTGACTGAGCCACCCAGGCGCCCCTCTGTGGGGTCCAAACATCACAACCTCCCCACAGCGGAGTTGGGAGGACGATTCCTTACCCTGCAGAGGTATGGAGGCAGCTTTCGCACAGCCTGGGTGATGCTGTGAGGCAGCAAAGGCCGCATGGCCAGCCCCATCGTGGATGCTCAGAGCGAAGAGATACTCTATGGTGTGGACTGAGGGTCACGTGAACAAGATCCACTCTGAGGCTCCTACACAGACTCTCAAAATCAGCACTTCTCTCTGCCTGCCCATGTGTGCCATATTTCATACCACCACCATTAGACAAAGAGCTGGAAAATCACAGGGAGGAACACGCAAACCACCGTGACATGCCACGTGCCTTCGACGATCAGTGAAACTGCCAAGAGGCCTTTTTCCATTCCTAACACCTCTTAATATGATTAACTTAGTGTGAGTCTTCTGGGCACAAAGCTTCCAGGAACAGCATTTCTCAGGGTGAGTTTATAAAGAACACTCATGAGATAATACCAAGAGAAATCACCGAGGCTGATTCTCAGGGATAAAAATCTCCCCTCCCACCTCTCTCATTTAATCTCCCTTGGTATGGAGTAAAATCTGAACTGCTTATTAAAAGTACACCATGGACCTAAACAACCATACGCAAAACAGCCGAGCACGCGGAGCTCGGCAGAGGTGGGGTTTAGGAACGTTAGAAGCTCGGGTCAGTTTGGCTCCATTTCTCTTGGCCTAAGATACTCTGATTTTATCAGCACCGAAATATTAAAAAATACATATGTGTGAAACAAGCTGTAAAGCTGCCTCCTCAGGCCAAACTACGTGTGTCGGCATGGCCATATGTGGGTGGGAAGGGTCCCTAGGTACGATGACCACAGAGTCAAAAGGTTATTTTCTCAGATGTGGGCAAATGTCACTTTAATTGCAAAGCCTTCATTTACAGCACACTCAACAATGAACAAACAGGAGAACTGTGACTTCTGAATATATGAAATGTATAAAAGTCCCTTGAACTTCAGATAGTCAAGATACGAGCATTCCACAAGAAAAGCACCCTTCCTCATTTTTCTGAAGACCGTCTTATGTTTCAAAGATGACAAGGCATACTCAGAATCTCAAAACAGTAGGATGTTCCTTGCAGGGAGAGAAGAAGAAAACCTTGTTTCATACTATTAGGCAAATACTTAACGAGAAGGGTCCTGGGTAGGGATGGGAAGCCAGGAGGAAGGAAGCACCAGATACCATGTGAAACTAAACAAATCAGTTCCACCTCTGTAACACAGATGGGACATGCCACTCCACGACCCCCAACACGGGGTGTGCAAGAACAGCCATCGGAGAGCGGCTGCCGTCACTGGCTGGGATTGCTGAAGGGTGTCAATTTAGCCCATGGACAAAATCCTTGAACAGCAGATACAAACTGTCACTGACTTTAAGTCAAAAAGAATCTTAAGGAAATTCTTGTTTTATTTATATAGATATGGACTCCTATTTATCTAATTAGAGCAATGATTACACAGTTGACATTCCTGTTCCATAAGGGTTTGTTCAAACACTGGAATGGCTTAAGAAAAGCATCGTCTAATTTCGATTTTATTTTACACTTTGAAAAGAGACAGAGGGAAGACAGAGAAAAAGGATGACTAATTCCCCCCGACTCTGGGGCCCAGCAGGTACAGACTTCTCTGACTCCAGGTTCATCCACACTGCTGGGAAGTTTCAATGTCTAGGGAAAACCAGGGAAGACTAGGTAAGCCCGCTGCGCCCCACCCCTACACAAAGAATTCTACAGTGAGTCTATCACAGTGCTCTAGCTGAAGCGTGTCTTTAAAACTAAAGAGGGATTCAACTGAACATCTAAATTTTAAAACTGTAGCGTTTCAGCAACAAATAAGCTCAGAGAACTCAACCCAGAAGTGAAATGAAAGAACTATTGCTCTGACGTCTGAAAATCAAGCCGCTGCGCTCAGCTCTGCCCCACTTTCAGGTTTAGGCAGACACATAAGGGGGTGGTGGCTCCTTGGACGCGCCATTCACAGTGGCATCATCGTAAGGGGGTAACAGCACCTGAGAAGAAACAGAGAAGACGAGGGTTAGTGTGTAAAAGTGCACATACATTCCCCTGAGCTTTAAAGGAACTTCCATGCAATTAAACGTTTACCATAGCCGGTACCAAAGATCAACTTGCCAGCAAGTGGCTACCCTTCGATGAGAGACTTTTTCTTAAGGAAGAAAATGGGAAGAGACTTTTGGCCCTTCTGTAGGTTCTCCTAACCCTGTTCACATGTGCCTGGAGGGACACAGGACTGTCGCTAGGACTAGGAAGCAGGCGACTGTGGCTCTCCAGAGCACGAAAGGCTTCTGCGTGAGTTCCACATGTGCACACAATTGGGGCAGGCACCTAACTGACCACAGGAGCCACGCTCATGGTTGAGATCAGCCACAGTTTACCAGCACAGCCGTGGTAAGTTACTTAACCTACATTTCTGCAGCCATAACAGGCTAACATAATAGGCTAACCTAACACTGCTTGATGCACCCCTGAGAAGGTCGATATTATCTGTCAATGGGTGAAGAGAAATAAATAAGAATAAACACTCATGTTGATGGACAACCTTTCTGTTCACATTTCAGGTACAAAATCAAGCACTTCTAATTGTTCATGAGCTGTCAACATAAGAAAACACTGACTGATTTGGGGAGTAAAAAACAAACCAGGGAATAGCAACCCAATATAATTAGCCTTGATTCAATCAACTAACATTTATTATGCACCTACTGAATGACAGGCATTGTGGGTACAAGATAATTAAAATAAAAGACAGTCTGTGCCCTTAGGAATTGAGAGATGAGATGAACGAAAACCTTACCCACCTCAAGTGCTTTGTGGAAAGAGGAAGAATATTCATTCACAAATGGAACAGAACAAAACAAAATTATGGACATCACTTAAACTGAAAGTAGTAAATAAATGTAAAAGTCAATTTCCTGCCTTTTCATTTATTTATCCCTTTAGCTTCCATAGGGACATTAAAATTTTCTTTTTAAGTTTTTGTCACACCCCATTCCCCCAGTACCACATACAGGCACACTCTTCCCTCTCTTAACACACCTGATTGCTGATTTTTCTCTTCTTCCGGTCTGGGAGCTCCTCTTGAGGTGCAGCCCTGTCTCACTTAGCCCCAGAGATGGCCCCAGTCCCTATTCGCTAGTAGGAACTCAGATGTTTGTAGAATAAATGATGGAGGCATCCCCTGGGCAGGCCCTGGGAGAGTCTGTATGGTACATCAGAGGGAGAAGTGCAGCCGGGCATTCTAGGCAGAGGACATCTACGCTGGCTAGAGGCCAATTAGGAGACTGGAAACCACCCAGTCATTTGAACAGAGAAAATTTCATAAAGAGTCATTAACAGAGGACTGGAGGTGAAACAGGTAAAATCAGGAACGATCAATGCATGGGTGTGAACAGGATGTTAAAGAACGCACATGGAAAACTCCTTTAGGCCTCTCGGGAGGATACGTGGCATCAGGCCCAGAGCAAAGAGGAGGTGCTGCAGGTAGACAGGTAAGAGCACCGGCAAAGGGAGGAAACCTGAACATAGAGCACCTTCTGGGACCGGAAGGAAAGACGGACAAGGGTCAGAGCATGACCGGAGCCCTGTCTTTCACGAGCAGGCACTTTACCCGGTAACTGGCAGGAGCATCTTGACGAGGGATCCTAAAGGTCTCGGCCTGACGTGGGAGAAAAGTGTACTCTCTACAACAAAGACACAGCTCCGCTCCCTGTGTCTGCACATAGGTGTATAGGTGTGTGCGTGTGTGCGTGTGTGCACATTCGATGTGGCTACTTAGAACCGGTGGCAACAGCTGGGATCGACACTAAAAACATTTACATTTTCCACGACTGAGCTTCAGCATGATGCTCCTCGGCCTCATTAAATAACGAACTGGTTCCTATCTATCATTATCCTTGGAGAAATTATTCTAAAACACAGCAGGGCTACTAAAAAAGGACTGAAATCAAGCCATTGTATCCAATTTATTTTCTTTCCTGAGGAAAACACAACACTCAGATTCTCCAAAAATGTACACCAAAGATTAAACATGAAATTAAAAAAAATTTTTTAATGTTTATTTAATTTTGAGAGAGAGAGAGAGAGAGAGAGAGAGAGATAGCAGGAGACAGAGGGAGACACAGAATCTGAAGCAGGCTCCAGGTTCTGAGTAGTCAGCACCGAGCCCAATGCGGGGCTCGAACCCACGAACTACGAGATCATGACCTGAGTCAAAGTCACCACTTAACCAGTTGAGCCACCAGGGGGCCCCTGAAATTTTTTTAAAAAAAGAAAAAAGTACTGTAGCTTTGTAATTTTGTTTGTCAAAATATACCTACTTTCACATTAAGTTTGGCACTTTGTCACTATTTCTTGTGATTTGTCTTCAAACTTGTATTATTATTATATTTTTAAGTTTATTTATTTATTTTGAAAGGGACATAGAGAGTGCGAGTGGGGGGAGGGGCAGAGACAGAGGGAGAATCCCAAGCAGGCTCTGCAGGCTGTCAGTGTGCAGAACCTGATGCAGGGCTCGAACTCATGAACCGTGAGATCATGACCTGAGCCGAAATCAAGAATCTGACATTCGACCAACTGAGCCACCTGGGTGCCCCTTCAACCTTGTTTTACAGTTTCATTTTACAACAGTTATCTTCACATCCCAATATTGGCCTTTTGTCTCAAATATTCCTATTGCCTTGGACCCTTCATCCAAAGTCAAGAGGCCTGGTGACAAGTTTGCCCTTTCAGCGGGGCTCGTGACAGTCTCACCTATCCTCATGTCCCCACACAGTACCTCACGCTCTTTTCACTGAAAGTCATCCAAATGGAATCAGTTTTACATTCGGAAGGGATAGCGTCATTTTTTTTAATCGAAATGACGTTAATATCATTGACAATTTCAAGGAAGGGTTGGTGACATGGGACTGCCATACTGTTTCTATTACAGTCTGACAACGCTGACTAAAAACACCTCCTGTTGTCCTTTTCTTCTAAAGATCAATAAAGTACTTAGAAATCTGAAAAAACAACTGTAGATTAAGATGGAACATGCCAATTAAGATGCCACATAACAAAACTGGTTGAAATCCAATTACTTTGACATGTTTAGAAGTTGGCTTTTAGTTAAACTCAGTCTTTCATTTTTACAAATTTAGTCATTCACAATGAATGACTACAAAAATAATCTCTGAGGACTAAGAATATAGGTCATGTCCTACTTCAAACTAAAGGCACTGCCTGGAAAACGGCAGCTGCTCGACAAGTAGACAAACACAGAGACGTTCCAAATCTCAACCACAGAGGACTTTACTTCAAGCAATATTCAATCTAATGAAATTCTAATCCAAGTACAGTCCCTTGGAGTTTGTCTTAATAGGAGCTCAACCACAGGGTGACTGTGTGATCGTGTCACTTTCTTCCATGCAGAGGGGAAAATCCCTCTTGCCAGTGACCCCAGAAGGCAGCTGTTCACTAGGAAGATTAGAGTCTGTGTGTCCGTAGTGTCTCCTTCGTTGGGAGTTACCTTGCTAAGTGACACTGTGCTTGTGGGAAAGCAGCTCCCTGGTCATTGCAGTTCAACACAGCAAACACATCAATACATAAAACAGTTGGAGGGAGAAATAAATTAACACAAAAGGTCAAAAAATGTAACACGGAAGTGATTTCATAGAAGGATTCCATAAATCCACAAGTCATTAAAATTTGGGAAACGAACTCATTCCATCAAATACTAAGAGATGATAAAATGGTCGAGAGAAAAGAACTATTTATTGGTAAAAACAGGAGATGTTTGGGTACTATGGTTAGAATTGGACTTCAACCATAATAGTAGAGCTTAGGCATTAAAAGCTTACATGGAACTCTACAGTTGTCAGCTTTACACACCCCCCCCCACAAAGTATTATATGTAAGTTACATACATGTCTACAGACATTCACAAAATTACATGTCCAATTTTGTGTTTTGGGAAGAGTGTTCAGAGCTTTCATCATGTTCTCAGAGAATCTTCCCCGGAGATCTGGGGGTCAAGACCAGAGGTCAATATGAGGCACAAGGTAAAGTGCACCAGAAGGCTGCTTGCTGGCCCCTGCATCCTACCAAGGCAACGTAAATTAAACTGAAACCAGTGACCAGGACGATGGCTGTGTGGCACCTTGTCCACGCTGGGGCAGGGGGAGGAGAAACCCTAGGAAAAAAAGAGAACTGACAGATGACCTTACACAGTCAAAATACTTGGAAAATAGTATTAGTAGGTGGTTAACAGATCTAATAGCCACACAGAAAGGATGGGGGCTTAGGTAACAGGAAAAAAACATGGCAGCTGAAAAAACAAGGCAAATGTTTACTGGGAAAAAACAAAAACTATACAAGAAAATGTATACCACAGAGCTCTGCACTGAACAATATTCACGTATGTGCATCATCCGAAGTAAACACTGACTGATGGCAGCACCAGAAAAATCTGATATGACTGTACGAGGAGGACAAGGGAAGCAAGGAACATGAGGAGGAGAGTGAGAGTTAAATCCTATCCAACAACAATAAGTCAAAAGAGATCTTGAGCAGATGACCAAACAGCAAGGTAGACGCTATTTTAAAATACAGAGGTAAACACTAGAAGAAACAAGAAAAAGAGTCTGCAGCACTTACTGCTGGGGTAACAGGCAAGAGCTGGGCAGGATAAGTAAGAAAGCAATCTTTCTGTGCAGGATCTTCAGCTATGTATATGTAATACTATGTTAACAACACAAATAACATTTAAAAAATGAAAGAGTAATCATGGCAGCGTTGAAGTCGAAGTCCGTCATCAAGGGGCAACTTTCAACCTGAGGGTGGTGGGCAGGCTAAGGGCTGCGTCATTCCTGCTGGCTGGAGGCAAGTTGTGGATTTGACAGGAGCTTCTGCAGGGGGCCTGGAAGATGAGCCTGACTGGCCAGATCTGCAACTCTCAGAGCAGGGAAGGGTGGGAGGGCTTGGACCCCAGCAGTACAGACACTTAACAAAGCAACTGGGGAGCACTGTGCTGGCTGAAGTTATTACCTCAGGTGCAACATGCTCCCACAGAGAGGGTGATCAGGACCAGCCTCCACACCCACCTGAGACCCCCCTCCAGTCCTGTGAGTCCCAACCTCCACACCGGAACATAGTGCAGAGCACCCCACACTCCAAAGAAAACTAGAGAACTATGGTGCCCTGAGGTACCCCCAAGGAAACAAATGTGTGCAACAGGAAAACGAACAATTCCCTCATTTACCGTGTTCTTCCCGCTACTCATGCCCAGGTCAACAGCAGCCCCGTATCTGACCCCACCCTACCCTACCCCATCCCATCTATTCCCAGGATTCCTGGCATAGTGCACTCATTACCGATCTGACTCCTTCTTCTCGTGATTTTTCTCTCCTGGAACGCTCCTTTCCTGTCACTCCATACAAACCCAAACAACCCCAGGCTCATGTTAAATTCACTTCTAATATGGAGATCTGAAATGTTCCAGCCTTGGTTACACTCCTCTCCACTTAATTATGCTGTACAATCACAGTACAGTAAGTTCTTGAGATAAAAACACCACAATGATAGATTTTCATACTCTTTATAGATGATATGAAGTCGTAAGAACAACACTGGAAATGGCAGTAATTATAATACGACCCTCTGAACTCAAACCACAAAATCACTTTCCTGAAGCACTTATGTAAGTTATCAATTGTATATTATCTTGTACTATTAATAGTCTCATATACACTTACCTTTCTCCTCTCCAAAGAGTTCCTAAAAAGCAGGAGTCTCACACTTCTGTATCCCTCTCTCAGAGCTTGTTCTTAGACAAAGGGGTATTCAAATGTGAGTTCTATCACTTAGTTGATGTGTGGCCATGACCATATTCTAGAGGCAATATGGCGGTGGATAGCCATCAGGATCTGATATCAGACCCAGGTTCAAATTCTAGCTCTGTGATTTATGATCCTTGGGTTATGAAATCTACCTGAACTTCAGTCTGCAGATCTATACAACGAAGACCACGACAAGTTCCCTTTGAAAGGGTGTTATAAGGATTTAAGGCAGTTAACATAATGCTAATGTGCAGGACAGGATCAGTATTTGGATGCTCAATGAATGGCAGCGATTTTCCAACTACAGCCAGACAATTGAAACAGTATTATTTTATCTTAAACTAGCTCACCTACGCAGCACGCTCTCCTCAGGAAAGTGACACCAGTAAGCCCTCTACTCACATCGTTATTTCCTTGGGTTAGAAAAGGAGTTCTCTCTTCCTGCCCCAGCTCTGGTGGTTGCAGAGAGTGTTAGAGGCTAAAATTGAAGCTGCTCTGGGCCCTGCTTGTTGAGGCAAACAGATGACTGGATAAATACCCATGAGGGAAGGTCACTGAACCAATAACCTATCTGACATGGACCCTCTCTCAAGAATCCTGAAGATATTCCTGTTCTTGAATATGGAAGGATAGTGCTAAGGTTGTGCCGAGAAACTCCTTTGGAAACAAGCCAGCTCATGATTCCTTTTACCTCAAAAGCTAGGAGCAGACAGTATACTCATCTCCCCCTACTATAGGATTTGCCGTCCCCACACCTCCCACGTCCTCCTTTACCGAATCTAAACAAAAGTAACTGAATGATGAGAAAAGACACTATTTGTCCATGAAAAGTGGATGCCATTTTTACTGTAAGAGATGTGGGCATATAGTTATAATTCTAAAATCCACAGCAAGGTTTGGTTGGAAACACCATAGCCAGCACTCACGCCTTACCCACGTACATGGGGGCACCTATCAGAGGGCAGCTGGGCTGAAGGCAGAGATGATGATGGGCTGAAATGTGGAACAGGATGGCCTATGTCAACAGCAGGGGTCATCCCGGGAGGGGGGAAAAGTACACGCAAACTGCATGTCATAAAAGACCAAGGCACACCCAGGAAGGTTTAGGTAGTTTGCTGCCTGGAGACCTGGGTGTGTGAGGTGGGATTACAACGGATGAGTCTGGAGCCTCAGGCGGGACCCCAGCTGGTCTTGGAAGCAACGGCAGGGAAGTGGCACCTTCTTTCATAGAAACCAGCAGTCCTCGCCATATTGGGGAGGGGGGGTGGATACGGGTCTTTGGTAACTGAGGAGGCACAGATTGTTTTTACAAAATCAACCGCCCTCCTCTCCCCACAAAACATGAAAAAGCCAAGAAAATACCACTGTGAATTTAGACTTTTCTTGTTTTGGCTCCTCGGGGGAGGGAGGGGGTGGTTTTCGTGAAGGGGCCTGGTATTTGTGAAAGCACGACAGCTCACGAGAGCGAGAGCAGCCGCTGTTGACAACACATCAGTAACAGTCCCTCAAAGCTGCTTCACAAATAAGATGGAGTTGGCAGGACGAAGTTAGGATTCCGCTCCCTCCTCTAGTTTCAAGGAAATACTAGAATGCGTGCAGCTGAGACTGAGGTTATTGTAGGGGTAAATCCTGTATCTGTTCCTATTTATTAAGAGGGAAACAATACCAAACCACCCCACAAGTCACAAACAGCCATCACACAGCAAAGTGGAGTAACCCACAGTGGAGAAATGTTGCAGTAATAATAAGTGGCACAGAACCCCCTGAAGACTTAAAAAATTTTTTTTAATGTTTATTTTTGCGCACGCACGCGAGAGAGAGAGAGAGTGTGAGCAGAAGAGGAGCAGAGAGAGAGGGAGACACAGAATCCAAAGCAGGCTCCAGGCTCTGAGCTGTCAGCACAGAGCCCGATGCGGGGCTGGAACTCATGAACCAGGAGATCATGACCTGAACTGAAGGTGGACGTTCAACTGACAGAACCACCCAGGAGCCCCTGAAGACTTTTTTAATTTTTTGTTTTTGCTTTTAGAGAGAGTGTGTGAATGTGTGAGTAGGGGAGAAGGAGGGGGGGGAGGAGGAAGGGGAATAGAGAGGGAGAGAGGGAGAGAGAGAGGGGGAGAGAGAGAGGGAGGGAGAGAGGAAGAGAGGGAGAGAGGGGGGGAGAGAGAGAGAGAGAGAGAGAGAGAGAGAGAGAGAGAATATCTTAAGCAGACTCCATGTTCAGTGTGGAGACTGGTGCAAGGCTTGATTCCACGACCCTGGGTTCACAACCTGAGCTGAAACCAAGAGTCAGACACTCGTCCGACTGAGCCACTCAGGTGCCCCCTATGAAGACTTTTAAATAAAGGGTTGACAAATCAGTTTTATGATTTACATCAGTATGGCAGCAACAGAGAGAAGAAAACTGAAAAGTAGAGCTGAAAAGACTAAAGGACTAATTGTAACAAGTTTAAAGATGACTGGCCAAGGTGACAAGGTAGACATTGCTACCATTCACTGGAATGGAAGAAAAGCAGCAGATACGGAAGAAATAGTGTGAGCTCCGTAGTGTGCTCTTTTGTGGATGACAACTGGACGGTCGGGGGTATAGGCACGGAGCTGGTCTGGTTCACATCACCTAAGTGATTTCCACCAAATGAATAAAAAAGAGAGCAAGACAAATGATTTATTAAATGTTTTCCATTCATTTCATCAGTGAGTGTTGGTGCTGCTGTGTGCCAGGTACTGAGGATACCGCACTAACTGAACCATACAAGGCCTGAACCAGCAGACAGCTCATCTGCTAGCCGAGGGGGGCTGATGAACAGAATTTATTTTCCATGGGGAAGAGCTTCTCAACCAGTATCCATTCACAAGAGTGTGCCATACAAACACTGTTTCTTCCTGTTTGCCACCGTGTCGAGAAGCCTGAGGCCCACTGGGGTAGTGGCTAAGAGCATGGGCTGTGGGGCAGACCATCTGGGTCTACCAGTCCCAGCTCCGAGGCCTCGGGCCGGCCACGTACCTCTTAAAGCCCTACTTTTCTCCATCTATAAACAGGGGCCATAACAGATTTTCTCTCACAAGGTTAGTGAAATAAATAAACCTCAGCAATGTGCTTATTAGTACATGGAATGTACTAAGGCTCAACAAATCACTTTATCCCACACAGTTTTGAAAGGATGTTGTGGCTTGCAGTATTGGTCATACTGCAAAATAAGACAAACGAGTGTTGAAATGACCTAGAAATAAGACAAAATGGAAATTAATTGGGTCAAGAAGTTTTTTTTCCATATATGAATGGATAGATAGATAGATACAGAAAGAAAGGAAAAGAGAGGGAGGGAGAGAGAGGAAGGTGTGTTACTTTTTTCTCTTTTTTAAAAAATGTTTAATGTTTACTCTTTTTGAGAAGGAGAGAGAGAGTGTGAGCGTGTGCAAGCAGGGGAGGGCCAGAGAGAGAGGGGGACAGAGGATCCCAAGCAGGCTCTGCATTGACAGCAGAGAGCTCGACGTGGAGCTTGAACTCACAAACCATGAGATCACCACCCAAGCCGAAATTAAAGTCAGACGCTTAACCGACTCAGCCACCCGGGAGCCCCTACTTTTTTGTGATAGTAAACTACAACAAGACTTTATGGAGCCTGGGTGGCTCAGTTGGTTAAGCATCCAACTTCGGCTAAGATCATGATCTTGTGGTTCGTGAATTCGAGCCCCCATCAGGTTCTCTGGTGTTGGCACGGAGCCCTCTTCAGATCCTCTTTGGATCCTCTGTCTCCCTCCCTCTCTGCCTGCCTCTCTCTCTCTCTCTCAAAAATGAATAAACATTAAAAAAAAAAAAAAAGACTTTAGGGGCACCTGGGTGGCTCAGTCAGTTAAGTGTCCAACTTCGGCTTGGGTTGTGATCTCACAGTTCGTGGGTTCAAGCCCCGCGTTGGGCTCTGTGTGGAGTGTGGAGCCTGGAGCCTGCGTTGAGTTCTGTGTCTCCTCCTTTTGCTTCTCCCCAACCCCTGCTCACTCTCTCTTGCAAAAATAAACATTAAAAAAATTTTTTTAAAAACCTTATGGAATAAATCTTTATATAAAAGACAGTGGGTAATATATACTAACACATAATAGCTTTAGCTACTATTTTTCAAGGCTTTGTGACTATTTTGCAAGCAAATTATTCTTTTATTGATTTTCTACTAGAGTTTGTAGAAAATGTAAGCTTGATTTAACCTAAAGGCAAAACAACAAATAGGTGAGAATTAAAACTTTCTCAGGAAAAAGCTGTCCTTTACAAACGCCAAAGGGTTAGGTGCTGTTTGTGAACCCGCCTGCAGGAGAAAAAGCTCAACTCTGAGATCTACCAAGGCCAAAAGTTGGGATTCTTAAACTCCCCAGGATGGTTCCAACAGTTGTCCTACAAATGCCTAGAGAACTTGGCTTAAACTTCCACTAAAGCAGAGGTCTGTGAACTACGTGGGCCAAATCTGGCCTGCCACCTGTTTTTTGTGTGGCCTATAACCTATGAATGGTTTTTACATTTTTTAACGGTTTAAAAGAAAGAAATGCTTTGTGATCTGATCTGTGAGCATTACATAAAATTCAAATTTCAGCACCCATAAATGAGGTTTTATGGGAACACAGCCATACTTACTCATCTATGTATTATCTACAGCTGGCTTCACACTACGACAGCAGGGCTGAATAGTTATGACAGAGACCATCTGGCTCACAAAGCCTAAAGTATTTACTCTCTGGCTCTTTATAGAAAGTTTGCCTTTGCCCATACTCAGGAAAAGCATTACCCTGATTTCTGCCCTTGGAAGACAGAATAATGTCAGATATGAAATTACACGGCCTCAAAACAATCTCAGAATTTCGAGGCACTTAGGTCTTCCAAAGGTCCTTTTAAATTAATTCCAAGAAGTCAACATATTTTCTCTTCTTCACCATTTCTTACATCCCACATAGTCCACAATGTATCTACAGTTACAGTGTACCTTGTTTAAAACAGGCGGCGTGTCTCACATTGGCCACACCATATTGGCCTGTTTAGACAAGCTTTTCCTTACTCATGCCAAACAGGAAAGGGGAGACAGCTGGCTTATGAATCTTCACGATTAACAGAAATAACCATTTGGGCATTTGGGATAGGGTCACCACGGACATAAAGTCTGGGCTATCTTTAAGGAACCTAGATTAGCTATTTCCAAACTTTTTTAATATCCTCCCGTATGATATAAATAAGTAAACATACACATAATCACATTTTTTACCTCTAAGATACACATTTTCGTACATTTTAACCCCTGAATGGAGGCTTCACCTTGTAATCGACAGCACCTTACAATAAGCAGTACCTGAAATAATGGTGCAATTTACAACTGATGGCATCTTGTTTCCAACATGCCAGGAGGCGGAGAGAACACAAACAGACTTTTTGGGAGGTTCTTGTAAGAAATCCCCACTGAGCCCTGTCTGCCTACATAATAAGGAATCATTTCCAAAGGCAAGTAAAACAGAAGATGATTTTATCCTCAATTCACTGCAAAACTACTATAAGCTGCAATTACTTGATATTATAGGAGAAAGTCATTATTTCTCTTAATTCTCAATAGAGAAGCTACTCAGACTCTTTTACAGATTATATCCAGAATATAGAAAGAACTCATAATTCAAATATTTCAAATTGGGTCAAAAATTCTCACCAGTGAGTTATTTGGTCTGGAAATACCAAATTAACATAGCTACCCGAACTGAAAGTTAAAATGGTTTTGAGCACTTAAATATCTAATATTTAAATAACGCTATCTAAATGAATACACCTTTAAAAACCTGTACTTTTGTCTAAAATAAAAACACCTCATTTAACTACAGAGGAAGTGGAAGGGATGGCCGCCCTGCTATCATGCTGTCTATGAAAGGCATCCCAGCTACTTCCTCTCTGCGACCCCAGCCTGATGTGCTACGCCACCTACTGTGCCTCCTCCTTAATGATTCTACACCGCTCCTCCCAGAGGCGGCCAAGGCGGCAGGAAGAACGCTCAGTACCTCAGATCTCAGCTTCCCATTTTACCCAGCTCCCCCTTCCCTGTACACCTCCCTCCCTCCCTCGCGTCAGTGGAAAGGGAGAAATGTCTCCTGCTTTCATTTCCAGCATCCAATGAAGCAATGTTTAATTTTCTATTACAGTCTAATTTGTGCCTACAAGTGTCATTTTTTCATAGCTATAAGTGCACTACTAACTTCCATATTCTGCTTTTTAAAGCATCACAAGCCTTTCGTCTGTTGTTATGCTGTTCGTAATAATTTTCATGACAATAATGATATTTTGTCAAGTGGATATATCCTTATTTAACCAAACCAGTCTCTAATTATTAGAAAATGAGCTTAGGGGCGCCTGGGTGGCTCAGTCAGTTAGGTGTCCGACTTCGGCTCAGGTCATGATCTCACAATTCGTGGGTTCGAGCCCCCACATTAGGGTCTCTGCTGTCAGTGCAGAGCTTGCTTTGGATCCTCTCTCCCTCCCTTCTCTCTGTGCTCTCTCTCTCCCAAAAAATAAACAAATGTTAAAAAAAACATGAGCTTGGGGTACTTTTGCTGTTAAAAACAATGCTGCACAAACATACATTTTTTAAAATTGCTTCCTTAAAATACATACCCAGAAACTTTTCTTAAAATATGTTAAAAAATAAAATCCAAGGTCTCATTTGTTCCTAGAGCAAAAATCAATACACACTCTTTTTTGGACAAGGGTGATAACGTAAGTCCATTTCTGTGTTGTTTTAAAGTAAACTGCAATGAAAATTGAGGGTAACTTAATCCTCTGTTCACTGCAAAACTACTATTAATTGTTCTCACTTGCTATTATTACAGGAGGATTACAATTAAGCAATTGATTAATAGCCTCTTATCCAGGGTCACAAGGAAACTGGGTTTATTTGAAATGTTCTTCCAGAACTTTTAGGTTTCAAATATTTGTATGTTGACTGGACTGCTCCATGTCCTCATTGGATGAAATAACTGAAAAATTATACGGGTCAGAGATAATTTCTAGCAGACCAGGAGATTTTTTTTTTTAATGCTGTATTTTACAATGGAAGGAAAGAAACATGAACTGAGTTAACATCACACCCGGTCAGCTTGAACTGTAGAACATACATGAGAGCAGGTGAAAAGCTTTCAGGAGGAAATCTCGGGGGCAGCCAGTGCAATCTCATGCACAACCAGCCGTGTGAATGTGGGAGCAATCGGGAAGCTGTGTGGGGCTGAGTTACAGGAAGTAGGGCTGCTTAGCACAACTCTGAAGAAGGCAGCTGCCCTGCCGTTACAAAGCTTCCTTTTAACCTTTGCTTTTCTTCCCACTCTAAGTCACCTTCCCATCCCTTCCACTGTGCTAAAAAGCAAAAATAAGCAAGCAAAATAAAAAAAGTCCCACGGCTTCTTTTTTTAAATTAATTTTTAAAAAGACTTTATTTTTAAGTAATTTCTACACCCAACATGGGGTTCGAACCTACAACCCCGAGTCGTAAACTCCACCAACTGAGCCAGCCAGGTGCACTCCCCCCGCAAAGTACCGCTGCTTCTGAGGTTTGTAACTTGACTTGAGAAGAATCAGCTCAATGAACTGTGTAGCTGCTTCACTCCTCACCCCGCTCAGGCAGGTGCCAGGCACGGGAGGTGAGAACACATGGTCCTGGCTGCAGTCTGTCGACAGTCTAGGAGGAAGCTGATGCATAAGAACAGCACACCAAAAGGTAGTTGGACCAGGTACCTTCCAAGGTACTGTCCTACCCTCAGGCTAAGTGGTTTTATGTTTTATGTACAGTCACACACAAGAGATATCCCTGAGACTCAGCTTACTCCGTATCCCCTCGACTATCAACTTGCATTTCTACCACCTACAGCTCTCTCAAATCCTTCTCCTCTTCCTCTTTCCCTCCACCGTGGCCTTGGATCAGACCTTTATCGTCTCCATCGTCATAGTCACCTTGACTCTGGAGATAGTCTCCTAACTGCTCTCTCTGCTTATTGGAGAGTTTACCAAATCTCTATCAACCTCTCACATCTGCCTTGGCTTTTTAAAATTACAAGGGGAAAAAAAAGAAGCTTAGGGAGATCATATAAACTATTAAATTGCAAGGCCAAAGGACACCTACGATTGAGATGTTACAAGTAAGATCCCCCTTTTGTATTCCAGCAGGTAGCAGGCCAGAAGCTTCAGGGTCTAAAGTCGCAGGCTACAGTTTTAAACTCTCTAGCAGTCGTGTTCTTAGAGCACCTTTCTCTCCCCCCCACCCCTCACTGCTTCTGGACCCTCTGGTTCCTACAGGCAAATGACAGTGATGAAAGATGTGCGCTGTTTGTAAAGTATGTTTAATGAATCCGAGATGCCCAGGACTGGAAGAGATCTTGAGAGCCAGCCTAGTAACTTAGTTTTCTGGGGAAGCCCCCCTTACACCGTCTCAGAAAGTGATGAGTTTTCTCAAGAATCTGCAAGATGAGAACTGTACGTTCACCTGGCATCAGTCTAGCTTCTCAAGTATGAAGGACCTTCTTCTGAAGTATAACCAAAAATCTCTCTTTGGGGGCCTGGTGGGGGAGATAAAAGGACTCATGTTACTTAGTCGGGAACTTGTTTCTAACCATACCTAACCTATTCCTAGGAAGGAATGAACATCTGATTTTTAAAAGCAACAGGAGGAAAAAATAAGAAAGAAATAAAAGCAACAACAGGGGGGAAAAACAGGGGTATTTTTTATGCACAAATTTTAAAAGTCATTGAGACCACTACTAAATCCCACTCCACTCCACCCCCAGCAACCCCACCCCACCCCCCGCCCCAGCCAACGAAGAATTTGTTTTGGGGCTTTTCTGACAGTCCAAGGTCAGCCTTTCTTAATCTCAGGTCCCTCAGAGGGAAAGAGCTGCTGGGGAGATAATCTGGCTTTCATCAGGTCCCTGACTTTTTCTTAACTGTGTTTTTCAAGCAGTCAGACTCAAAACAGGGCCTCACACGGCAAAATACTTTCTGAAGTCAACACAGTAAGCCTGTATATAATGTTAATCTGGATTAGCACCCACAATGTGACATGGCATAGCAGGCTCTATGTTATGATGTTTAAAATTTTCCTGTTTATCCATAAATGGTTAGGAATTTTCCTACATTACTCAAAGTCTATGATTTTTTTATCTGGAATCAGAACTTCAGACATCATTTTGGCTAAATATTAATCTCACTGCTTTTAAAGTGCTCCAATTCCAAAGGAATCAGGTTCCCTACTCTGGGATTTAACTAAATACTGGGTATTACCATGACTCAAATCTTCACTGGTGTTAGCAAGACAAGACTGCATAGATTAAAATAGTTTTTAAAATCTCAATTTGCATACATTTTAATGTGAAGGAAATCTGTTTCTATAATCTCCATGTTTAGTATTTGACACATTTTTCTTCTTAAGGCCAAATTTTGATGGCAGTAGGGGAGAAAATGTGATATTATATAATATGTATCTGGAAAGTGATTTCTACAACAATGTCCTCAAAGGAACAGTGTGTCTCCTCAGGGAACCCAACAGCGTGACACAGGGACTCAGAGGGGACACTGTGGGATTTTTTTAAATTTCAAGGAAAACACAGCAACAACTGTTAGGTATTATACTCATTTCTTTTTCTTTTTTTCCAAGTTTATTTATTTATTTTGAGAGAGAGAGAGAGAGAGAGTGAGCAAGGGAGGGGCAGAGCTCAACATGGGGCTCTATCTCACAAACCACAAGATCATGACCTGAGCCGGGATGCCTGGGTGGCTCAGTCAGTTAAGTACCTGATTCCTGATTTCAGCTCAGGTCATGATCTTATCACTTATAAGTCCAAGCTCCGTGTTGGGCTATAAGCTGACAATGTGGAGCCTGCTTGGAATTCTCTCTCTCCCTCTCTCTTTGCCCCTTCCCCACTTGTGCTCCCTCTCTCTCAAAATAAACTTTAAACAAACAAAAAGATCATGACCTAAGTTGAAATCTAGAATCAACCCCTTAATTAAATAAGCCACCCAGACGCCCCTATTATCCTCACTTCTACTCTTAGATTCTCTGGACCTGACTACTTAATGCAATGGACAGTTAGGTATTCCTTTTGGCTTATGGGCACCATGAAAAAAAAAAATACCAAGACCCTAGAGCATTATGAACTAACAGTTTGTGACCACTCTGTCTTAATCATTTCTTTTAAAGGTTTTGCTGTAGTTTGGTTGGGAAACTGGAGGTTAGATTAACTCAGGGAATGAGTTCCAGTACCTGACAACTCCTCTGTCCTCCACCTAAGCAGTATTCGAAAGAGTACATATATGACTAATAATATGTGTACTATTTTAGAGAAGAAAAAAAATTTAAAAAGAGAACACATTTATTTTCTACCAACGAGAGCCCCCAGATGATGCTTCCACAGAGGTCACCCTGAGACTATTCAGCCTGGGAGAAAAGCCATCTGGTCTAATACTTGATAGGAAGTGAAAGGCAACATGCTATTATGTCAGTGTGGATTCCCAATAAAGACAGGGACAAAAGAGAAACGCATTATTACATGCTACGAGGATCTTAATATAGCTATGGAGTCCAGGGAAAATGACAGAACTAGATCACTCCAACCCCCACTCAGGTCTCAGAGTGAGGCTTCGGCATGTTGGGATTTTTAAAGTTGGAATGCTAACATTAACTCCTTTCGTTCTAGTCAAAACCATTCTTAAACATGCGGAGCCCTGCTTAAAGAGAAATATGTTGTCTTGGGGCGCGTGGGTGGCTCAGTCAGTTAAGCAACTGACTTCGACTCAGGTCATGATCTCACTGTTTGTGAGTTCGAGCCCCGCATCGAGCTCTGCATCTGTGCTGGCAGCTCGGAGCCTGGAGCCTGCTTCAGATTCTGTCTCCCTCTCTCTGCCCCTCCCCCCACTCATGCTCTGTCTCTCTCAAAAATAAATAAATGTTAAAGAAATTTTTTAAAAGAAATATGTTGTCCAAACCTAGAAATCCAGATTATGGTCTCCACCTAAAGAAAGCAGTGCTCCTTGGAGAAATGGCTGATTCTGAGTCTGGGACAGAAAACGGACGAGAGGAGCCTGGAGCATCTTGTCAACCAGACAGCAAGGAAGCCACACTTCTGTCAAAAGATCTGGGTGCCAACCTGAAGAGGCTCCAATTGGCCAAAAATGGCACAATTTGAACATTAATACAGATATAAACTATATAATATACGAGCTTTTTAGAGAAAGCTTTTATATATTTCCCTTAGAAAGTTCCAAAAAGGCATGGAATAACAGGTTAAAGTTTTATTTAGGTTTACTGACAAAATTTATCAAGACACTTTACTTTTCAACTGGACACCCCCAGACTCTTCTCATAACAGGCCTTTTTTTCCTGAGTTCATTTGTTCCATAAAAAACAAAATAAAACAAAACAAACAAAACCTTCACTGGTCACCACTAGAGAATGACAGACCAATGTATCATTTTGAAAACTGATAAATAACAAAAAGAAGTATATTTATCCAGGTCACAAGTACCTCTGGGTAACCCAATCGAACATGAGGGAAAGTTTCTCTTTACAGAAATATTCCAGCTAGTAGTGAACAAGGACTGACAGCCTGTCACCATCCTGCAACCCCTCATCAATCACCAAATCCAGGCATTAGGTATCACTGGTTGCTGACGTTCCAAAAAGGCAGAATCAGTCAGACATTATCTGCCTCTTGACGGAAGAACAAATGATCAATTATAAAGTCATGTTGCAAAAAAAAAGGTGGGGGTAATGAATATGGAAAATCCCTAGATCCAAGTACTAATCTACTGGGAATACAGAGGACTACATTACAGGCATACGGTCAGACAAATCTAGTCTGTAGGACAAACTAGTTTCTTTAACAACAAAATTAGAGTCTTAAAATACAGAGTGACCCATTGTTCCTGTTTCAACCCACTAGAAAAATTATGACATTTATGAGGCACTGGAAATCTGAGCACTTACTAGGTATTGTATGATATTAAAGCATTATTAATTTAGTATAGTAAGGACTCTTTTAAAAATAAGCACAATACCATTATCTTTTTTTAACAATGTGGGGTTTTTTTTTATTTTTAAAAAATATTTGAGAGAGAGAGACAGACAGAGCATAAGCAGGGGAGGGGCAGAGAGAGAAATGGAGACACAGAATCCAAAGCAAGCTCTAGGCTCTGAGCTGTCAGCACAAAGCCTGGTGTGAGGCTCGAACTCATGAACAATGAAATCATGACCTGAGCTGAAGTCGGATGCTTAACCGACTGAGCCACCCAGGCGAAGTCGGATGCTTAACCGACTGAGCCACCCAGGCGCCCCTAAAAAAATCTTTAAAAATATGGTCAGAAAGCTGAGACTCAGGTGATGATCTAACACTGTATTTTGGACTAGACTATCAATGCAATCCAGTTATGAGAAATGATAAATCTCCCTTCCCCAGAAATACTCTTCTTTAAACACACACAGAAAAAGAAAAGGTTCACTGGGAACTCTGAGAAAGTAGAAACATTATCAGCAACTCAGTGTCCCGTCTTAAAAACAGCAAGTCAGTACAGCACAGTCAAGAAGATAATGACCAATAACCACTACCAAGCAATCCCCCAACACCTTTGTCAAAACATCAGGAAACCATCGCAGTTGGCAGTTGTCCAAGGTCCCAAATCCTAGTTACTCCAAACCACTGCCAAGCTGGAAGCTTTTCTGAGGAAAGAGGTCTATTATTAGAGGAGCTGAAGATGTCCAGTTGAAAAGTACAACTATTTTCAGTTTATTTTCGCCTAAATAAAACCTACCTGCTATCCCATGTCTAATTCTGAATCTTTCAAAGGGAGAGAAAATAAAAGCTTTCTCTAAAAAAGCAAGTTGGCTGCATTTTAGGGACTTACTCATGGCTCTTAAATTCTCTAAGCATCCCAGTTTCTACAAATATCAGAATATCCTTGGATTTGAAGGTATATCTATACAACGTGCACCCTTTTAGTCCTTCCACCTTGCTTCTATTAAGAATACATACCACTCTTTGAAAGCACTGAAAAAACAACCAGCACTGACAGTGTATCGACACAAACACGTGCAGTACGGGCATTATCTTCTCTGAGATACTTCTCAAAGTTCTGTAAGTCCCATACATCATGATATTTAAGGATGAGGTTGCTTGTTTAGCAACTTTATTGGTTCTTCAAACTCAATAATCTCAAACTTTGTTTAGATTTTTCATTAGATCAGCAGGACAATAAACGTACTCTGGGATTTCTTCTTGAAGAAAGGGCAGGAAAAAAGAAACTTACAGGTAACTAAGAACTCAAAAACTCAGAGAAGGAAAAAATTCTTTAAGCCAGTCATTTTATCAAAATTATGATAATTACGAACAGCGATTTCTTTAAAGAGACTACTGACCCAAGAGGAATTCTTTAAAGGGTTGAGCAGAACATGTGTTTACTGTAATCAGGGCATAGGATTCTGCAGGACCCATCCCCACCTCACCCCCCACAAAAGGGCCTCTCAGCATCTGGTATGTTGGGCTTCGTGCACCTGACCATGGCCTCTTGTTAAACCACTGCTCACACACACGTGCGTCAACTCAACAAATGTTTGGTGAGCACTTAGGAAAACGATTCGTGTACAGCATGCTTTCTCTCAGAAATCCCACATAGTTCTCAGTGTATCAGCTTGTACCTATATATTTAATATAAAGCACGATACTGTTTTATTCCCATCTTATACACAGGGAGGTCGAGTCAGGGACAGGTTAAATCACTTCAGTAAGGTCACAAGGTGAGTAAGTCACCACAATTTAAAAACCAAAACAAAATATAAAACTCTGTTCTGGTTTAGACCTAACACGCCATTTGTATTTACCCTTCCATGTGTCCTGTCCATTCTGTCCCCTCCAATCCCATCTGTTACAAGCCATCCCACACATTCATGTCATCCATCACCAACCTTTGCATCAACTGCTCCTTGAGCACGCACTTGTCCCGAGCACTGCGTCAGGCACTGTGCCGAGTACAAATTCGATGGAGACATAGGCAGGTTCCTATCTAGAGGGCTTACACTTTTCCTATGAGCCAGGCAGTTTAAGATAATTTCCATAAAGTACAAAAGATTTTGAGGACTCTTCCAGTAAAATCATGTTTTCCACAATCCTATTAAATAGGTTTAAAAATTTTAAGTATGAACAACCAGAAGCAAAACAAGAGTTAAAAACATAGGACCCTCTGCCACCCTCATTTCTCTCTCTGTACAGTCATGTTTCTCTAGGTTTCAACTCACATTCTCAATTCTCTCTCAAGTGAGAGCACACAGTCATAGTAGGCAGAACTGATACCTAGAACTTTATACCATGGTTTAATAATTCAAGTTTAAGATACATAAATATGGGGAAGGCACATATATTATCCATCTGTAATATTTTTAAAAATAAGCCAGAAGTTGAGCCACCTAGGTTTTTTAATATCCTATAAGGAAAACAAAACACATTTCATTCAACTATGAATCTTTTGATGACTAAGCAGCTCATGAGTATGTGTCAACAACAGTAAGATCACAGCAAACACTAGAAACATCTAGCAGCTGTCACATAATATGGCAATCTCCACATTAAATGACTTTGCACCTACCGTAGTGTCATTGCTGGTAACATAAACCAGGACATCAGAGGAGTTCCTGCCATTGATGTATCGGTAGCAGTTCCAAACACAGCTAATCAAGTAACCCTGTAAGTGAGTAATAACTATTAGATCTTTCATTTTAACTTCAGACGATTTTAAATACCGCCCCCCCACCGGCTACAAAACTTTTATTTACATAACTAGTATGTGCACATAGTAACTCTACTAAACCAAAAAGTCTCTAAAATTACAAGTGTTGGGCAATTTTCTGCCAAAGGGTGCTGCTATAGCTTATTCTATCACACCACCCCGGAAGGCAGTGGGGGGCTGGGGAGGGGGGGGATAGGGAAGAGCGAGAGAATCTGTGAGAAAAGGTAGTTGGAAAGATCAATGGCCACAAACATTTACTGCCCCCAGTGTCACAGGTCAATTTATTAACCCATTTCTCATCACATTTTAATTCTCTGTCTTTGGGATCTTTATTTTACTTTTATTATACGTGATTAAACAAGTCATACACAAGTTAATTTTTTCAAAAACGTTCACAGCACATAAATTTGCTTCATGGTCAATAAAATTCACTAAAACATTTCCCATTTTCATAATGAAATATCCAAAGAAGATAATTAGAATTAATGTCTCGAATAAAGATATGAATAAATAATGTCAGGAGCCAGGAATAAAGCGTGAGCTCGTGGGAGGTGTTCTATGTAGACTATGAGCCGCTTGCATTCCGCTCCAATCACCTGGAACTGGATTAAAGGACTTCAAAATCCCTTTCTAGCTGTACAATTCTTTGATCAAAAAATGTAATGATGTGGAAAGACTGGAACCCTCATATGCTGCCGATGGGAATGTAAAATGGTCCAGCCGCTTTCGACAACAGTCTGGTGGTCCCCAAAAGGTTAAAGAAGGTACCATATGATCCAGCACTTTCACTCGTAGGTACATCCTTAAGAGAAATGAAAACATGTGTCTGCACAAAATCTTGTGCACAAATGTTCACAGCGGCATTATTTGTAATAGCCAGAAAGTGGAAACAACCCAAATATCCATCAACCGTCGAGGAGGTAGATGAAATGTGGTACATGCATATGATGGAACAGTGTTCAGCCATAGAAAGGAAAGGAATTCTGACATATGCTGCAACCCGAATGAACCTTGGAAAATATTACGCTGAGTCAAAAACGGTCAGTCACAGAGGACCACATGCTGTATGATTCTATTTACATGAAATGTCTAGAACAGGCAAATCTACAGAGACAGAAAGTAGGTTAGTAGTTGCCAGGGGGAGGGGGTGGTGAGTGATAAAAATGTTCTAAAGTTATGCTGCTTAACCACAGAGCTGTGTTCACACAACTCCATGAATATACTAAGATCCACCGAATTGTACCCTTTTGATAGGAGACTTTTACGACACATGAATTACACTGCAACAAAGTTGTTTGTTATAAAACAAAGTTGTTTGTATAAAACAAAGTTGTTTGTTATAAAAGAAGACATTTAAGGACGAAAGGGGTGCTTGTCAACATTTCTCGGAAGAGTGAGATAAAACACTCTGTCGTATACTCAGAATGCTGTCTTAAGCTGCATTCATACTTAATGGTGATTACTTCTTATATTTAAGTATCCTGTGAGGATGTTAGGATGAAAATGTATAATGCTGTTTTACAACATGTTCCTGGACAGCAATAATCTGAAACCAGATATCAACAATGAGAAAGAGAGGAAGGGCAGATTTCTTGAACAATGTACACAGTATGTTCAATTTACTCAAAGCTTCAGTTTACTCAGTAATGCCATTGTTTCTTTAGTGGGAAAAAAAAAAAAAAAGCCTTAGACTTTTTGGGAATTCCAATACAAATGAAGAAGAATGTTTGGACATATCAGTTACATGTTATGTAAGAAGACTACTCATCCATTTTTTTAGCAGTGAACTGTAGCTATTCTTTAAGACAACGTGAGGCCCCTGCAAAGACAAATCTGTAACAGAAAGGCTGAACAGCAGAGGGGAAGTGCCCGGGGACTGGGACTTCACAAGCTCAGGCGGCATTCTCGAGGGCCCCCTGCAACACCACGTGCATTCACTTACTCAACACTCCAACAGGGGGGAAAACCTCTGGCCTATTGTCACTAAAAACCCAATAACTGACTTCAGCGATCTTATTTCTTTCTTGACATTTCTGTAAGCTTATTCAACTTCAGGAGAATTAAATATCTAATATGTTTCCCAAATAACCTTGCATTGACAAATCATGTCCATCATGTATTTGCAGAGCTAGGTGGTAAGCACTGCTCCCTTTGTGGCCTTGGAACAGACTGAAACGGACTACGTGTCCTGGTTTGGGCTCCTAGGGAACCAGTGTGGTGATTAATCTTATTAAACAGTAACAGTGAAATCAGGTCGTGAGAGCCACTGATCAGGTAAACTGATATGTGAAGTCACAACATGTAGACTCATATTTATTTAATCATTACTGAGTCTCTACGTGCAAGGCATCAGCTTAGTGCTAAGCGGAATATAAACATGAAGGCATAGTCTACATTCCCAAGGAAATGCAGTCTAGTTAATAGATATGTATGTAACGAAATATTAGGAGAAGTACACATTTCCCACAGGTTGGAGGCAGATTTGTATTGTGCCTTTTATTAGATCATAATGATAACTAAGTGTTTTGCAATTTATAAAAGCACCCTCGGGCAGAAATTGTTCTTATTCACGACCAAATCCCAGTACCTAGAACACAGCCTGGCACACGGAATACCCTTAATAAATATTTATGGAGAAAATGAATGAATGACACATCTTCCCATCCATTAGGGCACTTAAACCTCACAGTCACTGTACAGAATGTTTTCTTCACCATTATTGCTAGTTATTAAATGAGGAAACCATGGCTCTGGCCACTCGGCGAGAAGCAGCAGTGACAGAAGCTAAATCAGACTCAACAACTCCAAGCATTTCCAATACAAATGAAAATGCCTACTAAGTAAAAATGCCTTCAAGAGCACTCGGAGGTCCCAGCCTCTGAGCTCCTGGTAATGGCAGAAAGCGGCTTGGTCAGACTAACCTTCCTTCAGGCAAAAATGATAAAATCTGGAGTAAGACATGTGCACAACTTGAAAGCATGGAGGGTAGGTGGGGGGACCGAGAGCAGGCAGAAACTAAAGAGTCCACCTGTGAAAGACAAACTGCCAGGAGTAGAGGATTCATAGTTGGTGACCTTTTGCCAGAGAGTGCTGCCAACTCTGCATGTGACAGGGGTGACCTGGGGTGGCAAAGGACAACGGGGCTAACTGCGCAGCCGGAAGGCTGGGATGAGAGGAGCAGAACCACACGGAGGGGTAAAGCCTCCAAATCCGTGTATAAAATTGGCCCAAACCTGAAGCACTGAACTACACGGGCAACATCAACATATTCAGAGTTTCGTGGGGAAAATGTAGACACAAATAATCCCCTACTCCTCTTCATCATATTACCTGCTTGAAGTGACTTTTCTCCCTAAATGAGGCTTCTTCAAGCTTACTCATGCTTGATTATTTAAAAAAAATTTTTTTTTAAGTTTATTTATTTATTTTGAGAGCAAGAGTGCACAAGTGGGAAAGGGGCAGAGAGAAGGAGTGACAGAATCCCAAGCAGGCTCCACACCGTCAACACAGAGCCCGAAGCGGGGCTCAAACTCCTCAACTGTGAGATCACGACCTGAGCGGAGACCCAGAATTGGACGCTCAGATGTTTAGCCGACTGTGCCACCCAAATGCCCCAAGGCTTGCTTTTTTAAGAACTGGGTAAATTTACACCAAAATAAACACAATGAGAGACGTTAAGGATTAAAAGTTCAAAGTCTAGTAACAATTTAGAAATTTTTACTTATTGGTAGCACACAAGCACAAATTATAGTGATGTTTTTATCATCAGGTTCACAGAAATGAAAAAGGAGAGCTGGTACTCAACTGTTGAGGTGGGGGAAACAGTGCTGACAGGGTGTCAGTCACCCAGTTTGGGGGGAGATCAATTTGACAACCTATCAAAAGCCCTCCAACTACGCATACCCTCTAAGTTTAAGAAATGTATCTTGAGGAAATAAATATATTGAAGATGAAGTAAAAATATTCATTGCAGGAGCGCCTGGGTGGCTCAGTCGATTAAGCATCCAGCTTCAGCTCAGGTCATGATCTCATGGTTTGTGAGTTCAAGCCCTGCATCAGGCCGTCTGCTGTCAGCACAGAGCCAGCTTCAGGTCCTCTGTCTCCCTCTCTCTGCCCCTCCTCCACTTGCTCTCTCTCTCTCTCTCTTGAAAATAAACATTTAAAAAAATATATTCACTGCAGCACTATTAACAAGTGAAAAAGTAGAAACTGTCTTGATGCCCAACAAAAAGTAATTTATTAAATAATGATAAATTCATACACCAGATGGTTAGAGAACACTGTTCAAAATATATTACATTTTAAAAACAAATTACAAAAGAAAGTGCACACAGACATTGTAATGGCTGTTGCAGTATATAATACATACAACCTAATGTATAACATTAATGTATTCCCATCCAAATGGATTTTGGAATAACCCTTGGTTGGCCTGTGGAAGTGTGGTTACTGTTACTCTCATATAAATAAGAGAAAGAACAGAATTGTTAGGAAATAAAACAGTTCAGAAATCTAAAGCAAGAAAAAAAACTGACATGTTTGCTTAATTCTTCAACATTCATGAATACATTTAATAATATTTAAGCCGTAAGTAAGATATTCACACTTACCTTAAAAGTCAAGATAATGCTGATAAGCAGAAGAATAATAAGGACCAAGCAGGTAGGATTCACGGACATGATATCATCTCTGTAGGGAAAATTAGGAGGCTGCAAATAAAAAGTGCCTCATTAGCAAATCTCATTAATTATTCAGGATTATACTCTTTAGGCATTCACCAGCTATGCTTATTAAAAAGCAATTAGTTAAAGCAGACAGTTATTATGTAAGACCCCTACAAACTTTCTAGCCTACCTCTACTAATTAAAGAGTAACAAACGGTTTGTGGGGAGAGGTCAGTGTACTCATAATTCAGGCAATAACTCGTGAAAAGAAAAATCAGAGGAAGGTTCATTAAATGAGACCTGAAAATGTAACACTGCCTCCTATGATCCAAAAAGTTAGAAGTCAGTAGTCTATATATACCTCTGACATTTAGATTTTATGCAAATTCTGGACCACTCTAAAGGGCTTGCACAGGGCAAGGAGGAAAAACTATTAAAATCCTCTTTTATTTATACAGAGTATTTTTGCTAATGCTGCTTCTCTTCAAAGAGCAAATCACTAGTAGGTATTTACAGCATTAAAAACCAAAGAGCAAGCCCTACCACCTGACCATACGGATGAAGTATCAGGTCAAAGAAGTCCCTTCAGGAGGACCCAAACCTGCCCCTATGATTGGGGGTGATGGGGCCCCACCATGAAGCCCCTGCTCCGCCTGGGGGGGAAGCCCTCCTCTAACCGGCCTGGGTCAGTGTGCGTGGAAGGCAGCTTGGGAAACCACGTCTCCTTTCCTCTCTTCTTCATCACCTAAGACCACAACTGTTTGGATTCCACATGAGCAGTATTCTGAGACATAACAAAGAGGTTCCAAATGTGAAGAAAGAATACAAAGAAAACCCATGACTCATGTGCCCGACTCCTCCTCCTCCCACCAGGAAACATCACCAACTGGTTTTCAGTCTCCTTTCGCTTTGGGCAAAATACCCAAGAAATAAAACCTGAATCATTCTTTGTGATCAGCTCATGAAACTGGTCCCTACCCTTGGAGACTGGAAGGGTTTTTGTAGTACTAATCTTAAAGGTAAGAATAAAACAACTTGGTGCTGGTTCACAAGAACAACATGAAATCATATTGTTTCTGTGTCTAATAAAAAAAAAAAAAAAAGGATTAAAGTGGAAGTTTGTGACTCCTTCCACAAACATCTCTACACTCTT
Organism: Neofelis nebulosa; assembly: GCF_028018385.1. Classification (NCBI taxonomy): domain Eukaryota; kingdom Metazoa; phylum Chordata; class Mammalia; order Carnivora; family Felidae; genus Neofelis; species Neofelis nebulosa. Next base: position 44,186,727 of record NC_080795.1, on the reverse strand, counting down.
TCCTCCAGAAAAGCGAGCGTGGTTTCCACGTCCAGTTAAGGCCTATAGGGCACAGCCACAACTTGTTTTAGCTGCACTTTACAAGACTCCACATGAACAGAACAGGCATTAGAATTAAGTGGGTGCCTTCCGCCAGCTTTCTCAGATAACGGTCCCCGCAGACTCCTGTATCTCAGCTTGTCAGCGGGGCCTTGCTGTCACTGGAGCTTTAACATCATCCTTAAGCATCGTGATAATCCATAAGCCTCACCACTTCAACTCAGACTGATCTTGAAGTAGAACAGACTGAAGACACTTGTATTATTTGGTTTGTAATTACAAATAAAAGTAGACGGTGATTTTTTTTTGCTGATACTATGATTACTGTCAGCAGTATCCCCGATATTATCATTTTACCACTGGCAGCTCTAAGGCTAGGTGACTGAACAATGTGGGGTAGAACAAAGTCAAGGTAGTATTCTGAGTGTTCTAAACGCCTGCCTGCACCTTATACACTTCTGCAATATATAGGACGGAGCACACAGGACACTCTTCAAGCAGTCACAGGGCTGCCACAGGGCTTGTCTGATAGTGTCTCCTAACTCAGCACCACCCCCTTTACCAGCCCCTCAAGGTGACAGGCTATGCTGAAATCATGCTTCCTGCACACTTCCAAGGTTGACTTTAGGAACCCAGCACTAGGTCCTCATTACAGAGTAAAAACACAAGTCCTTAAAGAAAAAGGTAATTCTACAACCTGCTCGTTATATAGAAACCCTCTCATGCAGAAATACTCAAGCTGTACCACAAGAGATAACGTATAATTAGGAAATACACGTGGAAAATACACAAAAAAACACATGTGGCAAATACACAAAATTTTTCTTGACACTACAGGCTACCGAAACATGGACATGCTGGGTTTTTTTTTAATTTTTTAAAAATGTTTTTATTTATTTTTGAGAAAGAGAGAGAGAGAGAGAGAGAGGGGGGCAGAGAGAGAGGGGGACAAAGAATCTAAAGCAGGCTCCAGGCTCTGAGCTGTCAGCACAGAGCCCGATGCGGGGCTCAAACTTATGAACTGCAAGATCATGGCCTGAGCCAAAGTCAGACACTTAACCAACTGAGCCACCTAGGAGCCCCTGGACCTGTTATCTAAACCAAGGATAAGTTATTACTAAAAAGAATGACAACCATAACAGTGACAACCTAATGCTTTTAAGGAGCAAAACGCTGGAGGCTTTTCATGCGAGGTCTGCTAAGTATTAGTTACGTGATCTGGGCACGACTGCCTTAAGATTGGAAACTTCTGAGGCCACATTTCCTTCCCTCCCTTCCTCCCCCTGCTCCATCTCTCTCTTTTCCACTGAACTTCCTCTTGGCCTCCCCTGTCACCTGAAATCCTCAGCTTTGTATCTCCCATCCCAGAAAAACCCTGCTCCTTCCCCAGAGCTCATAGAAAATGCAAACTTCCAAAGAGTGAACATTCTCCCCCTTTAAAACATTCTAAGATTTTGAAGAAATTAAATTTTAAGGCACATTCACAATTTTAAAAATGAAGGCTAAAAATGTAAAGGCACAGAAGTATTCTAATCTCACACCTTCCACAAGCTTCTGAACACCCAGCGACCCACCACATTTGCTCAGATGATCACAAAGGACATTTAACAGAAAACCAGTCCCAAAAAGATACTTGAGGAAGATAGGGGTTCTATGGTCAAATCAGTTTGGGAACCAGCATATAGTATAGTTCCACTTTTCCCATACAACAGCAGAGGCAAAATGCTATCCTTCGCTAATAACTGAGCAAACTACATCTTATAAAAATAATAATTAGTAACTAGCTTATTGATTTATGTAGGTGCATCTCATAGAGTCACTACAGCCCCTACTTACCTACCTCCAGAGGTTATGTTGTCCTGACAAGCATTCTAAGAAACCAAAAATCTCATCTTTAAGACAACACTCAAAAATTTCTAATCAGTAACTCAGAAGCAAGTGAAAGACACACAAAATCACAAGTGTGTGTATGCTGATGTCTTGATCCCTGACTTGCGGGTTTCCCTCATGAAGGAACCGTGGTGGGACGGCCACATACCAGCTGTCGTATGTATTCCTGAATGGAGTTCGGATACACAAGCACAGTGATGGCAACCAAGGTGTTGAGGGCGAAATCAAAGATCTGGTAACAGAAGAACGGGATGATCCAGGCAGCGCGTTGCTAAATAGGACAGAAAATACAATGTCAATGTGTTCCACGTGAGAAAATATGGTTTCTTCCCAATTCAGACAAAACCTTTCTTGATCTGAAGGGAAATGGAGGACAAGAAATTCAATAAACCAGGTCATGACAACTGACAAGCCAGACAGCGGTAGTCAAAAACAAGCCTCTGGACATTTCTGAGACTACAGCACTGGTTTTCCATCCACATCATATTAATGTGAGATTAACACTTCCAAAGATTCTTACAGGAAACTGAGACTCATCACTTCTTCCTTCTTACAAGTAGCTGCACAGGTTACAAGTGTAAGGAATCAAGGAAAAAGCCCAGCCCCTTATTTCAAGGCTGCCTACCTTGTATGCTCCGTAAGTAGCCATTGCACAAATCAGGATCATGAGAAGAGAAATTGCAATCGCAATGCACATGTCTGCCAAAAGAAAAAAAGAAAATCAGTACTAGATCCACTGTTTTAACATTTTTTTTATATTATTTATTTTGAGAGAGAAGGTGTAAGCAGGGGAGAGCCAGAGAGAGAAGGAGAGAGAGAATCCCAGGCAGGCTCCACACTGTCAGCACAGAGCCCAATGTAGGACTTGAACTCATAAGCCATGAGATCATAACCTGAGCCGAAATCAAGACTCAGACGCTTAACTGACTGAGCCACCCAGGCACCCCGTGTTTTAACATTTTTTTCATCTCTCGTCAAAGGCATTTTGTTTATAAACCAATTATAAGTGAGAACTTTATGCGAAGTAAACCACTTGGAGCTCTTTAGGAATTTGAGAAGATGTTAGTTAATGGACATAACGTGTCCAAAGAAGTTCTCCCTGAATCATAAAAATGTCTACAGATAACATACTGACTTACGCGTAAGTTTATTTTGAAAATGGGAAAGCGATCTTCGTTACAGATATTTTTTTTTTAAAAATTTGGTCATCTGGTCCACTGAATTAGATATACAATAAATTAGGCATTTTTTTAAGCATGAGTGCCTAACATGTATTTTATAAACTCATGTGTGTCTTATGCCCCCATTAAAACCCTCCACTGGCTTCTCATTTAAAATAAAATCTCAGTTTATCATAGCCTTTATGTCTGTAATTTCTTCTAGAGCATGCCTAATCTCTCTCTAATCTCCTCACACTTTCTCACGTACTACAATCCAGCCACACCACTCGGTTCATTAAGTACAGAGAGAACACCCCACTGTAGGGCCCTGGCACCTGTAGATCCCACTGACTGGGGCACCTTCACTCCCAGTACCATAGGACTAGCTCTGCCTTTGTATCATTCGCACCTCAGCTCAAACATCAACACCTCCAACAGCTCTTCCCTGAGTATTCATCCTACTTCCCGTTCCTCCCACACCAATGTCGTGTTTTCTTTACAGCACGTATCACTATGATCTTGTTTATACCTGTTGTGTATTATCAGTCTCTCTTTGCTAGAGGACTCTTCCTGAGGGCAAGAACTTTCTGTATCTTCTTTACTACTGCAACCCCAACATATAGAAGGGGACAGATGCCCTCCACAGGAGCCACTAGCCACATGTGGGCCCCGAGCACCTGTGACGTGCTCAGTCTGAAGTGAGATGTGCTGTAAGATTAAACTATACTCCAGAATTCAAGAACCTACCACCAAAAAAAAAAAAATAAAAAAGTAAAATATCTTGGGGTGCCTGGGTGCCTTAGTCAGTTGAGTGTCTGACTCTTAATTATGACTCAGATCACGATCTCACGGCTCATGAGATCAAGCCCCAGGTCAGACTCTGCACTGACAGCGTAGAGCCTGCTTGGGATTCTCTCTCCCTCTCCTCTCTCAAACCCTCCCCTGTTCGTACTCTCTCTCTCTCTCTCTCAAAATAAATAAACTTGAAAAAAAAAACAAGAATGTAAAATATCTCAATCATTTTTATACTGATTACATGCTAAAATATTCTGGATATACTGAGTTAAATAAGACAAACCAGTCGGTTGAGCATCCAACTTTAGCTCAGGTCATGATCTCATGGCTCATAAGTTCGAGCCCCGCATTGGGCTCTGTGCTGACAGCTCAGAGCCTGGACCCTGCTTCGGATTCTGTGTCTCCCTCTCTCTGCCCCTCCCCCACCCACAATCTGTCTCCGTTTCTTTCTCTTTCTTGTAAATATTAAAAAATTACAAAAATAAAGATTAAAAAAATAAACAAAAAGTAGTACAGTTAATTTCACCTGGGTCTACGTTTTTAAGTATGGCCTCCAGAAAATTTTAACTTACATATGTGCTTGCACTCTCTTTCTATTGAACAGTGCTGATCTAGAACACTGCCTATATCACAGCAGGGACTAAATGAACATTTATTCAAGAGGTCATGTTATTATGTCTTTAGATTCAGATTAATTTTTTTTTAATGTTTATTTATTTTTGAGAGAGAGAGAGAGAGAGAGAGAGAGAGAGAGAGAGAGAGAGACAGAAGAGCAGGGGAGGGGCAGAGAGACAGGAAGACACAGAATCTGAAACAGGCTCCAGGCTCTGAGCTGTCAGCACAGAGCCTGATGCAGGGTTCAAACCCACGAACTGTCAGATCATGACCTGAGTCAAAGTCGACGTTTAACTGAGTCACTGAGGAGTCCCACACCCCTAGAGATTCAGATTAGTACATATGACTGGGTTTCTTTCTTTCTTTCTTTCTTTCTTTCTTTCTTTCTTTCTTTCTTTCTTTCTTTCTTTCTTTCTTTCTTTCTTTCTTTCTTTCTTTCTTTCTTTCTTTCTTTCTTTTTTAAATTTTTTTTAATGTTTATTTTTGAGAGAGACAGAGACAGAATGCGAGTGGGTTAGGGGCAGAGAGAGGGAGACGCAGAATCTGAAGCGGGCTCCAGGCTCCGAGCTGTCAGCACAGAGCCCGACGCAGGGTTTGAACTCAAGAGCTGTGAGATCATGACCTGAGCCGAAGTCAGATGCTCAACCGACTGAGCCACCCAGGTGCCCCCCCCATATGACTGGGTTTCTAAAGCAGTTCTACTGTGGGATTCTCACTAGCTAAGACGGTGCAAAAACCCATGCAGTAAAGTATCTGTATGGTGCTGGCAGTTTCTGAGGCATTTCATGCATACCTCATTTAGTCCTCTTAACTCTGAGACGACATTGCTCCCACCAAGCAGACTGCAAAACGAGGCTTAGAAGTTATGAAACTCGCTGAGACAGTATTTGCACCAAAAGGCTGAACTGTGACTAGTCCTGCTCTTGGATTTCAAATCTCTGGTTCTGCTAAGACTGCTGCTTCCTCTTCAGCTTTCAATACTGACCAATGAACCAATGTGGCCGATTGCTTCCTACAGGTGATCCTCCAAAGGAAAACACCCCACTTCTAGAACCATCCTCTCCGCATCCTCAGCTTCAGAGAGGAGAGGACATTTTAGGCAGGAGGTTTACAAACAGAAGAATTGGATAAAAGTACATTCTAGGACAGCAACGCAGGTATATCAACAAAGACCATCTGCCATATTTAAAATTTTTTAAATGAAGGTTCCTGAGATTAATCTGTATGGATGTAGTGGAATAAATTCAACATTTCATTCTCAAAAAAGAAAAAAGATACGGTTATGAAAGCCTCAGAGGATGACCAGTACTAGCCAGTACTTAAAAATTTCTTTAAAGTATGCATACAGATTTTGTAGTTTATAATTTTAATGTTAAATTGGCTTACCTTTTCCCTCTTATGAGGGAAGAGATACCTACAAGGGAAGTTCATGTATGCCCTACGGTATTCTTGTAGGATCGTGAGGGGAATAAACTTGAATGCATTTTATATGCAAAACAAAAGCTGAGAGACTTAACTCCTTAACAGCAAAGGGAAAGTCTCTCACACACACACATATGTAAGTTCACGTGGATGCATTCTAGCATGCCATTTGCATATGAAGCATGAGGGTTATCAGGCTCTCCGTTCCTACATAAAGGTATGACCACCGTGCAACGTCCCTTGTCTGCTTTTACGGTCCCCACTTATACGTGTGCTTTCTTTCCGCAGTGAAGTAGGCGCTGTGTTATTATGTTAATCCTCAGGACAACCCTAAAAGGTTAGTACTATTAATAATTGCATTTTAGAAAAAGATGACTAGAAGAAGGCAAGTCACTTGCCCGAGGGTGCCCAGCTAGTAAGCGGTGGATGGGATATTCTCCCCAAGAAAGAGGAGTCTATACTCTTCGCTGGGATGTTACCCAGCTGGGGAGGAAAACCATGCAGCCTCCCTAAAAGGAGTTGGACGTCGGTATGTACTTGCTATGTGCAAAACCTATGAGAATTTATAGCAATCTCTGAAACCGGAACTCAGGCAGAAGTTTATTATTTTCTTCTTTGTCTACTGAGATGGTTTCCAAATTCTGTACAAGCATATTTTATAATGAGAAAAAAAATTAATGGAAGCCAGCCCATTTATAGGGTATTCTTTACTTCACAGATCTTAAAAGAGACTCTAGGTATACAAACTCAAGGTTGTATTCAAACATTTTAAATATTAATATAACCTAAAAAAAACTAATATAGCCTGCATATCCTATTCTGAAGTAAAAAGAAACTCCAGAACTAAATCTCATATAATTATAAAAAATGTTTAAATTTACCTCTTTCTCCAAGAAGAGAAATTAGGGGCACAGGGGCGCCTGGTGGCTCAGTCGGTTAAGTGCCCAACTCTTTATTTCAGTTCAGGTCATGATCTCACGGTTCGTGGGATCGAGACCTATGTAGGGCTCTGCACTGCCTGCTTGGGATTCTCTCTCCCTCTCTCTCTCTCTCTCTCTCTCTCTCTCTCTCTCTCTCTCAAAATAAATAAATAAAACCTTGTTAAAAAGATAGAGAAATTTAAAAAGCACAAAAGTAAGAGAAAAGTCATAGAATATCCTTTTACCATTCATAGTGAGATACTACTTACCATAAAAAAAAAAAAGGTAATTTGAGATGAGGAAATTTTCAAAATTCTGTTCGTACAAATGATTATACCAACCACACCGACCGGACTGAATATATGACAAGCATGTGAAATAGCTTAGGTAGAATCAAAGTGTAAATCAAATAAAAACACAGAGCAGAGAAGACAAAGCAGGCTAATATGCCTTCTATCTCCTAGCAATCTGGAGCACATGCTGGCTCCTCTGACAGAGTGTGTAGTGAGTGCACCCTGGTGGACGTGAGTAACTCTGAGGGATTAAAATTCATTCCTTTTAATGACGTCAGAAATAAGAGGAAACAGTTCCAACAACAACGTACAGATTTTCAAAATCAGTAACAGTACTGGTCGGTGACAGGGATGGATGCCCTTTACTTATTATTTTTTTTAAATATTTATTTTTGAAAGAGACAGAGAGAGAGAGAGAGAGAGAGAGAGCGTGCGTGAGCAAGTGAGGGGCAGAGAGTGAGACACAGAATCCAAAACAGGCTCCAGGCTCTGAGCTGCTAGCACAGAGCCCGACACGGGGCTCGAACTCACAAACCGTGAGATCAAGACCTGCACCCAAGTGGGATGCTCAATCAACTGAGCCACCGAGGTGCCCCACCCTTTACTTATTCTTGGCACATTATTTCCTAGTAGCAACCCAGTCAGACACACTGTCCTCACACTGTTCCCTAAATTAACATCCTGCCTCAATAATGCAGCTCTAATTTGAAAAGGATCCTAAGAAAAGCTATACCACAGGCCACAAATGGCATAATTAGATAATGTTTTCTGATAGTCAATCACTGAAATAAAAAAGGCATATAACGGAGTTCTATGAAATGCGTCTTGGGGCGCCTGGGTGGCTTGGTTGGTTAATCGTCCGGCTTCGGCTCAGGTCATGATCTTGCAGTCCGTGAGTTCGAGCCCCGCATCGGGCTCTGTGCTGACAGCTCAGAGCCTGGAGCCTGTTTCAGATTCTGTGTCTCCCTCTCTCTGTGACCCTCTCCCGTTCATGCTCTGTCTCTCTCTGTCTCAAAAATAAATAAACGTTAAAAAAAAAAATTAAAAAAAAAAAAGAAATGCGTCTCTATTTTTTTCTAATTATCTTTCTATTATTGGTGAGACTAATATTTTTCTTAATCACCCAAACCTCTTGCTTTTTTCCTATTTGAGTTGGTTTCAATCTCTTGTAACTGAAAGTGTTCTGCCTGACACAATTTGCAATATATTAAGAATATTACCTTTTTGTCTATCACAAATGTTGCAAACAACTTCCCCAATTTATTTCTCTTTCAACATTATTATGCTAGCCTATGATACAAAAAAGGTGTATGTAGGTGTGCGTGTATATGTGTGTTTTCATATAATGATTCAAATCATTTCTTTCATTTTTTTTTTAGTGGCCTTGATTTCATGAAATGTCTGTGTTTAAATATTCAATTTCTATGGGGCGCCTGGGTGGCTCATCAGTTAAGCATCCGACTTCGGCTCAGGTCATGATCTCATGGTTGGTGGGTTCGAGCCCGGCGTCAGGCTCTGTGCTGACAGCTTGGAGCCTGGAGCCTGCTTCGGACTCTGTCTCCCTCTCTCGGCCCCCTGCCCTGCTCATGCTCTGTGTCTCTCTCAAAAATAAACAAACATTATAAAAATATATTTTTAAATAAATATTCTAATTCCACTTTCCCTTATATTTCTTGGGTTTCTTTCCTTCCCATAAAACATGGAGCTAGCTAGATAACTACTTCATTCATGTACCCATCTTACTTCTTTAGTCATAAGTCACTGCCACGTCTCAAGTTTCTGTCATTTTGGCCACATTCCTGGCACCGCAATTTATGAAAACAGACACTCTGTGGAGTATATTCTCACCCCTTAGGTCTAGAGGAGAACTATTTTCAGATGGATTCACAGCAACAATATGACCTACTGAAAGCAAAATATAAAGCCCTAACCACCCAGGTTCAAGTCCCTACTATGGGGTCCCATGCTCTGAGGTTGAAAGTTTGGGGAAGAAGAAACAATAAGGCACTAGTTTTATTTCATTAAAACAGAAGGAAGGTTCTAACACACTTTTTATATAAATGTGTGACAACTGTTTGCAACTTTTTATTGAAGTACATTCAGACAGAAGAGTTTTTTGGCAACATGCTAATTTACAGCTTTATTCTTAAACTCAAAATTTATTTCATAAACACTCAATAGGTGTGTAATATGGGATAAACACTGTGAGGACACCATCAGGACATAACCTCTGTTCTGATGTTGAGCATCAGAACTGGGAAGGGAAGGAACAATCCAAGAGGAGTTCGTTGATGAAGAGCTAAGGGAGGTCAGAGGGGCAGGATTACTTTTAGACAAGGGGAAAAAAGAATTTTTTGGAGGAAATGGTTATTTGGGCTGGGTTGTTTTCATATATATGTGTGTGTGTGTGTGTGTGTGTGTGTGTGTGTGTGTATATATATATATTTTTTTTTTTTTTTTTAACTGAGCTATAATTCATAGAGCACTAGGGTGGCTCAGTCGGTTAAGCTTCTAACTCTTGATTTTCAGCTCAGGTCATGATCTCACAGTTTGTTAGTTCGAGCCCCGCGTTGGGCTCTGTGCTGACAGCGAGAAGCCTGCTTGGGATTCCCTCTCCCCCTCCCCTGTGCTCATGAGCTCTCCTCTCTCAAAGGAAATAAATACACTTTAAGATAATAATAATAAAATGAGCCATAAAAAAGTTAGGAAGGACTAATTAATTCAGTAAACTTACTTAAAATGTCAAGTTCACAGAATCTAAGATAAGGAAATTAGTTCCTGCCAGCTACATGCTTATATTGAGATGTATACTGATATAGTTAAGTCTCTATATTAAAACAGAAAAAGCAATAAACAGCATTTACATTTTTTTGTGTGATTAGTGATTATGTTCACTGGAGAACCAAGATGTCATGACTAGACTGTGAGAAGGAAATAAAAGAAATTTAATTAAAAACATGAATGATCTATAGATTTAATGCAATCCCTATCAAAATACCAACAGCATTTTTCACAGACCTAGAATGAATAATCCTAACATTTGTATGAAATTCTTATAAAATAAAGAAGTTTCTACACAGTGAAGGAAACAACAAAACTAAAAGGCAACCTACTGAATTGAAGATATTTGCAAATGACATATCCAATAAAGGATTAGTACCCAAAATACATAAGGAATTTATAAAACTCAACATCCAGGGGAGCTTGGGTGCCTCAGCTGGTTAAGCGTCTGACTCTTAATTTCGGCTCAGGTCATGATCTCACGGTTTGTGGGTTCAAGCCCCACATCAGGCCCCGCGCTGAAAAGTGCAAAGCCTGCTTGGGATTCTCCCTCTCCCCCTCTCTCTCTGCCCTACCCCACTCACTCTATCTCTCAAAATAAATGAATCAAGTTAAAAATTTTTATATATAAAAAAAAACCTTGGGGCACCTGGGTGACTCAGTTGGTTAAGCGTCCAACTCTTGGTGTTGGCTTGGGTCATGATCTCACACTTTGTGGGTTCAAGCCCCATACTGGGCTCTGTGCTGACAGTGTGGAGCCTGCTTGGGATTTTCTCTCTCTCCCTCTCTCTCTGCCCCTCCCCCACTCACTCTGTCTCTCTCAAAAATAAATAAGTAAACTTAAAAAAATTTTTTTAAAAACCCTCAACACCCAAAAAATGAATAATCCAATGTAAAAATGGGCAGAAGACATGAAAAGATGTCTCCAAACAAGACATACAAATGGCCAACAGACACATGAAAAGATGCTCTATATCACTCATCAGGGAAATGCAAATCAAAACTATGGTGAGATATCACCTCGCACCTGTCAGAATGGCTAAAATCAACAACACAAGAAACAAGTGTTGGTGAGGATGTGGAGAAAACGGAACCCTCGTATAGTGCTGGTGAGAGTGCAAACTGGTGCAGCCACTCTGGAAAACAGTATGAAGGTTCCTCAAAAAGTTAAAAATAGAACTACCCTATGATCCAGTAAGTACACTACAGGATATTTACCCCAAAAGTACAAAAACTAATTCAAAACCCTTATGTTTACTGGAGCGTTCAACACTCAAATTATGGAAGCAGCCCAACTGTCCATCAATAGATGAATGTATAATGAAGATGTGGTGTGTGTGTGTGTGTATACATATACATAAACTATTATTTGGCCATGAAAAAGAATAAGATTTGCAACAATATGGATGGAGTCAAAAGGCATAATGCGAAGCGAAATAAATCAGAGAAAGACAAATACCATACGATTTCACTCATATGTGGAAGCTAAGAAAACAAGCAAAGGAGATAAAAAAGACACAGAAACCAAGAAACAGACTCTTAACTCTAGAGAATAAGCTGATGGATACGGGGGAGTGGGGGTGGGGGGCGGGGGGGGTGGAGAGATGGGCGAAACAGGTGATAGGGATTAAGGAGTATGCTTGGGATGAGCACTGGGTGTTGTATGGAAGTGATGAATCACTATATTGTACCCCTGAAACTAATATAACACTGTATGTTAACTATACTGGAATTAAAAATTTTTAATAAAAAATAAAAACATGTATGATCTATATGGAAGATTTTTGGAAATATTACTGATGGATGCTGAAGAAGCTGTGTATTAACTGGAAAGTTGTAAGCCGTAATCAGACATTTAACAGACATTGCACACATCTCTGTAAATTCAAAAATCATTGACTTGTACATTTAAAATCGGTAAGTTTATGGTATATAAATTATACCTCAATAAAGCCATTTTTTAAACAGTTGTAACTAGACAAAATACAACATATAAGGTATCACTTCCCCCTAAACTAATCTGTAAGTTTAACATTTGTAATTAACAAATTCGCAACAGGATTGCTTGAGAACTGGACAACTGATGCGAAAAAATAAATAAGCAAAAATGGTCAGAAGATTTCTGAAAAAGAAGGACTGGGTCAGGTTCACCATATACTGAAGCATGTTTGCTGAGGACATGGGGAATTGGCACTGAGCGTTCATTCCCACCTAGTGTGTCTGCCTATTCTACAGAGGCTAGAAAGCTAAAAACCTGAATTTCCCAGACTCTCTTGCAACTGGGTGCTGCTAGCAGAAAGGTCTCCCCAGGTACATGTAGACACATAACAACGACTCTCTCCTCCAACCAAACACCTTGGGTCCTGCCCATGGCCCATTTAGTCTGGTTTTGGCAAGAATCCTACTGAGTCAGCTTACTAAAAACCCCTCTCCTCAGTATCTGATCACCCTGATAATCTGATCAAATTTCCTTATCCCCCAGCCTCTGTAATTTGCCATGCTGGTCTGCTTTCAGCAAGAATCCTGTTGAGTTGTCTAGAGTTGTCTAGCAAGAATCTCCCCAGCTTTGATGTTTCCTCTCAGTAATTTTCCATCCACTGACCCCCCACCTGCTCCTTGGTGACAATGCTCCACCTGTCCTTGCTGGAGAGGTAGTTGAGTCTGACCTCTTGCCTACTGCAAAACTCCTCTTGGGTAAAGTCTTCCTTACCATCTTTAACAAGTGTCCGAATACCTTTCTCATCAGCACAGTAAAACTGAAAAAACAAGTCTCAGAAGTAGGCATACTGCATGAATCTATTCTATAAAGCTTATTAGCATGAAAATTAAACAACAGATCAATTAGTGACACAAATCTATGTGGACATCTATAAAGAAACACAAAGGAATGATCAACCATTCAGCAGAAAGGCTAGTTCTGAGATCAGAGGAAAGAACATGCCATCAGGATGGGACACATAGTGCTCTTTCGAAAGTAAGCTAAAATTCAGTGTCTTAAATCGAGTGATGAGTACATAAGTACTTGTACCATTGTTTGGTATTTTGTAAATACTGTTTTATACCTATTCGCTATTTAGTAAGAGATAATTCTATAAAGAATGAAAAACTCCAAATTATTATTAAGAAAAAGGCAAGATGGGGCACCTGGGTGGCTCAGTGGGTCTGACTCTTGGTTTTGGCTCACGTCATGATCTCATGGTTTGTGGGTTCGAGCCCCACACTGGGCTCTGTGCTAACAGTGTGGAGCCTGCTTAGGATTCTCTCTCTCTCTCTCTCTGCCCCTCCTTCTCTCTCTTAAAATAAATAAACTTAAATAAAAAAAAGAAAAAGCAAGATGGATCTTCACTGTCCATAAAACTTCTCTGAAAGGTTTGAATTTTTTCAAAATAAAGATTTGGAGAAAAAACAAGATCTTCACACTAAATCCATGCTGCATGGTAAATCACATCCTGATTTCAAACACATTAAAATGCAAACAACAGCCAACAACAAAATGCGTCATCAGAGAAGTTACAGGTAAGAAAAGAACACAAAAGGAAGAACACTGGATGCTTGAGCTAACTTAGTTCCTACTCAGCCTCTGGCCAAGCTGGGACCTGAAATGAATCCAGGGAACCTATAGGCTTCACGTATCCAATTTTAAAAAAACACCTGGCAAAGTTCTTTATTATTGTAGGCAAAGGGGAGAAATGCGCACCCAGCAAAGTAGTTTGGTTAAGAGGAACATCCAGGTACGCAGGTGAATGACTCTACCAGAAGTCTTCCACTCGCCTTTCACCATCCAGTCCGTTCTCTGCCCCAGAAGGCAGACGTGCATGGTTCATCAACAGCCTTCCTTACCCTCTGGCTTTTGTGGAGTTCAGTCAACGAGAAGCCTAGACAGGAGATCAGAGGGAAGGTGACGTTGCCTTGGGTTGGCCGTGGGCCTAGACCTGAGGTCACTGTTCCTAATGAGGAGGTTAACCCTGTAGGAGTCTCTCATTCCCAACTCCAGTAACCACAGCCTCCTACCTACCCCTCCTTCAGGTTTAGGGATAACAATAGCTGGCCTTGATTTTCCACGTCCCTTCATTATCCCTAGTGGTCTTCTTACAACTACATCATTACAAAAGGTCTTCTTGAAAATATTCGTTGGAAGTAGCCTTAAAAAAAAAAAAAGCAAAAAAAAGCAAAAAAAAGCAAGGGGCGGACTCAATTGGTTAAGCGTCCAACTCTCGATTTTGGCTCAGGTTGTGATCTCATAGTTCGTGGGATCAAGCCCCATGTCCCCATGCTTGGGATTCTTTCTCCCTCTCTCTCTGCCCCTCCCCCACTCACGCAGGCTCTCCCTCTCTCAAAAACAAATAATAAACACTAAAAAAATAAGCGAGATATAGTCAAAGCATAGAATATGCAACCCTTTGAGTCATGTGATGTAAAAGATAAATACATAGATAAGAGACTGGGAAGGTGGATGGATGAAAATAAAGGGCTAGGATGGTTCCTATGGGCCGGCTTCCCCTGCTGTTGCACATGCAGGTCTATTTCCTCAAGACTGTTGGGATCTTTATGCACAAGTGGACAAGCTGTGTAGACTGACTGCCAAGCCTGTATTGGGGTATGTGAATAGACAGCAGGTAGGCAGCCTGGGGCCCTTTCCAAATGACAGGGCAAGGAGAGCTCTACACTGTGGTGCCAAGAGCCATATGGAAAGCCCTAGTTGATTGTTCTTTTTTTTTTTCCATTTCTTAGTTTTTTTTAATCAAAACTTTCAAACACCCAGAAAAGTATAGTGAATCCCCATCACTCCTTTTGCTTGTATTGTTTCATCTCTGATCACTCCGTTTCTGTCCATTCTACCATTGGCGGGAATCTGGACTGTTTCCAATTTTTGGCTATTATAAATAAAGCCACTATGACCATTTTTATAAATGGCTTATGATGGACACAAGCATTATTTTCTGCAAGGTACAGATCTAAGAATGGAACTATAGGGTCACAGAGTAGATAGATGTATGTTCAGCTTTAGTTTTCCCCAAGTGGTTGTATGATTTACACTCCCAGAAACATCCTGGGAGCTCCAATAGTCCCACATCCTGATGGACAGGTGGTATTATCAGTTCTGTTAATGTTGGCCATTTTGGAGGGGTGCAGTGATTCACTGCTGTGCTTGTAACTGGCATTTCCTTTACAACTGATAAAGCAGAGAGTATTTTCATATGCTTATTGGTCATATGGATATCTTCTTTCGTGAAGTACCCGTTTTCCCCTGATTGATTACACTCAGGACATTTATCAAAACGCTCATCCTTTCTCCAGTAAGTGCAGCGGTGTCTTTATCCTAAATCAGATGGCCATATGTGGTAACCATCCATTCTTGATTAGTTTTATGGCCATTTCCTTCCTTAGGCCAGGTGTGTCCATTTGGTAAATAAAACTAAGTTTCACTAGAAAGACCAATCTGCTGCAAAATTAATCAGAAATTAATTTGAATGATCTGTTGTTTGACACTCTGCACAGTCCTGACACTTCCAGTCACAGTTCTTTGCCAATCCACTAAAATTTCAGAAATAAAATGAAATGCTACAAAGCCTACTTCTACCCAAAATAAGTTATGAGTGTCTAATATAGTGTGCTACACATACATGCTTTTCAATCATTATCCTTCAGTCCTCTAAATCAATAGATTATAATCATTCTGAAATCATTTCAGACTTATAGGAAAGTTACAAGAACGGTAGAAAGTTCAGGGCTCCTGGGTGGCTTAGTCAGTTAAGCATCCGACTTTGACTCAGGTCATCATCTCACAATCTGTGGGTTCAAGGCCCGCACTGGCTTCTGTGCTAATGGCTCAGAGCCTGGAGCCTGCTTTGGATTCTGTGTCTCCCTCTTTCTCTGCCCCTCCTCTGCTCTCTCTCTCAAAAATAAACAAACTTTAAGAAAAAAAAAATTTTTTTTAAAACAAAACAGTAGAGTTCAAATATATCCTTCATCTTGCTTCCCCTAATAGTAACCATTTATCATCAAAAACAGAGTAATGATCAAAACCAGGAAATTGACACTCCTATAATGCTATAATAAACTACAAAACTTATGTGAATTTCACTTGTTTCCCCTATTACTGTCCTTTTTCTGTTCCAGAATCCCATACTACATTTAGCCGTATCTCCTTTGTTTCCTCTGATCAATGACAGTTCCTTACTCATTCTTAGTAGAGACAATTGAGGGGATGGGCGTGTCACATAAGAAATATACATTCATAAATTATAAATATGTATTATCACTAATACTTTTACATTATATAAAATATATATAAAAATACAAATGTTAAAGGGCCAGATTTTTTTTTTTAAGAGAAATCCTCATGTTTTCTTTCTTTATCCCAGTGGATTCTCCCATATGCCTCATTTTGATTTAAATAATACATCTTCTACCAGATCATTTTAGGAAAATATCATAAGGAAAAGTGAAACATTATTCCTGCTTTGTCCTTCTGGATAAAATCTTCAGATGGCCACCACCATTTCAAAAAGGTATCAACTTAAAATTGCTATATTCCATAATTTTGAAGCACAATTTAAAGCAATTGATTGTACCCATTTCCAGGACTATTTGTGAGTTAAATATACAAAGGCTTGTCAAACGCAGTGAACTTTTACTTACAAACTTATTTTCAAAAGGAGATCAAAACATGTGAAAAGGAAATGTAAGAGGAAAGAAGTTAAAAAAAGATTCACTCAAGTGAATATCCACTCTTCTCTACCTTTTTTATAACCATGAGATTTAAATGACTGATAGTCCTAAACGTAATTACAAACTCTTCATTCATTTTTTTCAAATATATGAAATATGAGCGAGACCTCAAATGCACTGGAACTAATATCCAGGACATTAGAGAACAATTACTATTTTAAAGTCTTAAGTACCAGCAAGCCTTTGAAGACAGCTAAATTAAGCCTATACGGTCAGAAACTCATTACCCAGCTTAGTCTCGAGCAATTAGAACAAGGCATATACTGTTACTGTTTAATTCAGAGAGAACAATAGCCATATCATTTAACACTTCTTTTTCTAACCTCAATTACCTTAGAAAAGGAAATCCCGCTACTGGCAATGGTAAAAGATCATTTGTTTTTAAATGTCAATCAAACATTGTATTTATAGCTTACATAGTCTTTTAGCTCAGGGGAAGGAAGGCAGAGATATTAATTTAATATTAATGGAACTCATTAGCCTTTCTGGGAGAATCCATAAGAGTAACAGGGTTATTCAAAATAGAGAGAAGGAGCAGGTCTCAGTCTGAGAAGGTTCCAAACCCCAGGAGAATATAATGTTCTGACATTTACTGTTGGGGCTCCTACAGGGCTCAATCCAGGACCACTTTACTTTTCTCTTTACTATGTCCTTAACATAAATACCATTTTTAGGCTGATGTCCTCAAATTTGTATCAGCCCAGACATCTGAGTTCTGGGTTATAGGGTCACATAACCAACCACCTTTTTAATCTCTGCACTTTAAGACAGCTCGTGTCTCAACTGTAATATACCTAAATAAGAATGGCTAGTAAAGCAGCAAAATATACTGAGCACTTATTATGGGCCAGACCCCATTCTAAGCATTTTTCATGCACTAATTGATTTAATCACTGCAATGATCCCGTGAGGCAACTATGATCACCACTTTTTCAGAAGGAGGAATGGAAGACACAGAAAGGTAGTAACTAGCCCATGATAACATTTAATACACGGCACGGTCAGCCTTCTGCTTCAGAGCCTAGACTCTTAATGACCCTGGTGAGTCACTTAAAGCAAAGTCAAGTCCCCTCCCCCAGGTGAGTCACTTAAAGCAAAGTCAAGTCCTCTCCCCCCAGGTGTGTTCTTATCTCCTGACCCCAGACTCTCTCTCACCCCAGTGAAGATCAGCTCTTTTACTCAAGGTGAAAAGCAGGGATCATCTTTGATTCCTCACTTTCCTTCTTCATTCATACCAGCAAGTTCTCTCAATCCTACCTCCAAACCCACCCTCTTCCTCATCCTCAGTACAGTCTGGATCACAGGGAACCCCCCCCACTCCCCTCGCCCCACTGCAAACCAATCTCCTAAATGCACCCTCCACTCAGTGACAAAAGGGATCTCCGTAAAACACACATCAGCACATAACTGCTGAATTACTAAAAACCACTGAAAAGCATTTTTATCACTCTGAGAACAGAACCCACAAGCCTCAACGTCTTCCGAATGTTCCTGGTCTATCCCTAAAACTGCATCTTGAGTCACTGTCTCCCCACCTTACTCATTGTGCCCCAGCATTTTTTTTTAATGCATTTAAAGTTCTCCAAAGCCAAAGAGAACTAAATTTGCATGATCTTTTGTTTGGGATTATGCACAGCACTGCCCCTTTCAGTTAGTGTGGACACAGTGTGACTGTAATTATAAAAGATGCCCATGAGCTTAGAACTGGGGTGCCTAGCCTCCTTCTGGCCTATCCCACACCCACATCCCTGTGTATGTTTCTATTTATTGGAGAAAGGCCTAAGTCCACTAAATAATGAGCAACACAGTTTCTGGAATGGAAAATGATCATCTCGAAGACAGGGAAATACAGAAAGTAATAGAAGATACAGTGAGGTACGCATGACCCTTTTGACCTTGTTTCCTGCCATTTACTCCCCATCCTCTAAAAAAGGCCAAAAGGCCCAGGGTAGAAAGACCAGGACAAAGCATTAATTTAAAAAACGAGAAAGTTAATGTAAAGAAGAAAAAAAAGAAAAAAACAAGAGACCTTATTTAGACTCTTACACCTAGAACAGAGGCAGAGCACATGTAGCACATAAATATTTGTTGATCTGATTTGTAACGATGGAAAGAAAGTGAAGTATCAGTTCAAATGGCCCACGAATCAATATTTGTAATTTAACAGGAAGAACTGGAAGCAGGATTCCCTGCCCTTGAAAGTACCAAAACATCTACAACTGCTATCTGATGTACTTACTGGCATCATCCATGAACTCAAAGTCACCTCCTAGCTCAGAACTTGAAAAGTGATACTGGTCTGGGTCAGCCAGGGCGCTCAACAGAATCAGCAGTACCACAGCGTTGATAATCTGCAATAAGAAAGAAAAAAATTTAAGTGCCCCAAGGATATGGTCCTTATAATAAGAACTTAAACTGACCATATGGAATTCAACTTCAACAGAGGCTCACAATATTGAAACAAACAATAGGTAGCCCCCCTGCGGGAGCAGGCTAACATTCCCAAGCCAGAAGCACCACCAGTCCATAGCCAAGGGCTCATGGCTTGGGCGTAGCAAACAGCCAGATTTCACCCCTTGCCCACCTTGGGGCTGGCATCCTAGAACAGTGAGCAACACACACAATCATACACAGCAGCCCTGATGCCCAGGGTTGGAAAAACACAAACTCTCCAGTTAGCCAAGTACACCGTGATAAGCAACC
Organism: Neofelis nebulosa; assembly: GCF_028018385.1. Lineage (NCBI taxonomy): Eukaryota > Metazoa > Chordata > Mammalia > Carnivora > Felidae > Neofelis > Neofelis nebulosa. The sequence continues at coordinate 44,167,377 of NC_080795.1, read as the reverse complement.
ACAGGTCTTTCTAGGTGATCAAACATTTTCACAGGGTCAGACGATCTGAGCTTTGAGACCATGTAGGGAACAGAGAGAATGAATGCAAAGTCACAGTGGGAGAGGCATGATGGTTCCTCCTGTTGTAGCTCAGGTGAGCCCCTTTCCACCCCAGGCCCATATCTCTGCCTTCTGGATGCTGCAGAATACATAGCCCTCAGGTACTCCAAACTTAGCTTGTCTAAATGGAAATCACCATCTCCCATCTCTGCTCCTCTTTTTATGTTCTCTATCTTTAAAAACAGCATCACCATTAATAATTAAAGGGGAAAACATTCAGGCACTTTGCTAACTTCTTTATGTGGAGTCTCTCTCTTAAGCTGTCCAATAACCCTAGTGAAATAGGCGCTAAATTATCCCCATGTTATCGATGAGAAAACCGAGGCCTGTGAGTTAAGAACATTACTGAAGATCAGGCAGCTAACAACCTGCAGAAATGAGACCTGAATCCAGGAATTTTAATTCCAAAATGGAATCTCTTAGCCTCCTGTTTATATTTGAAACCTGATTATCTTTGAGCTTACCATCTACCTTACCCCCACATCTGACCAACTGGGAAATTCTGACCATTCTACTTGTACATCTGCACTTCCTTTATTCTTCCTGGCCATCCTTGCTGCATGCGACACATGTGTACCAACTGTGGTGGGGCTAGAGGGGCAGGTGTGCTAAGAGCTTGGGTGAGGCTTGAGATGAGACTGGGTTGTTATCTCCTTTTTGTGTGTATTACTCTTGTCCAAATGGGGAGGGAAAAAAATGAACAACCATGAAGATTACATAAAGGAAATTCTTTTACTAACAACAGTAAATAAAAGCATATCCTACTATAAAAGTCGTATTTGGAATACCTATTTACAGAAGAGGTTCAAAGGGAGGGTTAGGTTGTCTGCTCTATAAAACATCCACTCCAGAATCCATTTTTCTTTCTTTTTCTTTCTTTCTTTCTTTCTTTCTTTCTTTCTTTCTTTCTTTCTTTCTTTCTTTCTTTCTTTCTTTCTTTCTTTCTTTCTCTTTCTTTCTTTCCTTACTTATTTTTATTTATTTATGAGAGACAGAGTATGAGCAAGGGAGGGGCTGAGAGAGAGGGAGACTGAATCCACGAAGCAGGCTCCAGTCTCTAAGCTGCCAGCACAGAGCCCGACACGGGGCTCAAACCTGTGAACCATGAGATCATGACCTGAGCCGAAGTTGAATACTTAACCTACTGAGCCACCCAGGTGCCCCCAGAATTCATTTTTCAATGGCAATCCCAAGGTGGTTGTTTTAGGATTATTGTAGGATTTGGAATAATTCTTTTTCTTCCTCTTTGTTCCAAATCATCTCATATGGTCTGATTGTTTTTTGACAAGCACATGGTTAAAAAATTTTTAAGGCACAAAAGGGTATATAGTGAAAAGTCACTCTCAGTCCTATTGCTATCCAATTATCCTCCCCACAGTGGTTATTAGAACCACTTATTTCTCTTCAAAGATCCAAGAAACTTCTCAGCACATTTTAAGGAGAGTGTGTTTAGCCAAACTCTATTTGAACAAAGCTTTTCAGAACACATCTAAAGCTTAAAGGAAGGTATGAGTTTGTCCCACAACTGGCATGTGATGTTTGGCAAGGATGTTCCTTGATAAACTGTCAAGTTTTGCTGGCATTTCGTTCCCTCTATACTCTTGTCTTTGAAAAAGGCAGCCCAAAGATTATGGGCTGAAGTAAGATCAGATGAAACAACCTAAGAATGTAGTTTGAAAAAGCAAAGCACCACACGAAGACAGCATAGTCACTGTTACCGCAATGGGTCGGTTTTAAGGTTGAAAAGGGAACTCTGAGATTCATGGGCAAAGCTTTAACCTAATGGTAGAGTAGGGAGGGTAAGAGCAGACGATGGCAGAGTGAGAGGCAGTGCAGTGTCTGGTTAAGGTAATGCAGGCCACGTTCAGAGATTCCATGGGGCTTGTGTTAACAGAGTTTGGATTTTATTCTAAGCATAACAAGAAGCCCATGAAGAATATTAAGAAAGGGAAGACAGTGACCTGGCTGGGGTTCAAATAAGTAAATCATGTAAAACATCTAGAAGGGTGACTGGCATACAATGGCCACTCATGTTAGTTCACTTACCTCTTCGCACCTCCATGGGACCCACATAAAAGCTCCTGGCTAGCATGGAATATTGCCTGGCTGCCAGATCTGAACCAGTGCTACACCGTGGCTTCCCTGTCCTTATAGTTCCGACGCATCTGTCAATTCTCTGGGGTTTTTTTTTCTGATTTCAGATTTTATTACAAAATTCATACTAATCAAAACAGTGCAGCACTGGCATAAAACAGACACATGGACCAATGGAACAGAATTGAGAGCCCAGAAAAGACTCATGCATATATGGTCAACTGATGCTTGCCAAGGGAGCTAAGAATACTCAGTGGAGAAAACAACTGTCAGCTCTTAATCAGCTTGTTATTATCCCCATGCCTAGTTTACTTATCACAATACATTTACTAACTGCAGCAACAGGTAGGCACTGTGCTAAGTGCTTAGCAAGGATTCTCCAGGACTCCGAATACAGGGCTAAGTAAGTCATGTGCCCAAATAACACAAAGCATACAGCAGTAAGCATGCCAAGAGTTCAGAGAAAGACTAATGGAAGTTTGGAGAAAGGTATTACTGAAACTTGAGGCTGAGACTGAGGTCATGGGGAGGTACAGCAGAGATGGGAACACTTGGACAGGGGCTGGAAAGATGGGAAGATTTTGGAAACTGAGCGGTGTGGAAAAGAACACGTTCAAGTCTGAGTAGGGCCACTGGGATGGGGCCTGTACTGAATATAGCAAGTAGTTAGATGTGAATGAACACAGCACACGAAGGGTAAATATAAGGGAATGAGAAGAGAAATGCAGGTTGGGGCCGGATGGTGAAGAGTCCTCAGGGGCAGGACAGGAAGCTGGGGCTTCAAGCTAATAGCTAATGAATAGCTCATAAGCTGGGATGAGACATGATTAGAGCCATGTCATTAGGAAGATCAAGCTGGAAGAGGCAGGGAGGCTAGGCAGGAGGCAGGCTCCGGATCTGGACAGCAGTGCAAAGGTCTGCTGAGGGGAAACCAAGGTTTTCTCCACTTCCCTCTAATTCTCAAGACAGCGCTGAGACTCTGGTCTTACACGTTACTTTCAGAGGTTATGGGACCTTTCCTCAGGTCCTAGAGTGGAAGAGCCATGGTTGGAACCACAAGGCCTTGCCACGTGGAGGCAGCATCATCACTAGAGACAGGAAGTGACTAAATGCAAAGACAAAGGGACACAAACCAGATCGGAGATTTCAAGGCTGGGTGACGGGATGTATCTTGTTATTATCAGAAATAAGAGGGGAGATCACAGAGGGACTAAGATGAGGCTGATTTTAGAGACGTTGAACTGGAAAGAATTTCCAGGATGTCCAAAGAATCACGTTGTTAGCTTGTCCATCTGCCCCTCTCTTTTTATTCTACCTTTGGTGTTCAGGCCTGCCCTCAGTTTTGTTCTGACCGCCTGATGCCTAGTCTTACTGGTGCTCCTGCTCGCTCCGGCTCACGTCATTCCTGACAGCTGAGTTCTGGCTCCTGGTTCGGTGTTCTTCTTGCTCCACAGCAGGCCCTGGGTCCGATTCCTGGCTGTGCCTGCGGCTCCCTGCACACTGTCATCGTCTCCTCTGTACCGCCAGCCCTGTGGCTCTTCTCTCTGTTCCCCAGCCACAGACCACAGTCCTGGGGCCGAATGCCCTGCCAGCTGCCCTAGTTCTTCACGAGACAGTCCAGGGAGAAGGGACACAGATAAAACAAAAATGTGATGGGAAGGTCATTATGACCAGTCACCGTTGTGTTCTTTTCATCACATGGTGAAATTTTCATAACAAAAACGTGTGATGACACATATTTACTGTGTCCTAAAACCTCAACTGCCGACAGGAATGTGGCATGCCGTGGGTGGTATATATAGTGAATAGAGTAGGGTGACAGGGTGATCCGTGAGGACCGAGGTCTGTGCAAAGGGGCCGGGGAAGGACTAGCCATGATAGTTACTACACAGAATCAGCTGGAAAAGGCCGAATTAAGTCAAAGCCCTAAGAACACCTGATAAGAAGGACTTCCTCTAAGAGAGAAAATGGAAGTTATCCAATCGTCAGTTCTGACCAAGAATGAAATGTCACCAGAAATGAGAACCAAGAAGATGATAGGACTTTCCAGGAGCAGATGACGCAATGACCACAGCTGAGCTAAATGTAAAAGAAAGAGTGGGCATATTTGTGATCTTGTTCAGCTAATGCTCACCTCCTTTGGACTTCGTCTGTTTTGGTAGGTCATGTACAAACTGTTCCCATTCTATTGACAAAGTGTTCCTGGGGTATCACACATTTTTTCCTTGTTCTTGACAATGATGACTTCCATATGTTAATAAACTCAACTTCTGTCCAATTACTTAAGTAGTCAGGCCCTTGTATATTCTCCAGGGATCCAAAGTGCTTCTACCCTTAAATCATTTTTCAGATCCTAAGTGAACAGTGATAACTGTAGTTTGAATCACTGAAAATGTTAAATGTAATTATCAGCTCATTTTTTAAAAGCATCGATAAAAGCACCTTAATAACACGCCAGCCCACTGAGGTAATAATAATTACACAACCGCCAAAAATTTGCACAAAAAGGGGCGCTTGGGTGGTTCCGTCAGTTGAGCGACCGACTTCGGCTCAGGTCATGATCTCACAGCTCATGGGTTCGAGCCCCGCGTCAGGCTCTGTGCTGACAGCTCGGAGCCTGGAGCCTGCTTCGGATTCTGTGTCTCCCTCTCTCTCTGCCCCTCCCCTACTTGTGCTCTATCTCTCTCTCTCTGTCTCTCAAAAATAAATAAATGTAAAAAAATTTAAAAAAAAATTTGCACAAAAGTGGTGTCCAAAAATGACTGTTGTGCAGATTTATCTATAATGAAAACTTGAAACAGAAGTAGGAGAAGGGCGGGGCACCTGGGTGGCTCCGTGGGTCAAGCGTCCAACTTCAGCTCAGGTCACGATCTCATGATTCATGAGGTCAAGCCCTGCGTCGGGCTCCATGCTGACAGCTCGGGGCCTGGAGCCTGCTTCGGATTCTGTGCCTCCCTCTCTCTGCTCCTCCCCTGCTTGCACTCTGTCTCTGTCTCTTTCTCTGTCTCTCAAAAATAAAGAAACATTAAAAAAATAAAAAAATTTAAAAAAGAAATAGGAGAAGGGCTTAATAATATTACTACAAAATAACAGAATCCTAAGGATAAAAACCCGTATTTTGAAAAAAGTTAACAATAAGAAATGTTCATAGTATGTTAAATGAAAACTACAGTATAAAAATGTTATATGATTCCAATTCTATTATTTATATGTGTGATATGTTCACAAGTATAAATCACAGACCAAGAACGCAAAAGTGTACAATGTAACTTACACACAAACCAGGTAGTAGGTTTGTAGATGACGTGTACCTTTAATTTTCATTCTACTTTTTTTTATATTTTCCAGAGTGTCTAACATCAGCATATACTGCTTTTAGAGTTAGAGACAATTATTTAAAACTTCAAAAATATTTTTAATATAAACTATGTTACAAAATATTATTATTGAACTTGCTTCTCTAAAAAACAGTTAACGAAAGAAACTGACCAAAGACAAGTAAATCTGGCTGGGCATTCAAGTCAAATCTTGGAAATAGGTATTTTGGAGGAGAAATGTCATAGTGAAATAACAATAAATAAGGAATCTGCCACTTCCAATAATGGTGAACCAGGTAATACAAACCAATGTCCCTCTGAGGACAACTAGGAGGAAATCTGAACAAAATACCCACGTATGTGAGAAGGCGTGGCAGCTAATAAGGCAATGAGAATTACTGGCCCAAAATCCAGGAAAAGGCAGAAATACCCCAGGGGCATTTGTCGATTCTGGAAAAGACGGATAAGAGCTAAGAGCTGAAGCAGCACCCCTGACAGCCTTGCTGCACCAGGGCATCAAGAGGCTGCCGGGTGGGGGTGGGGGTGGGGGCAGATTCCCCAGGGCTTTGCCCTAAGACCCTGCAGGGTCACCACTGGAGGAAGGTACACCTGAAGAAGACGAGCCTTTAGAGGGACACAGCCCAGCTTTGCAGCATCTGAGTCTTGAAACTGGATAAAGGCAATCCCCAGTTGCTAGACCCCTAATAAAAGCTATTAAAATCCTGGAGGAGAAAGAGATCATCCTATGCCTTGAATTATTTTTTTAATTTTTCAAATGCAATGTCCAGAATACAGCAAACAGGAAAGACAAAACTCTCAGAATAGAAACCAGAAAATCCAATAAAATACCCACTTGTTTTACTAAAACAAACAACAGACAACAGAAACATAAGTACTCTTGATATAGAAGTTAATGAGCATGTGCTTTAAAGTGAACTATGATGAGACACCTGGTTGGTTCAGTCGGTTAAGCATCTGACCTCAGCTCAGGTCATGATCTCAGTTTGTGGGTTTGAGCCCCGCATGGGGCTCTGTGCTGACAGCTCAGAGCCTGGAGCCCGCTTCAGATTCTGTCTCTCTCTCCCTCTGCCCCTCCCCTGCTTGCACTCTGTGTGTCTGTCTCTCAAAAATAAATAAACATTTAAAAAAATTTGTTTTAAATAAAAAGAACTATGCTGGGGTGCCTGGGTGGCTCAGTCGGTTAAGTGTCCAACTGACTCAGGCTCAAGTCATGATCTCATGGTTCATGAGTTCAAGCCCTGCATCGGGCGCTGCACTCACTGTGCAGAGCCTGCTTGGGGTTCTCTCTCTCTCCCTCTCTTTCTGCCCCTCCCCAGCTCGTGCTCACTTTGTCTTTCAAAATAAATAAACTTTTTAAAAAAAAAATCAAAAAAATAAAAGTATCTTTTTAATAAATAAATAAATAAAGTGACTATGCTTATGAAAATCAAGGAGATAAAGAAACACAAGGAGAATTTTGGCAGAGAACTAGCATAAAAAGAAGCATATGACAGAGTTGAAAAGAATACAGGGGCTCTAGAGTGAGAAACTACAGTAGCCAAATCAAGAACACAGTGGATGAGTTTCATCCATTAGACAAAGTGCAAGAAAATTAATGAGTTGCTAAGACAGAAGAAAACGTTCAGATGGTTGGCTTTAATTTAAAAAAAAAAAAAAGAAGAAGAAGCCAGAAGACAATAGAGTTCCAACTTCAAAATGCTGGGGAGGAAATGCCAACCTACAGTTTTATATCAAGAAAAAAAATCCTTCAAGAATAAAAATGAAACAAAGAGACTCTTGGACAAAACGGAGGGAATTTGTCACCAGCAGCTCAGCAGTAAAGAAGCACTGAAGGGTATTCTTTGGGCAAAAGAAAACTGATGCCAGGTAAAAGGCTGAAGAGGTACAAAGAAACAAGAATAACAGAAATGATAATTATGTTGGCAACTGTGAATATCGATAACATAACAATAATGACTGCAAAATATAAATAGATTCAAAATAGACAATACCATGTAAGTCAAGAGCAGATCATTGGATCTTAAATCCTTGCATTGCCCAGGAAAAGAATGAAAGTACCAGTTAATGGGAGATTTTAAAGAGTCCAGGATGTTATGTTGTAATCTGTAGGGTAACCTTTAAGAGAATAGTCAGACTCGAGTGGTAGGTAGACACATGACTGCTTGTTCGGTAATAACCAAGCTGTTTATATTTTGTGCATTTCCCATATGTGTGCAATATTCACAGTAAAAATGGTTAAAAATAATTTAAAAAATAAATATAAATTATAATCAGATATGTGGTTTTCACATGGTTGGCTAATTTTTTTCAACTTTTTTTTTTTTTTTTAAGCAATCTCTATGCCCAATGCGGGGCTCAAACTCAGGACTCCAAGATCAAGCATCACATGCTCTACCAACTGAGCCAACTAGGTGCCTTTAGATGGCTAACTTTTATATTCCCACATTTGAAAAAAAAAAAAAATTAAGCTAATAATGGCAGCTGTGCCTTTCACTTGGGTCCAACATCAATGGGCAAATCAAAATGAAATGAAAGTTTAAACTTTTTACTTGAAATATTTTTAAATCAAATTTTAGAACTCTGATCCAAATGTGCTTCCTTATTCAATTCAAATAAGCCCCTGTCTAGAAGGTCCTGTTCTGATATTGAAATACGTTTCTGACATTTGCTATTTCAATTCAAACAATTGTGGTAAATATATTTTGGGAAAAAAACTGGATTTGTTGTAAAATCCTATTTGCCTAAGAAATTTTGTAAATGAGTTCACCTATTATGTTCCCAACATTCTTCTTTAAACTAGGTTATACAACGACAAATAACACACGGTCCTAGCCCCGAAGATTAGTATTTCAGTGGGGCAAACACGTCAACAGCCAAGTAAAATGCAGAATGCTAGAACATTCACTAAGCAATTCATTCAATTGTTCAGAAGTTCAGAAATTACCTATGAGGCAACAAACATATGCCAAGCACTATGCTAAGCATCACATCCATATTACAGCAAACACCACAAGGTAGCTTATTATCTAGTGGGGAAGACAGTCAAACAAACCGGATGTTCGTTCAGAGTGAAAAAGAATTCTGCCGTACTAGTGGTTCAGGGAGAAGCTGAAAGACTTTGCAGGGAGATGACACTGTTAACACCACAGAGAGTAACAGACTTCTGGAAATCTTGAGAGACAAAAGATTACAGCACAAATAATTTTAGGGTATCAGACTCAATGACTAAGAATTAAGTATTAACAGACAGTCCCAGGAAACAAACACATAAAAATGAGCCACTCTTCTCGGCCCTTTGTGTTGAATTAATATTCTAGGCTAATGTTTTAAACTCCCGAAGCTATAAACCAAGGGACTACGTCCAGGTTACACACAGTGAGGGAAAAAGGCTCAGCAGTGAAATCAAAGTTGTACCTTTCATGAGTGCCACGTTTCAATAGGCAAATTTTTTATTTTTTATTTTTAAAAATTTTTTTAACGTTTATTTATTTTTGAGACAGAGAGAGACAGAGCATGAACAGGGGAGGAGCAGAGAGAGAGGGAGACACAGAATCTGAAACAGGCTCCAGGCTCTGAGCTGTCAGCACAGAGCCCGACGCGGGGCTCGAACTCACGGACCGTGAGAGCATGACCCGAGCTGAAGTCGGACGCTTAACCGACCGAGCCACCCAGGCACCCCTAGGCAAATTTTTTTTAATGTAGAAATGTTTTCCCCAAATTCAGTGAGACCCTCCTGATTCACCTTGTAGCCCACAGTGCCGTCACGTTAACCTGTCCTCCTCAAGAAACCACCACCACCGGTCCCATTTTATACCACTGGAGCAGTCTTGCCTCCCCTGTGAAGAGTGACTATTATTGCATACTGCAAATGAGCACACTCAGACTGCCCAGGAAACCCCACACAAGGTCACGTAGTGCTCAGCTGAGACTCAATCACTGATCCTTTGATCACAAATGTCATATATGCTCTTTTTGGGGCGCCTGGGTGGCTCAGTTGGTTGAGCATCTGACTCCTGGTTTCAGCTCAGGTCATGATCCCATGGAACTGAGCCCCACATCAGGCTCTGCATTGACAGCGTGGAGCCTGCTTGGGATGGATTCTCTCCCTCTCTCTCTCTCTCTCTCTCTCTGCCCCTCCCCACGCACTTTCTCTCTCAAAATAAATAAATAAACATTTTTTTTAAATGCCACACATGCTCTTTCTAGTAAACAGGTTCCTCTCAAGAAGCCACCACACCCAGTTCACAGATCCCACGAACTCTGCTAACCAATCCCCTAGCACTTGTTCGGAATTCTTTTCAAGGGAGTGTTCCAGATAGCCACTCTCACTGTGACTGGAGCAAGCAAAATGAAGCTGATCTGCCACCCCAGCAGAAGCATTCCCATTTCTCCCAACGGACTTGGCTGGGTTCTGATTTTCACCCTCAGGCTGAAGCACCATTATATGCTCTCACAAATATAGAGCCCATGTAATTAATGAGAAAGCTGTCTGGACAGTGGCAGAGGATGGTCGCCTATAAGAAGCCAGCTAGGGGAATGCTGTCCAAAGAGCCTCTGGGAGAGTTGAGAGTGAGGGGTGTGGATGGGGAGGACAAGCATGTTCCCTTTTATGTCTTAAAGAATATTCTGGGTCTCTGAACATGAAAAGACAGGCCTAGCCTGCAGCCTAGTTTAGAATGGGCTATGGAGATCTAAACTCCATGCATAAGAAAAGTATCACATGCTACAGGGTTTGAAGACTGGCGTTTGGAAAAGACCAGAGAAAATATAAAGTGCAAAAATGGCTAAATTAACATTTTTATACAGCAAGCATGGTCTTTTTGTGTTCTGATACGCTGCTCTCTTCGTTAGGTCTATTAGTCCCTACCTATAGCCATCCTATTCCAACAAGGAGGATTACCATAAGATATGCTTTGAAAGACAGTTTGAAGTGATTATATTATTTTACTCTGTTTAGTTTTAATATATATAAGAACACTTTGTTCCTGTAGCTATTCGTCACGCAGAAGTGAAACTGATGAAACAGAATATCTTTACTAATGAAAGAGTCAATAACATATTTAACCACTAGAATACAAATTTTGTATCCAGTTCAAGAACAGTGTTGTTATATTTTCCTTTATCGTTAAAATTTTCTAACAAAATAGCAATACATTCAAAACATCCCCAAACAAAACCAAGTATCAGAAATTAAAGACAAGGGCACCTGGGTGGCTCAGTCGGTTAAGTGTCTGACTTCAGCTCAGGTCATGATCTTACAGTTTGTGAGTTCAAGCCCTGCATCGGACTCTGTGCTGACAGCTCAGAGCTTGGAGCCTGCTTCAGATTCTGTGTCTCCCTCTCTCTCTGCCCCTCCCCCACTCATGCTTTGTCACTTGCTCTCTCTCTCTCAAAAATAAACAAATTAAAAAAAAATTTTTTAAAGAAATTAAAGACAAAAGACATATACCTTCACAATTGAAACACAGCTTGGAAATCTAGAACAGGAGATGCGAAAGTATAACCTGAAAGCTAATTTTTAAACAGTCTTGTCAAATTAAAATCAAATGCAATGACATAACCTAACTATCTCTTAGATAATAAATGTTTTCTTGGGGCACCTGGGTGGCTCAGTCAGCTGAAGCATCTGACTTTGGCTCATGTCATGATCTTGTGGTTCATGAGTTTGAGTCCCGTGTCAGGCTCTGTGCTGACAGCTCAGAGCCTGAAGCCTGCTTCAGATTCTTTGTCTCCCTCTCTCTCTGCCCCTCGCCTGCTCACACTCTATCTCTCTCTCTCTCAAAAATAAATAAACCTTAAAAAAATTTTTTTTTAAAGAAATGTTTTCTTCTCTGAGTAAGGTAAGAAATAATGCTGAATTGTTTATATATGGAAAGGAGAAAGATTATAGTGTATGTCATAAATATTCATTACTATGAATCTAGGCAAGAGAACATTCTTGAAGGTGATGTCAATATCTGATAGTTACTTTTAGTTATAAAAGAGTATCAGATTACTTTGAAAGTAGATAGCCTCTGAAGATCATAATCCCTACCTATATTCTCAAAGTGAACAAATGAAAAGATTATCTAGTAAATTATTAACTACCTGTACTAACGTAAATACATAAATATCTTTAAGATTCCATTCTTATTTACATACTTTAGAATATGTACTAAGATTATCTGAGAAATTCCCATTTAATTTCTAAACTGCTAGTAAGGAAAAAAAACAGGCAAAGAAATATGCTCAGGTAAAAATAACAAAAGAATCTAAGAAAGTCTCTATTGTGATTTACTAACTTATTTTTTAATTAAAAAAATTTTTTGTTAACGTTTATTCATTATTGAGAGACAGAGACAGAGCATGAGCAGAGGACAGGCAGAGAGAGGGGGAGACACAGAATCCGAAGCAGGCTCCAGGCTCCGAGCTGTCAGCGCAGAGCCCGATGCGGGGCTCGAACTCACAAACCGTGAGATCATGACCTGAGCTGAAGTCAGATGCTCAACCAACTGAGCCACCCAGGCACCCTGAAAGGAAATTTTAAAATATACTCAGAAGAGTGAACCCACACAACAGGTCTGAGGTGTGGAAGCAAATGATCATGTACCATCTACAGTTTGGGTATTAAATATCCATTTTTAAAATAAAAACTATAGTGATTGCAGAAAAAAAGGAGAATAATGCACAAAGAGAGACACAGATATATAGGTAATTCTAAGCAAACACTTACAGATCAATGTTTAGGAGCTTTTAAAAAAGACATTAATGGGACACCTGGGTGGCTCACTCAGTGAAGCGTCCAACTCTTGATTTCAGCTCAGGTCATGATCTCACTGTTCATGGGTTCGAGCCCAGCACGGGCTTTGTGCTGACAGTGGGATTCTCAGTCTCCCTTCCTCCCTGCACCCAGCCTCGATCACGCACGTGCTCTCTCTCAAAAATAAACGAACATTAAAAAAAAGACACTAAAATTTTTTTTAAATGACTGGAGTTCAAGGACTTGTTCAAAAGAAAGGCAACGATATTATTAACTCTAAATTTTGATGAGTATACATGGTTACATTTCTTGAGTGAACAACCAGAATAACAGAAATGGAGTAAAACTTCCAGAATAGCAGACACAGGGGAAAACAGCGGAATAGAGGAAAAGAGGTAAGCAGCAACACAGTCCGCGTGAAAGGTGGCAGCAAAGGAGAAGGAAACAGAAACAGCGACCGGAATAAATCCAGATATGTTAACATTGTTAATGTCAGTGGACTAAGTTCCGCAGTTAAAGACCAAGACGGTCAGGCTCTCCAACGCTGCTGCTCCCATCCACAAGCCCTCGTCTATGCCTCACCACAGCGCCACACGATTGCGCAATTACGTACCAATATTTCTTTGTGTGATCATTAATTAACTTATATTAATTCTGATTAATATTTATTGCCTCTACTAGACCACAATTCGATGTTGGCAAGGACTGGGTCTATGTTGAATCACCACTGTATCCCCAGCACCCGGCACACTTCCTAACACACAGTTCTCAAAAAAACAAAAACTCTGTTAAAGGACGAGGGATGAGGAAAGGAGGGAGGGAAGACAGCATCACGGTACCTTCTAGGCTTCAATTTTCTACAACTATTTTCTTTGGAGATGGGAAGTCCTTAAACCATAAGCGCAGTGAACAGTTTTCTGATCCCTAAGTTAGCGGCATTTTATCTTATATAGATGATCGTATGTTTTCATGCTGAAAGTGCTATGCGTGTGGCTTTCATTTTATCCTTTTAAAATTTCTTAAGCAGCCAATAAAAACTCCACTAATGCAGGACACCTTGGGAAAAATGCATTCACATTGTATACCACTTATTTTTCAACGTTTTTTATTTATTTTTGGGACAGAGAGAGACAAAGCATGAACGGGGGAGGGGCAGAGAGAGAGGGAGACACAGAATCGGAAACAGGCTCCAGGCTCCAAGCCATCAGCCCAGCGCCTGACGCGGGGCTCGAACTCAAGGACCACGAGATCGTGACCTGGCTGAAGTCGGACGCTTAACCGACTGCGCCACCCAGGCGCCCCATACCACTTATTTTTATCCACAGTCATAACTATTTTTATGACTCATAATCATTATTTACAATTATTCATTTTTTGAATCATTAACTCCAATCTGGAAAGAGAAAATGAAGTCTTGAGAATCACCCAGTACTGCTTTGTAGACTAGAAATTAAAGCCTTCCACAGGTAGTACAGGTTGCCCGCTGGGCAACAGGATCTTAAAAATTGGGCCGCCTTTTGGGGACATGTCAGACTAGCAGATGTCCCCCAAATCTTCTCTCCCCTTCTTTCACAGTCATGGACTTATCTGGATACATAAATGCCCAGCGACAGATAACATCTCCCAGTGTCCCATGCAATTGGGTCACAGGTCTTATTTGGGGCTACTGATATATAAATGAAAGCAATGCGTGCAATTTCCATGTCACAACCTTAAAACACAAAGTTGCTTGTCCTCCATTTGTCCTTTTTCCCTTCCAGCAGGGATACTTGGGATAGCACAGCTGCTCCAGCAGAATAGGTTCCTGGGGGACCTCATAGAACAGTCTGCTACCCACCCGGGAGTGTTCTGAGACAGAAGGAAACCTTTATCTTGCATAAGTCCTGCAATTTGCACCTGTTATAAGACTTTACTTACACCGAAACAAATACAGAGGTTAAAGCTCATCTTAACACAAAAGAGAAAAGAACAGAAAACAGAGAATCCAACGCTACCTTTTTTTTAAAAAGGAAGAAGAGAAAAAGACCCCTAGACCAGAGGCACTAGATGGAAGTTGGGGTAATCAAAACAGACCTCAACAGGACCATCGAAAAGCAAACCCCTCTCTTTAAGCATAGTCAGAAGACCTCCAGACCCAGCCTAGAGACTTGATGTTTCTAGCCCTGAATGTACCTCTTCTGTGAAGCTGGACTCACCAGGTTGTCTTCATGAAAAGCAAGTCAATACTCAAATCATTCGATAATCATAATTTAGTGTCCTCTACAGAAAAAGGATACAAAGGCCTAGGGATAGGAGCATTCATGTCATCAACGATTCTATTATGAATATTAGCAAATTGGCATTCTGGTTTTATATGTCAATCTACTATCAGCTGGTGTGAATCAGTCATTCAACTTTAGGGTGTTGACGAGATCCAATCTCTGGTCCAGGGAGGTTGAGGGCTCACAAAGAATGGACATCCCACCTGGCCTTGCCTAGGTGACCTCCTAAGTGCTTCTTTCTTTCCAACTTGTAACACCTTCGTGTTTGCAACCCTCGAGCCCTCTGCTGTTAGCATGTACGTCAGTACCTGCTATCGTACCAAGTGTCACTGCTTCACCATCTTTGCACCATGGAATCAACTAGCCGTGTAATTTTAGCAGCTCAAGGTGAATGAATGAATGAATGAATGAATGAAATAAAGAGCTCAACCTTACTTTTACGAACAATTTGAAATTATATTTCTTTTAAGCATTTTTTGGTGTTAGTATTTTTCCCTGAGAAATAATTTTCCCTTGGAAGCTGCATCTGCAAAGATGCAACTCTAAACCTTTAAAAGTTTGTTAAAGGGGCACCTGGGTGGCTCAGTCCGTTGAGCTTATGACTTTGCTCAGGTCACGATATCCCGGTTCATGGGTTCAAGCGCCAAGTCGGGCTCTGTGCTGATAGCTCGCAGCCTGGAGCCTGCTTCTGATTCTGTGTCTCCCTCTCTCTCTGCCCCTCTCCCACTTGTGTGCTCTCTCTCTCTCTCTCTCTCTCAAAAATAAACATTAAAAAAAGGTTTTTTTAAATATTCATTTAATTCATTTTCTTAATTTACATCGAAGTTAGTTAGCATATAGTGCAACGATGATTCCAAGAGTAGATTCCTTAGTGCCCCTTACCCATTTAGCCCATCCCCCCTCCCATCCCCCCTCCAGCAACCCTGTTTGTTCTCCATATTTGAGTCTCTTATGTTTTTGTCCCCCTCCCTGTTTTTTATTATTTTTGCTTCCCTTCCCTTATGTTCATCTGTTTTGTATCTTAAAGTCCTCATATGAGTGAAGTCATATGATATTTGTCTTTCTTTAATTTCGCTTCGCATAATACCCTCTAGTTCCATCCACGTAGTTGCAAATGGCAAGATTTCATTCTTTTTTGATCTTCTTTTGAAATGAAGATAAAATCAATGAAAAAAAGACTTCATTCTTTTTTTCATCTTCATTATCCATTCATCCATCGATGGACATTTGGGCTCTTTCCATACTTTGGCTATTGTTGATAGTGCTGCTATAAACATGGGGGTGCATGTGCCCCTTTGAAACACCACACCTGGGGGCGCCTGGGTGGCTCAGTCGGTTAAGTGGCCGACTTCGGCTCAGGTCATGATCTCGCGGTCCGTGGGTTTGAGCCCCGCATCGGGCTCTGTGCTGACAGCTCAGAGCCTGGAGCCTGCTTCAGATTCTGTGTCTCCCTCTCTCAGACCCTCCCCCGTTCATGCTCTGTCTCTCTCTGTCTCAAAAATAAATAAACGTTAAAAAAAAAAAAAAAAAAAAAGAAACACCACACCTGTAGCCCTAGGATAAATAACCTAGTAGTGCAATTGTTGGGTCGTAGAGTAGTTCTATTTTTAATTTTTTGAGGAACCTCCATACTGTTCTCCAGAGTGGCTGCACCAGCTTGCATTCCCACCAGCAGTGCAAGAGATCCTCTTTCTCTGCATCCTCACCAATATCGGTTGTTGCCTGAATTGTTAATGTTAGCCATTCTGACAGGTGTGAGGTGGTATCTCATTTTGGTGTTGCTTTGTATTTCCCTGATGATGAGTGATGTTGAGCATTTTTTTTCATGTGTCTGTTGGCCATCTGAATGTCTTGTTTGGAGAAGTGTCTATTCATTTCTTTTGCCTGTTTCTTCACTGGATTATTTGTGTTTTGGGTGTTGACTTTGATAAGTTCTTTATAGACTTTGCATATTAACCCTTCATCTGATATGTTGTTTGCAAGTATCTTCTCCCATTTAGTCAGTTGCCTTTTAGTTTTGCTGATTGTTTCTTTTGCTGTGCAAAAGCTTTTTATTTTGATGAGGTCCCAATAGTTCGTTTTTGCTTTTGTTTCCCTTGCCTCCAGAGACGTGTTGAGTAAGAAGTTGCTGCAGCCAAGGTCACAGAGGTTTTTACCTGCTTTCCCTTCAAGGATTTTGATGGCTTCCTGTCTTACATTCAGGTCTTTCACCCATTTTGAGTTTATTTTTGTGTATGGGGTAAGAAAGTGGTCCAGGTTCATTTCTCTGCATGTCGCTGTCCAGTTTTCCCAGCACCACTTGCTGAAGAGAGACTGTCTTTATTCCACTGAATGTTCCTTCCTGCTTTGTCAAAGATTAGTTGGCCATACGTTTGTGGGTCCATTTCTGGATTCTCTAATCTGTTCCACTGATCTAAGTGTCTGTTCTTGTGCCGGTACCATGCTGTCTTGATAATTACAGCTTTGTAATACAGCTTGAAGTCCGAAAAAAAAATTTTTTTTAAGTTTGTTAAAACACTTGAAGAAGTGTGATCTTTACTTAAGTTTTCTTTTTCTTCAAGTAAAATGGGTTAACCAGTTTATAGCTCAAGAACTCTTAAGGCTCCAGAAACTCTACTAAGAGACAAGGGAGTTGGGAGAGAAGTAGAAAGTAGTAAATTATGCTGTTAGGGCTCACGTATTATTTCTGTTGGCATCCTTTCACGGTCAGTAAAGGATCTAACCCAAAGGGGAAGGAAAGGGAAAACTGAAGCCTCTTCCTTTATGGCAAAGATTCAAAGTAAGTTGACAAAATAAATATATTCTACATTTAAACATAATACACATCATAGTGTAAAACTCGTGTTGACTGCTTTAATACCTGACATTTTGTTAGTTAAGTTAAATATATTTAAAGTGAGTCCCAGAGAAGTTGATATTAATAAAACAGGTTTGATGCCAATCTTTATTTCACGGCCAGCCTATCTTTAAACGTCCTGATGAATGTCTATCATAATAGGCCACAAGCTAAAAGACATATTAAATATCACTGAATACAGAGAACTGACAGTTGCCATAGGGGAGGTAGGTGGGGGCACCCAAGGGAATTATCTTGATGAGAACTGAGAAATGTATAGAATTTCTGAATCATTACACTGTACACTTGAAACTAATATAACACTGTATGTTAATCGTATTTCAATTTTTAAAAATAAATAAATATCACTGAAATTTACCAGTCAAAATTTTATAGAGCTACCTTTGATCCTTTATATTAGGTTGGGGCAGAGGGTACCTGTGCTTTTTGAAAAGGGCTCAATGGAAGTGCCTAGGTGGCTCAGTCGGCTGAACATCCAATTCTTTTGATTTGGGCTCAGGTCATAATACCAGGGTTGTGGTATCGAGCTCCACATCTGATTCCATGCTGAGCGTGGAACCTGCCTGAGGTTCTCTCTCCCTCTGCCCTTCTCCCCTTCTCTCTCTCTAATAGAAAAAAAAATTTTTTAAGTAAAAAAAATTCAAAAGGGCTCAGTGGAGATCTCTCAAAAATAAGTATCCCTCACTACCCAAATCTATTTGATTTCTGAATTCAGATGGGGAAAGTCTAGATGTCAAGACAGACTTATATCACTAACTGCTAAAAATTCCCATCCGTATTATCCGCAGCCTTAGCCAATGAGAGACTGGTGCTAGAAAGAACCAGTATCTTCTATACCTCATATCTGGAGGACTGTAACACATCCTTTCTAGTTTTCCAGCTACCTAAAATGGCCTGCTATTTTAATATTCCTTAAAAACTGAATATTAAAAGCAACTAAAGGAAAGCACTTGGTTACATTCAAGGGAACCCCCCACAAGACTTTCAGCTTTTTCAGCAGAAACCTTGCAGGACAAAACGAGTGGCATAATATATTCAGAGTGCTGAAAGAAAAAACTTCCAACCAAGAACACTAGCAAAGAGTTCACTCAGAAGTGAAGGAGAGGTAAAGGGCTTTCCAGACAAGCAAAAACATAAAGAGTTCCTCACCACTACACCAGCCTTACAAGAAAGGTTAAAGGGAAAAGAAAGGGCACTACTTAGTAACAAGAAAACATGTGAAACAATAAACCTCACTGGAAAGATAAATATATAGTAAAGGTAACAGCTTAATTATTTATAAAGCTAGTAAAAATACCTTTGATTACAATAATAAGTTGAGGAGTATATGTGTCAAATGTGACATCAAAAAAAAAATAACATGGCAAAGAGGGTAAAAATGTTGAGCTTTAGAATGGGATCAAACTTAAGTTGTTATCAACTTAAAATAGACGGTTATATATAAAAGCTGTTATACGTAGGCCTTGTGGTAACCACAGAACAAGAACCTATAGTGAATACACATAGATAAAGGGAAAGGAATATATGTATACCACTAAAGAAAGAGAAAAAAGAAACAAAGGGAAACTACAAAAACAGTGAACAATTAAAAAAATGGCAATAAATACATACCTATCAATAATTACTTTAAATGCAAGTGGACTCAATTCTCTAATCAAGACAGAGGGGCTGAATGAGCCCCATCTATATGCTGCCTATAAGAAACTCACTTTATTTTTTTTAAGTTTATTTATTTTGAGAGAGTGAGAGAGAGAGAGAGAGAGAGAGAGAGAGCGAGCGAGCAGGGGAGGGGCAGAGATAAAGGGGGAGAGAGAATTCCAAGCATGCTTTGCATTGTCAGCACAGAGCCCAACTTGAGGCTCAATTCCCATGAACCATAAGATCATGACCTGAGCCGAGATCAAGAGTCAGATGCTTAAACAACTGAGCCACCCAGGTGCCCCAAGCAACTCACTTTAGATGGTAAAGGCACACACAGACTGAGAGTGAAGGGATGGAAAAAGAAACTCCATACAAATAATAAGTAAAGAAAGCTGGAGTAGCTATATTTACATCAGATAAAATAGACTTTGAAATAAAAACTGTAGTAAAAGACAAGGTTGCTACATGATAAAGTGGTAAATCCAACAAGAAAATATAATATTTGTAAGTATTTATGCATTTAACACAGGAATACCTAATATATAAAGCAAATATTTATAGATCTGAAGAGAAAAACAGACACCAATACAATAAGGGTAAGGGATTTTAATACCCTACTTTCATCAATGGATAGATCATCCAGACAGAAAATCAATAGGAAATACTGGCCTTAACACATTAGACCAGATGGACTAACAGATAATCACAGAACATTCCATCCAAAAGCAACAGAATACAAATTCTTCTCAAATGCACATGGAACATTTTCCAGGACAGATCATACATCAGGCCACAAAATAAGTCTTAACAAATTTAAAAGGATTAAAGTCATTATCAGGAATCTTTTCTGACCATCGAAGTATGAAACTAGAAATTGATTATATGAAAAAACCTGGAAAATTCACAAACACGTGGAGATCAAACAACATGCTACTGACCAACTAAATAGTCAAAGAGGAAATTAAAAAAAAATTTTTTTATCTTAAAATGAACACAAATGGAACTATAACACCAAAATTTGTGAGATGCAGCAAAAGCCTTCTAAGGGGAAAGTTCACAGTGATAAATGCCTACATCAAGAAAGAAGTCTCAAATAACCTAACTTTACACCTCAAAGAACTAGAAAAGGAACAAAGCCCAAAGCTAGTAAAAAGAAGAAAATAATATAGGGCAGAAATAAATAAAATAGACACTAAAAAGACAACAAAGATGATCAATGAAACTAAGATCTGGTTCTTTGAAAAGATAAACAAAAGTGATAAGACTTTAGCTAGACTCACGGGGGCCGGGGGGGGGGGGGGGGGGGGGTCGGGGGGGGGGGTGGTACTCCAAATCAGAAATGAAAGAAGAAATGTTAAAACTGATGCCGCATAAATACAAAGGATCACAGGAGGCTGCTATGAACAATTATTTGCCAACAAATTGGACAACTTACCAAAAAATGAATAAATTCCTAGAAACCTACAACCTACCAAGACTGAATCATGATGAAACAGAAAATCTGAACAGGCCGATCGCTAGTGAGGAGATTGAATCCTTAACCAAAAACCTCCCAACAAAGAAAAGGCCACGATCAGATGGTTTCACTGATAAATTCTATCCAACATTCAAGGAATTAATACCAATCCTTCCTAAACTCTTCCAAAAAATAGAAGAGCAAGAACTCCTACAAACTCATTTTATGAGGCCAGCAGTGCCCTGATACCAAAGCCAGACAAGTATACCACGAGAAAAGCAAATTACAGACCGATATTCCTGATGAACATAGATGCAAAAATCCTCAAGAAAATGTTAGCAAACCAAATTCAACAATATATTAAAAAGAATCATATAGCAAAATGAAGTGAGATTTTTTATCCCAGGGATGTTAAGGAGGGTTCAACATCCACAAATCAATGTGCTACTTTATATTAAAAAATGAAGGATAGGGGCGCCTGGGTGGCGCAGTCGGTTAAGCGTCCGACTTCAGCCAGGTCACGATCTCGCGGTCCGTGAGTTCGAGCCCCGCGTCGGGCTCTGGGCTGATGGCTCGGAGCCTGGAGCCTGTTTCCGATTCTGTGTCTCCCTCTCTCTCTGCCCCTCCCCGTTCATGCTCTGTCTCTCTCTGTCCCAAAAATAAATAAAAAACGTTGAAAAAAAAATTAAAAAAAAAAAAAAAAAAATGAAGGATAGACAGATACCATATGGTTGCACTCTTATGTGGATCCTGAGAAACGTAACAGAAATCCATGGGGGAGGGGAAGGGAAAAAAAAAAAAAAAAAAAGAGGTTAGAGTGGGAGAGAGCCAAAGCATAAAGCATAAGAGACTGTTAAAAACTGAGAACAAACTGAGGGTTGATGGGGGGTGGGAGGGAGGGCAGGGTGGGTGATGGGTATTGAGGAGGGCACCTTTTGGGATGAGCACTGGGTGTTGTATGGAAACCAATTTGACAGTAAATTTCATATATTAAAAAATAAATAAAAAAATAAATAAATAAAAATAAAAAAAAAATAAAAAATGAAGGATAAAAAATCATATGATCATCTCAATATATGAAGCAAAAGTAATTGACAAAATTCGACATCCATTGATGATAAAAACTCTCAACAGAATGGTTATAGAAGGAATATACCTCAACATAAAAAAGGCCACATATGACAAGCCCACAGCTAACATACTCAACAGTCAAAAACTAAAAGCACTGATCAGGAACAAAGCAAGGACATCTCAGTCTCACCACTTTTATTTAAGACAGTATTGGAAGTCCTAGCCACAACAATCAGGCAGGAAAAATAAATAAAAAGTAAAACTGTCACTATTTGCAGATGACATATATAAAAAACCCTAAAGACTCCATCAAAAAACTATTAGAATAAAGGAATTCAGTGAAGTTGGAGAATATAAAATCAATACTCAAAAATATGTTGCATTTTGGGGTACCTGGGTGGTTCAGTCAGCTGGGCGTCTGACTTCAGCTCAGGTCATGATCTCCTTGCTCATGAGTTTGAGCCCCACATCAGGCTCTCTGCTGTCAGCACAGCTGCTTCAGTTCCTGTCTCCCTCTCTCTCTGCCCCTCCCCCAGCTCATGCTTTCTCTGTCTCAAAAATAAATAAAAAACATAAAAAAAATTTAAAAAATATGTTGCATTTTTATTCACCAATCATGAGCCATCAGAGATAGAAATAAAAAACAATCCTATTTATAACTGCACCGAAAGGAATATAAAAACTAGGAATAAGTTTAACCACAGCGATAAAAGACCTGTATATTTAAAATTATTAAGGGACATTTGGGTGGCTCAGTCAGTTAAGTGTCCAACTTTGGCTTAGGTCATGATCTCACGGTTCGTGGGTTTGAGCCCCATACTGGGCTCTGTGCTGAGAGGTCAGAGCCTGGAGCCTGCCTCTGATTCTGTGTCTCCCTCTCTTCTCTCTGTCCCTCCCCTACTTATGATCTCTCTCTCTGCCTGTCAAAAATAAATAAACGTTAAAAAAATAATTAAAAAACTGAAAGAAAATAAATAAATAAAATTATTAAGACATTAATGAAAGAAATTGAAGACATAAATAAATGGAAAGATATTCTGCGCTCATGGATTAGAAAAATCAATACTGTAAAAATGTCCACACTACCCAAAGCAAGCTATAGATTCAATGCAATCTCTATCAAAATTCCAAATGTCATTTTTCAAAGAAATAGAATAATCCTAAAATTTGTATGGATCTCCAAAAAAACCTCAAATATTCAAAGCAATCTTGAATAAGACCAAAGCTGAAGGCATGACACTCCCTGATTTCAAACTGTATTATATAGCTACAGTAATTAAAACAATACGGTATTGGCATAAAAACAGACACGTATATCAATGGAACATAACAGAAACCCATGTATACATGGTTAATTAATTTACAACAAAGGAGCCAACAATACAGAGTAAGGAACAAAGTTTCTTCAACGAATGGTGTTCAGAAAACTGAAGAGCTAAGTGCAAAAGAATGAAATTTGACCACAATCTTATACCACACACAAAAATTAACTCAAAATGGAGTAATGACTTGAATGTAAACCATAAAACTCCTAGAGAAAAACACAGGCAGTAAACTCCTTCACAAGGTCTTAGTGATGATTTCTTAATCTGACACCAAAGAGAACAACAAAAAGTGGGACTACATCATACTAAATAGCTTCTGCACAGTAAAGAAAAACCTCAACAAAATGAAAAGGCAACATACTGAATAGGAGAAAATATTTGCAAATCATATATGTGATAAGGGACTAATAGCCAACATACATAAAGAACTCTTACAAGTTAATGGCAAAAATCAATCCAATTTAAAACTGGGAAGATCTGAATAGACATTTTTCCAAAGAAGACATATAGATAGTCAGCAGGTACACGAAAAGTTGCTCAACATCACTCGTCATCAGGGAAATGCAAGTCAAAACCACAATGAGATGCCATCTCACACCTGTTAGAATGGCTATTATCAAAAAGAAAAGAAATAACAAGTATTGATGAGCATATAGGGAAAAGGGAACACTTGTACATTGGTGGTGGGAATGTACTATGGAAAGCAGCCTGAAGGTTCCTCAAAAAGTTAAAAATAGAACTACCATATGATCTAACAATTCCACTTCTGAGTATTTATCTTAAAAAAAACAAAAACAAAAACACTGACTTGAAAAGATATCTGCACTCCCATGTTCACTGCAGCATTATTTACAATAGCCAAGCTACGGAAACAACCAAAGTGTCCATCAACAGATGAATGGATAAAGAAATGGCATGATATATATATTGAGGCTACACACACACACACACACACTGAATCATGAATGGACCTCAAGGGCATCACCCTAAGTGAAAGAAGTCAGATTGAGAAAGACAACACCACAGGATCTCTCTTACATGTAGAATCTAAAGAACAAACAAAAACAAGCTCAGAGAACAAGTGGTGGTTGCCAGAGGCAGGGGGTATGAGTTTAGAGAAATGGGTAAGGGGTGTCAAGGATAAAAAGAAAAAAATAAATACAGTGCATTACAGAGCAAAAAAAAAAGAGAGTCTTAACACAGGGCGGGTGGCTGCTTTCATTCTAACACCCTTGTTCGTAATTCTTTAATGCCTCCCCACTGCCTACAGAATAAAATCCAAGCTCTGTAACCTAGTATTTCAGTCTTTTACACTCTAGTATATAGGGAAAACACTAGGCAATGAGGATTATATAAGTTCTGGGTATCAGCCCAAATTTTGCCCTAGACTTATAGACTAAGTCATAGCATCTGACACCTAAAAAGAAACTATCAATCTTAAATGAGCATATCACCACCTATCCTATCTGACCCCAGGGCTGTTTCATGATCTAAATAAGAGTAAATGTGAAAGCCCACTAAAAACTATCCATCATTCTACAAACACAAGCTGTCGATTTTACTACCCAGTATTACCAACCAGACAAAAAAAAAATCAATATTTATCACACCAGAATTTCTTGGGCTACAAAAAGAACCCATCAGGCTTGAGTCCACAAGCATCCTGGGACTTTCAAAGTGAACTGGTTGGTCATTTGAAAGGTCAGGTCGTAAAGCTAATGAAATCAGTTTCTCTGACCTCTTTAATCCTTTATAATCTGATATACGGCCAACTACCCCATGAATGGGGTACAAAGAGGCATTCAGTATGTATTTGCTGAATGACTAAGTTCCTAAAATACACTTGGATGATGATGAAAAGGATGACACATACAAAGCGTTACTCCTCCCAGGTGTCAAGTTCAGATGCTTCCAACTACCAGTACCACCTTTCAAAACACTCTAAGAAAATCACATGGTAAAACAATGAAAGAAATTACAAAGGAAAAAGTATTGTTTAAGTATGTCAAGAGGAATTCAGGTTCTGATGGTAAAACATATTCTATACGAAATGGGGGCTGTAGCCTAAGGAGGGGAGCAAGTATTGTTACTGTCCTCTTTCTCCCAGTAACAGTCTCGGTTTCTCTGGGAAATTACTCATCCCTCTGTTCTCAAACGGGAGAGGGTTTTGAGCAACGTTAATCCTACTCCTGGCTCACATCCCTCTAATCAATAGTTCAAGAGCAGGAGAATATCCCAGAACTACATTTATCCGGATATTCTAGTCACAAAAACCTGGTCTGCTTGGTTTAGGGGTGGACAGGTAACTTACATTTATCAAATCAGAATGAATCTCAGGATTTAGGGCTTAAGCAATGGCTTGCAAAGGAGGGTAACCGGAAAAGGAAGGGGTGGGAAACAGGGGAAAGACGTGGCAGAAACCACTGTGCTGTTTAAGCCAACTGAAGTTGGCTTGCAACACACAGGTCATAAAATTCACAGACTTCCCTAGAATAGAGGACCAAAGTTCTTAGAAGTAGGCTAACAAGTTCATATTTATGTTTGAGAAAAATACTTCAGGGAACTGCATCTATAATAGACTGAAAAAAAATGGATTGTTGATGGCAAGGCTAGAAGCAAGGAGACCAGTTATTAGACTGTTATAATAGCCAGGTGATTGCTTACGAGAGCCTAAATGAGGAAAATGTTAGAAAGAAGAGAGACCAGAATAAGGAGGTAATCACAAAATCAATAGGACATGGCAACAGAATAAAGGAAGAAATTAAGGAAGGTGGCAGGAGAAAGGCATCTAGCCGAGGAGTCTAAATGGACGGTGAGAGACAGACTAGAGTATGGGCGAACGTGGGGAGGCAGTTAATGGATTCAGGTTTAGAACAGGAAGTTTTGATGAAGAAAGAATGGAAACCCCAGAAGACTACATAGCAATCAGCCTGCTTCAAGTACTCCTTTTAAATTACGAACCCTCTGGAAACCAGGACAAGTCAGCCTTCATTCTCTGTGAAGATGGATAATCATCTTATTTGTCTCTCTGAAAATGTCTGTAGTTATTAAAGGTTATGTAAAAATTCAACTTTTTTTCAGGGCAAGAGATGAAACTGCCTTTCAAAAGAAACAAATACAAACCTCCACCTCACACTGTAACACAAAAATTAATTAGAGGTGGATCACAGATGTAAATATAATAGCTAAGCCACAAAGTGTTGGAAGAAAATAGAAGAGAGTATCTTTACAATTTGGGAGTAGGCAACGATTTCTTAGAATACAGACAGTACTAACCATAAAAGAATAAACTGACAAATTGAACTTAAAATTTAAAACTTCTATTCACCAAAATATATCACTAAGAAAATGGGTAGATAGCCACACACTGGGAGAAAACAGTCACAAAATGCAGAATCCAAAATATAGAAAGCTATCTTACAAATCATTAAGAAAAAAAACAAAACCCTGGGGCACCTGGGTGGCTTAGTTGGTTAAGCGTCCAACTCTTGGTTTCAGCTTGGGTCATGATCTCACGGTTGGTAGGTTGGAGCCCCACATCAGGCTATGCGGAGCCTGCTTGGGATTCTCTCTCCCTTTCTCCGCTCCTCCCCTGCTCATGCTCCCTTGCTCTTGCTCTCTCACTCACAATAAATCAACTTAAAAAAAAAAGTCTTAAAAAAAAAAAAGACAAAACTCAAACAATGGGGTGCCTGGGTGGCTCAGTCGGTTGAGCGTCCGACGTTGGCTCAGGTCATGATCTTGCGGTTTGTGAGTTCAAGCCCCTCGTCGGGCTCTGTGCTAACAGCTCAGAGCCTGGAGTGTGCTTCAGATTCTGTGTCCCCCCACCCCTGCTTGTGCTCTGTCTCTTTCAAAAATGAATAAACATAAAAAAAATTTTGTTAATGGGCAATAAATACCACTTCACAAAAGATGATATATGAGTGCCAAATAAACAAAGATAAACTGTTCCACATCATTAGTCACAAGGGAAATGCAAATTAAAGCTACCATAAGCTGCAACTACATACCCACCAAAATGGCTACAGTTAAAGACTGACCACCCTAAATGTTGACAAGGACATGGAACAACTGGAACTCCATACATTGCTGGCAGAACCGCTTTGGAAAACTGCTCAGCAGTTTCTTATAAAGTTAAATATATTTCTACTCCATGACCAGCAATTCCACTGCTAGGCATTTATTCTAGAGAAATAACAACATATGTCTGCAAAAAGTCTTGTGCAAGAATGTCCAGATCAGCTTTATCTATAATGGCCCCAACCTGGAAACAACCCAAATGTCCATCATCTGGCAAATGGATAAATTGCTATTTATTCAGACAATAAAATAATACTCAGCAATACAAAGCAACAAACTATTGATATACTCCAATTAACATGAATGAATTTAAAAGATGTTGATGCTGGGGCGCCTGGGTGGCGCAGTCGGTTAAGCGTCCGACTTCAGCCAGGTCACGATCTCGCACTCCGTGAGTTCGAGCCCCGCGTCAGGCTCTGGGCTGATGGCTCGGAGCCTGGAGCCTGTTTCCGATTCTGTGTCTCCCTCTCTCTCTGCCCCTCCCCCGTTCATGCTCTGTCTCTCTCTGTCCCAAAAATAAATTAAAAAAAAAAAGATGTTGATGCTAAGTGAAAGAAACCAGATACAAAAGAATACATACAGTATAATTCCATTTACATGAATAGGTAAAACTCTAGGGTGGGGATGAGGCAGTGGGAGGGATTAACTGGGAAGAGGCACAAGGGAACTTTCTGGGGTTTTGGAAATGTTTTCTAGGTGTGTGGGTAACACAAGGTGTATGCATCTGTCAACTCAATGAACTGTACACTTCTGTGGATCTCACCCTATGTAAATTATGCCTTCATCAAAAGGAAAAAATAAAACAAAAAAATGATCTCTAATAGAAATACCTGAAATCAACATGCTTTATTACTGGACTGAAGGAAATCTTTGTTATTCCAAGGCAAAAACAAAACACACACCAACTTTAAAAAATTTTTTTAACGTTTATTTATTTTCGAGAGACAGAGCGTGAGCAGGGGAGGGGCAGAGAGAAAGGGACACACGGAATCCGAAGCAGGCTCCAGGCTCTGAGCTGTCAGCACAGCATCAGACACGGAGCCCGAACCCACAGAACGGTGAGATCATGACTTGAGCCAAAGTCGTTCACTTACCTGATTGAGCCACCCAGGTGCCCCAGAAAACACACACACAACTTTTAAAAGGTAAAAACAGGGGCACCTAGGTGGCTCGCCGGTTGAGCCGACGCACTTGATTTTGGCTCAGATCATGATCTCACCGTCTGTGGGCTGAGCCCAGTGACAGGCTGGCTCTGCCTCTGCGCTGAGAGTAGGGAGCCTGCTTGGGATTCTCTGTGTGCCTCTCTTTGCCCCTCCCCCAAGCACTCTCTCTCTCAAAAATAAATATAAAAAAACAAATAAAAGATAAAAACAAGTGGAAACAGGCAGACTAAAATATCACTCAGACCACAAACCAACCATGGAATTTTATGTAAATGACCTATGCTCTCTTGGCCTCTATTTTCTCATCTATAAAATGGGAGTAAGAAAATCTACCACACCAGGAATATGTAGACATCAAGATTATGCAAAGCATCTAGTATGTACCTGGCACACAAAGCCTTAGTAAGTGGTAGTGGTAGGAGCAGCAATTAGAAAATGCGTTAAAATGACCCACTTTACCCATCTGGTGTGAGAGTTCCACTGAACTCTTATTTGAATATCTATGCACAGCCCTATGCTTCTTTCATGACAACTCTTCTCCCGTCTGATAACTGACCCTATTCCACCCAGATGACAGGTGGGGTGAGAAGGGTAGGGGAAGGAGCGTGAGATGCCTTGCTCTTCAGTGACCCTGTTCCCTCATCTTAAAAAAATGTTCATGTAAGTCAAAGTTATGGAAACCAAATTATATTTAAAGGTATGAGAGAAACTCACTATTAAAAAAAAAGGTCTAAAACTGTTTCATGAAATGCAAGACTTTTTATGAAGATTACCAGTACTATAAAGTCAGGTTTCTCATTTATTAGGTTTACCTAATGTAGCACTCTTACATCTGCTAGAAAGCTTTCTAATTATTGTTCAAAAGGCCATGCCGTTTCCAAATGCTAACACATGCACAGCAATAGCTACTTTCCACAAAGAGCATGTTCAAACAGTACACAAAGCATGCAGAGTACTGTCCTTTTATCACACCAGTACTGTCTAGTTGGATTACAGCCAACAACAGGGCTCAAGTAGATTTATCTTTCCTGCAGATCATGTAGTACATTTGCCTAATGCAGTGCCCTAGATTTTACAAATTACATTTACTGATGTACTTGCAAGTCTGCAGACTTGAACATTTTCAAGGAGGACGCAAGACATTTATATAAAATAGTATGTCTTGATCATCAGTAAAAGCACTGTTTTGAGGCCACCTACTATCCTTTTGCTGGAATTTAAAATTTCCGTAAAGCATTTCTTGGCTTTTAGCAAAGTCAGGGTTGAGCCAAGACGCCGATGTTCTCTCTGCATTCAACTGCACAAAAAGAATCCACACATACCAAAGATCTGTTCGAAAGCTTTTAAGGCCAAAAATGTCTATTGTGTGGCCTGTGATAGGCACTGACTAAAGGAAACTTGAAACTATAAATAGGACACAGAACACCATATGCCTGGGGGAAAATATTTTGCTTAAAATGGCACAACGACACAATTCGACACGATGTTCATATTATGTCAAAAAAAGTGAGTATGAACGAACAAAAAAAACCCTCTGACGATTAAGAATTTATTCTCACGAAAAAGTTCAGTATGCCATCTTAATACCATTTTTAAGGGATTTCCTCATGATGCAGTGGTATTCACTGCAAAGTGGCTCGGGTCTAACTCTCCAACATGATGTCACAAAACCCGAAATGCAATGGAATCCGATTCAGTGTTGGCGCAGTCCGGGGGTGCCAACAATCAACCTGGAGGAGGCATACAGGGCCAGAAAGACTCCATCAGGTTTCCTCAGTGCCCCCTGATAATCAGTGCTCCCCATACAAACAAGTTCTTAAAAGCTCCAAATAAATAAATAAATAAATAAATAAATAAATAAATAAATAAATAAATAAATAAATAAGATTTGCCTGCAGCGTCTGCTAAGAAAGGTTCAGGGATCACCTGTCAATGGGCAGGAAAGTAAGTGGGTGTAAAATGGCTTCCCCGGGCACACTGAAACTGAAACGCAGTAAATCCCAGCAAATCCCTTCCTAGAGTAAGGGCTTCACACCAAACGTGTGGAGGGACGCATTCACGGAGCGTGCCAAGAACCCCCAACCATTCCTCCTCGGGACCCGAACGCGAGCTGAAGACCGGACAGCAACCCCGAGGCCGGGATGCGAGCTGGGAGAATGGGCAAGCCGGGGCTGCAAGCGCGACCACAGGGGTGGCAGAACGCGCCCCGTCACCCCACGACCCAGTCGCGGCGCGGCTAAACACAAAGCCCAACGGGTGGTGAGGAGAAAGAAAGGAATGGAAAACACGTGGTCCGCAGATCCGATCAGGGCTCTCCCGGCCACCAAGTGCACTTTTACCGGAAGCGAGGGAACCCACCGCAGCCCGCACGGCCCCGGACTCTGGGCCATGGCTGGACCCCCGCCACAGGTTGGCTGAGCCGAAGATCGCGGACAGGCTCGCGCACAGAATTAAGTTTCTAATAATACAACTTTAAGCGGATTAGCGCCGGCGTAGCCCAACGCCGAGGCCGCACTCGGGGGCGTGCAGAGTGCAGCGGGCGCGTGGGCCGGGGTCCCGGGGTCCCGGCGTCCCGGCGTCCCGGCGTCCCGTCCCGGGGGTGGGGGCTCGCGGCGCCGGCGCCTCCGCCCCGGCAGGTGCGCCCCCCTCGCGTCGCCTCGCTCACCAGGTACCAGACGCCCAGCAGGATGGTGCCGGTGCGGACATGGCAGCACAGGCAGCAGCTGTTGGAGTAGAACCGCGTCCAGGGCGCGACCATCTTCATCGCTCGGGCCGCGGGCGCCGTGGCGCGAGCGCGCGCCCAAGTTTGCAGGAGCGTCGGCCGCGTTGCTCGGGGCCCGCCGGGGGGCTGCTGCCGGCTCCCCCGCCGCTGCCGCTGCCGCTGCCTGCCCCGCTCCCCCGCTTGCCCGTGGCCCGAGCTCTGCGCTTCTGCCGAGAGCTCCGAGCGGCTGCGGCGGCCGGACCCTGCGCTCCGAAGGCTGCGGGAGGAGGAGGAGCGGGAGGAGGAGGAGCAGCGGGAGGAGGAGGAGCGGGAGGGGGCGGGGCGGGCCACGTGACTCGCGCTTGGGCTCGTGATGTCACCGCCGGCTCCAGCCAGCTGCGGGCGCCCCGGGCCGGGGGTAAATAAATCAATCATCCTGCGCCCTGGGCCGGTCCCGGAGTGGGCCCGCGGTGGAGTTGCGGGCCTCTCCTCTCTCCTGTGGTCATTTGTGTAACTCTGTCACGGGTTTGAGATTCTTTTACAGTCTAGCTGGTTGTGGTTTCTCCCCTTCCACTTCTATTTGGCAGATAATCTGTAGATGCAAATGCTATCACTGTTATCTGGCGAACTGGAAAGAGGGAAAACTGCAGGGTGTGATTCCGGTCAACTGCAGTACTTTGAACCGCTGCTGGAGTCGCCAGGAGCAATTTGTCTCCTCTTCCCAGCTCAATTACTGTGGTAGTAGTAACCTTTTCCCAGAAAATAGGATGTGTGTCAAGGACATCCTCGCTGTGCTTCGAGTAGCATTTTTAATCATGACTGCAGCTCTAAAGAAACAATCATAAAGCCAATTACTGCCACAAGGGCTCTGAAGGACACAACATAGAGCGTTAAGAGGTACTGAAAGAAAGGACTCCAGTTTGGAGTTATTTCTTCCCATCTGTTGTTTTTTCTCAAAGCGCCCTTGTCCTAGGTTAGCCTCTAATCACCGTCTAAGCCAAGCATCTCAGATGAGTTAGATCATTAGCGCATGTCAAAGTTTCATTTCATACTTGGAGCAAGAGAAAAATTGGTTGGATTTAAATTTCTTAAGGACAGGTTATATAGGAAGGAAGGAAGGAAGGAAGGAAGGGAGGGAGGGAGGGAGGGAGGGAGGAAGGAAGGAAGGAAGGAAGGAAGGAAGGAAGGAAGGAAGGAAGGAAGGAAGGTGTTAGATGAGGCTGTTTAAGTGCAGGACTAGTTAGTTTTACAAGGCTGTAAAGCTGTTACATTCTTAGTGTGTAGCTTAAACCTGGATCCAGAGGGACCAGAGAGGCATCACCAGAGATGTCAGGTGTGGGCCCTTAACTGGAAATTATAAGTAACATCATTGTGGGAGATAGTCAGAAATAAGGAAGAAGAAAGATCAGCTTTTGTTTTGTTTTCTCACTAAGAAGTTCTGTTTTCTCTCACACAAGAGAGAATTTTCTCTCTGGGGTCTTCCATTTAATGTGTAATTATAAGGGCATCTGGGTGGCTCAGTCAGTTAAGCATCTGACTTTGGCTCAGGTCATGATCTTAAGGTTCCTGAGTCTAATCCCCTGGATGGGCTCTGTGCTGACAGCTTGGAGCCTGAAGCTTGCCTTGGATTCTGTGTCTCCCTCTTTTTCCATCCCCCATTTGCATTCCATCTCTCTTTCTCTCTCTCAAAAATAAATAAAGATTTTAAAAAAATTTCAATGTGTAATTATAGCCATAACCATTTTTAAATTTTATATTTATTTATTTAGTTATTTATTTACTTATTTATTTTACTTTAGAGAGAGAGCATGAGCAGGGGAGAGGAAGAGAGGGAGAGAGAGAATTCTAAGCAGGCTCCACACTCAGCATGGAGACTAACGCAGGGCTCTATCCCATGGAATCAAGAGTCAGACACTCAACCGACTGAACCACCGAGGTCCCCCCAATTATACCCATAGCCTCTCTTAAACTTCTGTGGGACAAGCAGGAAGTGCACTGACCAGGAAAGGAAATCGTGAATCAGGATGGGGAGTGCTACTTTCCAAATTCAAACTGCCAGCATGTTCCTAGAGTTACCTCCAGCTTTGCCCTCCCCACCAGGATTTCAGATTCGTTAGGTAAATGATTCATTGACTAAAGGGAATTTCATATTTCACAGAGCTTGCTATTCAAGAGCTGAGTTTACAGACAGTTGCCAAAATGCTCTAGATAAGAAGAGAGACAGAGAGTAGAAAAAAACCTGGCTGGAGCAAGGAGATAAGGAGAGAAACAATACATCTGCAAGCAAAGTTTATGAAATAAAACTTGGAGTTATATTTATTTGGATGCAAGAGGATTGGGGAGATTGGCAAAAACAAACAAACAAAACCAAAGAAAAAAAAACAGAGGCTTCCCACAGAACTTAGTCACAGCTGGGTTACATCCTCAAACAGCAGCATATGGAAACTGGAATACGGATTGCAGGGGTACAGTTATGTAGACAGGTCACCTTGTTTTCATTCCCTAGGCACCTCAGCATCTGGGGTCACACTTGCTCTGTTTTCTGTAAGAGCAAAGAGCGACAGCCTGCGTGACCTTGGTCAGTCACTCACCCCTCCTCTCCCATTCTTCTGTCTCCACGGTACCTTCGTCACTGAGACAGGGAAACTGAAAGGTCTCCATTTTAGAAAGGCTCTATGCCGGATATTTCTCTGCTAGGCTCCATTTTCTCATACTCCATACTTCACCTTGCACCTGAGTGAATCAAAAAGGCTATGTTCCCACTCCACAGGGCGAAGCAAGAAAGTTAATCATTCTATGAGTTTCATCCTAGGCCCCTAAACACCTAATAACATCTCAAAAGAACCGAATCCCAAACATATTCCAGGACATTAGCTTCCAACAAACCTCCATCAACAGCATTGGCATCAATCCCCCCACCTTCAGTGATTTATGGAATAACATCGTTCATTTGCCTGACACTTGCCTTTGATGGGACCAAACCCTGGGTCCCTGGAGGAACACGTACCCTGGACCCCTTTCCAATATAAACTCCTAACCCCAAGTGACGGGGAGGCCCAAATCTCCTTTTCTGAGTCTCCCAGACGCACCACCAGCTATACTCTATCACTTACACTACTCAATAAACTCTGCTCTCGCTTCCTTCTGGCTCACGTTTGATTTCCATCCTTGGTGATGCCAAGGACCCTTTGGAGTGGTCCTACAGGGACCCTCTGGGTCCTCAGACTGGGCCTGCCTACAACATGACCAAATTTTATATATTTACTTTTTTAAGTTTATTTATTTATTTGGAGAGAGACAGAGACAGTGTGACCGGGGTGGGAAGGCAAAGAGAGAGGGAGAGAGAGAGAATCCCAAGCAGGCCTCGCACTGTCAGTGCAGAGCCTGATGCAGGGCTTCAACCCAGAAACAGTGAGATCATGGCCTGAGCAGAAACCAAGGGTTGAGCGCTCAACTGACTGAGCCACCCCGACGCCCCCATCATTACCAAATTAAAACCTTACCATTAGGACTTGAGGCCTTGCAACTTCTCTGTCACCCAGGTCCCTTCCCTTGCCTTCTTGTACTTCCCATTTTTCTCTCCCTGTATCCTCCCCGGGCCCCCTTCTTCCAAGGGCGGGTATTTTCCAATGAACTGACAGAAACTTTTTCTTTCCATCAGATAAAGCCACTCTTGTTCCTTTTTCAAATCTCTTTTTCTCTGGAACGAATTGTATTTCAGACTATCGGCTAGTGACCCAAAATGCCCAGGGTTAATTTGAGTGATGACTATTTGTAAGAAGTAAAGACACAAAGGCTGGAAGATGAGAACACTCTGCTCCTGATCCCAAAATTGACTGTGTAGTCTACAGCACAGGTCACCATGGCATTAGTCAGAATGTGTGCTGAGTATCCCTACAGATTACAACAATGCAGTGGGAAAGCCTAGAGCCATCAATTACATTAAAACGGGGGGAGTTAGCATTTCAATTGGGCCTTGTAGGGGTGAATAGAATGTAGACCAGGAGCACAGATATAGGGGATGGAAGAAACACTTGATCTTGATCCAGGACTTGCACAGGGCCAGACACTCTTTGGAAGTAGGAAAGGTCTCGCTGGAGCTTCCTCTATGACCTGGGCTAGGGTCTGTCCCAGGAGAGACCTCAGGAACCCCCTCAAAGGCTGAGAAATTCAAAGAGCTGCTACTATGTAGCTCTCCTGAAAAGGAGAAAGGGAGGCAGCGCCTTCCCTGGAGGAGTTGGAAAAGGAATCCACGTGCCTATGACAGAGGGTGTTCTTGAACGTCCTCTTCAATGATGTAAGTACTGCTCAGTCCTTGGTGGTTCAAAAGGAAACCTTATAGGTCTCCTCATGCACTCTCCAAATAAACCAGGGATCTGTTCATTCATGCAGTCATGAATCTGGTGAATGGAAACTTAGCAACTACCTCCTTGGAGCTGAGTGTGGCTTTCAGCTCAGAGAACATGAGACACTTTCTACCTAAAGGGAACTCACAACTTACAGAGGGAAATGGAGAAATAAACGGAAAATAACATGAAAGCAAGATGCCACTATATGTTTAGCACAGGGTGCTAGGAGAGCCCCATATCTCAGTTTTGGGGAGATCAGGGAAGGGACATCTAGGTTCACACCTGTGAAGTAAGTTGGTGTTGGCCGGGAGAGAGACAGACGGCAGCCCCAGACAGGATGGGAGCAGGATATGCAAATGTCCAGCATCTGGCGAGCTCACAAGTTTAGAAGCAGCAAGTACTATGGTAGCTGGGAGTTTACATTTGAAGGGAAGGAGGTCAGAGTAGAGGAGATGGGGCTAAGGAAGTTTTAGGGCTGTCAGTATGGGGGGGGGGCGGCTTTTCGTACCATGCTGCACTGAGAGGTCTGGAGCAAATCTCCTAAGGAAAGTGGGGAGCTTCTGAACTACTGAGAGTTTCATAAATATTAAACCCATATGCCTCTAAGCTCAATTAATGTCACAAGGTACATACAAACGAGACAGGGAGGACTGGCCAAATTATTTTTGGGGTCCAGTGCAACACTGGGAATGGGGGGCCTCTTGTTTACAAATATTAAGCATCTCAAGATGGCGACATTAAACCACGCGTGGGCTGTTCTAAGCAGGGGACCCTGTGCTATTGGCCCGGGTCACACGCCCATGAAGCTGGCCCTGAAGATAGGCCCCGTGTCTCTCTCTCAGATTAAAAACAAGACTCGACAACGACGAGAAAAGTGAAAGCCATCAGATAACAAAGAACTGTTTCATGGAAGCTGTGATAAACGCCAATTTTATAGGAGTGTGCGTAAGAAAATAAGTAGTATGTCGGATGATTCATCGAAGAGTCTGGATCTTGTCCCAGTCGGGGGTCAGGACTGTGAAGGTCAGAATGTGGAGCTGGCTCCGGGCCTGAACTGCAGCCAAGGTGGAAGTAAAAAAATAATGATTGATGTGCTCTCAGAGACCCACGTAATTAATCATATATTTATTAAAGCACACATTTGGGTTTGATTGGGTTCTGGTCTGGGGTTGTGAGAAGCAGGGCATAAGACACAATCCCTGCTTCTAAGAAACTCCTAAAATAGTGAGAGGGACAAAGATGGGCAGAGGGATTCATTAGAGGGAGATAGTGTGGCTAACGATAAAGCAACAGCATTCTGGTCCGCGGTGATACTAAGATGTTACTCTAGTTG
Organism: Neofelis nebulosa; assembly: GCF_028018385.1. Taxonomy (NCBI): domain Eukaryota; kingdom Metazoa; phylum Chordata; class Mammalia; order Carnivora; family Felidae; genus Neofelis; species Neofelis nebulosa. The sequence continues at coordinate 44,130,870 of NC_080795.1, read as the reverse complement.
TTTATCAGTGTGTAAAGATTTGGAATGCACTGGAATACATCGTATCAGTCAGAGTCCAGGCGGGGAAAACAGGGATCCTTCTAGATACTTCACACCGAGGGAAGGTAATACAGGGAATTGGTTGCTGCAATAAAGTATTTTCCGAGTGCCAATTTTGTAGCTACAGCTCAAAGCGATCAACTCCCCTTTGCGACAGTTTGCTGAGCCCCCACCCCAACTACTTCCCTTATCAGGCCCTAACACCCCTAGGTTACAACACACACTTACCCAAGGCCAGAGGCCCCAAATACCTAACCTCAGTGGCCCTTTCTTCCTCGGGTCTGCAGAGTTATTCAAAAGACCCAATCCCCAGTGAGCCCTCAAAACCTGGCTAACCTCACTGTGCTTGCCATACATAAGCCATCTCTTGCCGTTCCAACTTGCTGTTACCCTGTTCCCGGCACAACCCCCCAGGCCCCCCACCCCTGCCCCCCGCCTGGCTGTCTTCTTTCATTTGGAGCCATAAGTAACAAAGAATTCTGCCTTTCGTCTATCCTCACGTGTTACCGTATTGTGTCCCACCATCAAAAGAAAACTTAAATTTTATGGCAGAGTTGCACACAGATGAGAAAACAGAGGAGAGACAAAGAGGCAGTCGAGACACTGGCAAGAGGAGAAAGGAAGCCATGGCCTCCTGCGTGGCCGGGCAGAGACAACAGAAAGGACCACCAGCAGAGGTGGCTGAGCAGCCATCAGGGCCACTGTTGGGAACACCTCCCAAAACGGAGAGAAAGAGGAGGATGCTTTGGCCTCTCCCCTGCTCCTAACCTCCGGTCTTTCACCAGTACTTCCTGTTGGCTGAACTCCCAGACACCAGTTGATGAGGGGCCTGGGACACATACTTTCCCGTTTTATAAAACCAGCAGGGGGCACACCCACGTTCTGAGCAGCATTATTCACAAAAGACCGACGTCAACACAGGTGTCCGTCGGCAGAGGAACGGATAAGCAAACTGCAGCATATACATACGGTGGAATATTATTCAGCCTTAACAGAGGAGGGAATCATGTCACATGCTACCACAGGCATAAACCTTAAAGACATTATGCTAAGTGAAATAAGCTAGTCACAGAAAGACAAATACCGCCTGATCCATTCATCTCAGGGATCTAGCCTAGTCAAATTCGGAGAAAGTAGAATAGCGCTTGTCAGGGGCAGGGAAGGGGTAGGAAGGGAGGAGGAAATGGGAAGTTGTTGTTTCAATGGGTATAGAGTTTCAGATTTGCAAGATGAAAAAGTTCTGGACACCTGTTTCACAGCAATGTGAATATACTTAACACTATTGAAATGGACACTTAAAAATGGTTAAGATAGTAGATTTTATGTTACATGCAGTTTTTTTTTTACCATAATAAAACTTCTATTATTTTTTTTAATGTTTATATTTATTTTCGAGAGAGAGAGAGAGTGCAAGCAGAGGAGAGGCAGAGAGACAGGGAGACACAGAATCTGAAGCAGGCTCCAGGCTCTGAGCCGTCAGCACAGAGCCCAATGCAGGGCTCAAACCATGAACTGTGAGATCATGACCTGAGCCAAAGTTGGAGGATTAACAGACTGAGCCACCCAGGTGCCCCAGAAGATATTTGCAAACAATATATCTGATAAAGGGTTAGTATCCAAAATCTATAAAGAACCTATCAAATTCTACAGCCAAAAAACAAATAATCCAGTGGAGAAATGGGCAGAAGACATGAATAGACACTTCTCCAAGGAAGATATCCAGATGGCCAACAGACCCGTGAAAAGATGCTCAATATCACTCATCATCAGAGAAATACAAATCAAAAGCACAATGAGATACCATTTCACACCTGTCAGAATGACTAAAATTAACAACACAAGAAACACCAGGTATTGGTGAGGATGCAGAGAAAGGGGAACCCTCTTGCACTGTTGGTGGGAATGTAAACTGCAACGGTCACTCTGGAGAACAGTATGGCGGTTCCTCAAGAAACTGTAAACAGAACTCCCTATTATCCAGCAGTTGCATTATTAGGTACTTACCCAAAGGATACAAAAATATGTATTCAAAGGGGCACATGCACTCCAGTATTTATAGCAACATTATCAACAATACCCAAACTATGGAGAGAGCTCAAATGTCCATCAACTGATGAATGGATAAAGAAGTACACACACACACACACACACACACACACACACACACACGATGGAATATTACCCAGCCATCAAAAAGAATGAAATCTTGCCCTTTGCAATGACATGGACGGAGCTAGAATGTATTATGCTAAGTGAAATAAGTCAATCAGAGAAAGACAAATACCATATGATTTCACTCATATGTGGAATTTAAGAAACAAAACAGATGAACATATGGGAATGGTGGGAAGAGAAGAGGGAAACAAACCATAAGAGACTCTTAATGATAGAGAACAAGCTATGGGTTGATTGAGGGAGGTGAGTGAGAGACGGACTAGATGGGTGATGGGAACTAAGGAGGGCGCTTGTTGCGATGAGCACGTGAGAAAACAAAGCACACGTATAAAGCACTAAATAAAAGTGATGAATCACTGAATTCTACCCCGAAACCAATATTGCACTGTATGTTAAGTAAAATTTAAATTAAAAAAAAAAAGTGCCATCAGGGAGTGATGTCACCAAGATTACAACATAGTAATGATAAAATGCATACATGATGAAATGAAGTGAGGTGAATGAAGCATTGTGACGTGGCATTGGGCTACTATTGACCTTCTGAGTATAAGTCAGAAGCAGGATCCTCTGCTTCTCCACCGCAGTTGGCTGGGGGTAACTGAAATCATGGAAAATGAAACTGGCAATAGGCACAGGGAGGGCTACTATACAGGAAAGTTGTTAAGACAGTAAATCCTATGAGTTCTCAACAAGAACATTTTTCCTTTTTATCTTTCTTCTTCTTATTGTATCTATATGAGAAGATGGCTGTTAGCTGAACCTATTGGGGTAATCACTTTACAATACATGTAAACCACACCAACCCCCTGTACACCTTAAATTTATATAATGATGTATGTCAATTATTTTTCAATAAAACTGGAAAAAAATCGAATCGTGCTTAAAATGAAAACACTGTAGACTTTCTGTAAAAAAATGGGACTGCTAATGGTACTTTTATGGGTGTTGGGAGGTTATTACAGAGCAAACAAAGCATGTTAAATGCTTTGCACATAGAAAATGTAGTAAATGGCAGATTTAGGCAAAATTAACATTATGCAGCACCTCCTAGTGTTTTACGTTTGTTAGGTAAGGCTCACAACAAACCTGGGAGCTAGGTATTAAGCTTCCCATTTTTCCCAAGTTTCCCATTTTTCTCAGATGAGAAAACTGAGGCTCAAAGACTTTAAGTGTCTTGCTACGAGGCAGTGTGAGGACTAGGATTTGGATCCGGAATAGTCTCACAGAACTTAAGTGCATGCTGTTCTCCATGCTGCCACTTAGATCCTATCCTCAGAGATTTAGAATCTGAGAAAACGAAACACACGTATAAAGCACTAAATAAAAACATCACCCAGTACAGATTGCCCCTATACAATGTGTTCCCGAAAATACATATATGGAACAAGATTGTCCAAAATTTGGTGATATTCTTTTTGTTCCTAGAGAGTTAAAAATATTTCTGTTTCTACCCCAACTTTTTAAACAAGCTTTGGTGCCCTTGGTGGCTCAGGCGGTTAAGCATCTGACTTCAGCTCAGGTCATGATCTCACGGTTCATGAGTTCAAGCCCTGTATCGGGCTCTGTGCTGACAGATCAGAGCCTGGAGCCTGCTTCGGATTCTGTGTCTCCCTCTCTCTCTCTGACCCTCCCCTGCTCGCGCTCTGTCTCTCTCTCTCAAAAATAAACATTAAAAAAAATTTTAATAAAATAAAATAAAAACAAGCTTCAATGATATTGCTCTAGCTTTTTACAAGTTTCTTAATTTGTTTCCTTCACAAACGAGGAGGGTCAATTAGCTGAGATGGTGCGAGAGACCTCTGATTGGGGTATTCTCAGCTTCTGGCACACCTAAGGGGTCCTCTCGAGTGTTTTTAGTTTATGAGACCTAGGTTTCTTATGACTCATATCAGCACTTTAATTTTCCATTTTCCATCCACGGTTATAAATTAATAAGGGCTAAGATGCAATAAAATATTTAAATGCTCGTACAAAGAGTTCCTTAAGAGAGCAACACTACTGAAATTGGCAGCATCAGCAGGTGAGATCACAGGATGGGTTGTTTGTCAGCTGAGAGATGAAAGTCCAGAGTCCAAATCCAGCACAAGAAACGTTTCCTAAGAGAGTGTGTTAGATTGTGTCACTATCTATTCACCAAATCATCAGATTCCCTGTCCTTGGTACCCTTCCCACCAGGAAGATTAGACATCCCTGCCCTACTGAATTCAAGAGTCCCCATGTGACTTGATTTGTCCAACAACATGGTTAGAAGCCAGGTGGGCAGAAGTTCTAAGAATCAGACGTGGGTTACCAGGCTTTTCCTCCTCTACCTGGAAACAGTAAGTGTGACAGGTAAGACTACGTCATCCGCAGTCCCAGAGTGGAGACAGTGACATGGATCAGAGCCACAGCTAACCCATTTTGGGCAGAGAGTATGAGCAAGAGATGACTTTTGGGGTTGTTTGTTAGCGCAAGGTGACCTTGCCCCTCCTGATGATACTGGGTATGGGTGTGTGTGCAGGTAAATGTGGGTTGTTGCACCAGCTGAGTGTTAAATAAGGAGGGGATTGAGTGCCCCAAAGTGGCACCGATAGCAACGGCACCAGAGAAGTTGGCTGAAATTTTTTCATAGGAGATTGAGGCAAACAGAAAGGCTTCACAGAGGAGCTGGAACCTAGTGTGAACTATGAAGAACAAGGCCTTGGACAAGGGGTGCTACCTCTTCCCTATCCTATTTCAATGTCTGGCTATGCATTTCCAAATACCAGATAACTGAAAGGTCAACAAAAGGAAAGATAAGGATATAAGATGTTAAGGTTTTTTTTTTTAATTTTTATTTATTTTTTGAGAGAGAGACACACACACACATAGAGTGCAAGCAGGGGAGGGGCAGAGAAAGAGGGAGACACAGAACTGGAAACATGCTCCAGGCTCCACCCTGTCAGCACAGAGCCGGACGCAGGGCTCAAACCCATGAACAGTGAGATCATGACCTGAGCCAAAGATGGACGCTTAACCAACTGAGCCACCCAGTGCCTCTGTTAAGCTTTCATTCTTAGGAAAATGACTTGAGTAAAGTGAAAAATATTCACAAGAATATAACAAACCCTTGTTATAACCATCACTGAGATTTCATCACATCCTCAAATTTTGCCAACTTTGCTTCCTGTTTTTTCTAAAGAAATAAAATATTACAGACACAATAAGTTCAAGCTTTCTGCATACCCCTCCCTGATTTTATTCCTCTCCTTTAAAGAGTCCACATTTACAAAGTAGTCATTGAAAAAGGCTAGAAACCATCAAAATAAAAACCCCACTTTGAAAAAAATACATTTTTTGAAGGCAAAATTGAAAAGCATACTTCTTTTTCTAATGAAGTACAATTTATTAGATCCAGGTGTAAACACCACACAATCATCAGTCAGAGGAAGGAAATGAGAAAAAGATAAGACAATTTTTAATGACCACATTATTGTTTTCCAGTTATTCTCACATAGAATTGGGAAACAGTATTATTCTAGGTCTTAAGGGTTTAACAGGATCATAACATCTCAGAGTTGGAAAGCATTTGGAATCAACTTGAATCAGTGTCTTTATTTCACACTTGAGAAACTGAGGCCCAGAGAGACAAAGCAATTTGTCCAAGGTCACACAGGCAATTTGTGTCATAGTAGAGCTTTGTCCCCACTCAGCATTACCTTCCAAAACTGATAAGAGACTGAGAGGGGAAGGCCAGCTATCCGTCTGTGTGAAGTATGGGCAGCTGTAGGAGGTGCAAGGAGAAAATTCCCTAGGTGCTGAAGGTAATGAGTAAGGGTAAAGGGAGCAGGGCGCCTTTGTGGAGAAGACTGGTCTCCTTCCAGTGGAGCACGGGCACCTTAGCAAGTCAGGAAGTGCCCAGTGACTGTACCCCAAGACCATGGCCTGTAGTGGTTTTCTGAAGGCGAATGCTGCCTGTTGGGGTCCCCTGACAACAAGGAGCCTCCCTGGAAGCTCCCATGAACTGGCCTTAGGACTTGGTAAGACCTGGAGTGAAACGGAATTCTTGGGGCCTCAGGATCCTGAAGACTTCAGGCCGTGATGTCCCAGCCTCTCCTCCCTTTCTCTCTGACCAGATCATCCCTGGGCATGGCTGTCGGTGTGTTTTAGTTTTGTTTTTGTAGTCTGAGGGAGGTTTTCTGGCTTTTCCCCCCCCCTAATTGATGTGTTTCTTTTTGCCGTGGTTTAAATAATACTCAGAAACAAAGCATGCATTTCAATGTTGTTTCCTTCCTGAAATGGGGGATTTAGATTAAGCAAATACCCGGGAAGTTTTCACAAGGGTATTTTAATTCAGTGAGTCAACCATTTTAGATTACACGGAGCAATCCCTCTTTCCCTGTGCCAAGTCCCTTGCTGCAGAGAGGATTGAACGCATTCCGGGAGGAGTGCCGGAGAAAAGGCTGAGGGCGTTTTGTTTATGCAAATGTTTGGCAGCCTTTCCTTTTCTCCCCAAGGGGAAAAATTTGCATTTTGAAAAATGAACTGTGCTAATACCCCTGAGTCCATACTGAAGTAAATAAATGATTGAATAAATAAATAAGTGGGGAAGAAGAGATAAATCCCCTGGTGGAGGAAAATTCCAAATAATTTATGTAGCTACTTTGCCTGCAAGGAAAAGGAGCACCATTTCTCACTCCTTCGGTGTGGGCTGTGCATAGTGACTTTCTTCCAAAGAGCACCATACGGAGAGTGGGGCAAAGGGTGACTTGGAGAAACCTGACAAACACGACCTTGGCCAGGTGATCAAGGTCAACAGCAGCAGTGATTAAGTCCTGTTGATGGCAGTACCCTTGATAGGGTGTAATGAGAACTTTATCTCTCTGATCTTCTTCCCCAAGACCCATTACCCGGGTCTCATCATGAGAAAAATATTAACAAATCCCACTTGAGGGACATGCTACATATCTGAGAAGTACTCAATATTGCCAACGTCATCAAAAATGAGGAAAATGAGAAACTGTCACAGCCAAGAGGAGCCTAAGGAAATAGAAGTAAATGTGGTATCCTGGATAGGATCTTGGAAGAGAAAAAGGTCATTAGAGGAAAACTAACAACAGCTGAATAAAGTCTGTACTTTAGTTAATAAGAATGAAAAATAATAATAATAATAATAATAATAATAATAAAGAATGGGGTGCCTGGGTGGCTCAGTTGGTTTAGGTGTCCTACTTCAGCTAAGGTCATGATCTCACGGTTTATGAGTTCAAGCCCCACACGGGGCTCTGTGCTGACAGCTCAGAGCCTGGAGCCTGCTTAAGATTCTGTGTCTCCCCCCCTCTCTCTCTGCCCCTCCCCTGCTAGTGCTGTTTCTCTCTATCTCTCAAAAACCAATAAACACATTAAAAAAAAAAGAATGCATTAATATTGGTTCATTGTGACAAATGTACCACGCTAATGTTAAGGTGTTAATAATGGGGGAAAGTGAGTGTGGGGTATCTGGGAACTTCGGTATTCTAGTCGTCATTTTTCTGTGTATTTAAACTGTTCTAAAAAGTAAAGTTCATTTTAAAAAGATAGAAAAGTGAGGTGTGCAGTAATGAGGAGAGGGGGAAATTATTTTAAAATTGTGTTAGGGTGCCTGGCTGGCTCAATCAGCAGAGCGTGGGACTCTTGATCTCAGGGTGGTGAATGCAAGCCCCAAGCTGGGTGTAGAGATGACTAAAAACATAAAAATTAAAGAAAACAGTTTTAGACAAAATTTTTAAAGGCTCAGATAATTATGAAAACAGAAGTTTTTTTGCAAACTTTAAATTTGCTATGGCATCACTTATGCCAAGTAATTCAGCCTCAACTTGTTCCCTGTAGAGGGAGAAAACGATGTTTTGTGATTTAATGAAAATATGACAAACATTTAAATAAATTAAGTGAATCTATGATTTCCTCAAACTGCTTTTTGCTCATTGCTGTATACATGCCCCTTTTGGGATCCCTGGTAAATTTTAGTTAAAATTGTTTTTATTGGTTAAAGGATTTAAAGCAAAGGAATATGCCATTTTTGACTTAAAACGTTCATAAAGATTTAACTCATTTGACTCATTTAACTTTTCATTAAGCCTTTATTATTCTAATAAATATGGCCATTGTGTGACAGTTTTATTTTACAGTTCACCTAATTTTACAGTTTCATAAGAAAACCACATCAAGTTTGAAGCAGCTGGTAGCAATCTTTGTTGTTATTTGTTAGATGAGTAATGGAGAACACTTCATGTTCTTTTTAGGTCCAGTGACCACAGTGAAAGGAAGGGGGAAATTTCTCCCCCAGTATATAAAGATTAGGCGAAGACTTAATTTTTTTTAATTTTTAAAAAATGTTTATTTATATTTGAGAGAGAGAGAGAATGAGGGAGGGGCAGAGAGAGGGAGACACAGAATTGGAAGCAGGCTCCAGGCTCTGAGCTGTCAGCACACAGCCCGATGTGGGGCTCGAACTCACGAGCTGCAAGATCATGACCTGAGCTGAAGTTGGATGCCTAACTGACTGAGCCACCCAGGCACCCCAGGAAATTACTTCATTGAAAAAGTGGAGAGGCCCCTCAGCTCTAATGTGAAAAATGCCAATATGGCACCTTGGTTGGACAGCATGGCCTGGGGGGATGAAGCTGGCATTCAAAGTGTAACACTTGTCTGGGGACCTTCAACAAACACTGAGAATTTAGCACGTGCCAGGCACTCTTCTGGATGCAGATTGAATAAGAATTCATCAAACCCACTTCTCTTCCCTCTGCACGCATGTGTAGACCATATTTCCCAGGTTTCCTTGCAGTTAAGTGAGGCCATATGTCTGAGTTTGGGGCATGCAAAAGGGATCAAAGTGATGTGCCTTTTCCAGGATGTGCCCATAAATATCCCCTATACAAAGCCTCCACTTTCTCTCTTCTCTGACGCCCCCCCCCCAAAATTTAAGTTTTAAAATTCTTGCTGATGGAGCATAGTAGTCGGTTTTAGACAGATACTTAGTGGGTGATCTGTGTGTGTGTGATTCTATGATCTCAAAATGCTAACACCTGCAAGAAATCTATTGGGTAGCTGTTGCTGGGTTACTAAAACTGCATTAGCACTTTTCATACTTAATTCCCTCAAAAACACATGCATACAGTTTGGCCAACTGAGTGATGATTGAAGTAAAATTCCTAAATATCATTTATCTCCTATTAAGTCAACTGTCCCTTCCATTATCTGTTCCATTTCGAGCAACACAATTCCAATGCAGTTTATCTTGAAGTCTTAGCCCAATCTTGTTTCAAACATTTCTTCTGCACTATGAGTAATATGCTTAGTGAATTGATAATAAACCATTGTTATTCTTGTAAAACATTTTGTTGTGTAGCAAAACCTCTTAGATTCTGTGGCCTGCTGCCATTTTTTTCCCTGTGCTGTGATTCTCAGATCACTTATCGCTGTTATTTTTCTTTTAGATTTCAGGAAATGTATAAAACTTGCAATAAAAATAATAACAAGAACTGTTCATCTTGATACAGCTTTCCTCAAGAAGTCCAGACAACTCCAGAGAATGGTTGTAAGATATGAAACAAGAGCCAGACAAACAGCAGCTGAAGCCAGACAGAATTCTTAGGTGTTTGGAAGCAAGCTATCCACATCTGTCTTATTAAAAAGATGGCCCATCATTGCGGTATTAGATAGAACAAGAGGTCAGAATTCTCCTGTGCTTCATTCAGCACTCAGTGTCTCAGCCATGAACAGGTCAAATGAGGTCAATTGTCAAACAAGGATAATTGTAGCAAGAAGAATAATGGAGGCTTACAATGAGATTGTTTGCATCCAAAGCATAATGTTATTTTTAAAAAATTTTTAATGTTTATTTATTTTTGAAGGAGAGAGAGACAGAGCATGAGCGGGGGAGGGGCAGAGAGAGAGGGAGACAGAATCCAAAATGGGTCCCAGGCTCTGGGCTGTCAGCACAGAGCCCAACGCAGGGCTCAAACTCACAAACCGCGAGATCACGACCTGAGCTGAAGTCAATCACTTAACCGACTGAGCCACCCAGACGCCCCTGTTATTTTTTTGAAAAAAGAAATTTATGAGACCTTGTCTGTCATGATTTATCCCTCTCCTTGAATTCAGTGGCCCTGTAGTTCTGGCCAGCAGCCCTCTGCTCACAAAAGTTCCCCTGGTGTGATTTCTGAGTGAGGGAGCTCTGTCCAAGCAGAACAGACAAGTGGCGTTTGTATCACTGTAAAGTACCCTGGAGCCTTCTCTGCATCCTGTGTTCCCACCACCATCGCTCTCACCTGGAGTCCTGCGGCAGCCTTAGGATGACAGGGACTCGGGGTTGGAGCATAATGAAGCAGAACTTCCAGTGCTAACTAAGCTTGGCAGTCTTGGGCAAACTGGGGCGAGTCTGTCACCCCGAGCAGCCTATTACCTGTAGTCCTTGCCGTACCTCTTGTTTCTTCCTCGGATCCATTGCCCGCAGAACAGAACTTAAGACAAATCTGGTCATGTCACTCCCATGCCAGAATGTCTCTGATGGACTTCTTTTTTTTAATTTTTTTTTTTAACGTTTATTTATTTTTGAGACAGAGAGAGACAGAGCATGAACGGGGGAGGGTCAGAGAGAGGGAGACACAGAATCTGAAACAGGCTCCAGGCTCTGAGCTGTCAGCACAGAGCTCGACGCGGGGCTTGAACTCACTGACCGTGAGATCATGACCTGAGCCGAAGTCGGCCGCTTAACCGACTGAGCCACCCAGGCGCCCTTCTGATGGACTTCTAACATCTTTAAAGCTAAGCCACTTTTCAGGGCACACAAGGTCTTTATAATTTAGCCCCTACTGCCCCCCTGGCTTCATCACTCATTGACATCTTCCTCTTCGTACCTTCTGGACCCTTCCAGTGAGCGGCAGTGTGCACATGCTTTCTTTGGCCTGTGCATGAGGAGACCTTCTCGTCCTCAGGCCTTCTTCACTCACACTGGTCTCTCTGACCAAATATGCTCTCCACTTCTGTGATTTGTCTGCCCGGGTCTCCCCTTGCTGTTGCCTCCTCAGGCCAGTCTTCTCTGACTTACTAACTGTTTGAGTTAGGTGCCTGTATCCATTGGCATGATTTTGGCTCCCCATAACAGAAACACCATTACTGTGGCTTAACAGGGTAGAAATTCAATTTCTCCTCCATGTGGAATGGATGTGGAGATGGATGGCCCAGGGCAGTTTGGAAACTTTGCAGCCACTGGGAACCCAGGCTCCTTTCCTTCTGCACCCCAGTCCTAGCTTGGATCACCTCGTGGTCCAGGCTGACTCTTTCAGCCATCGTGTCAACCTCTCAGGCAGTGTTTTCGATTCTATACTTGTCTAATTGGTAGCTATTAATCCTAAGACTTTGGCCTCAAGGTTGTTTGCATCTCCCTGTGATCCAGGGCCCATTCTCTGAACCACCTCCCTTACATGACTCACACACCAGGCCGGCATTTTCCCTGCTCTAAATTGCCCCAGGGCCAGAGACCAGACAACTAGAGACAGCCCTTATGCCCCAAAGCCTGCTGGGATTATTCAAACGAGCCAATGCCAAGCTTGCCTCTCCCTCAGAAGGCGCAATCAAGGCCTATGCCGCCGTTTGCACCTGCTCCAGCATCCTGACCGAAACTGGTGCCTCCCCACGCGCCCCTTTTTCTTATTGCAAGTCCTAAATTCTTCTTCCCAAGACATCAGCCTCTCCATGCCATCACTCAGTCTCCTTTATGAATGAGGACCCAGACACAGATCACAAAGTGACTCCCATCCTTTCAGGAAGGCTTCCTTGGCCCACGGCACACACAGCGTTTGGCCCCGACCGGTGTCCTCCCATGACTTGCTCCCGAGGAGGCTGGGAGGGTGCAGTGTTGTCCCAAATACATCAGGGTTCTGTCGTGATGATCTTACTGTTTGCTCTCCTGGCACTGGATGCTTCTCTACATGCATTTATCCTCTTGTCCGCAATTACCTGCTCACTCGTTTGTCATCTAAGTTGGTAAGACAAGGAATGGATTTGTTATGTCGCCTTGATGACTGTTGTGTCTCTGCCCCTAACGCAGTGCCTTGAACACTGGAGGTGCTCAGTATTACGTAAGAAAAGCACAGCTTGGGGCGCCTGGGTGGCTCAGTCGGTTGGGCGGCCGACTTCGGCTCAGGTCATGATCTCGCGGTCCATGAGTTCGAGCCCCACGTCGGGCTCTGTGCTGACAGCTCAGAGCCTGGAGCCTGTTTCAGATTCTGTGTCTCCCTCTCTCTGACCCTCCCCCATTCATGCTCTGTCTCTCTGTCTCAAAAATAAATAAACGTTAAAAAAAAAATTAAAAAAAAAAAAGAAAGAAAGAAAAGCACAGCTTGTTGACTGTTAACCTAGGAACACGGGTGACGTGTCTGCATTGCTCGGTTAAGCATACCTTCTTTATAAAACGGGTAACGCATCTGACATCGATTCATCTATTCACGTGGTCATTGAACAAATATTTGTTTTGAGCAGCGAACTGGGGCTTGTTGTAGTTCTAGGTGCCAAATGAGCTAAACGGATTGTCTCTTATTCAGGACTGTGTTTAGAGCAAATTCCTGCCAGCGGATCTAAGCCTTGTTGGGCTCATCTTCCTCTTTCCTTCAGACACATTTAATTCTATGCTTTTCACAGTAAGTAGTCAATAAATCTCAACTGAGCTGCCGGTTGAAATAAGAAGGACAGAGTGAGAGATTTTAAATGTCCTCATTATCATCCCAATTTCCTCTTTAAAAATGTTACTTGGCCATTCTTCCCTTTTAAGTTTTATAGTCCTAAAGAAATGAACAATTGGATAATAAGGGCTGGATATAAATTCTAATTCCCTTTCCTGGAATGTGTCTTTGTAACACTCTGTACTGGTTTCCTTTGAACTTCAATATTGTAGAAATTTATGCAGAATAGGTTTTTGGAGGGAGCTGAGCCACACAGTGTCACATGATGTTATCTTCCCTAGTGCCAGGCTCTTAGACTTAAAGTCTGATGTGGCATGAAAGCCCCCAGCTACCATCAGCTCTCTGTACAGATTCTCTCTCTCTCTCTTTTTTTTTTTTTAATGTTTTTATTTATTTTTAAGAGAGGGAGAGACAGAGCACGAGCAGGAGAGGGGGGGCAGAGAGAGAGGGAGACACAGAAGCAGAAACAGGCGCCAGGCTCTGAGCTGTCAGCACAGAGCCCGACGCGGGGCTCGAACCCACGAACCGAACCATGAGATCATGACCTGAGCCAAAGTCAGACACTTAACCGACTGAGCCACCCAGGCGCCCCTGTATAGATTCTTAAAGATGTTTTTCCTAAGTCTGATATCTGAGAAAATAAGTTCACTTCCCATTAGTTATTCAAGCAACAATGATATTTTTCTGTTTAAAAAAAAATTTTTTTTAACATTTATTTTTGAGAGACAGAGAGAGACAGAGTGTGAGTGGGGGAGGGGCAGAGAGCAAAGGAGTCACAGATTCCAAAGCAGGCTGTAGGCTCTGAGCTGTCAGCATAGAGCCCAATGCGGACATTGAACTCACAAACCATGAGAACATGACCTGAACTAAAGTCGGATGCTTAACCGACAGAGTCACCCAGGCGCCCCTGTATTTTTCTATTTTTGATCATATATATGTGTGTGTGTATATATATATATATATATATGTATATATGTATGTGTGTGTATACATATATACATATATATATGAAACTTTTTCTCTGCTCACCTTTCTTATAGCAATGGTGATAGAAATGAATTAAAGAACTGTGTCCTAACTTGGCGGGGCGGGGGGGGGGGGGTCTGTCAAACAATAGATCACTAGTTTATTAGTGTCTGTGCAATGGGGCATATAACATGAAATGGGGTCTCCCAAACAAGATAATACCATTTTTTTTTAAGTTTATTTATTTATTTTGAGAGACAGAGTCAGAGAGAGAACTAGCTGGGGAGGGACAGAGAGAGAGGGAGAGAGAGAATCCCAAGCAGGCTCCACTCTGTCAGCTCAGAGCCCAATGCAGGGCTCAAACCCACAAACTGTGTGATCATGACCTGAGCCGAGATCAAGAGTCAGATGTCTAACCAACTGAGCCACCCGGGTGCCACGATAACACTATTTTAATTAATTAATGTTAGTGCAGTGGGGTCCAAACACAAAGTGGTTTCTTTTGTTTCATCCATGCCTTTTGTCATCCATTTTCTATTGAGTCCTCCTTTCCTGTCCTGTAGAGACATCCAGAAGATTCCATCCTTTCCCAGTTGTTTCTTATAATTAATGCTTAGTCTCCATATAGCTCATGTTTAAACTTCATCCCCTGTCCTCTTCCCCCTTCCTGCACTCAGCAGACAATAATGGCATAGGGATTTGGAGGTGAATGGAGCAAGTCTCTGCTTTCATTTCTTTCCCAATCTTGCCTGGGGCTTGTGATTGAGCCTGGGGCCTTCCCCCACCCCACCCCACCCCACACACCAATTTCTCCAATGTGTTAGGGTGGCCAGCTGGGAGAGAGACAAGGTCTGAGCCTTTTTCGACTGCTGACCTTCTTTTAGGGGTTGTGATGGTTAATTAAAATTAACCAGGTCCCCTCGTCTTGGCTATGGTGCCCAGTTGTTTGGTCAGACACAAGTCTAGATGTTGCTGTGAAGGTATTTTTTAGACATGATTAACATTTATATCAGTAGAGTTTGAGGAAAGGAGATTATTCTCCACAATGTGGATGGGCCTCATCTCATCAGTTGAAGGCCTCATGTGAGAAAAGCCCATATCCCCACAAGAGAAGGGCTTGTGCTTCTTAACTACCTTTGGACTCAAGACTGCAACATCAATTCCCGCTGGAATTTCCAGACGCTGGCTCGCCACGCAGATTTCAGACTTGCCACCTCCCACCATTGAACATTGCATGAGTCAGTTCCTAAAAATCAGTCTCTCTCTCTCTCTCTCTCTCTCTCTCTCTCTTTCTCTCCTCCTCTCTTAGAAATGAGCTATCAAGCCAGGAAATGATAAATGATGTGGAGGAACTTAAATGCACATTACGAAGTGCAAGAAACCAGTCCGAAAAGGCTACATACTGTAGGATTCCAACTACATGACATTCTGGAAAAGGCAAACCTATGGAGAGGGTAGAAGGATTGGTGGTTGCCAGGATTGGGGGTGAAGGGAGGGATGAATAGGTGGAGCACAGAGGATTTTTAGGGCTGTGAAAATAATCTGTATGACACCACAATGATAGACACATGTCATTATACATGTGTCCAAACACATACAAGGTACAACACCGGGGTGAACCCTAAGGTAAACTATGGACTTTGGGTGATAATCATGTGTCCCTTGTCCTCCCCCAGCAAAAGTACCTCTCTGGTAGGAGATGTTGATAATGGTGGAGTCTGGGCCTGTGTGGGGGCACAAGTATATGGGAAATTTCTGTAGCTTCTGCTCAATTTTGCTGTGAACCAAAAACTTCTCTAAAAATAAAGTCTTAATTTAAAAATCATTTTAAAATCTCATATATATGTACGTATTTCCTCATTGGATTAGGCCCACCCATGTTGAGTGTGTGTGTGTGCACGCATGTGTTTTAGTGGTTCCGTTTCCTGGGAGAACCCTTAGGGTTTTTCTCTGCGTCGCTGCCATCCCTGACTGGTCTGTGTCTATGGCCTCCATTGCAGGGCAGGTACCCAGATCTTCAGAAGCGCTTCTCTTGGAGAATGTCTTCACCTGCCCTGCCCGGGATGGTGGTGAAGAACACCTCCTCCTTTCACCTCACAGAGAGGGGAGGGAAAGCCACAGAACGCTGCCCTAAGCCAACAACACTCTACTCTCCTCACTCTCTTCCCTTCTCCCCTCCCCCGTATTTTTGGGTGGGCATTAAGTGATTACGGGGAGCAGAATGGTGCCCCAGCGATGGCAGTTGTCTTTAGGACATGGGGTTCTTTGTGCTCCTTAGTCCTCAGCTGTAGACCTTAGTGGTCAGTTCCAAGGCAGTGGGAAAACTTCAATAACTCCCAAAAGTGTTTCACAGAACACTGGATTCGGAAATACCCAGTAAGCGAGGCAGCTGAGACCTTGGCTCCCTCTTGCTCCTTCCCAACTGCACAGCCTCTCTGGGATTTGGGACTAATTACTTAACTTCCTGAGCTTTTGTGAGCATCTGAGGATAACATACACAAGGCACCTGCTACAGAATCAATGTTCCATGAATAATAACTATTACTGTGAATAAGATCTGACGTTCATGGGTATGGAATCAACTCATGACCCACCCTGCCATCAGTAAGTATATGTCACCACTGGCTGTTCTGTTGTAAGAACAATCAAATGTGTGATGTACTCTTAAGGTGCCTAAATTCTGAGCTGTGTTTTAAAAACGTTTCTTCTGTGAGGGCACCTGGTTGTCTCAGTCGGTTAAGCATCCAACTCTTGATTTCAGCTCAGGTCATGATCTCACGGTTTGTGGGTTCCAACCCCTTGTCAGGCTCCATGCTGACAGTGCAGAGCCTGCCTGGGATTCTCTCTTCCCCTCTCTCTGACCCTCCCCAGCTTGCACACAAAAGCGCATTCTCTCTCTCTCTCACAAAAATAAATAAATAAACAAAAACCCATTTGTGTTGTCATCACACTTTATTTTTCCCTGTTTTGAAATTGGTACATGGAAGAAATCTGATGCATTCTTCCTAAGAATGTCCAAGAAGGTCTGGACAGTTTGTATACTGGTCAAGTTAACATGAAAGAGATCACTGAAGTCACAGACAGTGGGTTAAATATTAGAAAACTCAATTTACTATTAGAAACATGGAATGAGGAAACACAATTTCCTACAACAAACAAACAAGTAAAACTGACATGATATGCCCTGAGATAAGAGGGATTGGGCTATAATTGGATTGTTTCTATCCTCTGCCCAGCCCCCCTTCTTTCAGGGAGGTTGAGAAGGAACTGCCTTGTGATGATCATTCAAAACTTCAGCCCAGGGTTTGGACAGATGTGATAAAGTCCCTTTTTCTTTACTTATGTGCTTTATGAGACAGTATAGATCGGCTGAAAACTAATGTTTTTGTTATTTTGTAAGAATACTACCACTTTGGGGCACCTGGGTGGCTCAGTCAGTTAAGCGTCCAACTTCAGCTCAGGTCACAATCTTGTGGTTTGTGAGTTCGAGCCCTGCATTGGGCTCTGCACTGAGAGCGTGGAGCCTGGAGCCTACTTCCGATTCTGTGTCTCCCTCTACTCTGTCCCTCCCCCACTCATGCTCTGCCCCCCCATATCAAAAATAAATAAACGTAAAAACAAAAGAAAAGAATACCACCACCTTATATTTTATGTGATTTACATGATTAAATATTTTGGAGTCCATACTTCCATTATGACTGTATTATACAGCATCGAAGTTAAAAGCTATATGATGTTTAGTCATTAAAGTTCTCAGAAAGAGAGATTCTTGTAAATAAAATATTTAATTTTTTTTTAAATTTTTTTTAACGTTTATTTATTTTTGAGACAGAGAGAGACAGAGCATGAACGGGGGAGGGTCAGAGAGAGAGGGAGACACAGAATCTGAAACAGGCTCCAGGCTCTGAGCATTCAGCACAGAGCCCGACGCGGGGCTCGAACTCACAGACCGCGAGATCATGACCTGAGCCAAAGTCGGACGCTTAACCGACTGAGCCACCCAGGCGCCCCAAATATTTAATTTTTTTAATGTTTATTCATTTTTTGAGAGAGAGAGACAGAGCGCAAGCAGGAGAGGGACAGAGAGAGGGAGTCATGGAATCCCAAGCAGGCTCCAGGCTCTGGTCTGTCAGCACAGAGCCCAACACAGGGCTCAAACTCAAGAACCAGGAGATCATGACCTGAGCCAAAGTCAGACACTCAACTGACTGAGCCACCCAGGTGCCCCCAAAATATTTAAATTTATGGTGACAATATACAGAGTACATATACATTTTCCATGAAGGACTCTTACCCCAAACTGACCGCTGTTCATATTGTTGATGTCTTCAAAGTATCTGACTTGTAATATCCTCCAGCCCCTTCTCCTCACCTGTATAAAAAAAGGCAAAAATTTAAAAAAAAAAAAAAAAAAAAAAAGGCGACAACCGGGGCAGTGCTTTCTCTTCCCCCAGTTTAACATCAGAGGTCAAAGACTCTCGATCTCTCAAGAATATTGCTGTCAGAATCTTGTGTCCTTGATTTTCATCAAAGCCGTCTTAAAAATGTATTTGTTATTATGGTAAGGACACATGAGATCTGCCCTGTTGACAAGACTTTTGTAAACATTTTATTTTTAAGTCATCTCTATGCCCAACGTGGGGCTTGAGCTCACCGCCCCACGACCAAGGGTCACATGCTTTACCTACTGAGCCAGCCAGGCACCCCTATTCTCTTACCAAATTTTTAAGTGCACAGTGGGTTGTTGTGGATTATAGACACAATGTTGTACAGCAAATCTCTAGAACTTATTTATGTTGCATAACTAAAACCTTGTACTCATTGAAGAACCATTTCTCCCTTCTCCCAGCCCCCCGCAACCACCTTTCTGCTCTCTGTTTCTATGAGTTTGACCCTTCTATATATTTTACGTAAGTGGGATCATGCAGTATTTGTCCTTCTGTGGTGGGCAGCATTAAATTCGACAGTACTTAACGTTTCACCCTGAAACCTATCTTTGTTATTTTTCTAATATATCTCCAATGACCAGCCCAGAACTCACTGGCCTTACCACATTTTTTATCAGCTACCCATAGGGTGTGTGAGGAGATGACTGTTCAGAACCTCACATTCACTTCAGTTATTCTGACATGATTGAGCTTGAGGTGATAACAAACCAAACCAACCGTCCTCTAGGGGATTTTACGGTCTGTTACGCAGCAGCAGAATCTAATGTGGAGACCAGAGCATACATTGGTCAAAAGCTTTATGTTGGTCTAATGTACTTTAATGAAACACCTGATTTTCAATAGATTTTAGAGTTATTTTCAAATTGGCCTTTATTTTGAAAGCTTGGCTTTTTGGAAATGTAAAATGGGTACATCCACTTTGGAAAGAATTTAGCCGTTTCTTAATAAAACTAAATTCCCAGGGGCACCTGGGTGGCTCAGTCGGGTAAGTGTCCGACTTCAGCTCAGGTCCAGATCTCACAGGTTCTTGAGTTTGAGTCCTGCATCACGTTCTGTCTTGGCAGCTCAGAGCCTGGAGCCTGCTTCAGATTCTGTCTCCTTCTCTCTTCGCCCTTCCTTCTCCTCTCTCTCTCTCTCTCAAAAATAAATAAACATTTAAAAAATATTTTTTAAACCACACCATGTAGCAATTTCCATCCCGGGTGTTTATCATCGATGAATGAAAACCTGTGTTCACTCAAAAACACGGACACAAATGTTCATTGAAGCTTTATTCATGATAGCCAGAATCTAGAAACAATCCAACTGTCCTTCAGTGGATGAACGGTTAAACAACCTTGGTACATATGTACCATAGAATGCTGGCAGCAACGATAGTGACAAGAAATGAACTGTTCTGTTTTTGTTGTTTTTTAAATGTTTATTTACATTTGAGAGACACACGAGAGAGACAGAGTGTGAGCAGGCGAGGGGCAGAGAGAGAGGGAGACACAGAATCCGAAGCAGGCTCCGGGTTCCGAGCTGTCAGCACAGAGCCCGACATGGGGCTTGAACTCACGAACCGCGAGATCATGACCTGAGCCAAGTCAGACGCTTAACCAACTAAGCCACCCAGGTGCCCCATAATGAACTGTTTTTGATACAATAATTCGGATTGCTCTCAAGGGAATAATGCCGAGCGAAAGAGGCCACTCCCCATAAGTACATACCATATGATTCCATTTAAACAGCGTTTTTGAAATGACAACATGATCAAGAACAGAGCACATGTTGCCGTGGTTTAGGGACAGGGGTGGTGCTGGGGAGAGCGTGGGTGGTTGTAAAAGGGCAGTGCAGGGGAGCCCTGTGGTTAAGGGCTGCTCTGGACCTTGACAGGCACCGACCACATGAATCTACGTGTGATAAAGTTGCGCAGTATTAAATTAAAAACACCCAGAGAAGGGCACCTAAAACTGAAGGAATCTGAATAAGATGATAGATGGTATCAATATCCGTACCAATATT
This sequence comes from Neofelis nebulosa, assembly GCF_028018385.1. Lineage (NCBI taxonomy): Eukaryota > Metazoa > Chordata > Mammalia > Carnivora > Felidae > Neofelis > Neofelis nebulosa. The sequence goes on along the minus strand of NC_080795.1, from coordinate 44,110,556 downwards.
GGGACGGATATGGTACAAATATGGCACCAATTTCCTGCTTGAAATATTGGACTATAGATTTGCAAGAAATTACCTCGGAGGGCAACTAGGTAAAGGATTCTGTCTTATTCCTTACAAGAGCACGTGAATCGACAATTATCTCCAAATAAAAAAGTTTAATTGAAAGAAAGGCTTTGCTTGTAGTTGAAGATATTGCAGGGAAAGCAATCCTTTACATCTGATAGACCATTACGGAGCAAAGGGAAGTTTTCATTAGTTTCTCCTGAGGAATAGCCTGCCTTGCAAAATAGAACTGTGGGCCTCAGGAAAGTTATAAATCACTTCTGTTACCGAGAAAGCAATTTGGTATCTTCTAGAAGTCAAGGCAAGGAGAAGAACAGCATGAGATGAGAGTAACCTCAAGAAATACTCAATGACTTCCAAAGATGAACTTTTTAATGGCCTTTCTTATTCTTCAAGCTCAGAGTTGGACTCTACTTATGCAGGTCCAGACCGCAAATATGCATATAGGCCAGTCTCTATGTTTGGACATTAACCATTATTCTTGTCACTTAAAAACATTCTATACAACAGGGGTGCCTGGGTGGCTCAGTCAGTTAAGTGTCTGACTTCAGCCCAGGTCATGACCTCAAGGTCTGTGAGTAGGAGCCCCACCTCGGGCTCTGGGCTGACAGCTTGGAGCCTGGAGCCTGCTTGGGATTCTGTGTCTCCCTCTCTCTCTGCCCCTCCCCAGCTCATGCTCTATCTCTCAATAATAAATAAGTGCTAAAAAAAATAAAAAATAATTCTATGCAACAAAGGGCTCTTCTATTCCTACTGTGTGGAAGGCACTGTGGGGTGCAGAAAGATGATACACAAGAAAATCTCCAAGAATTTACAGGAGTCCACTGAGGAAGACAGGGCAGCAGTAACACGGAGTGTAATGAGTACGCCTTTGGACAGGTGCAGACGCAGGCCAGGGCTGTGCAGAGGGGGAAGAGACCATGTGCGTGCGTGCGTGTGTGTGTGTGTGTGTGTGCGCGTACAGAGGGTTGGAGATGAGGACTAAGGAGAGAAGAGAAGGATTACAGGAGATGGTATCTGAACTGATCTTGAAGTGATCGCCTCTGTGGCTCTTTAAATTTAAATACAATACAATACAATACAATACAATACAATACAATACAACTGAATTAGAAATTTCGTTCCTCAGTTGTGGTGGCCACATTTTAATTGCTCAATAGTCCCATGTGGCTCAGTGGCTTCTGTGTGTGATACACACAGAATACGGATACAGGGCATTTCTATCACTGAGAAAGTTCTGTAGGGCTATGCTTGCCTAGCATTCGGCTGTGTGCAGGTGGGGAAGGGAACTCTAGGTAAGGGGGCAGCAGGAACAGTCAGGGGGGTGTGAGTACAAGGGAGCAGTGGGGAGATAAAGTGAAAGGTAAATTGGAATAGGTTTCTGAAGGACCTGACAGGAGGTTTAGGGATACCAAGGGCGGCACCTTTCTTTTCTCGTGTAACAAATAAATCCTGGTGATCATGAGATATCAGCAGATAGAGATTTTCCTTCTTCCTTTCTACAGCTGCATAGAACTCCATCATTGAACGGAACGTAATTTATTCGATGAGCACCTCTTGATGGGTATCTGGGCTGTTTCCAGTCTCTCACCGTTACAAGCAAATGCTTACGGTATAGGACACTTCCATTTTTGGCAACGTCCCCTTGAACTCAGTGCTTCTAGTGGTGGCCTTCTGGGGGCCACCCCAGAACCCACTTCTCTAGCTCTTCCTCTTTTGGAAAATAGCAGTCAGGGGATGGAGGGAGGGCTGAGAATGCCCTGTGTTCAAATCGCTGTCTCATGGTGGTTTCAGATTCCTCTGGAAGGAGGAATTCCTCGAGGTGAGCAGTGGTAGACAACCAGGGCTGGAGGGCTGGAGCTCAGTCTCAAGCACCTTCAGCAAAATTGCTTGGAGTCAAATGTGCCCTCAGGACCGGTCAGTGCCACGGTCTTCTTGCGCTGTTACATGGACTGTCATGTAACACCTGCCACTTAAGGTCTTAAAAAGACTGCACGGCTCTGGGTTTGCACTGAAGCCAGGCAAAAGGAGTGGGGTGGCCTATACTGGAGCTTAGAGTCCTGGCCAAGGTGAGTGAATCTTGGGCTTTCCTTTCTTCAGGTACCCTCAGTTTGATTGCCCTTTGCCTCCTGCCTCAAAAGGACACGTAAGAGGCCCCCCTTCTTCTAACAAGGTGAGGTGACTTTGTCTTGGTCCTATCTTGCAGTTCTCAGAACACTTTTTATACTTCATACCCCCCAAATCACACTTTTAGGTACTTTGAGTTGATGGATTTGCTCACGTGACGTTATCTGCAATTTACTTTAAAAGGCTTTAGGGTGGAGTGCATGATATAAATATGTGCGTCAGTTTGAGCTACACACGGGGGACGGGGGATGCTGGTTACTGTCATCCCGTGATCAGGGGGCACTGTATCAGAGAAGGGCCTGCTCCGGAGGGGGTTGCCGGACATCCTCCTGTTCTTCCCATCTTTGATCAGCCCTGGATGAGGCATTCGTCTTTCGACACTGCTTTAGAGCGCCTTTTGTGTTTTCCATGTCAATGTTTTTATTTTTATCTAGTTGAGTTTGAGCAACCTTTCTTCACTGCACCTGGATTTTGAGTCATAGTTAGAAAGCCTTTCCCTACATCCACATTATATAGGAAATCGTCCATGTTTTCTTTAGTACTTGAATAGCTTGGTTTCTTATAGTTGGATTGCTGATCCCCTGGAGTTTATTCTTAGGCACGGGGCGAGCAGTAGTTTGGCTTGTTCATTTGTGTGCCAGTACCACACTTAACGACAGGGTTTTAGCGTTTGTTACAGTACGGGGGTGGGGTGGGGTGGGGGGGCGACTTTCTCTTCCCACTCTTCTTTCTCAGTATTTTCTTAGTTATTCCCACATGTTTCTTTTTGCATGAAATTTAGAGTCCATTTGTCTAGCTTGTTATGGTTACTTTTAATTTTTAATTTTAAAAATAGCACCGGATTGCTCTCCCAAAGGGCTGTGACAATTTATGCTGCCACTCGCAGTGAATAACACTATTTTCTCTGTATCCCCATTAGCAGTTGGAGTTATGGCTCTTTTTGATTCTTGGCAGTCTGATAGTTATAAAGTGAGACGGTCATTCTTTAAATTTTCTTGGTGTGCCACTAAGTTTAAGCATTTTTGGAGATGTTTGATTACAATTTTGTATTTGCTTACTCGTGAATTACACACTTATTCCTCCCCTTTGGTTGTTTTCTCTTTTTTTTCTCCTTTGTCAATTATCTTTATGTATTATAGGTTTTAGCTTATTAATTTGTAAACTGTATTGCATATTTTTTTTAAAACTCTGACTACTCACTTTGTTATATGCTATCTTTTTGCTACACAAAAGTTGTAAATTTGTACATGGTTACCCACGGAAGTACAGCCATTAAGCTTTAATAAAGGTACAAAAGCAATTCAGTGGAAGGATAGTTTTTTCATTAAGTACTGCTGTAGCAATTGGAAATCCATAGACCAAAAAAAAAAAAAAAAAAAAAAAAAAAAAAAAGCACTGAGTAAATATATTAAGTGTTGAATCACTTCTTTTTACACCTGAAACTAATATAACATATTGACACTGGAATAAAAAAAAAAAATTCACACATTATACGATAATTAACTCAAAGTGGAAGTGGATTATAGATTTAAATGCAAAACATAGCACTATAAAATGTTTCCAAGAAAACAGAAGAAAGGCTAGATGAGGAGTTCTTAGACATGACCCCAGAGACATGCATGGCCCATAAAGAAAAAAATCAATAAATTGGACTAAATCAAAATTTAAAACTCTTGCTCTGTAAAAGACCCTGTTAGGAAAATGAAATGACAAGCTATAGATTGAGAAAGAATATTTGAGAACCACATATCTGACAAAGGATTTTTTTCTGGAAAATATGAGGGACTCTCGAAATCCAGTAGTCAAAAAACACCCTAATGAAGTTTTGGGGTGTGGTGGGGTTCAGAGCTGACGGCCAAGAAAGAATTCTTGAAGACGTCTTTGGTGCAAAAAGGTGATTTTATCAGAGCACGGGGACAGGACCCGTGGGCAGGAAGAGCTGCACTGGGGTTGTGGAGAGTGACACTTGTATACTATGGAGTTGGGGGAGGTAAAGTCAAAAGGGAGGCCTCCAGGAGGACTTTGATGTGAAGAGGATTCCTAAGATAACTGAGGCCTTGCTGTTGTCCAGCTCAGGCTGTTTTCCCCTAGTGAGGCATTAACATTAGGACTCTAGGGGGTTCCTGGAGAAACGTTATAGTCTGTATTTGCCTCAAGTATTTGCCAATGGGCTGCAGGTTATAAGGAAATTTAATTTCACCTGCCATTTCCTTCTCGCCTTTGTTCCCCACATCACTATGGAGGTGAGGGTGATGTTGGGGTTCCAGGAAACTGAGTCTATAGGTTTCTGGAGATTAGGCTATTGATAAGATTGTCTTTTTTTTTTTTTTTTTTTGTAATTTACTAAGATATTTGTAAACTGACGGATTCTCCTGTCCTGCAAGACTGTGATCGCTATCAGTTAACCACTTGTTTTCTTTCCTTTCCTTTGTTCTTGGGCAGCCAGGAGTGTCCAGAGAATATCACACACTTCCCACTTGGGTGAGGGGGTGTGGGTATGTGTACTTTGCCCTCAGCTTGCCTTATGCTCCCTTATCAAGACCAGTGGAGGCGCCTGGGTGGCTCAGTTGGTCAAACGTCTGACTCCAGCTCTGGTCATGATCTCATGGTTTGTCAATTGGAGCCCCACATCGGGCTCTGTGCTGACAGCTCAGAGCTTGGGGCCTGCTTTGGATTCTGTGCCTCCATCTCTCTCTGCCCTTCCCCTGCTCACGTTCTGTCTCTGTCTAAATGTTAAAAAATATCTTTAAAAAAAATCACCTTTTTGTGTCAAAGACATCTTTAAGAGTTCTTTCTTGGCTGTTGGCTCCAGACCCCACACATCCCACTATCACCCCCCAAACCTCATCACCATGAGTCTATAATTGTTTTAAAATAAAACATTTAAAATGTTTGAAAAAATTGTATACACTTAAATATGTACATCTTTTATAGTGTGTAGGCTTCCAGCCTTGGTTAAGAATATCATCTTCATATACAGTCAATTATTTCTCAGTAAAACTGGTAAATACCCCACTTTTCCTTCATTAAAAGGTAAGGGTATCTCTCCCACCTCTATGTTGTATATGTAGTTTTCTGTATTGTCTAAGATTTTTTTTTTAAGGTCTCATTCTTTAATCTATTTGGGATTTATTTTCCTGTAAGGTATGATGGGGTCCAGCTCTAACTTCTTCCAGTTAGAGAAGTTGCCCCCAAACCATCTAGTAAGTAAATCATCCCTTTACAAAGAACTAAAACATGACCTACACCGTATTCAAAATTCTCATGTATATAGGAATATATTTCTGGTTTCCCACTCTGTTCTCCCGACCTGTTGGACAATCCTTGTGTTGATAACAGATGACACTGGCGTGGACATTAATCAGGGTTTGGTTGCTTGACATTGACATTTTGAACATCCTTTATGTTTGGGGTTCTCTACATAGTCAAAATTCATTCTCCAGGTTCCCTTGCTGCTTGACAGACACAGATATGACCTCGAGTCTGCCAACCACTGACTAGGAAAGGGGTGAGGTGGGAAGAGGCTCGAGCAGAACCCAGTTGTGGACCCCCAGGGGGCGCCAAGAGGCTGCAGGGTGAAGGTCCGGGCACTCAGTCCTGAGCATCCTCACAGGAGCTGGTGAATGGATAATTTTTTGCTTGGGCAGCCTCTGAATGAGCATGTGGCAAGCTGTTATTCCTGGTGGGGTCAGGGCCTGGATCTCCGGTGCTCCCGGATTGCTTTTCACTTTAAACTCGCTGGAGGAATCCCGGGTTTTATAGTGAAGAACACTGATGGACACAAGCTTTTCTGTATTTTATCTGACATTGGTTACTGATAACGCTAGTCCCCTGCCCTGCCCCAACAGCTGCCTACTACTTTTTCTGACTTTTGTCTTTTTCAAATTAGTTGTTTCCACAATCTTTGAGGAACTTAAAAAAATCTGTTGTATTCTAATTAGAACTGAACTTAATTTATATATTAATTTTGGAAAGAGTGGCATTTTTGTTTTCCAAGTAATGATACAGCTTTCCATTTGTTATATTATTTTCTGTCCTTCTTGAAGACTTTTTTCATTTGGTCTTTTTCTTGAAAAATTTATTTCTTAATATGATAGTTCTGGGGGCCCCTGGGTGGCTCAGTTGGTTGGGCGACCGACCTTGACTCAGGTCGTGATCTCGCAGTTTGTGAGTTCCAGCCCCGCATCGGGCTCTGTGCTGACAGCTCAGAGCCTGGAGCCTGCTTCGGATTCTGTGTTTCCCCCTCTCTTTACCCCTCCCCTGCTCTAGCTCTGTGTCTCTCTGTCTCTCAATAACAAATAAATGTTAAAAAAAGAAAAATGACAGTTCTGGTTGCCATACTTGGATTTTTCCCATTTGCTTTTCTAGATGCTTATTCTAATACAGAAAATTCTAGACAATTTTGTGTATCTGCCATTTGAGTGTATTCTCTTCCTAGTGGTCACAGCTTGTTATTAAAACCTCTTGAGCTTTGTAGGTATATATATAATCAGGAAAAAATAATTTCACTTTTGATGTTATGCCAATTTTAAACTTTTATTATCTGTTAATGCTTCTCCAAGACAATCTGGGCTAACAGATAACCCTGTTTTGCTGATTTCAACTGAGGTGACGTTAGTATTTCCCCTATTTTAAGTTTTTAAAAAATCTACATTGGGCATGGCTATTGGATTTTGTAAAATACTTCTAAGTGTCATGCTTATAGGCTTTTTCTGCTTTAATTTTGTGATGAAATGAAATGTTAATACATTTCCTGTTATCAGCACACACTTGCATCTTTGATCAGTGTTTTATTCTGTTAATAAATTACTGGATGTTGTTTGCTGATAATAGAAATGTACCTAAGGCAGGTTTTCTTCCATCTCTCATTATTGTGATCATTTCAATATTGCTGAGAAATGGGAATACTTGCAACTTTTCTAGGTAATCCTGTATTTTAAAATTATGATAGTTTCAAGGAGAAAGAAATCATTCATAATTACACTATCTTAAATTACTCACAGCTTCTGCTGTTTTGCCATAAACCCCCTTGTGGTATTTGTCAGAAAGTCTGCAGCCCCTCAACAAATTTCACAAGGAATCTACACCCTCGACAACCCCCCCCCTTTTTTAAAGTTTTTAATTAATTAAATTTATTTATTTATTTAAAGAGAATCCCAAGCAGGCTCTGCACTGCCAGCACAGAGCCTGACACAGAGCTCGAACTCACGAACCTGAGCTGAAATCAAGAGTTGGATGCGTGGATGCCTGGGTGGCTCAGTCAGTTGGGCCTCTGACTTCAGCTCAGGTCATGATCTCACAGCTTGTGAGTTCAAGCCCCCCGTCAGGCTGTGTGCTGACAGCTCGAGACTGGATCCCGCTTCAGATTCTGTGTCTCCCTCTCTCTCTGCCCCCGCCCCCCACTCTGTCTCTCTCTCAACAATAAACAACAAAGAAGAGTTGGACGCTTAACCAACTGAACCACCCGGGGGCCCGAGGAATCTGCACCCTAAACAGGGGCACGTGCTGCCCTTCTGAATCCCCATATGGAGGATGGGGTAGTTCTTATACAGCCTTGTTACCCTCCTCCCTCAGGGAAAGGCTGTCATGTTCACTATACAACCTGGGGGGCACTATTCACATTCAGTCATTGTGCCTATTCGTAGTTGTTACAACTTCCCAACAGATGTCAGTGGAATACCTTGGCGAAGGGGCATCAGTGAGCCATGACTCCCTTCCAAGACCGGCTGAAGTTACTTGGGATCCTCAGCTAGTGTTGGCACGAAAAAGGACCTGTGCCATGTCGGGGTATTTGAGAGCAGCTATTTTCATCCGTGCCTTTGCCCCTTGATCCTGTTGCCAAACGACAAACGTCAAGCTCACTCCCAATATCCCCTCTACTGGTAAGGTTCTATTTCTTAAGCAGAATGGTGGTTTCAGAGGTGTTCGTTTTATTATTAATTTATGTACATGTTACATATATTCATTTTGAATGCTTTGATACAATAAATAAAAAAGGAAAGCATACATATACAAATAAGAATGCCATTACCATGGGGAAGACCTTGAATCTGCTTAAGTTTTTCTTCAATTAGCCTATTCGTAAATCTCAGTACTGTTAACTATTATTAGTTCGCAAACATGTCACAATGAACCTCCAGCCTTGATGCTCGGGTTATAAAGCATTCTTCCGTTAAAGCATTTAGAAAGAATAGTAATGCTTTATTTTTTTTAAAGATCGCTTTAGACACTAGGGCAATTTTTCTATTGAAACTTGCCACAATTTGTACTTGCGGGACAGGCGTGATGGCAGACTATTTCTTCAGCCTGTCTCTAGAATCTAAAACAGCCACTGGTTGGCAGGAGTTTCTTTCAGAAAGCTAGTACATAGACACTCGAACATAACTAGCTGCTCTTGGCGGTATCCAAGAGACTTCAAAATCTCCACTTAGTTGGAAAACTTAAAACCCGACCTTAAAAATGACGTTTGGGTGCAGGATCTCCTTGAGGTGTCAACCCCGTGACAGGGACTGCTGGCTGTGCTTGTGGTCGTCCCCCACGGCTTCCTCAGCAGCGAGTCCTGAATTGGCCTGTGGCAGCCAGAATAAAGCCTATTGTTTCCTATTCTCTTCGTGGCTAGTAGGATCAAGTGTCTTAAGTTTGCATTGATAAGCCTACGTGATGTAACTTTGTGAGAAGCATTGCTAAAGGAAGCGGGCAGAAATGCTGACAGAAGGTTTCTAGCGAGCAGCAGACAGGTTTCTAGCGAGCAGCTGTCTGCGACCAGGACGTGGAAGCCACATGTTGAGAACAGGGAGGACCAACGTAGAAGGGACCTGGATTCCGGACCCTGTAGTGTCACAGCAGCCCTGCATGGCCTTCCGGACTTTTACATGCACAAGAAAATAAACATCTCTCTTGTTTAAGTCACTATTGTTTCAGGACACAGCCACACTAATATATAATGCCAAATCTGAGTCTAACGTCCTTAACCTAAGAAGTGGACGCAGTGGCAAGTGACATCTACTGCTAAGATGACGGACGGTGGAAGCTGTTTCCTCACAGAGAACATCGTGTGTCACAAGCGGATATTTTACGAGGTGCTTAACTCCATAAATATTTGACTTCCTGACAGTAAAGCCTGCAAGTGCACCTATGGCTTTGGAAAGAAGCATCAAGAACATCAAAAAGTAACTGCCTTTAGACCAGCTTAGGATGCAAAATGACTGAAGTCCCTTCCCATAAGCGAACTATAACGAGCAATTTAAACAAAACAAAAATGGTATGTTTTATTTACAATACTCAATGCATTTTACAAAGAACATATTTGCATTCCCTAAGTCTTTTGGAAAGTAATTCCAGTTTGTGCAATGAGTTTACAGTAAAGTCTTAAGACATCTCTTAGACATCTTAAACCTAAATTCTCAATTTTGAGAGATATTTCACACTACGTTAATAGAGGACTGCTTTTAATTAAGAAAAACTAAACTCTGTAGTTAAATATTGCCCTTCAATTATTTTTAACCCAAATACAAACTGGACTAGCCTATGAAATAATACCATTAGATTTGGATAAATTATTTTCACTGTTCCCCTCCCCTCCCCAAATGCATGCACAAAGTAAACATGGTAAATTACATTAACAACATTTTATTTCAACACTTTTTTTGGACTCTCTCAACTATTGTTTTGCTCAAGGTGGGGTCGGATAGGTAGAATTCCAGTCTGGGGAAAATCCTAAACCCTGCTCCAGAACAGGAAAGGATTTGCAGTAAGTATGCGGACTCCAGCCAGGATTACAGAGATTTTTTGAGTAGGTTCTTTTGCTAATCAGAACAAGGTTCCACTTCAGGCCTGACAAAGCCTAAAGAGATCACTTATTTCCCTATTAACAGTTTGGGGAGCATCTAATCCAAGCCTCCAAAGGACAATAGGCTCCTCTCTCTCCTCTTCTCCCTGAATCACTACCTTCATTTTAGTGCCTTCTGAGGTTGATGATGGAGAACAGAGAACAGTTCCTATGTTCAGATTCCAGAAACTAACTGGATGCCATATAAAGATCTTCTGGAACAGGTAAAAAGCACTGAATGACACTGTAATTGTGCAAGAATTTTCATCTCATGCATATGGAAGAAAAGAAACGTATTAATTTATCACTCATAGCTGCCATCTCTTAAAACAGAAAATCCATGTACTGGCTCTTGAGCTAGAGAGAAGAGACAGAGGCATCTCCACGCTGGCCCCACCTGCTTAGCAATGTACTACAACTCTCCTCAAAAGTCAGGGTCTCAAACACCCACCGTGGGGGGTCATACAGAAGATACTAAGCTGGAGAAATAAAGTCCAACATTGGACATGGCTGACAAAATTCTAAGACAAAGAAATGGTGAGGTAGAGTTGAGAGAGTTCAACTGAGTTTTCTGAGCACAGATCTTTTGGCACATTCTAAAATTGTACAGACCCCTTCTCAAATTCTCTCTTGTGACACCTTTACAAAGTGCTGGCAACTTAGGAGTCCTTGGATCTATTGAGGAAACTTCTATGTAAAGCTAACAGAATAAAGTCATTTGAAGAAACGAACTCCTGGCAGTTTAGCTTACTTACCCCAGTGTTGAAGCAAATAAAAACAATGCTATCCATTTGCTGAATTTATTTAAACAAATCAATTTAGAAATATCATAGAATTAAACAAAACTTCTGACATGTAAACATACTGCCATATTCCTGAAACAGATGTTAACACCTGATAAAAGTTAATAACCGCTTGTTAGGAAAGCTGTCCATTAATAAGGCCAGTCTTCAGCAAAACTAAAACCATTTTGTTTCTTTAGCTTTCCCAGTATGACAATGCAATACTATCAAAGCACAATCAGATATAATAAAGACAAGATTGGATGGACAGATCGGTACCATTGGTTACGCTGTTAAACAGTTTCGTTCTTGGCGCCACATAAAAACGAGCCAATCACATCAAATAAATCATGGCTTTTTTTTTTTCTTTATCACAACTCACTAAGTGATGTTAATTATGGTCCTTGTCAAACACGTTTGGTAAAGGCTATTTACAGTGTACATGGCTGAGCATGCACTATTTATAGGTACAAAGATGCCTGCCAGTTTATTACAAGAGAATTACACAGTGCCTGAAAATGGTGAAGCATCTCACACGTCATTTAAATCAATAGTTTCAAGCAGAAAACGTTCCTTGTTTGACCACAATTGCAATAATTACATGAAAATTCTTATAAAAACACGAATCTCCCTCAAGAAATTGATGCATATTCTACGCACTATAGGTTAAGGCAGTAAAAAAATGTATTCCTGATAACTGGAGGTCTTGACAATGTCAATTAAAGCTGTCTGACTCTAGTTTTTCATTCTCCATCATATACTGAAAGTTCTGTCTGTATAACTAATTCGTGAAAGATTTCACTTCTAAAGTCGGAAATGGATTAGCAATGAAGAAGATCTGACGTTGGGAAAAAGTAACTGCTAAGGAAAGGGGAAAACGTTAAGTCGGACTTTGCCTAGAAGTTTTCAAATCCTAAACAAGAGCATTATTTGTGAGTCTGAGCCTTAAAAGTATAAAACAAATACATATAGTTTACCTTTCTTAATTTAAAATATACTGAACTTTGAACAATTCAAGTAATAATGTAAGACTATCAAAAATAACTTCATAAGCCATACAAGCATCAACTGCATGTTCAATGTTTTAATTAAGAACTTTTTAAAAATTGTAAACTAAACCATGAGTTTAGTTAACAAATGATAAATGACCTTTTATTTGCACTTGTGATTCCTTTAATACAAATTGCTACCAACATATATGTAAAGATATGGCAGATTATGCATTTGATCAAAGCACTTTGATTTAAGCATAAAACAGATTCAAATGGTTTTAAGTTCCGTGCATAAGATCCAAGAGGCCGCCTACCAATTTGTAGGCAACCCTCTTTCTAATCAGAATCCTTTATTCCTCAGCTGCAGATGAGACAGGGCACAATCTGTTGTAAACAGGGCACTGCTGTAAAACCAGGGTAATATTCTTAAATTAAGATCGTTCTTGTTCAATTGAAAAGACTTTCCCCAAGTGTCTTCCAGCACTGTAGTATATTCTGCTGACCTCTTAATTTCATAAATTAACTTTCCTTTGATTCCATTTTTATGGTGGTTGTTTTCACAGTTTTGTTTTAAAAATTGGTTTAAATTTATATAAAACTCTGTACATGTTCACAAATTATTGCATAAACAGCATAATCTTCCAGACAGTGTTTACAAACACATGTCCAATGCAGGAAAAATATATTCACGTTTCCCGTCTGGCTTTTTTCTTCTTTTTTATTTGTTTGGGAGATTCCCAGCTAGTTTCAGACTTGGCTAAGAGGAAAAAAAGGAAGAAAAAACAGGAGAAAATACTGTTATGTCTCAAAAATATCAAAGTACCATCAATGAAAACATGCTATGAAATCCACTAATGACTCTTCCACCTTTATGTGTAACTTCTCAAGTCCCAGTCACATGTTTTTAGGTTATTCTATGGCTACCTTCCCCTTTTCCTTTGAATGCCAATGTATTATTTTGTTTAATCACATGAAAAGTACTTCACCGGTTTTGATCTAGAAAACCCATCATTTAACATGGCATTACCCATCTACGTAATGAAAGTGAAAATGGGCAAAATGGATACTGAAGGTAGCTAAAGGGAGGAAAAGGGGACAGAAGGCACAGGACAATTCACAGCAGTCCCAAGAACATGTGCACAGAAAAAGGGAGGGACCAGATGGACAAGGGCATGTCTCAAGCCCTCCGCTGTCTATGTCCCTGGACACCCAGTCTCTCCTGGGGTGATTTCAGCCTCTTGACCCTCATAACTGACTGAGGTCCACAAGATGCCAAGGAATCTAGCCTGTGCAAAGGAAGGAAGGGCTGCTCTATTAATCTCTATCAGACTTCCAAGATTAGAAATCTAAATATTTCAGACTTCTAAGACATTAACTTTTATATAAACAGTACAGAAAACATACAAAAGAACTAAAAAGGAGAATTACTTACTCTGTGAAGGAGGCACACTATTTTGCTTAGTATTTGACTTGGATTTATCTGTTTCTTGTAGCATCGGTGGCACTTGGGAAGAGCTTTTGTCAGAATCACTTTTTGATAAAATAACAGATGGCTCGGTAGAAACAGCAGGTGGAAGAGTCTTGATAGGCTATTTTGGAATAAAATTACCTTAAATTCCTCTGTAAAAAGTTTCATATAAAATTAAATATCAAAGTAATACCAAGAGGCTGCTGAGGAGCAAGTAAATACTAAAATGATTTCCAAAGAATTTACTAGCAGAAGGGCTACAACTCGTGCGTGCCCTCTAGTGGCATAACCAAATAAACGTTTACCTACAACATCCATGAATAGAGGTGGAGATAAAAAGGGATGAAAAGCACAGAATTACCAGATGTTTACTGAATCTCAAGTAGGAGCGAATAATTCCATTTTCATGAACTTTTATATTTTCCTGTTCATTAGAAATAGGACGATTTGATGTTTCAGTGATTCAATGGTTTGTCCACTTCTCACCAACTCTCAACTCCTTGAAACTTTTTCATGTGAAAAACAAAGAAAACAGCTCCCTTCTGAACTCCCAGTAGGTGATACCACCCCCTTCTCTGCTTCTGGAGATGTAAGGGTTACTCAAACAGAGCAGCAACAGCTTGCTTCCCATGCAAGGGCAAAGACAGCCCATGCGGTCTATGCTAGCCTACAACACTAGCAGACTAGGACTACTAGTCCTTCTCCATGAAAGTAAGTAGTAAAACTCATGTTCAAATCTTCAGAGTTTTATCCATTCTGGCAGTGAAATCATAATGTTGAGGGCCTAGACTCTTACCGCCTTGCTTCTCCTCTCCAGCCTGGAAGCAGAAAGGAGGCAAATTAACTGATTTGCCTCAGTGAGGCCTAACTGTTAATGGACGGTCAGGAGAGGCAGTATTTGGAGCGCCTGGAGGCTGGAACAGACGAGCAGGAGGTCAAGTCACCCTTTAGTTTTGCTTACAAATCCTGATTCTGAATATCGGAACAAGGGTAAGAAACATCACTATGTTTCTCTCGCCTCTCATTCTTCCAGGCTCTCTGGGTGTAAGAAAGCTCAATGGAAAAGGAAACAAGAGGAAGCTGTGTGCATCCCAGAAATTACTAGGATCCCTTTCTTCTATTTTAGGTATCTGAAGCTGCATTTGTCTTGGTTGGTTCAGCTTTCTTAATGTTCTATTTACTTCATACCCAAAAGTTTTAGTACTTATTTCCAGTATTCTCCCCTCTATTCTCTCACTTAATCTATGTTAAGTCACAGAGGGACTCAAATAGTCTTTACAAGATGGCTTCTGAAAATGACTTTCTAACAACTACAACATCAAAATGTCAAATGACCTTCTGCAACCCTATTATTAAACCTACGCTGTACTGAGATTGCAGCCTTTCATCTCAAAAGGGAATTTTCCTCTTAGGGAATTAAAATCCAAACAGGAAGTATGGTTAAGATTTTATTTTAGTACAAGACTGTTACAAATTTCTTTTAGTGGTAACACAGGTTTTTTTTTTTTTTTTTTTTTTAAAGATTTTATGCTTAAGTAATCTCTATACCTACAACCTTGACATCAAGAGTCACATGCTCTACCAACTGAGCCAGCCAGGCATTCCTGTAACTCAGGTTGTCTAAAGCTGTTTCATTAAATATGTATGTTCCACAAAGGCTGAGATTGTTTTTTTGTTTTTTTTAAAAGTAGGCTCCATGCCCAATGTGGGGCTTGAACTCACGACCCTGAGAACAAGAGTTGGATGTTCTACTGACTGAGTCACCCAGGTGCCACAAAGGCAGAGATTTTTATGTTTTGTTCTTTGATATATCCTTTGAAATAGCGTGTGGCCCATAGTAGGTTCTCAACAAGTTTTTTGAATGTGTATATAAATGAACCGTGAAACTCTAGTATACGATTTCATATATTTGTATATAACTTACCTTATGAGAAATCAGATTAAAATTTTTCTTAAATGTTTGTTTAGTTTTGAGAGAGAGACAGAGCATGCATGAGCAGGGGAGGGGCAGAGGGA
The DNA here is from genome assembly GCF_028018385.1 of Neofelis nebulosa. NCBI lineage: Eukaryota > Metazoa > Chordata > Mammalia > Carnivora > Felidae > Neofelis > Neofelis nebulosa. The sequence continues at coordinate 44,095,280 of NC_080795.1, read as the reverse complement.
GACACAGAATCCAAAGCAGGCTCCAGGCTCCGAGCTGTCAGCCCAGAGCCCGATGTGGGGCTCGAACCCATGAACTGCAAGATCATGACCTGAACCGAAGTCGGACACTCAACCGACTAAGCCACCCAGGCACCCAGAGAAACAAGATTTTAAAAAGCTATAATCTTTATGTCACTGGCTTAGACCTTTTATAAAATGGTCCTTTCTGATACCTCAACATTTTCTACCAATAGCACATATTTCAAGAATCTGTCCCCAAAATGTACATAAATGTCCCATTTTGAGAGGTTGGATCACAGTCCTATTATATATTATGCACTGGCTTTTATGGAAATGCAACCAGCTGCATTTTCTCTAGCAATCTATCCCTTGTATGTCTAGATACTTAACAGGAGAAAATACAGTCCAGTGGTTCTGGTCTCACCACTGGTAGTTCTGCAACTTGGGACAAGTTATTTAACTTCTCCAACCTCATTTATATAATAGATCTCAGCTTTCTGGGAGGTTGTTTTAAGGGCTAAATTAGTGTCTTTAAAATGCTTAGCACTTTAAAATAGTGATTAGTAATGCTTAGCACTCAGTACTTCGATAAAATATGAGTTATGGCACAATTTTCAAGTCATCAAAATTTTACTCCTTAAATATTAAAAAACTTACCTGGCTATTTTTGATGAGTGCTTCAGCTGGATCACTAGTGCTTATGGTCTTCAAAGAAAAAGCTTTTTCCTGTTTTGGACGGACTTTAGAGGTATTCACTGGAAGCTCTTCTCTAATCTCTTTTTCTAATTCTTCCGTGTCCTACAGAGAAGAGTAGTCATTAGATGATATGAATCACTTTTTTACTAATTAAAAATCTACTTGGTTGGTGCTATTAATGTCCAAAAGATATTCCAAGAAAATAATTTCACATCAGTAACTGTCCAAATGGCTTAATAGAGCATATAAAAACAATCGTTCGGGGCGCTTGGGTGGCTCAGTCAGTTAAGCATCCCACTCCAGCTCAGATCATGACATCACGGTTCACAGGTTCGAGCCCTGAGTCGGGCTCTGTGCCGAGAGCTTGGAGCCTGGAGCCTGCTTTGGATTCTGTGTCTCCCTCTCTCAAAAATAAATAAACATTAAAACAATTTTTAAAACAATCATTCAAAGATTTAAAATACACAGGTACATTTGGAACAGTCATCATCCCTGCTTTCTCCAGGGACTTAAATCAACTGTGAATTAAAAAACAATACACTCCCATCTTCAAATGCAAACCATTCTAATTTACTAAACGAATTCAAACAAAATAAACTAGAAATTTTTTCTTTTAAAAAAGCACAGTTAATCAGGTGATACTTGAACTAAGTATACTTTAGAAATAACATTTCACTTAATGACTTCTTCAAGGAACAAAATATTTGTACCTCAGTGCATTCTGTAGGTAAGTTAGGCTTACCTAGTAGAAAGGACAGTTCAGTTCTGGCCTGCTGCAGTCTGCCTGCGCAGTGTCAAGGACAAATCATTTAGTTTCCCTTTAGCTTCCTCAACTATAAAATGAAATGTGCCTAGATAATTTCTAAGGTCCTACCTAAGCTTTAACATTTCTATTCTTAGGCCTTTGGACTTTAAAAAAGTTTCAAAAAATACTTCTACAGCACATTACATGCTTAGATATGTGAAATAAATATGAACTAGAATATGTTAAATAGGACCATCGTCGTTAATTGTATCGTTCTTTAGCAAACACATACATATAAACACCTGGCTAGGATGATCTTGAAAGTCTTCTTCCAATACTGATTATTTTATAAAACTTGTTCAGGATGGTAGTTGAGTTTAGACAATAATTCAAAATTTTACTGTGAATTTAAATTGAATGAGTAGCTTTGGGTATGTGTGTAAGATTTGCAATCTGTGCAAAATTAACGTGAAGACATCTCAGTTACTTCCATCCTAAGCTGCACTATAACTAACGGTAAAGAAGCCCGCCAACCACATACCCACAATTAAAAAGAACAAATTCCAAAATGTATTACGGATAGGATGCTATACACTATGTACCTGACACAGAATTTTATGGATAGCTCATTTAATTCTCAAAGCAGCTATGCAGTTAAGTCACGTGTGCAAAGTCAAACAAACAAAAACAAGCAGTAAGGCAAAACTGAAATGTGAGTACAGATCTGACTCAAAAGCCCGTATACTTACTTCTCACTGTATTTGAAAACAGATCAAACATTTGAAAAAGGAGTATCAGAATACCAAAATAATGTTCACAAGTTCATGACCTTTAACCAGTAAACTGAAATTTACAGATTACATCTATCCCACAAAACTTCTTTTAAAAGGAACTCACCTAATCCACAAAAGAGAAAATAACAGGCTAAGTAAAGGCTATCCTAGAAATCACAGAAATCTAAGAAAAGTTTGGCTAAATAGATTTCAGACAATATCACTAACAAAAGGTAACTGTCAATAACATTTCTCATCAACTAGCTCAGCTAAGAGAAGCACTCCTATTAGTTTTTCATATCCACTGATCTCAGTCACGTTAACTTTACTAGTGAGAAAAAACGAATACTGAAAACAGATTGGGGTCATTTATAACAGGTCACGTTTCCCTCAACAAAAATTACCAAACCCGTAATTGCTTAAAAACCCATGCAGCAACTTTTCCCAAAGAGAACAATAAACAGGAAAATTCTTTGTAGGCTATCTTCCAGAAACTCTGGCTATCTCCTACATTTAAAGGAATAAAAACAATTAGTCACATGGTTGTAAGTAAGGAACAAGATTTTCTAAGTTGTAAGGTAATGGTGATGGAACTTTTTCAAAGAGAAACCCATGCAGACTTCTAGTAACCTAGTGTGTTTGAAATTATAAGAACTTTGTTTTCATCTATATTATAATCTAAACATTTTACCCAAATAGGAAAGACCAATGAAGAAGGAAAATGTAGGGGTGACATAAATAGAAAGTTTCTGTTAGAAGCCAGACGAAAAGGGACTAAGTGAAACTGGGTGCAAACGCAGGGTAAGGTTCTGCCCAACTGTTCTAACTGTGCTAAAATTCCTTTTTAAAAAATTGTATATGCTTTTTTTTAAAAAAAGTTTACTTATTTCAAGAGAGAGAGAGAGAGCAGAAGCAGGGGAGAGGCAGAGAGAACGGGAGAGAGAATCCAAGCAGGCTCCGTGCTGTCAGTGCAGAGCCCGACACGGGGCTCGAACTCACAGACTTTGAGATCATGACCTGAGCGAAACCAAAAGCTGGATGCTCAACCAACCAAGCCACCCAGGCGCCCCATAACTGTGTTAAAATTCTAATTTGCTAAATCCCAGTTACTCAAAAGAAGTTTCTGTCTGTGAACAATACTGCATCTCCTTTTCCATTCCACCCTAATATAAACCAAAATGCATCTAATTTAATTTATTTACCTTGGGGTTTACACCTTTGGTATGATTTTTCCCCCCTTCAGTACGATTTTTTCAGAGCAATACAGTTTTATTACGGTAGGATATGTAAGATCTTTAAAAGATTCTGTGACTTTTCGAATACTTTTCGAAAAGCTCATATTGTGCCTTTTATCTCTACATATACCTTGGATCTGCATGTTCTTTTCACATTTCGGCAGTAGGTGCTTTATGAGTCACATCTGTTGTTTTGATGCCCTACCTGTGCAGGAGAGTTCTCGTCACCTTGCTTCTTCTTTTTCTTTTTTTTCTTTTTAGATTTCCCAGTTGGAAGAGCTCCCTCTCCCTTTTCCTTGTCATCATCTGAAACCTGATGTTAAAAGCAAAAGTATTAAAGTGAACCAATTGGTTAAGTTTTCATTATTCAGAAATTATGGCATAATCTCATTCATTAGGCTCAGTCTTTATCTCGTAAATTCTAAGCAAGAATTAGTAAGGAGTAATAAAATGGATCTAAAATTATGTATTAGAAAAGAACAAAGTAAAGAGAACTTCATTCTCCTATTGTCTACGATAGACCACTTTTTTTTTTTTTTTTTTTTTTTTTTTTTACATCTTTCATCACTCACTGCAAGACAAATTAGAGGGCTGTGCAAACCTTGGTTTTTAAAACTCACTGGATAGGTAATTCTGTTTTGTTTCAGAGTTTAAATGCAGCACTATGTGCAATAAAAATGAATTTGACTCTGCTAAGAGAAAGACAAGCTCCAGAGTAGGAGAAAATATTTGCAAACCACATATCCAACAAAGGATTTGTACCTAAGACTATATAAAGAAAATTCAATAGTAAATACTCCAATTAGAAAATGTGCAAAAAATATGAACAGACATTTCATGAAAGAGGACATACAGATGGCAAAGAAGCACATGGAAAGATGTTCAACATCATCAGCTATTAGGGAAATGCAAATTAAAGCCAAAATGAGTTCACTACATTCCTATCAGAATAGCTAAAATAAAAAACAGTGATGGCAGCAACCGCTGGCAAGGATGGAGAGAAATATGATCACGCATTCATTGTAGGCGGGAACGTAAAGTGATACAGGCACTCTGGAAAATAGTTCGGCAATCTCTTAATATATTAAATATGCAACTACCATACAACCCAGGATTATACTCCTGGAAATTTATCCTAGAAAAAGGAACACTTATGTTCACACAAAAGCCTGTACACGAATGCATAATAGCCGCTTTATTCACAACAGTGACAAGCGAAGAACAATCCTAATGTCCTTCAACAGGAAAACAGTTAAACAACCTGGGGCATATCCAGACTATGACTACTAAGAAGTAAAAGAACCAAGTAATGATATGTAACAATCTGGATGAGTCTTTAGAGAATTATGCTCGGTGAAAAAAACCCCAACAGTACAAAAAGGCTGCATGCTATATTATTCTATTCCTAGAACATTCTTGAAATGACAAAATTATAGAGATGGAAACAGATTACTGGTTGCCAGGGGTTACAAGGGGGTGGTGACAGGAAAACAGAAAGGGTGCCTATAAAAAAAGGGAAACATGAGGGATCCTTACAGAATGGAAATGTTCTGTATCTTAATTGCATTAATGCCAATATCCTAGTTGTGATACTGTATTATAGTTTTCCAAGATGTTATCACTGGGGGACACTGGGTAAAGAGTACAGAGGATTTCTCTGTATCATTTCTCACAAGTGCTTGTCACTCTACAGTTACCTCAAAATTAAAGGTTTAATTTAAAAAATTGATTTTGAGTGGTGCCTGGGTGGCTCAGTCAGTTACGTGTCAGACTTTGGCTCAGGTCATGATCTCCAGATTTGTGAGTTTGAGCCCTACGATGGGCTTTGCACTGATAGCGTGAAGCCTACTTTGGATTCTCTGCCGTCTTCTCTCTCTGCCCTTCCCCCACCAGCGTTCTCTCTCAAAAATGAACATTTACAAAAATTGAATCTGAGATGGAATGTCACTGAAAACAACATTCTGCATGATTAAAATAGTGAATTAGAACTGTTAAACTGGTATCCATAAGATCCTTTCAAACATACCACGAAGTTGACTTTTCTATGAAAAAGTGCTTTTTGTGTCTTCTGCACAGATGAAAGCCAAGATTCCTAGCCTACCCTTACAGGACGAGATGATGGGGTGACTACTATTTGTCTGCTCAGCAGCACAGTCATTAGGATGATTATGGAGGTCTCATGAACCACCAAATAGTTCACAGAAATTACTAGCAAATGGAAAAACAAAACCCTATACAAACTTAGCTAAGAGATTTTCAGTCCAAGTTGGTTGCCAGCTGCGGAGAAACCTCCACAGAAGTTTTCACCACAAGCTCACAGTGATTAAAACACCACGTGCAAAAATGCACCCTCTGAAGGATATTCAGGTCCCAAGGACTCTGGGCAGTCTGCTTCTTAGCCAATTAAAATCCAACCATAAAGGAAATATAGTTCCTCATGCCTAAACACTATTTTTGTTTATGGGGGAAAGGCTGAAACCAACTCCATACCATTTTTAACTCCTATGAAAGAACTTTTGACAAATTTATTTTAGACTAACTGAAAGTAAAAGAATTACTGATAAACTTAAAATTCCTTTACACGCCCTCTCCCGATCCCATTCCCACACTACCTCCCCTAGGGGTAAACCATTTACCATGAACTTCTCTCATGTCCATTCCATCAAGTTTTTTATAAATTCAGGTGTGTTTACACACATGCAAAATTTACACAAACGGTATCATATTGTATCTTTCTGTAAACCTGTCCTCCATCATTCAGCATGTTTTTTGAGATTTTATTCATGTTGACATTAATGTACCTTATTTCACTGATTTTTAACATCTAATATGCAACTGTACAGACCTATCACATTTTAGTTCTCCATTCCTCAACTGATGGGCATGTAGACGGTGTCCCATTTTTACCAAGAAATATGAAAGATGATCTCTGAATACACTCAAAAAAAGAACTGCTATGATATATGATAGTCTTCATTCCATTCAGTGGTTCTACTCTGTAATTCTGATGATAAGGCACAAGGAAGTTTCAGTTAGAGAAATATATATATATATTTTTTAATTTTTTTTTTAATGTTTATTTATTTTTGAGAGTGAGACAGAGTGTGAGTGGGGGAGGAGCAAAGAGAGGGAAACACAGAATCTGAAGCAGGCTCCAGGCTCTGAGCTGTCAGCACAGAGCCCGATGCAGGGCTCGAACTCACGAAACGTGAGATCATGACCTGAGCTGAAGTCAGACGCTTATTGACTGAGCCACCCAGGCGCCCCGAGAAATATATATATATATTTTATATATATATATATATATATATATTTTTTTTTTTAAACATTTATTTATTTTTGAGACAGAGAGAGACAGAGCATGAACGGGGGAGGGGCAGAGAGAGAGGGAGACACAGAATCGGAAGCAGGCTCCAGGCTCTGAGCCATCAGCCCAGAGCCTGACGTGGGGCTTGAACTCAGGGACCATGAGATCGACCGTGAAGTCGGACGCTTAACCGACTGAGCCACCCGGGCGCCCCCCGAGAAATATATTTTTGATTGTACATTCACTAAACATTCAACAAATATCAGAATGGTTACTATGTGTTAAGGTACTATTACCAGGAAGCTTTTTTCCCTAATAGACTTTATTTTTTACAGCAAGTTTAGGTTCACAGCAAAACTGAAGATAGAGATTTCCATATACTCCCCCACCTCACATGCACAGCCCCCCACTATCAATACTCCCCCTCCTCCCCACCCTCCAGAGTGGTACATCTGTTACAATAGAGGAGCCTACACTGCCTTATCATTATCACTCAAAGCCCCTACAGGTTACTTTCGGGTTCACTCTTGGTGTTACACATTCTACTGGTTTGGAAAAAATGTATTATGACATGAATTCACCATTACAGTGTCATACGGAGTAGTTTTACTGCCCTAAAAACCCTCTGTGCTCTGCCCATTCATCCCTTTCTCCCTCTAACCCCCTCAACTTTCATATTACCTGTTAACTGTCGCCCTCTACATTTATTTACACACTTAGTAATAAATCCCATTACTACCTCTTCCTTTCTCTGGTCTCTAAAGATCAGAGGTACTACCATCCTATCAGAGGCCAACCCACAATCCACTCATGCCTAAGGTTCCCCCACCTCTACTGCCAGGATCTTACTCTATTAGCCAAATCTCTCATTTATGTGTAACTTTTACTTTGTTCTAGACCCTTTCTCTTTGCATCTACAGTAAAGCAAGGGCTGACAAACCACAAATCTAGCCCAATGCCAGTTTTTGTAAATAAAGTTCATTTCCAAATTGTCTATGGTTGCTTCTGCACTGCTGTATGAACCTTTAATAAAAAGTTTACCAACCCCTGCACTAAAATCTCTCTTATCATGAAAACACAAACAACCTCCAACAAAACCCTTCCTGGTACTAGAGTTTCACTGTCATCCACTACCTCTCCTCCATTCCTATCCTTACTTACTTTTTAAAAAAACACATTAGGGGTGCCTGGGTGGCTCAGTCGGTTAAGCGTCCGACTTCGGCTCAGGTCACGATCTCGCGGTATGTGAGTTCGAGCCCTGCGTCGGGCTCTGTGCTGACTGCTCAGAGCCTGGAGCCTGTTTCAGATTCTGTGTCTCCCTCTCTCTCTGACCCTCCCCCGTTCATGCTCTGTCTCTCTCTGTCTCAAAAATAAATAAACGTTAAAAAGAAAAATTAAAAAAAAAACCCACACATTAAAAAAGCATACTGTTTTCCAACCCTCATTTACTCAACTTACTGCAATATGGTTACTATTCTAAGATTTCTAATGAAACTGGTCTTTTATTTTTAATGTTTATTTTTGACAGAGAGAGACACACACAGAGTGTGAGCTGGGGAGGGGGAGAGAGAGACAGAATCTGAAGCAGGCTCCAGGCTCTGAGCTGTCAGCATAGAGACTGGTGCGGGGCTTGAACCCACGAACTCTGTGATCGTGACATGAGCTGAAGTTGGATGCTCAACCAACTGAGGCCACCCAGGCGCTCCTCTAATGAAACTGCTCTTAATTACCAGACAGCAAATGCTTCAGCCTCTTGTGACCCAGAACTCTCTTCTCTCAGTCTCTTTCATGCGCTTTTGTTTCTTCTTAGAAGTTGGAGGAGTTTCCGTTTCCCAGATTCCTATTCATTCCACTGCGCTTTTCAGGTCTACAGATTTTTCCTAGATATTTCATGCACCCTCAAAATGTTTAACAACCATATGCTTATAGCTTCCAAACACAGACCTTCTCCCTAAGCTTTAACCTGGTATAAAACCAACTTCTCTTAGGCATTTCTACAAAACACTTCGTATTTAACATAGTCCAAATGGAACCAACCATCTTTTCCCCCAGTCAACTAGCTTTTGCTCCCATATCTTCTCTGTTGGGAACACTACTTCCACCTTCCTTCCCAGTTACCCAACCCCAAATCCTGGAAGTCTTTCGATGACTCTTTCTCCATTCAATTCTAATCACATGTCCTGTGGATTTTATTTCAATCAATCAGTTTATTTCTTTATTAAGTAGGCTCCATGCTCAGCGTGGAGCCCAATGTAGGGCTTGAACTCACAACCCTGAGATCATGACTTGAGCTGAGATCAAGAGTTAGATGCTTTTACTGACTGAACCACCCAGGCACCCCTATTTCAATTTATTATTTTAAGTCTGCCCTGTATTCTGTATGCCATTCTTTTTTTAAAGATTTTATTTTTTTAAGTAATCTCTATACCCAACATGGGGTCTGAACCTACAACCCCGAGATCAAGAGTCACAAGCTCCATTGACTGAGCCAATGGGACCCCTCTGTGTACCATTCTTACCATTACTGTCCCGGACTAACTAACCAACCTCTAACCTGGCCTTCCTACCTTTATTCACATATGCCTCTGCTCCTTTTTTTCTACATGGGCTGCCAGTAGAATCCTTCCATCTTAAAATCCCTCCATTATTTATAGCTTAAAATCTAAGTTTTTAAATGACGTTCAAGAACTTTTAGCATCTGGTCCATGCCTCTCTTCTCCAGTTTAATTTCTGACCACTCTTTGTTTCACATTCTGCTTTCACCTCTAGGATGCTTTTGCTACAACTTCCAAGTGCTTCTGTAATACCTGACACAAACTGTAACATTACGTTCACCAGCTGATATGCCTGTCTTCTTCCTCTCCTCCCTAACTAGACTGTAGGCTCTTTGAAGGCAGTAACTGTGTCTTATTTATCTTGTTCCTCCACTAGCACAATACCTGACTCGTGGCAGATGTTCAATTAGTAATTTGTTGAATGACCCTATTACCCTTCAGAGCCTCTGGACTTTCCAGCCTTATTCCTACAACCAACCAGTTGCAAAGTTTGATCAGTAGCTTTAGGACTTGTAAATTACTTCCATTTATTTTTCAAAGCTCTCAGTTTAGTTAATTATCTCCTACCCAATTCATGTAATTGCCTCTTTAACACTTACCCCAGAACAGTACAAAATAGCTTCCCAAGCTGCTTCTCTTTCTCCTGTATCCAGCCTAAGTTTCCTAACCCTAGTGATGGTTAGGTTATCCCTAGTTTAAAAGCTGTCAGTAGGTTCTAATCACTTACAGAATTTCATAAAAATGTGGCAAGGTATGTATCATTCATTTATTTACTGAGTGCCAAGCATGTTGCTAGAGCTACAAAAATAAAAACTTCACGGTTCCTTTCTTTAAGGAATATGGCCTACAAGGGGAAGATCCTGTCGTTAATGGATTCCACACACGTGTAATGTTTACCTCTCCACTAAACTGTTCACCTATCTTCCCTCCTTGACACCTTTTTCGTGGTGTTCTCGTCATGAGCCTCCCTTACTCTTTCACTGGCAACCGTTCTGTTCTTCTCTAAACACACTTAGTTGCTGTTATAATATATCAACTATTATAGTAATTCTGATAAGAGAAAAGAACTGTGTTTTCTTATCAGTGCCTAATAGTGCTTTCCACATATTAGAATCCTCAATAATTTGTGGAAAGAAAAAACAGTGATATAGAGAAGGCATGCAGGCACAATGATTAAAGCAAGTATGATCAGAATGGCTCAGAAGCAATTCTACCACTGGATGTGTTTATGATACAGAATGTACCCTCCAGTAATTCTAACATAGTTGGGTGCACAGAGAAATAGACATACCCGCCAATGCCTTTACTCACTTTTTGATCATCAGGAATTGGTTCCTGGGACTTTAGAAGTGAAGCTCTTTCTTCATCTACCCAATTTCCCCACTCTTCTGCTGGAGCATTCCAATCAGAGCTGGGATCAGCAGAAGACAGACCATCTAAAATTTAACAGTGCGAATTAGGTATCTATCATTTCTGCCAAAAACTAAAATGCAAAAACTAAAGTTCCTTATGTTGAACTAAGTTGTAACTATAAACTATTGTTCTTCCTTCTCCCAAGCATATTTTAAGAGCTAGAAGAGAACCCAGTAACATGATGGTAAAAACCTTTGTCAAACTCCTGCTAGGCACATCATATGGCTAATTAAATGGAATTTCTAAAAAATCCCAGAAAACTTAAGAATTACCTGTTTAATTTCACTCCCCCTAATTCCTTTGTTACCTATCTCCTAATTTTGCTCTCTTTTCACTGTTTAGGTCTAACTTGGTTTGGGACTTGGTCATTACAGTTTTGTAACTGATTTATTTTCTAGGGTACAGAAGTAACCAATCTTTAACAGCAGTGCCAAAATTATACTCCCACCTGTCCTTTTACATCATGTCTCCTGCCCTTTAGCAGCTTTTCAAGACTACATTCCTCTTGAAATTCACCAAGTCATGACAGAATAATGTCTTCTTTCCTCTTTTTTTAAAAAAAATAATTACTTCATTACTTTTAATGGCTACAACCTCTTCCTCCTTTAATACTTAATAACTTGTACCTTCTTACATTTTCCAGATCATTCAATGCTACTTTTATTATTTCAAAATAGGCCAAGTCACTTTCAGGGTTTCTATCGTCTATTCTTAAGAATAAATTTTTATTCTAGACTCCTAGATTCCTTTCTTTCACTCCAGAGAATTTTACTTCCTTGCTTATTCTAAAAAGGGAAAAACAATCTTTGGCTTTATCCTGGTTAAGTAGCTCTCAAAGTCAATTCTTGCCCCCTCCCTGGATTTCATAAACGCTTCCACATCTACTTCTGCAATGATTACTTATAGCCAGGTTTCATTCCCAGTGGTTTAAGATGATAGATATTAAGCTTTATTTCTAAATGGTTAACAAGTCATTCTATAATTGCTCCAATGAAAAATCCAATCTTTTCCCATTAATGTCAAATGCTACTTTTATTAACTAGTAAGTTTTTTCATACACTTCAGTCTGTTTCTAGAATTTCTACCCTATTTCACTGATATATTCCTGGAATGGTGCCATATATAATTCTGTAATACCTGTTAGTAACTAGAATGACAAATCTGCCTGCATCCTTATTTTCTCTGCTATTCTTATTTTTTCATGTGAACTCCATTATTTTTGTTTAAAGGGGAGGTATTATGATACCACATGAAGGCTTTAAAACCAATGTTTTAGAAGAATATAATAATCTGGGAAAATGCTCAAAGTAAAAAAAAAAAAAGACAAAACTGTAAGACAGGATACCAAATTTATATGAAGAAGAGATTAAAGAAAATAATACATTAACAACAGATATATCTTGTCACTGGAATTACAGGAATTTCACCTTATTAAGCACTTACTATGTACTAGAACTTGAGCTGGGCAGGTACTAGAGATAGAAAAATGAGAACAATATACTTCCTCCCCACATGGAGTTCCTGGTCTTATCTATTTAGAGGTGAAGATAGGTAAGTACAAGAGACAATTAAGTACAGAGAGAAAGATTCTATCATGGGGGTGTGGAGAGGGAGAAGAGGGCTCAAACAGTAGAGGATGGAGACTGAAAACATAGGAATTTATAGTCTAGCGGAAGAAAAACACGGAACAGTTGATTACAAGTGTGAAGTATATTACAATAAAGGAAGATCCTTCTTAAATTTACTACCAGGAGCAGGTATCCGGAGGCATTATTACATAGTAGTAACATAGGGGTTAAGAGCATGGACCTTAGAATCAAACAGATTCACATCTGAATATTGGTCTGCCCCTACCACTTAACAACTATGTGATTTGGGTCAGATTTCATAATCTTAATGGGCTATATACTAACTTCATAGGAGTGCTGAGAAGATTATAGTAGATACATTTAAAGTAGTACACAGCAATGCAGTAAATGCTCAATAAATGGTAGGTGTAGTGTTTATGTATCACTGATGACATAACAATAGAAAGTCAGTTTCTAAGCTATCGGGCATAGACAACTAAAAATGTATTTCTTACAATCCTGATAAATCTCTCAATAAGATACACTGGTATGTCTTAATGTGGAAATCATTTTTATAAATACAGATGTCGAACCAATTGCTCATCTTACATTAAGCATTCATTAGCAACACCGTTAAGAGATTTGAATGTCACAGATTTTGCTTAAACCTCACAAATAAGAAATGCAGATCTGGAAAATTTCTCTTCATAAGCTAGTCTCTAAGGCCTCTTGTCAGAAAGGAAACTTTATTTTCTTTTAAAAGAAAAAAAGTCTAGACACGTGAGTGGGCAACATACTAACATATAAACAAACTATTTTCTTAATAAATACGGTGGTGGGAGGAGATAAGGGGTAAAAATCTCGTAAAGTATTTAGTAACATTATTTTTTTAAAGGCTTATATAACCAGAAAGTCTGGGGAATGAATGTAGCCTATGATTTAACTTCTTAAAGAACATTAACAGCAGCACAAATCTCTACTGGCTTTATAAAGCTTTCTGTTGATTGTTCCAAGTTTACTGATTTTAGGTTAGTTTCTTTTTTGAATATTAACTGGAATAAATAAAACTACTTTATAAAACAACAGATAACCTAAACATAAAAGCTGTCACCAGAAGACTTCTCAACACATAATTCTTTTTTATTTTTTAATGTTAATTTATATTTGAGAGAGAGAGAGAGAGAGCATGAGCAGGGGAGGGGCAGAGAGAGCGAGTGGGAGACACAGAATCTTAAGCATGCTCCAGGCTCTGAGCTATAAGCACAGAGCACGACATGGGGCTCGAACTCACAAGCTGTGAGATCATGACCTGAGCTGACGCTGGACGCTCAACTGACTGAGCCACCCAGGCGCCCTCTCAACACATAATTCTTAAGAGTCATGAGCCCTAATATGCTAATAAAATTTCTTTCCCTTAAGGAAACGATGTAGTATGGTTTCATCCATTGTATAGTTTTTTCCATTTATAATAGAGTAACTTCTCATTTCTCAAAAGTCTCCCACAGTTTGCCAGTATCTTTTCAAAGGGCCATATTAGTGTCCTTTCAAAATGGTAAAGAATTTATCTATTTAATTTGTGTGAAAAATGTTTTAAGTTTAAGCATCTCATAACTAATCTCTATTTTACCTCAGTAAAAAAACAGCTGTCAGCTGTTTCTGACCAGAACTTACTTTAGTACTGACTTTAATAAAACAACTATGCTAGAAAGACGTTTTCTAGTGTTCAGACAATACTAACTAGCCCCACTGCATAGACTAATTTTGCCCCAAGAAGAGTATCAGCAGCACCATAGCACTTACTATTTACTGAATATTCAGGCAGTGTTCTCAATGCTATATATGTACTTTATCATTTAATTCTCTCAACTGTGGGAGAAGAGCTACTCTTTACAGATGAGGAAACCGAAGCACAGAATGACTATGCACCTGCATAAGAGCAAACCCAGGTAGTCTGTCCTTGAAGCTCATGCTCTTAACCCCTTTATATGCTGCAGCAAATTCATTCATACTCTGCTGTGAATTCATAATCTGACTTTTTACAGGGGTTATGATGATGGCTGTTCCTTTACGATCAATTACAAGACTATCAGTCTTTAAAAAAATGTTACCTTCTGTACTATAGCATCTTAACTTTATACTCAAGTGTTGCCTTCTTGTCAGATAATGAGGTCAATGCCTCAAACAAGAAGGTCAACATATTAATCACATCACATTGTTAAATGGAGAGCTAGTGTGTGTGTATACAAACACATATACACATACTTTGTGGATTAGTAATCTCAAATACTAAATCATGCATTTTATAAATTTAGAAGGAATACTTCAGTTCACTGAATACCAAAATCAGACACATTAAAGATAACAAAAAATAGAATTCAGAGAAAATGAGGTTGGTTAAACTCAAGTAACTCGGACTTAAAAGACTGATGGGGCGCCTGGGTGGCTCAGTCGGTTCAGGGCCCGACTTCGGCTCACGTCATGATCTCGCGGTCCGTGAGTTCGAGCCCCGTGTCAGGCTCTGTGCTGACAGCTCAGAGCCTGGAGCCTGTTTCAGATTCTGTGTCTCCCTCTCTCTCTGACCCTCCCCTGTTCATGCTCTGTCTCTGTCTCAAAAATAAATAAACGTTAGAAAAAAAAAAAAGAAATTAAAAAAAAAAAAAAAAAAAGACTGCCAACAGCCTAACAAATGAGACAGTGTGGAAAGATGGACGGTGTTGATACTTTTTACTTTCAACAGAGTTCCGTGGATACACACTTTTTTTCAGTCTTTTATTTTAGCAGTCTATGGTGTTTTTCACATTACAAGAATTCTAAAACAGATAAAAGTGGAGTCATTCTGTCCAAGTAGGGAAGCCCAGAACCCGGAAGGCTCAGTTTTCCTCAGCTTCAGCCCAGAGCTGCCCAGATTCTTCACTACTACTCTCTTACAATCATTCCTATAAACACTCTTCACTTCTATTCTGTACATAGCTGAGCATTCTTCTCCATAATTTACAAAAAGCTTTCACATGCATTTATTACCACATTAAAACCTCACAACAATCTACAGAAGTAGTATGCCACATTATTTGTTCCATTTTACAGTTCAATTAATCTAGATTCCAAGGTAAGTCTGAGCCACAGGAAGTATTACATTTTAAAGTGAGGACCAGAACTAGGAAATACCTTCTAAACTAGTATGCCAACCCCACATCCCTAGTCTTTAGCCAGGAGCTCAAGACTTTTCACTGCCTAACCTACCTTTCCAAACTCACTTCCCTTGATCTGTAAGAACTGTGCTTCAGCTCATCTACAAAGACTAAGTAATCCAGGGGCTAATTTTTGTATTGTGTTGCAAGTTTTTTAATTAAAATAAAAATTTTTTTTTAATGTTTATTTATTCTTTATTCTTGAAAGAGAGACATAGTGTGAGTGGGAGAGAGGCAGAGAGAAACAGAATCGGAAGCAGGCTCCGGGCTCTGGAGCTGTCAGCACAGAGCCTGCCGTGGGCTCGAACTCCTGAACCGGGATCATGACCTGAGCTGAAGTTGGATGCTTAACTGACAGAGCCACCCAAGCGTCCCACTATGTTGCAAATTTTACCTTAGAGATTACAACCATCCCTAAGGCTGTACCATATGGTGGGTAAGAGCTTGAACTCTGGAGCCAGACTACCACCTCCTGCACTTAATTGTGTGACCTAGGTTAGATAACTTTTCTTTGCCTCAGTTTCTTCATCTGGAAAGTGTGGGGGAAAAAAAGACCTACTTGGTAGAACTGTTATAAGCATTCAACAGAACATACAAAACTTACACGAGGGCCTGGCACATGGTCAAGGGTTTGCATTTCTTATCATCACTACTACTGAACACCTGCATGTAAAGCACTGCACTAAGTACTGAGGATGGAAGAGTAATTGAGAGTTCCCATTTCTAGTGGGTTTGTTTCATTTCATTCCTTCAACTCAAAGAAACCATAATGTCAAAAAAAATTTTTTCTTCTCACACTGGCCACATGGTGGAAAAGTCCACAAAGTAACATAAAAGTGCTAAATAAACAGTAGAAAAGGATGTGCTGTAAAATTTTTGAGAAAGAAGTACATTCTGAGGTTTGAGGTGCTGGGGGGAAAAAATCTCGGATTTTTTAAAAAGAAGGTGCTATAAGTTTTCTGAACATAAAAACTGTATTTTTTTCCCCTTCCTCTCTTTTTTTTTTTTTTCCCAGAACTCTTGCCTTTAACCTTCCACTGGGAATCAGGCTAAGAAAACAGTTTTCTAATATAAAATTTGCATACCTCACAAACTAAAAGCCATTCCTGCATATTATATTCACTCTATTATGCTAAAACTAAGAAATAGAACATTCATTTAAAACAAAAAATAGAAAAAACAGAAAAACTATAAAGCAACTATAAGAAAGTCATGTTTAAATACTGCCTCAATTACAGAAAGTGAATTTAAATTCTACAGTTATTGAGTAATTAGCTTATAAGTAGTACACATTTGGTATTATATTACTATGACCTAAGGGGTGAAAATTAGGATTAAAATTAAAACCTAAAAGCATGAATTTAGGGTGCTAGGAAGAAAATTCTAAAAAACAAAAACAAAAGCAAAAGCATAATTTTTAAAAGGACATACTTAACCCAGACCATTCATCATCGATATAGGGTTGATTACGGCTAGCATCCCACTGATAATCAGAAGTGGTAGAATGAGAAACTGGCTCAGCAGTAGACCCTTAAATGAAAACGAATGCAATAAAATTAAAAATGGAATTTTCTAGCGATGTTTCATAACAATAGTTCTATACTTTGCACACGGAGACTAAATTATTTTTTACTTCCCCTAAAAGGAAAAATTCAGACATTAGAAAGAGTTAAGATAAGGAAAAGTAGAATTGAGGGTAATTTCAGATTAAGCATGATAATCACTTGATCTAATTCACGGATTAGAACTACATTTTGTCCCTAGTTTTTGTCTTTATGATACGTATTTTGTCTTTTATAATACGTATTTCAAACTGAGTATCTACAAATTTCAAAAAAATCCAAAAAAAGTTCTTTTATTTTTGTTCTCAATGAAAAATAATAAAGCACAAAAGAAATCCTGAATGTTTCAAGGGTACACCTATATCCTGAGAGCCCCGAAGGAGAGAACTAGAAAATGTCTGGGTTCGCTAGAACCTTATGCCTAAGGAAAAGTTAAAGACCTAGATGATTACCTAGAGAGGTGAGGCAGAGAGAAGTCAGAGGCAGGAGAGTTGTGCTGATGGTCGAGAGACCATGGTAAGTTCAGGTGTGTTTAAAGAGAAGCGTCTACCTTCGTCTGAATTTCTTCTGTTTTCATTTTTTTGGGAGGAAGGAGAAAATGGGGTCACAGAGTCCTTACAATCTGATGAAAGCTCTGATGGACTACTGCCCGGAACATAACACAAAATTTTGCATATAATTTTGGGGGCTCAGAAACTCATGGATGCCAGGTGAAAAGCCCTTGTTCTATAGCCATAAATTCATTATCTATCAGGGATATCTATACCTCAGACTTTCTCAATCAGAATTTCCATATGTCCTGGAAAGCTTGGGAGACTCTGATACTCCCTTAGGACTCAGAGCCACTGACAGAAAGAAATGCGTAAGAAAACCTGTTAGTATAAAAGACTTACATACAACCATGTCCTCTTGTGAAAGTCCTTCCTAACTTACACATTTCACTTGGTTATAGATTATCTTAGCAGCCTTCCTCTAACTTACCAGCTCGTAACTCTTAATATAATGGCTTGATATATAGTCAAAGTTACATACTTTTTAATATAAATTTTGACAAGTAGAATAGCCCTATAAATCCATATATAATTAGCATATTAACTGCTTACTAAAGTAAGCACTAAATAACACTATTGCTATTTTTTTAGCCGCCAATGCTGCTTTCTCTGAATATATGAAGAGAATAGCATCTGCATTGCACCAAGTCATCAAATGAAAGAGGCAATTAATTTGTATCTGTAGAACTGAAATGCAGTCTATGAGACCAGGGGTTGGTAAACTATGACCCATGGGCCAAAGGTAAACTCACTTTTTTGTGTGGCCCATGAGCCAAAACCAGTTTTTATATTTACAAATGGTTGGGAAAAAAAATCAAAATAATAATATTTCAAAATCAGACAGTCATCTGTTTATGCATCCTCTCCGGCTGCCTTCCTGCTACAATGTCGAATTAAGTAGTTCCACAGAGACAGTATGGCCCACAAAGCCTAAAATATTATTGTGCCCTTTATGGAAAAAAATCTACGAACGGCTATTCTAGTGACTCCAGACACTGTGGAGCTACATAATTAGTACACTGGGTCCATGAAGTCTGACATGAACCAAATGTTACAAACTAAACACCTCCCATATTTATGTAGTATTTGTTAAGTACATATGACTTCTACATGATTAATAACAGGCATATTCACTTAAGTACTGCTGAATTGATAATAGTTTATTAGTAATACTGTATTTTCTACATCAACAGATACTCTAAGTAGAGTTCTTATGTGAGGTTCTACATAACCTGAAAGGCTCAGCTATAAACTCATGATGAACAAAATAGATAAAAGGGCAAACAGAAATAAAAGGCAAACTGCAAGTAGAAGCATGGCAGAAATACGCTAGTAACAGCAAAGTATCGTGACCCTAAAGGGAAGGAAGGCCTTCTATTTGCGTTCCTGTCCGTGTGCCAAGGCACTTTCAGTTATGTTAGGTCACAGAATCTTCCCATCTCCACTACAGAAAGGAACCACTTGCAGATAAAAATTTAGGTCTTTCTTTCTCCCCCTTTTGTTAAGGCCTCTGCTATTTTCTACATCTATTACTTATGTTGATAGCAGCACTTGACTCTGGGTTATTTTCCAAATAGCAAGAGCTAAAATGAATTTAAACAGAAATTTTTTTGTTAACTAAATGAAAGACTGTTTTCACATACCAGAAACAGCAGAGTTAAGTGTGAGAGATGCAAAAGAAGCAGAATTCTGTTCAGAGGTATTCATTCCCCTATCCACACTAGACCAAGCAGCTGTTAAAATAAAGAACGTCACTTGGAACCTTCAATTTGCAAAAGAGAAGTTGAAAGATATGTACAGATTTAAACTACGATAACAATCTTAAAGATAACCTTAGTAATTAGGACCACAATATAGCAATAGCTACCATTTACTAAATGTCTATTATATTTGCCAAACTTCGTATCAACCACTTCTAATCCTTAGGGTAACCCTGCTAGGCAAAATTTCAGAGTAGTTAAGTGGCTTGCTGATAGCCAGAAAACAGCTGAGCCATAAATGAAACTTAAGCTGATTTCCAAAGCCTATGTATGCCTTTCTCCACTTTAGCCAGCTACCTTATTATTTAACTTTGGGTCAGGCACTGAACTTGGTACTTGACATTCATTATAGCCAATCCTCACAACTACTTAAATATGAGATTCATACAAGTTAAAGAACTAACCTAATTTCCATAAAAATCAGTATGTGGGAGAATGGGATTCACACCAAATAGGTCTGTCTGAACTAGTCCACACTCATTCCACTATACTGTACTATTTCCTTAACATTTTCAAGATATTTCTTACCTATAAATGAGTATTTTAAGGCACATACACTTCCTTGAGGCCAGTCACACCAGTCTCTTCTCAGTAACTCACTACAAACCCAATTTAATATAGTTCCCTCTCAATTTCAACAAAGGTCCCAATCCATCTAGGTGGGAACTCTAATCTGCTGCTTAATTTTATCTGTAGCAACATTAAGTACCATCAAATTTATGTCCTAATTATGAAAATGCTACATAGCTTTTATAAGTAAATTGCAAATATCTGGTAAGGCCATAGTTTTTAACATTACTCAATAAAACTACCATCTTTTGCTAAATATGAAAGGATGCTTTACAGCATAGACATTTATGCTTTCTTCATTGTTGAAATGAGGCTGGGAATTTAGGGAATGACTTCTTCCAAACAAATTTTGATATTTCTACACAATTCCTGGACATCGTACAGGAGAAAGGAAGAATGAGCTTGAGAAAAATTATCAGTAAACGATCTAAAGTTTGTTTCTTGGGGACATTAGTCAACCGGAGTCTTTCTAGACTGATGGAAACTGATGGAAAAATAATATAGGAAGAAACACGTCTTTTTTCCTACTTAAACACTAAAAACTCTAGTGTCTACTGCTCTCCCAAATATAAGAAATAAAACTAACAAAAGTATCTGCAACAAGCACAACAGAAAAGAGTATGTTTAATGCACAAGGAATTACAACTTGATAAAAAACAAGAAACAAAAAACAATAAGAGGCCATTAGACAAATGGGCAAAGAACACAGACAATTCATAAAAGAAGTAGAAATGATCAAGAAAGTTGTAAAAAATATGCAACCTCATTAGTGATCTTAAAAAGTTAACCGAACAATTGATGTATTTTTTGTTTATCAAGTTAGAAAATATTTTTAAAAATAAGAATACCCAATCTTGGTCAGCACATAATAAATGGCACTCTTACCAACGCTGACAGTATAAACCAAAGCTACCCTCTTAGAAAATACTTTGATAATATGTCATAGAGCACTGTACACATACTCCCTTTAACCCAATAACATCACTCCCAAGAATCTATCCTAAAGAAATAACCCAAAAACAAATATATTCAATGCAATGTCATTTACATGGTTAAAAAAGGGAAAAACTTCTCTTGATAATATGGGAATAGAAAAATGATTTATATGCTATGCTTACATAATGTATTATAGGGACTTTAAATAAAAATGCTTACAAATAGGAAAATGTTTATATTACAATATTAAGTGTGTTTGTGGGGACATAAAAATGAATATCCAATTTGGATTATGTAAAATATTGTACACAGGAAAAAAAAAAGATCATTAAAGAAATATAAAAAAACAGTGGTTGCCATTGTGCGGTGTGGTAACAGTGGGTTTTTCCTTTTCTTTTTGCAGTTTTCCATATAAAACATGGATTTCTTTTCCATAACACACACACACACACACACACACACACACACACACACACACACACAGACACATTGGAATTACGCTGCTTTATATTTGATGACTTTCAACAAGAATAAGCTTCTCAACTACTAGTCTTTATCTTTAAAATCAAGGGGAAAAATTATAAATAGGCATTCTGCAGACTGTAAAATAGTATAAAAATGAATACTGTAAACTACTTCTATTTATCATTTTCATTTACACTCAATAGCAGAACTGTTGAAATTAATCAAAAAGTCTGCTCACACATCACACTTATCACTAAACATATATAATTACAGCCCTTAGCTACGCTGGCAATCAAATGTGATGAAAGCACATGAGAACACAAGGGAGAGAGCAAAAAATACATTTGCTATTAGTTACTTTTTAGTTCCCACTTTGCTCCATGTAAAAAGGATATGAGATGTGTTAATTATTACTATTGTTTCTGTATGGCTTTACAAATTTTTCTACTCATGGAATTTTTTTTTCCATTCCTGGAAAATTCAAAATGTACCAGAAATAAGCAATTTTAAATAAACTTAAAATGTTCTCACACTTCTTACCAATGCCAGAAAATATTGAACGGTCACTCCAACTCCTTCCCCAGTCTTTTCCATTTGCATTAGCATCTCCAGTGTCTTGACCCCACGCAGATGGCTCATTTTTCCTCTTGCCTGCAGAAGCAGGTGAAACAGAGTTCCACTTCTCCTCACCTGCACTGATCTGTGAGGAGAGTTTTACAGACTTCTCATTCCAGCCTCCTCCATTTACAGTGAGGTTTTCGTTCATTCCTGAAGAAACTTAAAGAAAAGAAAAGAAGATTAAAAACTGATATGTGACTCCTTATTAAAACTGGGATATTATTAAATTTCTGTGATTGCTTGGTTTATATTTATCACTCATTTTCTCCCCTACTGTCTTCTAAATAGCTTGAGCTTCAAAGATAAAAATGAAGACTTTTAAAGGGGACATGACCACCACGGATGACTTTTAGTTTAAAAACTAAGAGGAGGCTTGAACTTTATATATTAATAATGTTTTCAACAGCAGAATGACTTGCTCAAAGAAAGTATAAAAGAGCAAACGGGGAAACAACACATATTCTGGTATACTCAGTATACTCACCCACTAAACATATGAAGATTTCTCCTTAGTTATTATGTTCTTTCTTTAAATATTTACACACACACACACACACACACACACACACACACACACACACACACAATGTATAAGGCAGTGATTCTAAAACCTGGCTGCACATTAAAATCAATTGAAAATTTTCTTAAAAGTAGACAACGGAGCCTCAACCCAGACTAATTAAAATCAGAATCTCGAGGGGTGCGTGCCTGGTTGGCTCAGGTCAGTGAAAAATGTGACTCTTAATCTTGAGGTTGTAAGTTTGAGCCCCACATTTGGCATAGATTACTTAAGAAAATAAAAAAAATCAGGGGCGCCTGGGTGACTCAGTCAGTTGGGCATCCGACTTCGGCTCAGATCATGATCTCCTGGTTTGTGGGTTCGAGCCCTGCGTCAGGCTCTGTGCTGACAGCTCAGAGCCTGGAGCCTGCTTCGGGTTCTGTGTCTCCCTCTCTCTCTGCCCCTCCCTCACTCATGCTCTCACTCTCTCTCTCTCAATAATATAGTAAACATTAAAAAAAAATTTTTTTTAAAAAGAAAAAAAATAAAATCAAATCAGAAGCTCTATGGGTGAAGCCCAGGCATCAGTATGTATGTGTGTATATATGTACGCACGCACATGTTGTGCGTGTTTTTCTAAGCTTCCTAAATGACTGTAACGTGTAGCCAGGATTGAGAATCATGGGAATGAAGGAAGCTGACAGAGTTAAAACAAGCCTGAAATAAGGTGCTTTTTCATTTCTGAATTTATAGTATACTACAACACTTTTAGTTTTTAGGTAAGATATACTACTCTACTTAATTCAATCTTTATCACAAATGAGTACATAAAATATATTTTCTAATTGTGGAGCACTGGGTAACTTCAGACTGTAGTCCATTTGTTGTAAAATATTTAATATTGTTAAAGAAGCAGTTTAAACGATGATAGGTATTAAGGTTTTTTCCTTAATAAACAGGGGTAAAGTCTTTTATCCCATATATTAAAACCAAGTCCTCCCCCCCCCACTCAAAATCCTTCTTTTCTCTATTGACTTAGACAATGCAAACAAGAATAAAAACTGCATATAAGCTATTACTAAAAGATTGCTTTTACATATGGGGGAGAGGGAGAAACAACTAGAACATACCAAAGCCTGTTAGAAGTGGGAATGATTTTTCTTTTTATCCATTTTCCAAAATGTCTGGATTGTGATTATATTACTTTAGTAATTATAAATCATTTCTAAGCCTTTTTTTTCCTTCTGTATCATTCATGTGAGGAAAGAGACATGTATATAAGTTTCTATTTTGATGGGCCTTCAATTTAAGTTACATGTAATTTCTCTCACCCTGAAGTGTAGAATCTCCTTTTCCAGACTTAAAGTTGCTAACTTGAACATTTAGATGAGAATCACCTGGTTGAAATAGAAATAAAATTTATTTAATACTAAACAGGCCACTATGCACATTAAATTAGGAGTTAACACACAATTTAATTTTCACTTATTTTTAATAAATTGCTTCAAGTACTAAATTCTTACACTGGAAAAGAGTCAGTTTTACCCACAACATACATGACATGTCCTTAGGGAACTGAGTTCTTTAGTTAACATATTCTTAGTCAACTAAAATGGCAATATAGGACCTGGAAAATTGCTCAAATATATGGAAAGTCTGCTGTTCAATAATGGTTATCAAGATTCTTTTCAGCAGAACTGGAGAACTGGGCTCTGTAATTGGATTCAACTTTGCCACCTCTCAACAATACCAGCTGCCTTTTCAATAATCCTGGAAGCAAACACATCCAACTTAAAAACACTGCCAGTATTTGGGACCAGGACTTAGGAAATATGGCAAGAGGGGCGAATACATGTTACAACAAAGATACTATTTCTCGAACACTAAAAAGCAGAATGATCACAATGTATTAAAAAACTAGCATGACACAGGATTGTGCAGCAAGGAAGGCATGCACAAGACAGCGAAAAGGGGTCACCAACAGAAGTGCTAAAGCATGGCTAATATGGGATAGTGAAAATGCATAAATAGACATTGTTGCTACACCAAAGCGATAAATTCCAGCAGGTCATCAAGCAAAAAAGTAAAAGGCTGAGAAAGTGGTCTAGGGACAAATGTGGGGTAGGGAGGCAATTAATAAAAAGGTGAAGGAAGAAAAGTCAATGCCCAAGTTGAACAGTATCACTCTGCAGACTGATGTTTCCAGGGTAAAATGATGGCAATGTAAAGAGCTACTAAGAAGCCATCAATATTGGATAGTCTGAGCATTTGAAATACTTGGGAAGACCATTAGCTCCACAACCTCTGAAGTTCCAGTCCAGCTTTATCAAACACCAAAGCATTCTCAAAAAGTTGGGGTGATAAGAAGTCCAAGACAGAGCCTGCACTATCCAGAACATGCTAGTTTCATCTTGGAATGCAAGCATCCAACATGCAGAATGGTGACAAACAATTCCACTTAAATGTCTTGTCCACTATAAAAATGGAGATGTAAGAGAGCTGGGGCAAAGCATTGCACACAAGGAAAAAGGCAACATCATTTTCTCATGTGACTCAAGGCAGAAAGGCAATTTTAATTTAAAAAGCCATTCATTAGGCGGTATGTAATGAGTAACACTGCTGGTTATCAGGTAAACCGATACATGGTCCACAATGCTCTCACGAAGAAGGGTATATCAGCACAATGATGTAAGCTGTTCAAAATAGTCAAATTTTTGACGTAATGATATTTTGTACATCTGATTAAAAGGAGCTGGATTTGATGTATGACTCTTATGTTCCACTAATATACCTTTATTCTTCTTGGAACCAACAGGAAATGATGCGGTTGTAAGTTGCTCGGTGGTAACTGTGATGGTATTTTCTATCCCAGGGATAGTTGAATCCAATGAACCAGAATCAGTCTGCACCTTATCACGTTTACGCTGCTGTCGTTTCTCTCTGTGACTAATTTTAGTTTCCCAGGCTCCTGACATAGCCCCAGAGAAAAAAGTGTTATTCAGTAAAGGGGAAGAAAAAAGTTGCAGGTTTTTTTTTTTTTTTGGGGGGGGGGGGAGGGCACACAAAATATCATGATAGTAAACTAAAAACCAAGTGTACTGATGATATTAACTTATCCTAAGAATTTACTCTAATCTCAGTATGTTGTTTCAGGCAGCTAACTGCCATTATTATTTATTCTGCTAATTTTTATCAACTCTGTCCTCTATGATTTATAAAAAAATGATAAATATATGTTATCTTATATATATTTTTTATCCTGCCAGACAGAATGGATAGGAGAGTATTATAAATAAGTACTAATAAATGGATTTATTTGGTGATGACAATAAAGGGCTTACTCAAGAATTTTGTACACAACCTTTTAGGGATAGTGTATTTAAGAATAGGGAAAAAATTAAAACCATAGTTCTAAGAAACAAAGACAAAACAATCGCTCAACATATTGAGCTAGACCCTCAATTTGAAGATGGTTCCCTTCAGGAAACGCACTTAAATAAAAAAAAAAAGTGTTTTGTAACAATGTCACAAATCTGTACATAAAAATCTGTAGTTACTAAAAAGAAAAGCTAGATACAAGATTAAGCAACACAAATGCAGCTTTTATATAATCCACCTTGGTAAAAAAGGATTAAAAATGTTTCTATAGTCCTTTCACTTGCTCAAGTACCTTCATCAACTTCCTTTCCATCATGGCGTGAACTGTTTTGCACTGCTTTAGCATCTGACTTTGATTTCTTCTTATTTTTCTTTGACTGAAAGCAAAATAGAATGTTACTTAATATTTCATTGTTTTTGAAAAGGTAGGAGTCAGTAAAATACATAATGAAATGTATGATGCTGACAACCAAAAAAATTTAATGTTTGATAAAAGAAATTAACATTAAATGGCAATAATAATAGGAGGGTACAATTTATTGAGTGGTTACTACATGCTAAGTACTTTGCACTGATTTTCTTCTTTATTCCCTAAAAAAACTCATTAGGGAAGGTATTATTCCCATTTTAGAGATGAGGAAACGCAGACTTAGAGATGTTAAATATGAAATTGGCTATCTAGGGTCACATTAAGTTAGTAAGTGGTAGAGTCAAATTAGGAAACAGGTCTATCTGGCTTCAAAGTCTGTGCCCTTAAAAACATGCTATCCGGGGGGCGCCTGGGTGGCGCAGTCGGTTAAGCGTCCGACTTCAGCCAGGTCACGATCTCGCGGTCCGTGAGTTCGAGCCCCGCGTCAGGCTCTGGGCTGATGGCTCGGAGCCTGGAGCCTGTTTCCGATTCTGTGTCTCCCTCTCTCTCTGCCCCTCCCCTGTTCATGCTCTGTCTCTCTCTGTCCCAAAAATAAAATAAAAAACGTTGAAAAAAAAAAAATTAAAAAAAAACAAAAAAAAAAAAACATGCTATCCGGGGCGCCTGGGTGGCTCAGTCGGTTAAGCGTCCGACTTCAGCCAGGTCATGATCTCGCGGTCCGTGAGTTCGAGCCCCGCGTCAGGCTCTGGGTTGATGGCTCGGAGCCTGGAGCCTGTTTCCGATTCTCTCTCTCTCTCTCT
Organism: Neofelis nebulosa; assembly: GCF_028018385.1. Classification (NCBI taxonomy): domain Eukaryota; kingdom Metazoa; phylum Chordata; class Mammalia; order Carnivora; family Felidae; genus Neofelis; species Neofelis nebulosa. The sequence goes on along the minus strand of NC_080795.1, from coordinate 44,068,291 downwards.
CTCTCTCTCTCTCTCTGCCCCTCCCCCGTTCATGCTCTGTCTCTCTCTGTCTCAAAAATAAATAAAACGTTAAAAAAAAAAAAATTAAAAAAAAAAAAAAAAAGAAAGGCAGTGACATTTCTAAAAAAAAAAAAAAAACATGCTATCCTAACTTCCATCACAAATAAGGCAGTGTAATATGGTGTTTTCAGAGCAATAAAATTAAAAAAATATTGCTAGCGTTGAGAAAGAAAATGATGCACTGATTAGTGGCTTTTGGATTTTATAAAGCAGATTGCTGGAATACCCTGCTGTATAACAAATTAGAGAGTCAACCAGACAAAGCAGTTAATATTTTGTCAGTTTCAAAGCAATGCGAAAATACCTAGGATTTGCATATGGTAGGTATTTAGTAATTCATTAAAAAAAAAATACCTACACACATACAAGATGTGGGTTATTTTGAAACAGCCTTCCAATTCCATTCTGTTAATATTATTTTCTCCTCTCAGAAGCTGCTCATTAAAACTTGGTAAAGCCACGATTTCTATATTTAGATTAGTGCTTCCAAGAAAGTACTAATATTCATCAAATATTGATTTTACTTATAATCTATATTCACTCTTTTAACTGAGATTGGCTATGTATATCTTATTATCTTCAAGTTAAGTTTACCACCAGAAAAAAGATTATATCTTGATACTAAGTTTTTTTTTCTTTATGGGTAAAGCAGTAAATGATAGTTTGAGTAAGCAATAAATGACAGCTCTTAAGAGTGATTAAAAATTCTTTGACAACAAGAGTATATAAGCAACTATTCATAACAAACTTTTTATGTTCCCTGTAGTTGATCTGTACTTGTTTTTTTCCATGTTCTCATTAACATGTATCATGTTTCATGTACTGCTTTATGACATCTACCAAACCAGGTCATATCTACTTCACAAAAATTGAGGTATCATCTACATACCATAATATTTATCCTCTTTAAAGTGTACAGTTCGGTGGATTTTAGTAGATTCAAGGTCGTACAACTGTCACCATTTTCTAATTCCAGAACACTCTCATCATCCCAAAGAAGAAACGTGGTACCAATGACCAGTGTCCCTACCACCTTTTTCCCACTAGCATCTACTACCAATCTACTTTCTATCGACTGTCTGTCTCTCACACCCACTCAAGATAACACATTGAGCATTTTTCAGTTATAGCCTAAAGTAGAGGTCAGCTAACTTTTTCTATAAGGTATCAAGTAATAACTATTTTAGGCTTTCCAGGGCACATATAGTTCTATACATAGTGATCTTACAACCCTGCTGCTGTAGCATGAAAGTAGCCATATACAATATGTAACTGAATGGCTGTGACTGTGTTTCCACACGATTTTATTTACCAAAATAGGCCTCTGGCTGATCTGGGGAACCAGAGTTTGCCCATCCCTGGTCTACAGCAGCACTGTACAATAGAATATAATACAAGCCATGTTTGTAATTTAAAGTTTTCTAGCATACAGATGTCAAAAAGATGAAAGAAAGAGGTCACATTAATTTTAATATACGTTAACTCAACATACATCAAATACATTTCAAAAGGTAATGAATATAAAAAGTTATTAATAGTATGAGAAGGAACGCTAAGTAGCCATCAAGTAGCTACCACATTGGACCGTACAGACCTACAGGAACTAACTAAAGTTAAGTACCTCCATTTTACAGATAAGAAAACTGAGGCCATAAGAGATTATATAAATTGCTTAAGACAATAGGGTTATTAAGTGGTAAATCCAGAACTAAAATTCAGTTCTGACTCTAGATCCTGCCCTCACAAATACTCTGCTATCCTGTCACTCTACATTGAACTCTAAATACAAATTTAATTATGTATTACTTATGTGATTTTGGGCTAAGTGCCTCTAAATCCCTTTCCCCAACTGCCATTTGGGACAAAAATTCCTAACCTCATATGAGGTTCCTTTTTTTTTTTTAAATGTTTATTTATTTATTTTTGAAGGAGAGAGAGACAGAGCATGAGCACGTGAGGGGCAGAGAGAGAAGGAGACACAGAATCTGAAGCAGGCTCCAGGCTCTGAGATGTCAGCACAGAGCCCGATGCGGGGCGCAAACCCGATGCAGGGCGCAAACCCACGCACGTGCAGTAAGATCGTGACCTGAGCCAAAGTCAGCCGCCCAAACGAGAGCCACCCAGGTGCCCCCACATAAGGTTCTTTTAAAGATTAAAGAAGATGTGAAAGCAGACTAACTACAAAATAGTATACATAAGCATATATAAGACTTTAAAGGAGAGAAAGTATGAAAAAAGAAGAGAAGTTATATTCACACTGAAATATATGTGATTCGTCACTAAAATGAAATCTGCAGAAAAATAAGACAGACTACCTTGATTTAGGCTTAGGTCTTGTTTGATTTTAGTTAAGTAACTAACCAAAGAATAATGCTTACCCAGACAAGACTTAATAACGTATTTATAAAAAGCTTTAACACAAATATGCATTCATGCTACTATTTGCCTTAGCCGTCCTACTGACGTAAACATCTTGTGGGCAGCTCCACTACAGTGAACACTTTTGAAGGAAAATGCAAATACAAAGTGCCAGCTCCTCTGTTACCAAGTTCTTCCCTCCTATTCTTTGTCAGCCTCTACCATGGAGCTAGTTAACCTCTCCTAACGGCTGTCATGCAATCAAGATTTATTAAATCCCTACGATATGCTAGACATACACTCCCAAGATTGTTTCTTTGTAAATTTTATACACACCCTCCTGACAGTGTATATACATTTGTAAAACAACTATTTTTTAGTGACAGCAATATGACTGAACATGCTTCATTATTTTTGAATAAGCTTCTAAATTCATGTATTTTGATACTTTAATACTTTTAATAACTATCATACTTGACAAAAGTATAGAGATTCACTTAAACGAAGGCCATGCTTGTCAAAACATGACACTAATTTTTCAACCTCATCCTCTAAGTATGCAAAGGTTTTTGTGGAAATCTAACTAGTAAAAGTTAATCTTCCTCAACACCAGCGGTTCCTGCAATCGAATCTGATGGTTTTTTACTTTGGTATTTTTAACAAATGGATCCACTAAAAAGACTTTTAAAAAGTTTTTGTTTTAACTGGTTATATCACTATCACTTATATAGATCTTCCTAATTAACCCAGTCAGGTTTCAAAATAATTCTATGAGGCAGATGTTATTACTTCCACTTTACAGATGAGAAAAGAAGGCACAGAATGATTAACTAACCAACCCCAAGATCACCTAATTATTAAGTGTCAGAGCTGGGATTTGATAAGCATGCTCCAAAATCTGGGCTGCTATGCTTCTGTTAGGAAACTGCTCCCAAGCTGTTAAATTGTGCAGATATGAGAATTTTCACAAGTAACAGACAAATTATTTTATTTTAGAAACAGAGAGAGCATGAGCGAGGGAGAGGGGCACAGAGACAGGGAGAGTCTCAAGCAGGCTCCAGGCTCAGTGTGGAGCTCAACGTGGGGCTTCATCCCACAACCCTGGGATCTAACCTAAAGGTTGGAAATGGATGCTATGATACTTTTAGTCTGCAGGTAAGTGGCTAGTGTGTAAGATTTCCCCCTAACTCATGGCAGTGACTATTCTGTTTTCTGAGACTTTTGTTCTATTTCCATTGGGTCAAAATTTTTCTTTTTTGTGATGGTGACAGTGATTTTAAAAATGTACATACCCGACAAAATTAAAAGCGGTCAGTGAAGTTCATCATTTTGAAAACTAAGCAACTGCCGCTTGTAAAGTCTGAAAACTACTGCTTTAGGATCAATTTCATCCACCTTTTGCCTAAACAAATATGGTAAGTCCCTATTTTATACTGCTCCACATTCAGCACTATTTATTTTTCTCACTTGTCTCAAACATATAGATGAACAAGGCATAAATGGCAAAGGATGGATGATCCAAAGAACATATTATTTACATTTCTCTGAACTATCTATACCAACAGTTCTTAATCTTGGTAACTTGGTGACACGATGTAAGGATGAGATTAATTACAAAAAGTGTCACAAACCTTTTTAAAAGTAGGGAGAGTTCCAGCAGATTTTCCTGCTTTTCGGGGTGGTGGTGGTGGTATAATTTAAACTACAGCCAAGATTTTTCCACCCACTACTAGTCTGATACATTTCCCTGAATGCAAGGAAGGAGTAGGATTGTAGATGAAGGGAAGTACCCACAACCTGTACTTTACCTTTCTCCTTACCCTGGTTAGTTAGATTTTCTTTCACTGCACTTACCACCACCTACCATTAGAGAATATATTTGCTTTATTTTAGTCATCCCTTTTCCCATTTTATCCTGTTTTATCAATCGTTAATATTCCTAGTGCCTAGAATAATACACCTTGCAGACAGCAGTTATTTGGTTAATCAGTAAAAGAGCCTAAAAATAAATTGCATTATATATGGCCCTGTCTGCCCAACTCTCATTGCCCCCAAAATAAAACCTCTGAGCTACTCTATTTGTATACTTGAACACTCATGCGAGCCATTAAATTATTTAAATACACTTGGTGTGAGCTCACGAATTATGGTACACCACACAAGCGGCATGACAACCAACCCAGAATCTTAAAAAAAATTTACAAGAAACCTTTCTTAAGAACTTTATCTAGCCCCAAACTCTTTCCCAGACATGGTTCTCAAATTTCCAACAGCTTAATAAATTAATTCCACTTGGAGACTCCATTTATTACCTCAATCTTAGCATGTTTAAAACCAAATTCATTTTCTCACTCTATTTCAATCTCCTCTTGCCACTCCCACTTGCCTCATTCAACTACAGCATCATGGGAAAATGATGGGCTAGAGGAGAAGTCCTGGTTCTGGTCTCCTTTCTGCTATTTGTCAGGAGTTTAGATAGAAAAGTCTAGGGGGCAAAAATGAGGTTTCTCTCGTAAGATATTCCCTCTTTGATGGAAACTACTGTGTTTACCTTCAAAGGGGGCACTGAAACTACTAATTCTTGGATGGAACCCAAGAATCATGAAGCTATAGATTCTATGGCACAAGGAGCCCAAAAGGTCAAGAGTCCAAGACCTACACAATCAGATTCAAAGCATTCCAGATAATGAAATATTTTAATGAATCCAAAAGATTGTATTACAAGTTTAAAAGAGGGGTTCAGCAAAAAAAAAAAAAAAAAAAAGAGCCAGACAATAAATATTTTATGCTTTGCAGACTATAAGGTCTCTATTGCAACCACTCAACTTTGCTGTTGTAATATAAATGCAGCCACAGACAATAAATAAGTGTGGCTGCATTCCAATAAACTTTCAAAAAATAGGCAGAGAGCTAGATATGGCCAATGGTCATGGTTTGCCAATCCCCGATTTTAGACTATTGTTTCTAAGACGTTATTATGGAAGGTAAAACACAAATGCATGTAAATTCACTGGGCACGCAGTGTTCTCTGTTTTGCTAAGAGCTACTATACCTTACAGTTGTTTAAAATCTATGATGCCTTGGAATAAGTTTGTCTATGGTCTTCTAAACACTGATCACTCCTACTCCACAAACTTCTTGGTGATAGGATACTCTTAAAACAGACCAAAGATATCAAAAAGCCTTTGTTTACATGGGTTGTATCTACTGGTATCTAACATACTATAAATTTAAACTAAGATATTATTTAATATATTAATTTATTTCAAAATAATAGACTAATTACATACTGTATAATTATACCTATAGAAATAACTGTATTTTCCAAAACAAACAAATAAACATTTTAGTGAGCAGCATGGTTGGTATGTTCTACAGTTTGCAAATATCCTTAATATCTGGCTTCATAAAAGATAGCTGGATTCGCATACCTCCTTTTGCATTTAATTTTACTGTGATACGTTATTTAAAGCATGTGAAGAAAATCTGACTACATACACATAGATGTATAATTGGAAAAAGGATTTTTAAGACTTTTTAAGAATATTTACTAATTGTGGGAGAGTGCAAATGGGGAAGGAGCAGAGAGAGGGGACAGAGGATCTGAAGCCAGCTCCTCGCTGACAGGCTGACAGCAGTGAGCCTGATGTGGGGGTTCGAACTCACGAACCATGAGACCATGACCTGAGCTGAAGTTGGACACTCGAACCAACTGAGCCACCCAGGTGCCCTGGATTTTTTTTTTTTTTTTTTTTTTGAGAGACAGAGTGTGCATGAGAGCGGGGAGAGTGGCAGAGGGGTAGGTGGGGGGTGGGGGGGATGGGAAGGAGAGAGGGAGAGGGAGAGAGAGGGAGGAAGAGGAAGAGAGAGAGAGAATGAATCTCAAGCAGGCTCCACACCCAGCATGGATACCACGACCCTGGGATCATAACCTGAGCCGAAATCAAGAGTTGGATGATCAACTGACTCAGCCACCAAGGTGCCCCAGGTAAAAGGATTGATTTTTATTTTTTTAATGTTTATTTATTTTTGAGAGAGAGAGAGAGAGACAGAGCGAGACAGAGAGAGAGCGGGGGAGGGTCAGAGAGAGAGGGAGACACAGAATCTGAAACAGGCTCCAGGCTCTGAGCTTCCAGCACAGAGACCAACGCAGGGCTCGAACTCACAAACTGCGAGATCATGACCTGAGCCAAAGTCGGACACTTAACCGACTGAGCCAACTAGGCGCCCTTAAAAGGATCGTTTTAATAGTTTTGTTGTTGTTGTTTTTTGCTTTTTCAGCTAATTGTGATATCCTTTGACATTACACCAAAGGTTAGTGGTTGACAGGGGCTGGGACTAAGAAGAAACGGAGAAAATGGGGAGTTACTGGTAGTGGGCAGAGGAAAATGTTCAAAAACTAGACTATGGCGAGAGCCGTACAACTCTGCAATACAACTAAAATCATACACTTATATGAAATAAATTTTGTGGTATATCTCAAAATAAAGCTGCTTTACAAAAAAGAAAGAAAACCAATGAGTGTAGACTTAAAGAGGGTGAGGGGTAGGAACAGAGACCTGAATCACAGGCAGGACCTTTAGGTTATGTTCAAGGTTGTAGAGTAAGAGCAATGGGAAGTCACAAGGGACTTTAGGTAGAGGCAGGGGAAAGTATTATGCTAAAACTTGTCAAGTGGTAGTTTCTTAAAAATTGTTGCAACATGGAATCTGAAAGTGCATCAATGAACTTTCCACACTCTATTGGTCTACCCTGCGCATTTAATGAAACTTTCACAGTTGTCTGATTTTGTAACATGCAAGTACTGGTCACTTGGAAAATACTGGTTCAGTGAGTTACACACATCTTCTAAAATGTTAAAACATTCCATTGTATACAGTATTTATAATAATCCCATTTGTTAATATCACAACTGATCTCATCAGAAATTCTTTAAGCACAGGGATGCTGTCAAGCTAATGGTGGCAGATACAAATTTTCCAGATTTCTAATTTTCACTCAGAAACAAATCATTATATCATTTGCAACAAATACTAAGTATTCTTTTCCTTGAAGTGACAGGATCATTTTAATTATTTTTGAGAAAATGTCTGCAAATACCCAGGTCTAAATAACCACTGGTATCTATCAGCTGTTCTTTCACGTAAAAACAGTAACTAGTCTAGGTTGCAACTCAATTACACAAATGTTTTTCCTCGAGACAACCACTGTTCTTCAGTACACAGCATACTGTAGGTATACTTCCTATTTCATCATGCAAAATAATTAAAAAGCATGTGTTCAGAGGTCAAGATTTAATAAAATTAATAATGATCATTTTTATAGCTTCATTAAGAATACTCTTAAGTGAAACTAGCATTTTTTTTTTTTTTTTTTTTAACTATGAGTGGATTGCATAAAGAATACAGTTACTAGTAGTTTGGTGTCACTGTCACAATTTGTGCTCGGAAGCCAGCAGTTTTACTTGCTATTGCTTCTGCACCATTAGTGCAACTATCAACACGGTGAAGAAGGCAAATGTCCTAATTATTATAAAACAGTTTCATCTCCCAGGGCCCAACAAAAGGGTCCCTGGGACCCCATCCCAAGGGTCCACAAACTACACTTGGAGAACAGCTGCCTCCGTGAAATTGAGGGAGCATTATTTACTAGATATGTGATGCTGGGCAATCCACTAAACTCTTTTTAATGAGCTGTATTTAAAAAAAAAATGATAGTACCCCTCTCCTTCCTCAACCAAGACTTAGTCAACAGGGTCAAAAGAGGTGAAAATATTTTGTATTATGTGGCAACATAAAAATGTAAGAGCTTATTAATACTAAAAATGAATGATATTTCAGTAGGACACCATTGACTTCATTCTGAACATAAACATAAATTTGATTGTGACCAAATTTTATACATTTTGGTTTTTGTTGTTTCTCTAACAATCTTTACACTTCTATCTTAATTCAGATCCTCATAATCACTGATACAAGCCTGACCTGTTAATCATAAACGTTGCTGCCAGCTAAACATATCTATTTTTATCATACCCCACCCCCACCTTGACCAAACTTATCGAGAGCTTTCCATTAAGAATATCTTCTTTTGTTTCAGCTGAATAATGTCTGATTGTGTCCATTTGTTTCTCTCTCACTTGCCAAACCTGGCCTCCCCACTTCTACTTACTAAAATACCATCCCTAGCATTAAGAGTCCAATTGTCAATTCTTTCTGGCCACCCAAATTGGATAATCTTACTCCTCTGAATATCTGGCACTCAAAGTCTTGTTACCTGGTATCTTCTCCTGTGCTTGCCTTTCCTTAACTAGACTGCAGTCTTTCTGAGTAAGTACTTCTTCCATTCTTATTCTCTTCAGCATCCAATAGCACAATGCATTCAGCCAGCTAATGGCCCTAGGTCTACTCTACTAGAGACCAGTATCAATGAAGTATTGACCTTCACAGCCAAATAAAGACCTAGAAAACTATGGTAGTTTAACTTGCTTATAGACCCAAGATCTATAACTCTTGTCATACGTGGTTTTTAGACAATGTTTCACTTCTAAAGCTTATTACTCAAGTGACAGGGCAAGGTATTCAATATCACAGCTTAGAGTGCTTAGATGTGGCTCTGAGAGAAAAACAAACATACAATGATGCATATTAAGGTACATAAGTAGATCTAAGAGAAGCCTCTTTATTTATTTTTTTTTTTTTAATTTTTTTTTTTTTCAACGTTTTTTTATTTATTTTTGGGACAGAGAGAGACAGAGCATGAACAGGGGAGGGGCAGAGAGAGAGGGAGACACAGAATTGGAAACAGGCTCCAGGCTCCGAGCTGTCAGCACAGAGCCCGACGCGGGGCTCGAACTCACGGACCGCAAGATCGTGACCTGGCTGAAGTCGGCCGCTTAACCGACTGCGCCACCCAGGCGCCCCGAGAAGCCTCTTTAGAAAGAAAGTAATAAAAAGCCTTAAAACACATATTTACAACATGTAAAAACAGTGCAATAGCACAAAAAATGAACTGAAATAAAGTCTTTTGGGCTAAACCAAGTTAAAAAGCATAAATTCAAGATGCAGACAGCAAAAAGAAACACTAGCCATGAGCTGTAGCATTTACTATTATGCAAAAAGCCTAACCAAGTAGACAGCAAACCAAAGGCAGAAGTTTTGTTCTGAAAAAGCAACAGCAACTGAAAGGAGGCAGTACTGTCAAGTGATTGAAAAACGCATAGGCTTTGGCACCGGAATGAGCTGGATTCAAATCCTAGCTCAGAAACTGTGCACTGAGTAAAACTGCAAAATCCCTCCATGCTGACAGTCCTTATTTGTACAATGGGGCTGTTACTACCTGCCTGCTAGAGTTTATGAAAGGATCAGAAATAATACACAGCAGTAAAAAGCACAGACTTTGAAGTCAGATGGGTCTGGGTTAGAACTGACTACATCTAATAGCTTAGATAACTTATGCCTCAGGTTTCTTATTTGTAAGATAGGTATAATACCACCTCCTCTGTGCTCTTATGAGGATAAATAAAATAACATGGATAAATATTCTATAAAGTCTTAAAAGTACACCCGATACGTACTTTGTCCCTACAAGATATATGTACATACATTCATACATTATACACACACCCCACCTTGCATAGTGCCTGCCATTTTATAGATATTTAACAAATATCAATTATTGTAATTACTTCTTAACATAAGAAATTTCAGAATGATTATAAACTCTAAACTGTGGTTTTTTCATCTTCCTACACCCGATCTATATATGATTAACCAATCAGAGATGAATGGCAGTTCATCAATTATTCCAACTACAAATATTTCAGGATAATTCAGGGAGTGGAAAAAGGAACAAGCATAAAATGCTCACTAGTAGGAAGAAAATCCAGAAACAAGGAAATATTATAGGGAAGGAGTACAAATCCGTATCAGACATATAAACTATTCACACTTTAAATTTACAATCCTGAAACTGTATGCTTACTTGTTAATACAAGTTATTTCCTATTTATTTTTCTGCCAAAGGCAAAATCAGGCATAAATTTAACTTTTGCCCACAACTATCCTTCATTTTACGCCATCCTACCTGCAGCCATCTTGGCCCTAGACCAATTTTACTGGGTTACGGAGGAGAACTGATCTTGCCAATTCTTCAAAGACACTTTAAAAATTGTAAGCGTTAAGAAAGTGTAGCAACCATTTCATACTATTATTCTGTAGGACTGGAATTGTTGCATTCTGGTTTCTAGAAACCACTTATCTACCTTTCGTTATTTTTTGGTTTGTCTTTCTTTGTTAAAAAGGAGTTATGCATGCACAGGGTTTTAAAAAGGAAGTGGAAGAGCACAAGTATTAAATGTATCGAAAGGACTTAAATGAGAAGTTTCTCTCCCACAGCAGGACAACCCACTGTTAACAATTCCTTTTTACATTCTGCCTAAGTCAAATAAAAAATGGGTCAGTTCTAACACTGAAAACTGAATAAAACCCCAGGAATGTACCATTTATGGGGTATGACAGATTGTCTTATTTGAAAACTTAAGAGTGCACAGAATATTCTCTTTTGTTCAACAAACTCAAAATGTCTAATAAGTAGACAATTATGTCTCCATCAGAACAGAAATCTCTTTCAACACTTAATACCATCGAACAAGTTGGTAAGCTTTTTATGTCAGAAGTGTACTATTAACAAAGATAATACAATCCTGTTTTCAAATAAGAGGGTGTTACATACCTGCAACCTTACTCCTATAAAAGATACTCAAGTTATAAATAAAACTGTTTTGGTAAAGTGAATATTTAATACTGCCACAGCATGTTTAAAAATATTTGGTGATACATCCTTCCTTTTAAAAGTAAAAAAACAAAACAACTTACTTAAGCCTTTACCACCCATCTGCTATGATAAATTCATATTTTCAGTTGTCCTTAAATGGGGAAGTATACATACAATTTTGTGAAACAGAAAAACATCATTTTTATATGTCACTCTCTTTATTAAGAGACTTGCATGTAATTTCATATGTTCCCAAACTTACCTTTTCATTTTTTTTATCTGCCTCTAAGGGCTGCTTTGCTGTTATACTTCGAGGAGTTCGGACAACTTCCTCGTCAGCCACTTCAACCGTCCGTCCATTCGGCTGCACAGGTAACAAAAAGAATCTTGTTGTCAAACTGCTTGGAGGGTCAAATCAAAGATTTATACTCAAGAAACAGCATATACTACAATCAAATGCTACCCCCTGACCCAACTTTAATAGGTTTCTGTACAGCCATGTTGTAAGACTTGATGTGCTACTATCTCTAATAACTGTGTTTTGTAATATGATAATGAACCTATAAACAAAAGCCTGTACCACAAATAAATTTTCTGATCTCACCCAGGGTATCAGTTCCTCCAACAAAAACTCATGGAATGAAAGCAGGAATATGGGGAACTAAACTGTATTTGCACGCTCACCACCAATTAGTAGTGTAATCTCAAAACGTTTCACTCATTATCTTTTGAGTCTTATTTCCACATATATAAAATTATAGATCTGGTCTATTTAAAAGTCAGTAAACTTTTTCGATAAAGGGACAGGAAATATTCTAGGCTTTGTGGGCCATATCATCTCTGCTGCAACTACAAAACAGTGCAATTTTGTACAAAAGCAGCCACAGATGAATAAATTGAGTGTGGCTGTATTCCAATGAAACTTTATTTGCAAAACACTAGTAGAGGGCCAGATTTGGTCCCTGGTCCATAATCTGTTGGCCTCTATATTAGATTATCTCTAATGCCTCTCGTAATTCTATTATCTAATGGCTCTATTGTTCTGGGATTAAGAAATTTACCAAGCCAGTGCTACAGCTTAAAAAGGTGACCTCAGCTTCAACACTCCGAAAATAAAAAGATATGAGTAAAATTAAGTTTGTGAATTCCAAGTCTGGGTTTTAATTAGAATCACTAGTTTTGGGGGTTAATCCTCCCCCCTTCCCCCCCAAAAAAAACCACATTTCTATGTTCTATCACCAGAAATATATTTAGATTCAAGAGTTTGAAGAATGGAGTCCAGGTATCTGGTATTCTAACCTCTTCTCTCTGGGTCTTACTATTTCTTTTCACTTGCTTATTCTCATACTCCAATAATTCAATGAGTTAGTAAATCAATATACTAGTTTCAGTTGCCTTATTTCCAGTTCTTGCAGAACAGACTTCCACCAGATTACTCATTATAAGCAGAACCATACTCCAGAAAACAATAGGATGCTCAAGTTTCTATAATGTGACTTTGCCAGAGTTTGTTCGAAATTATCAGGGATATACAGTTAGAGAAACAGACCATTAATATTCTAAAACCCGATTTGTAGGCTTTTCAAAGATTTATGGCAGAAAAGCCAAAACAAAAGCTGTCTTTTAGCTGACGAAAATCCTAATTAACCCCAATTTAATCTGCTGGCTCTTAAGCAATCTGTTAAACTCAGATGCCAAAACCAGGCCTCCTTGCTCTTGATTTGGTTTTCTTTCTCCTGTGCTGTTGTGTCACTTTCATGCTGCTTCCTCTCACCAGCTTCCCTGTGTATGTACATGTTGGGGGGGGGGGGGGGGCGGGTGGTACACAAAGAAGGGTAAGAAAACCCTGAAAGGAATCTGGACTTAGAGCAATAACCACATCAGGAATATAAAACCGTTTAATTCTACTTCCAAGATCAGCATCTCAATTGTCAGTTCTCGTATGTTAGTTCTTATTATCCTCTTCAGCCAAACCTTTTCTGATTTCCTGTGGTCTGCTTCAGCTTCACCCTCTCTATACAAGCCTTATGCCCCCTGAATGATCTTGCAGCTTCAATTTCAGTTTTCAGTCTCTAACTGGAAGCTCACAGGCTTACATTTCTGAAACTTCACTTAACTAATCCCTTCAGGAAACTTTCCATCACAGTCACTACTATAGCACTTCCATTTTATTCATGTAAATGACTACATGGAGTCATCTTAATTTATTAACTGCTAAAAGGTGAGGAATTAATTGGTCAAAAACTACAAAAAATTCAATGCAATTCCTTTGAGGCCAAACGCAAACACTGGTGATACAGCCTCCCAAATGAAAGATGAAACAATCTCCTTTTGAACAAATATAAACTCTGAAGTCCTCAATCCCGTGAGCTACAGCAGGAACACTGTTTCCATTTCACAGACTCTGAAATGACCGGCAAGCCAGAGGTGGTCCCACACTCCAACCTGTGCCATTTTTACTTCCTTCTTCGTAAGATGAATTTATGCAATTACTGTAACTGTAGCTGTTCCTTCGGTCTATGCAGATTTCTCAATGTTCCACTAACATTTGGGAGTCAGCAACAACCCTTCCTCAAAATGCCAGATAACATGAAACAATACGCCTCCTATCCCAACAGAACTCTTGGGCCCAATGAATAAAGGATACACAATGGCAGCTGTGCCTTTCCTACCCACCAGCAACACTCATCTGTCCTGCCACTAGCTGGTCAAGAAGGCCTTGTCCTGGAAAATCATTAACCACATTTAAATCAGCAAATCCAGAAATGGAGGCATATTACGTAAATCTGCTCACATGAAAGTAACTAAATGTAAGTAAGTAAGTTAATTAATTAAATAAAGAGGTGCCTAAGTGGCTCAGTCGCTTGAGCCTCCGACTCTCGATTTCAGCTCAGGTCATGATCCCAGGGTTGTGAGACTGAGCCCCAAGTTGGGCTCCACGCTGAGCATGGAGCCTGCTTGGGACTGTCTCTCTCCTTCTCTCTCTCCCCGCTCCACCTCTCCCCAACTTGTGCTTCCACTGTCTAAAAAAAAAGGAAAAAGAGAAAAAGAGGAAGAGAAAAAGAAAAAGCAACTAACTGCAAACCAACACTTCAAATTCAACCTGACTGCCAACAGGGTTTTATCTTTTGTATCTTATACAAAAGGTATTATCTTTTCTCATCATGAAGCCTTAATATATACGTTTCCATAGATTAGCAATTATGTGGGCCTCTCATTGTAACCTAGTATAAAATTTTCTGGAAAACTTTGAGGTGTTTCCTTCCAGGGCCAACCAAAGTTAATTTCACATATAGAATATAAGCTATATTTTAAATTAGACAAGAACATCCTCCGAATTTGGTGAAAATCAACCAGAAACAGAAAAATGACATAATCATTTCTTAGATGGATGAACTCCTTATAGGCAATGCTATGTCTGCTTTATTATTATACATTCCCCAACTCCTACGCCACATCCTTTTAAAAACGTATTCATGGAAGAACATTGTGAGTGTGTGAGTGTGTGTGTGTGCGTGTGTGTGTGTGTGTGCGTGCGTGTGTGTGTTGGGAGGGGTGGTGATAAACCAAAATGAAGATACCTAGCTGACAATCAAGAAAATAAAATGCAAAAAGGAGACAAACAGCAGGGGAGCAGGGTCTCTTATTGAATAATACCTGATTTTCAGGAGCATCTGGGTGGCTCAGTCAGTTGAGCTTCTGACTCTTGGTTTCAGTTCAGGGCGTGATCACATTGTCCCTGGGTTCGAGACCCGCATCAAGCTCCACACTGCCAGTGTGGAGCCTGTTTAGGATTCTCTCCCTCTCTGACTCACCTCTCTCTCTCAAAATGAACAAACAAACTTTAAAAAATGCCTGATTTAAAGGAAATATAATTTTCATGTTAGTCAACCCTTAAATTATTAATTTCATAAATGTTGATTAAGTACTTCAGGCACTGGGCTAGGGACCTCAGGAACAAGGACAAATGAAAGGAATTTGCCCTTGAGGAGTTTTGAGGTTCAGAATAAGCAGATATGCTTAATAACGGACATCTACTCCAAAGGAATCTACGTCTAAGATAACCATATGTAAAGTTTAACATTTGACTTCTAAAACGAAACCATTTAGAATCCCATTTTCACTTAGTTATGTGAATTTTATTTCTAGATGGAAAATATAAAAACCATGACTTCAAATTACTTGGAAACACCTTAAGAAACTAGAAGGGCAGCCTACCAACTACCAAAAAAATGGAAGATGAAGAGACCATGGACACTGGAACTGGACAAACCTGGGATTAAGACTCGACTTCTATATTTAATCACTGTGATTATAAGCATTTTCCTTGACTTAACCCTTTATTTCATCATTTGTAAATATAAAGAAAATATGTACTCATACATGTTTCTTGTTAAAACGACAATAAATGAGAGAACATGGCTATAATGGCTCAAATCCTCATCTCCTTGTCCAGCTTTCAGGTCACAACTAGCAAGCCTACAACCAGCGTTAAGTCCTGGTGGTCAAGAGGGTCAACAGACACTACATGCATCCATCAGGCCCAGTGCTCCAGACACAAATTCTTTTGGGGAGTTAACAGAATACAAATGGTAAGTAAACACAGTCTCTCAGAGGCTAGAAATAGTCCAGGCTTGCTGTCAAAGACAGCAATGTAGTATCTTTCTTTTTTAAAAAACTGCTTATAGTTTCACCATTTTCTAAGAAAAGAAAATTACATCATACTCACTTATGTTCATTCACTTACTATCCAGTAAGTGAACATAAGAGTAATACGTAAAACCCTTAAAACCTTGAGACAAAAACAAGTGAGACACAATCCCTGCCTTCAAGAAGCTCAGAACCTAGCAAAGGAAGAAGACACATATACAACAGCATACGTTAAAATACACGACAAAAGGTATACTCTGCCCCTGTCTCCTAACCCCTCCAACCCTACTCGTAAAGGAAAAGAGTATGGGTTTTAAAGGCAAGCTGAAACCAGGGTTGAATTCCCCAATGTGTGTAATCCCGGGGAAGTTACTATTTCACCAGAGTTTCAATTTTCTTAGCTTAAAGTTATTCTGAACATACAGGAGGCATAAGTAGACATATTACACCCATCATAAAAAAAAATCAAGGGCAAAATGTTATGGAAATTCAAGGTGCATCATCTTTAGCTGACAAAGTGAAGACGGCCTGACACATAATTCCCAAGTATCTGCTGTGGGCCAAGCACCTTGCTAGATGCTTTACATGCATCATCTTATTTAGTGAACAAGACCTTGCCTTGGTCAGTATATTTTTAGTTTGAAGAGTTCTGATATAAATTCAAGATAGAACAATTTCTTGCCATTTATTTGAAAGTGTCTTTTTTCTGCCAAATGTGAATATGTCAAATATAAATATACTACAGCTTTAATTATAGTAATTTACTAACTTATTTTTAAATCCAACCCCAATTTTAAACTCTTAATAACTGAGAGTACAATCTTACAAATATGGCCTATGATTCAAATTTGCAAAATCATGCTATATATATCCTGAGCTATTTCCTTTAGTGTAAAGATCCTGTGCCTTCCAAGCAGCTAGCCAAAGGCTCAACTCTCTTCAGGGATTCCGAACTATCAACTTGTTAACTGCACCAGGAATCCTCATGCTGTCAGCATGGAGCCCACTTCGGATGCTCTGTGCCCCTCCCCCACTCACATGCTCACTCTCAGAAATAAACATTAAAAAAAATTAAAAAATAAAATTAAAAAAATACTCTCAAAGCTTTCATAACCTTGAGAAGTAGTACATTAACCAATAATGTCAAAGTGCAAAAGAAACCTCAAGTGTTAAGAGGGTTTACTGCTGCTCTTAATATCTAAGATAAGCATAATTATTAAAGGTCTTCTCTGTTAGGACTTTGGCAGAATACAACAACAAGATGAAAAAGTCCTGTCATTTAACCAAACAGAGCCAAATTTCTGGAGCTTTGGTAAGAGTCACTACAATTTTCAGCACAACCTTTTGATTCTATTTTTTTTAATGATTATTTACTTATTTTTGAGAGAGACAGGGAGACAGTGAGCAAGTGAGCGGGGGGGGGGGGGGGGGGGGGAGAATTCCAAGCAGGCTCCATGCTCCGCGCAGAGCCCAATGTGGGGCTTGAGCTCACAAACCGTGAGATCATGACCTGAGCCGAAATCAAGAGATGGACGCTCAACCGAATGAGCCACTTGGGTGCCCCCAAACTTTTGATTCTAAAAGTAAATTTTGAAAGAAATAAAGAGAGGGGCGCCTGGGTGGCTCAGTGGGTTAAGTGCCCATCAGCTAGTTCACGATCTCCTGGTTTGTGAGTTCGAGCCCCACGTGGGGCCCTGTGCTGACAGCTCAGAACCTGGAGCCTGCGTTGGATTGTGTGTCTCCCTCTCTCTCTGTCCCTCTCCTGCTCGTGCTCTCTTTCTCTCTCTCAAAAATAAATAAACCTTAAAGCAAATTAAAAAAAAAAAAGAGAGAGCTGTAACTTACTGGGAAAATTGGAATTGTTCTCTGAATGCAATGTAATAGCCTTGAACATGCTATGAAAACCAGAGAGGTACACGGACATAACAGCAGAATTCGTAGACTACAAATTATCATACCATTTAGCCTTTGAAACTCCTTTGCTCTATGACCTCAAATAAGTTATTATAATCTATAAATCTCAAGATTCCATTTCTGTAAAATCAGCAATGTTTATCTAGAACTCAGGAGTTTTTAATCAAATGATTTTTCTTTTTATACTTATAACATGGGGAATAGTGATTTAAAGGTAAAAAGAAAATCCTGTTTGTAGGTAGCAAGCGATATAATTTACCTTTACTAATACCTGGGATAATACAGCAAAATTACTACTTAGAATAAAAGACATACTTCTTTTTTAATTTTTTTTTTTTAACGCTTATTTATTTTTGAGACAGAGAGAGACAGAGCATGAATGGGGGAGGGTCGGAGAAAGAGGGAGACACAGAATCTGAAACAGGCTCCAGGCTCTGCACTGTCAGCATAGAGCCCGACGCGGGGCTCGAACTCACAGACGTGAGATCATGACCTGAGCCAAAGTCGGACGCTTAACCAACTGAGCCACCCAGGCACCCCTAAAAGACATACTTCTATTGGAATATCTTAACAGCTAAATTTACTTAGCCAAATAAATTATCCAATTAAACTATAAGGTATCATTATACTTTGTTCAGAACTGAGTTCGACAAATAATCATCAAAGGCACTTTACATGCCAGGCACTGTTTGCCATTGTATATATATCAAGACATACAACCTAGGGGCGCCTGGGTGGCTCAGTTGGTCAAGTGTCTGACTTCTGCTCAGGTCATGATCTGATGATTCATCAGTTCCAGCCCCATGATGGGCTTTGTGCTGAGAGCTCAGAGCCTGGAGCCTGCTTCGGATTCCGTGTCTCCCTCTCTCTCTGCCCCTCCCCTGCTCGCTAGTGCACATGTGCTCACACTCTCTTGCTCTCTCAAAAATAAACATAAAAAAAAAAAAAAGACAACCTAGTGGAGGGAAAAGGCCTCTGAAAAATAAATGGGTAAGTAATTTACAAACTGTGATAATTATAATAAATACATACAAAAAGTTGACGCAGAAGACAGAAGGGGATGCCTATTTCAACTAGGGTGATCAGTAAATAGTTTTCTAGGAAGATGAGGTTTTTTTTTTTTTTTTAATGTTTATTTATTTTTGACAGAGAGAGACAGACAGACAGAGCATGAGTGGGGAAGGGGCAGAGAGCGAGGGAGACAAAGAATCCAAAGCAGGCTCCAGGCTCTGACTGTCAGCACATAGCCTCGTGTGGGGCTCAAATTCATGAACACTAAGATCATGACGTGAGCCAAAGTGGGATGCTTAATTGATTGAGCCACCCAGGCATCCCTAGGAAGGTGAGTTTTAAGGTAAGACCTACAGGCTGATTTGAACAGTAGGCAAAAGATTATCCCAGAAGTGCTAATAATAGTTCATGCAAAGGAACTGGGTTGTAAAAGAGTGAAGAACTGAAAAGAGACCACTATAGTTGGAAGTAATAAAGAGAGGAAATGAACTCAAAATCAGCCTAGAAAGAAAAGCAGGTGCTGGGCCACACAGGAAAGAGTTTAGATTTTAAATGCAAAAGCTACTGAAGTGTTGGTTTTAGACAAGTGTTGGCTTTAGGACTGGGGGGCAACGTGCAGAGGTTACTATTCTGTAAGTGAGCTAAGGGGCCAGATAGACATTAGAGAGTAGTCAGACTGAATACACATCTTGGAGATAAAATTGATGGTACCTGCTGACGGATTAGATATGAGGTACGGAAGATACAAGGGGATGAGGAAAAAGGGAAGAATCAAGAAAGACTCAGATTTTTGGACTGAATAACCGAATGGGTGGCAGTCATTTACCATTTACAGAAATGGGGAAGACCAGGAGAGAAAAGGGAATCATGAATTGTTTTGGAGATGTTAAAATTTGAGACAAGTGTCAGATTTCCAATAGAAGAAATCAAGTATATACCTAGACATGAGGTTCTGGAGATGAGAGGAATGGTCCAGTTACAGTTACAGACTAATATGAAGTTGATCCCCATTATTCAGGGATTCCATATTGGCAAGTTCACCTGCTCACTAAAATTAATTTCTAATCCCAAAATTAATACCTGAGGTACTCTCCTCATCACTCACAGACATGCACAGGGCTGGGGAAAAAATCTGAATTGCCCTTCAGGTACCTTCCCAGGCAATGTTCAGTTTTGTTTCAGGTATCATAAAAAATATAAAATAAAAATATAAAAGAGAGAGACTAACCCTAGCTGCAGAACTAGGGAAGGCTTCAGAATAGAGACAGCACCATAGCTGGGCCTTGAAGGATAAGTAGAAATCATAGAGAGAAAGAAATAAAGGGCTTTTAATAGAACAAAATAGTTTGAATAAGAGACACTAAAGTCTAGCCAATGGTAATGTGTTTGGGATAATAGTTAAGAGATAAATCTAAGATGGGGGTTACATTATAAAGAGGTTTGAGTGCCATGTTGTAGACTGGGTTTTATTCAACATGTGATGAGAAAACTACTGACAAGACGCAAACATGAAAGTCATGGTCAGAGCTGGGCTTTAAAAGATTTAACTGGCATGAGTGGGTAGAAAGGATTGGCAACAAAGAGACTGGAAGCAGGAAAACCAGTTAGGATGGTATTAGTACAGTCTAAGCAAAAGGTAATAAAGTCCAAAAGTAGGGCAGTGGCAATGAAACTGGAACAGAAATTATGACTACGAAAAACGCTGCATACTATTAGAATGATTTATTGGCTATAGAATGACGGACCTTATATAATTTTAGCCAGAAGAGGCAAACACAGCCATCTTCCACTGTAAAAATAAAAAGGTGGCTCACATGGCTGTTTACCAGGCATGAAGAATGGGAATGAGTGGTATAAATACTTTGGTAGGGCATCTTACTACTTTATGCATTCAGTAATTTTTTACTGAATACTAAGCACTATGCAAGGTTATACAAGAGCAAACAAGACAAAAACACTACTTATTCAGTGAGCTTATAGATATCAACAATTGCATTATGGCAAATCTTTATGAGAAGTCCTACACTAATATAAAAATAACCTTTTCACTAATACAAATTTTCACTGAAGTTGACCCTGGTTATAGGTAGGCTTCTAGTTGAAATTCAAGGCAACAACTGTTAAACACCAGTTAGTTATATGATATCTCACATCCATCTAAATTATGGCTCAGATTAAGTCAAGTTAAAAAATATTTACTGAGTTCCTTTTTAATACTTACATTGTACTAGCTGTCATGGGAAAATACATGATTTCCAAAAATGCCAAGAAATAAGCCCATTGAAAAGTGCCACCCCCTTCACTTTTAGTAGGAAAACAAACTGCAATTCATACCCTGAAAGACCTTTGCCAAGAGTATTAGGGGATAAAAATCAAAATGATATAAAGATTTTAAAAAGTGCTAATGTGTTGGTTTAAAAAAGCTAAATAGCACCTACTCTATAGATAGAAATAAACTACTAGAAACAAATTTTAAAAATCTGAGTTGCAAAATTTGCAATGATTTAAGAGAGAACTAAAAATAATGGGATAAAAAGATGAAAACAAAACATTTAATATGTAATATCCCTTCACAAAACTAGTTAGTTGGATCAGAGTAAGTATATACTAAAATGTGTATCAGAATGATATAGTAATGAAGAGATAGATTGTAAGATTAAACATGACACCCCTTAGAAATCTCTCCTTTACTATGGATCTTATGGCTCTATGCCAGTGAGTGATTTTTAAACTAATAGCAAGGATTTACCAAGGGAGCTTGTTAAAAATGCAGATTTCCTGGACTCAGTTCCAGAGATTTTTGAATTCTGAATTTATAAGATCTGTGCTGGTGTTCAGGAATCTATAAATTTTAATAAGCATTCAAAGCAACTCCATTGCAAATAGTCAGAGATAACATTTTGAGGAATCCTCCAATGTTTTAACTCAACTAAAATCTTCAATTTATAAACAAGATAAGCTAAACAGAGCAAGGTTAAATGCCTTATTCAAGTTTAGTTCCTGCCAGGCTGACAGAGTTAAGTCTTCCTCCCCTGGGCCTTTCCTGTTTCTTCAGCCTTTTCCACTATCTTGCTCCTACCGACTTTCAAAGCCAGATTCCGTGATAAGGTCTTTCACAGCCTCCTGGGCCCACAATGGGTTTGCACTGTTAATTTTTTTTGGCGTATCCTTTTCCACAACTGGAATAAAATCTCCCTGGGGAGCAACTGAGCTTCTACTTTTGTATCCCCTTCACAATGAGACATATGAATACTGTATTCCTTTTTACTGCCTTCAAATTGCAAGCTGTATGCTGCCTTTCTCCAAGTAAATACTTAGCACAGTGCAAAGCACAGGAGTACTACATAAATGGGTGCTTCTATTTCTCAGTCTCATAAAGCAGTGTTTTTCTGTGGGTCATGCCTCCCAGTGAAATGTGAAACCAATTTGATGGGTCACAACTATCATTAAAGAAAAACAAACCGTATGGTTTGATATGTGTGTGTTCTCGATAAGGGGGTGGAAGTTGGGAGGTACTGTAATGGAAAATGTGTTTTTTTATTGTAAGTTGCAGTCAAAAAGCTAGAATGCCACAATTTTGTTAATGTAGATAAACTTCTCCAACACCTGTATACCATGAGGTAGGCAAAGATATTTTCTCACCCAATCAACACTGAACAATTTGATTAGTCATCCCATTCTTTACTCCCCAAAGCTTAATACTAAGATTTATTTACTCATTCACTGCCCCATTCCTCAACTAAGATGAAAAAGAAGAGTAAGTCCTAAGTCTGATGAGTATTTTTCACAGGAACCTGTTCCTTCTTCAGATAGGTCGTCTGAGTGTTATGATGCATTTCGGATGGACTCCTAGAGCACCTGTCTCTCGACTCAAGTCTATCTGAAATTCTAGATGTCCCAGACAGGGCTTTGAAATGTTCACAACCTGCTTCATCCACACAGGGTTTAGGGTTATTAATGTGCGTGGTTTTTTCAAGATCACTTCTTCGCTTATTTTGGAGCCAGTTTCTCTATATCCACCGTAACATTACTTTCCGGTAACCTCTGCTCAAAAAATGTAATTATATATATTCGAAATCAGTTCTATTTCCTCTTCTAACTTAAGGTAGAATTCATACTGACAAAGTCCTATCCTTTTCTAAGTTTTGTATGTTATCTTAATCAGCAGACTAAATGTGAACACTTACCTAGGCCTAATTATGCACCAACTGTGACCTGTCACTTCTCTAATACTGACTTATTCCAACAATACTCTCATTGCTTTAGTTTGAACTCAAATCCCACTTCCTCCAGGAACTTTCCTAAATTCCTTCAATGGAATTAGTCTCCCACCCACCAAGCCTCACCTGTCTGTGCTCTATTAGCATAATTGATGAATCTGTCTCCTACATTAGTCTCCATGACTGATTCTCACTCCTGTGTGTATACCTCCCACCGGGCAACACACATCAGAGTGCATTTCACATGCTACAACTGGGTTACATTTACTTTGTTGCACTGAAAGGTAAGGAGCTTAATTCAGTGTATATAAAAATAGCCTAGCTGTTTCTAATTCTACACACCCTCCACTTGTAAAGTATTATAAAAAAACTCTAAAAGATATAATGGGAGATCCACTGGTAATAAAGAATGTACAAATAAAACGGGAAAGCATGATAAAATGGATGTGATGCTCTCTGCATTTCCACACGTGGTCCGGTAAAACGGTGCCTAAATCTCTTTCAGACAGCACCATTCTGCTCTGTCATTCCCTTTCACTATTTCAAAACCTCGCACACCGCTTGACTTAGCTCTCCCTCAAGGAGCCATGTACCCCGAAGTATATTAGGCAACGACTCCCTCTTGCCTTGCTCCTGTTCAGGCCTCCATTGGCTGCATTCACAAGAGTAAGAGTGGGCAACCATTTCCTTTAAAGAGTTTAACTAAAATGGAAGCGCGTCTAGACCTGGGTACCTTTAATCCTCCGTAAACCCCAGATTTTTTAGGTCATCGTATTTCCTCCACCGGCTACCGTCTCAATGTAACTTGAAGTAGACATCTGCCTTCCAGGCGCAGTCTTTCCACAACTTCCCAGCACCACCGTAAGGTCCCATCACTCTCCACACACGCAGCCTACCCGGTAGGCCTCAAGAAGGGTTGGCATGTTATTCCGGCGGTCAAGGTTCCCGAAAATGGCCTGACCTCCCGGCGCTTTTATTTAAACGTACCCCACGCCGCCGTCTAACTTCCTTCCTCGAAACTAGTCTTCCCCACTCGTCCTACACTTCCCGAGTTTCCACGATTCCCCAAGTAACGTGTCCACCGATCACCTCCTCCACCTGGGGAGAGCTCAGTCCCAGCTCTCGACTAACCTCACTCTTTTCCCCTTCCATTCCCCGCTGGGCGGACTGGGACTCGGCCTTCCGCTCGCTCGAGGGTTTCCACGCCGGGCCCTGGCCCCTATTCTACCGCCGCTCCACCCCTACTCACTTTGGGCTTCTCGGGCAATTTCTTCCGGTTCTTCTTCTTCTGCTCCTCGCTCCTGAGATTCTTCAACAGGGCTACATCGTCGGTGGCCGGGGCCGGCAGGGCCGCCGCCTCCTCCCGCTTGCGGGGCGGGCTCCTCCGCTTTTTTCGGGCGCCGGCACAAGCCGCGGCCCAGCCGTAGCAGAGCAGGAGGAGCAGCAGCACTCCCAGCGCGCCGGTGCCCACCAGGATCACCCAGCCCGGGTACCGCTTCGGCTCCAGCCCCAGGTCGAGGCCCAGCTCGGTGCGCAGAAAGCCTAGGCCAACCGACAGCATTTCCCGCAGCCGAGCCGAGCCCTCCTCGGCCTGCTGGGCCAGGTCGTCCTGCCAGCTCTGTGCAGCCATCTTCCCTCCGTCAAAGAGACTCTCAGGGTGACGCTGGGGCGCACAAACGCCGTAGAAGAGTCAAGGGAGGCGAGGAAGGGACGGGCCGGACTGCCTCAAGCCGAGCGCATCGCGGCCGCCCCTCGCGCCGGAGCCGGGGATCGGCAGCTGCCGCCGCCAGGAGAGGGGGCTCCCAGTTCCCCCTAGTCAGCCTCACTCCGCCGCCGCCAGGAGGAGGGGGGCGGCGGGAGGGAGTGTCTCCAGTGGCGGCCGCTAAGCGGCGTCTCGGCGCCAGGGCCAGGCCCCGCTGTCGTCCCTTGGCGGAACAATGGCGGCTGCGGCCGCGATCCACGCCGCGCGCGCGGCGGGGGGGGGGGGGGGGGGGGGGGCGGGGGAGATGGCCGCGGATCACGTGGGCAACCTGGGCGGGACGTGGGTGTCACGTGGGCAGGGCGGGGCGGGGCGGGAGCCGTTGGGTCGAGGGCGTGGCTCTCGCGGTAGGTGGTGACCAGTCCTGGCCTAGTGGAGGCTCCGAGCCTGGGGATCGCTGACCTTGGACGGGAGTCTGGGAGGGGTTAACTGCAGGAAGCCTCCGCCGGGTGGCTGGTGCCCCGGAGCTAGGAGACGTGGCGCTTTGAATGGGTCTGGGGGAGGGGCTCTCGAGGAAGTCGGGGATGGGGTGGGGGTAGGGAGGAGTGAGTGAAGAGTGTGGAAGCGGGTAAGGGGGTCTAGGTCAAAGTCGCTCAAGTAGGGTGTAGGTTTTCTACATTCTTTTCCTGGGAGTGGTGTTGGGGTGGAACAAGCATTTTCTCCCTGGGTCACACGGCTAGATGCTTCCAGAGTAGGCTTAACTGAGTATGAAGCCGGCACTCCTCTTGCAAGGCCTAGGTTTCATTCACAAACTGGCTATTTCTCTTCAGGGCCAACTAACATACTGCGTGCCTATCATTCGCTAGCGTGGCTCATTCACTGTTGATCTGGGTGTTCCCCAGAAATCAAAACTTGGAAAGCCCGTGGGCGGCACTATTTTCCTAGTAATTTGTAGCTTTAATAAGAAATAACAAGAGAAGCACATTGAACTGTGTTTACGCGTAGAGGTAGCTCCCCCCCTTGTGTTTTATTTTAAGCTTTTATACAAGACCACAAAAGGAGTTTGAAAAAATTCTGTGTTTATAATCTGTGTTGACCATCTCTGGGTAGAGTTAGGAAGAAATGAATTGCCTTTTCAGATTTTAATTACAAAGATAATGTTTGCTGGATGCCTTCAGTTTTTTCCTTTTTGCTATATGGAAACTTTAATCATTAAATGATAGCAAACATTTAAGCAGGTGTCTTGACTGGACTAATTACAGTTGACCCTTGAACAACTCGGGGGTTAAGGGCACTGACTCCTGGGCAGTGGAGTATAACTTTTGCCTCCCCCAAAACTTGTAATAGCCTCCTGTTGACTGGAAGCCTTACCAGGAACAGGAACAGTCACCTAACGCATATTTTGTATGTTATATGTATTACATACTATCGTCTTAAATAAGTCTTAAAGTAAACTACAGAAAAAAAATGTTAAGAAAATCTTAAGGAAAATACATTTACAGTACTGTGCTGTTTATTTGTTGAAAGAAATGCATGTATAAGTAGACCCAAGCAGTTCAACTTCGTGTTTTTCAAGGGTCAACTGTGCAGACTTTCTCAAAGAATATAAATGGGATAAGATTAATAAGCACCTAATGCCAAAACTGTATTAAGGAGTATTTTGACCTACTTTGCAACAGTATTGTAAATGCATGTTGTGATTAATGGGTGGAAGGGAGTTTTGTAAATAATAATAAAAATAAACCACTCTTGCTAAGCTTTTATAGACTTATAATTAAAGACAGTGTAAATTATAAGGCCTAAAACTTTGAAGATATCATTGGGATCTGCTTTAACTCTACAAGGTTCCAAATTCCATTTATGTTTATGAAGTTAGATTTATAATCCCATTCTTAACATTTTGTTTCCAGAGACGGGAAATGTGATGAATTTCCTAAGAGGTTCCACTGCCCATTCTAGGTTAACACCTGTGGATTTAGGAATTGGGCAGATTATACAATAAGAGTAGCAGGATTTCCCTGTTCCTTGGGCAGCCTAGCAAGTATTGATTACGTAAAATCATTTCACCTTTCTTTTTTCTGTGACTGTCCCTAAAAATACCTTTAAAAAAAAAAACTTTAAAATAAATTTAAAATTTTACTTTGTTTAGTAATACAGATAACATCATTTTCATATATAACTTTATAGTCATTTTTCCAGGTTTTGTAATATATGTATATGTTACCTATGTATATATATGTATATATTATATATATATGTTTTACACATTTATTTTAAAGTTTATTTATTTGTTTTTGAGAAAGAAAGACAACATAAGTGGGGAAGGGGCAGAGAAAGAGAGGGGACAGAATCTGAAGCAGGCTCCAGGCTCTGAGCTGTCAGCACAAGATGTGGGGCTCGAACCCAAGAACAGTGAGATCAGGACCTGAGCTGAAGTCGGACGCTTAACCACCTGAGCCGCCCAGGTACCCTTCAAGTATTTATATTTTAAAAACATAAATAAGGTTGTACACTATTTACTGTTTTGCACTTAATGTGGTCATGAACATTCAGGTCAGTGGATAAAGCCTATCTAAAACCAGAAATACACCTGTAGTTCCACAAAGTTGGGCTTATTGTAGCAGAATGAAGTTTAGGTAAAGTTTAAATGAAGCAATGCTTTGAAAGACTCAAAGCAAAACTGGTTGTGTATAAAGGAGTTATCAGGCCTGACCCAAGTAGACTCAGAATCCTAATTCCTTGGAAATGGCAAAATTAAGATAAATGTGAAATGTTTCTGAAGCCTGAAACGTGGGTTGGAATTAAAACACTGCTTTATCCTTTTTTTTTTTTTTTTAAGTTTATTTTTGAAAGAGAGAGAGAGCGAGCTGGGAGGGGGAGAAAGAGGGAGAGAGAAAGAGAATCCCAACCAGGCCCAATGTCACCAGCGTGGAACCTGATGTGGGGCCCTGAGATCACGACCTGAACCAAAATCTAGAGTCAGTCGCTTAACTGACTGAGCCACCCAGGCACCGCCCCCCCCCCAAAAAAAAAAAACCCTGCATTTTCTAAGTGTCAAAGTGACTCATACAGTGGAATACCACTTGGGAGTAAAAAGGAATGAATTACAAATACGTGCAACGACATGGATGAATCTCCACATAATTATGCTGAGTGAAAGAAGCCAGGCAAAAAGAGTACATAGAACATGATTCCATTTATATAAAACTAGGAAATGCAAAGTATAGAGACAGAAAGCAGATAAAATAGTTACTTGCAGGGAGAGGTGGGAGCAAGAAGTAGGAGGGAGCGATTACAAAGGGGTACCAGAGGGGCGCCTGGGTGGCGCAGTCGGTTAAGCGTCCGACTTCAGCCAGGTCACGATCTCGCGGTCCGTGAGTTCGAGCCCCGCGTCAGGCTCTGGGCCGATGGCTCGGAGCCTGGAGCCTGTTTCCGCTTCTGTGTCTCCCTCTCTCTCTGCCCCTCCCCCGTTCATGCTCTGTCTCTCTCTGTCCCAAAAATAAATAAAAAATTAAAAAAACAAAAAAAACAAAAAAAACAAAGGGGTACCAGAAAACCAGGGAGTCATGGATATGTTCATTATCTTTATTGTTGTGATGGTTCTATGATGTTTACATACATACAGGTCAAAACTTATCAAGTTGTATACTTTAAATATTAGAGTTTATGTTGCTACACCTCAAAAAAAAAAAAACAAAAAAAAACAGTTCAAGGAAATTTTTAGAACGTGAACTGCATGGCTCAGGTCCTTACAACAGTGCGATGTCGTTCCAGTCTCACTGAGGGGATTTCTAACAAAATTTTTGCCAATCTACGACTTTAAAAAACAAGGCTTCTCAATACTATATCCTTGATGTTTCTTAACAAAAGCAGTTTTTATAGGCTTACACAATAAATATTCACTTATTCTACTGTCTGGCTCTACTGTAATTTAACGTACTTTATTGTTGGATAGTTAGATTACAGGGGTTTTTGTTTTTGTTTCTTGCCATTGAATGCAGTTCTGGCATGAACTAAATCTTTGTGACTGTCCATAATTACTTCTTAAAGATAGAATCCTAGCAGTGTAATTGCCTGAGTCATAGCCCACAAATGTAATCTAACCCTTTTAATTAGGAAGTTTTAAGGGACCTGAAGAAGTTCTACTTAAAGCCTCTCATTTCACTGAAGAAAAAAAAAGAGCTTCAAAGTGTCGTCATACCCTAGAGTCAGAGTAGAAGCCAGCCTTCTCCTTGCCTTTGACCCCTTGGCTGCTCCTCTTTTTCAGTATCCTGTGTGATCAGTTCTTGGGAATAGAGTGTGTATCTGTATGTTCAGGCTGCCATAATAAAATTCCCTAGACGGGGTAGCTAAAACAAAAGATTTATTTTCTCGTGGTTCTGGAAGCTGGAAATCCAGGATCAAGGTGTCAGTATGGTCAGTTTCTGGTAAGGGCTCTCTTCCTGGCTTGTAGATGGCCGTTTTCCTACTGTGTTCTCACAAGGTAGATAGAAGGCCAGTGAACTCTGGTGTCACATAAGGATACTAATCCTTTTTTTTATATATGTAAGTATCATTTTTTAAATTTTTAAATTTTAATTATTTATTATTTTTTAATATAATTTATTGTTGAATTGGTTTACATACAACACCCAGTGCTCATCCCAACAAGTGCCCTCCTCAATGCCCATCACCCACTTTCCCCTTTCCCTCATCCCCCCATCAATCCTCAGTTTGTTCCCTGTATTTAAGAGTCTCTTATGGTTTGCCTCCCTCCCTCTCTGTTACTATCTTTTTTTCCCCCTTTCCTTCCCACATGGTCTTCTGTTAAGTTTCTCAAGATCCACACAGGTGAGTGAAACCATATGATATCTGTCTTTCTCTGACTGACTTATTTCACTTAGCACGATACCCTCCAGTTCCATCCACGTTGCTGCAAATGGCATGATTTCATTCTTTCTCATTGAGAAGTAGTATGCCATTGTATATATAAACCACATCTTCCTTATCCATTCACCAGTTGATAGACATTTAGGCTGTTTCCATAATTTGGCTCTTATTGAAAGCACTACTATAAACATAGGGGTGCGAGTACCCCTATGCACCAGCACTCCTGTATTAAAGATACTGGTCCTTTCAGATCAAAGCCCTACCCTATGACTTCATTTAACCTTAATTATTTCCTTAAAGGCCCTATCTCCAAATACAGTCACACTGGGGGTTAGGGCTTGAACAGATGAATTTGGGGGGCAGGGGAACACAAACCTTCAGTCCATAACTGTGCAGGAAGCTTCCACTCAAGTAGCTTATCTCTGAGGGCTCATGGAAGGAAAATGTTGACTTGGGTCTTCAAAATGTAGTCTGCTGCCGTTGTAAACTCCTGGGCCACAGGATTATGCACCAAGAGAGTGATTTTACAGTAAAGCAGGAAACTACAGTTTGAGTGTGCCAAGACTTTGGAACTATGGTCAGGAAAGGGTTATCCTCAGAATAAATTAGTAAGAATTAATAAATAATGAAATTATCTGCAGAAATATCCTAAGCTGAAAGATAATTTATCTTTGCTGAAAGGGCCAGGATATTTCCCATTCTCTTTAAAAGATCAGAAGATATGCTAAGAAGCTGCATGGAAGTAAAAACTGGTTGGGGCATGAAGGTAGGGGCCAAGGGAAGAAGAGAAGACTGAATGTGATAATAAAAGCAAAAGTTACTGCAAATTCATTTGGTGGAATGCCATGCCACAATAAACCTAGCAAAGGAGATGTACATTCTGATATCATGTGTATAAAGTTTAAAAGACAGATTTATAAATAAAAATGCAAAACCATGCACGGGAATAATGAACACCAGATTGAGGATAGTGGTTATTTCTAGGGAGAGTGAGACAGAAATGAGACTGGAGTGAGTCCACAGGGGACTGCAAATGTATCTGTCATGTTTTATCTCAAACTGGGTTGTGGGTACAAGCGCCTTCTTATATTATCTCTACTTTTTATATGCCAGAAATACTTTATAATTAAAAATAAGCAACAAAAAGTAAACGACAAAAGCAATAGTTTGTACAGAGGCTAAACAAAATAATGGAGGCCCTCCTTGACTACTCAACTATTGTGTCACTATTATCTTGCGGTGGGGAAAAGGGTATCAGACCATCTTGGCTCAACAGGTGACTGCTAAGGTCATTTAACCCCCTTTGCACTGATTTCATGCTCAGCACACCACACCCATGTGGCATCTCATATAGACTCTACCACATAACAGAGAATGGGTTGAAGAGTTGGCTTAAGTACTCTGATTCTCTTAACAGTTACATTTATTGGCATAAATCATGCGTTCTTGATGAACCAATGTTGCTCCCATGGGGGTACAAATAACTGGTTCTTGGGGCAAAAAATACTTTAAGAAACGTATAACACACAAATAAAATATACTAGATGCAAAGATATGCAATATATCTGTGGCATTACTAGTTCACAGGGGGTAATTAGGGAAAAAATAACTAAAAAGGCACTTAGCGGGGTGATAATGAAAATATGGTTGAAAAATACTGGTGTAAAGGAAGAAATTGACATTTGGTTTCATCAATTAGGCTCCCATGTTTTTGGTTAATTAGTATCCTTGGGTCATTTAGTCATTTCTTCACTGTACTGTTATTAAATTGCAACTCTGATTTAAATGCATATTGTCCTCAGAAATCTCAGGACCTAGTGAGTATAATGGACCCTTTTAAAAATAGCCTTAATGCAAGATAGTATTGCTATAGTAAGTTGATTTGAACATGGGGATTATAGTGGATGCTGTGATGTGCTTCCCAGATGCCCCTTCAGTAATGAGGAACTTATCCCCAACTCTGGGAGTATTACTAGAAGGCATCCCTGAGGTAGGTGTCAGACTTTTGGGAAGATTACTGAGGAAAACCTCCTCAGCCAAAGTCATGTCTCCTTCCAGGAATAGCCCACATCGAGTCACCCAATAGCCTGGGAGTATAAAATCTTGGCCGCCTTGTCCTAACTTGGGACTTATTTTATTTTACTTCTTAAAGTTTTTTTTAAGTTTTAATTTTTATTTTGAGAGAAAGAGCATGTGCTCAGGGGAGGACCAGAGAGAGAGGGGGAGAGAGAATCCCAAGCAGGCTCTGTGCTGATGGCATGGAGCCTGACACAGGGCTCGATCTCACAAACTATGAGATCTTGAACTGAGCCCAAATGAAGAGTTGGACACTTAACTGACTGAGCCACCTAGGCGACCTTATCTTATTTTATTTGAGAAAGAAAGAGAGAGAGAGAGTACAAGCAGGGAAAAGGAACAGAGGGAGAGAGAGAGAGAATCCCAAGCAAACTCCACGCTCAGCCCAGAACACAACACAAGGTTCGATCCCATGACCCTCGGATCATTACCTGAGACAAAATCAAAAGTCTGAGGCTCAACTGTCTGAGCCACCCAGGCACCCCCCTAACACCCCCATAACCCCCCTGGGACAATTTTAAAAGACCATCCCAGCCCCAGAGCACTCCATGGGCTTGGCTGAGGATTGTTAGCACTGTATGATAGCTCAGTTTTCCCTCTGCCCAGTCCTACTTCCTTCCCTCCCTTCTACAGGCACTGTTTCTGAGAGCACTTCCTAATATGCTGATCTATCTCGAAGTCTGCTTCCCAGAGAACACAACCTGTAACAGGGATGATAAGATATATACAAAATATTTGGCATCACTAAGGTGGGAGAGATTATTTCCAGAATTCAGTGATTCATCACTTATATACAACTTCCAGTGCTTATCACAATAAGTGCCCTCCTTAGTTACCCATCACCTATCTATCCCATCTCCCACCCACCTCCCTCCATCAGCCCATAGTTTGTTCTCTATCATTAAGAGTCTCTTGTGGTTTGTTTCCCTCTCTTCTCTCCCCCACCTTCCCATATGTACATTTGTCTTGTTTCTTAAATTATACATATGAGTGAAATCATATGTTTTTTTTCTTTCTCTGATTGACTTATTTTGCTGAGTATAATATATTCTAGCTCCATCCATGTCATTATGAATACTTCATGCTTTTTGATGGCTGAGTAATATTCCATTATATATATATATATATATATATATATATATATATATATATATATAGGTATTAGGTATACCTATTATATATATAGGTATATATTAGGTATGTATTTTATATAATATATATACCACGTCTTCTTTAACCATTTATCAGTTGATGGACATTTGGGCTCTCTCCATAGTTTGGCCATTGTTGATAATGCTGCTATAAACATTGGGGTGCATGTACCCCTTCAAATCTGTATTTTTGTATCCTTTGGGTAAATACCTCATAGTGCAATTCTTGGATTGTAGGGTAGTTCTATTTGCATTTTATTGAGGAACCTCCATACTGTTCTTCAGAGTGGCTGCACCAGTTTGCATTCCCATCAACAGTGCAAGAGAGTTCCCGTTTCTCCTCATCCTCGCCAACACCTGTTGTTTCTTATGTTGTTAATTTTAGTCATTCTGACAGATGTGAGGTGGTATCTCACTGTGGTTTTGATTTGTAGTTCCCTGATGGTGAGTGATGTTGAGAATATTTTCATGTGTCTGTTGGCCATCTGGACATCTTCTTTGGAAAAGTGTCTATTCGTGCCTACTGCCCATTTCTTAACTGGGTTATTTGTTTTTTGGTGTTGAGTTTGATAAGTTCTTTATAAATGTTGGACACTAACCCTTTATCAGATATGTCATTTGCAAATATCTTCTCCCATTCTCTAGTCTGCCTTTAATTTTGTTGATTTTTTCCTTCTGTTTAGGTTAAGTCTTGAAGGATGAGTAGGATGTTGCCAAGAAGAGAAGGAAGGGGGTGGAGATTAATTCTAAGCATGGAGACCAGCAAAAGTAAAGGCGTGGGACATGAGAAAATTTGGTGTATCTGGATTGTGGTGAGCATTTCTGTAACTGGTGATAAAGTCCTTAAGATTTTGGCAAGGGATTGAGGACGATGAAATTTTCTTTTTTTTTTTTTTAAATTTTTTTTTAACATTTATTTATTTTTGAGACAGAGAGAGACAGAGCATGAACGGGGGAGGGTCAGAGAGAGGGAGACACAGAATCTGAAGCAGGCTCCAGGCTCTGAGCCGTCAGCACAGAGCCTGACGCGGGGCTCGAACCCACGGACCGCGAGATCGTGACCTGAGCCAAAGTCGGCCGCTTAACCGACTGAGCCACCCAGGCGCCCCTAGGACGATGAAATTTTCAAGAATGATTCCTATGCTTCTCACTTCCAGTTGCACAGATGGTGGTGCCATTCACTGAGATAGGGAATATTGGGAAAGAACTAAGTTTGGCAAGCCAAGATTAGTGGTATGGTTTTATATGCATTGATTTTGAGGAGTACAAAATATCCAGATGAAGATAGGCAGGTGAATACACAGGTGTAGACTCCAAAGCACAGATGAGAATCTGGAGGTGACTCTTGGTTTCTTTGCTCTAATCACATTTTTCATTCCTCAATCACTCAATGATTTCTGCTCTTATAAGCCCCTTGTATTTCTCTTCCTTGGGCTTTCCCTGGTTAATTCCTACTCATTCTTCATATCTCAAGTGAAACATCCTCCCACAGGCTGTGCTCAACCACCAGATCCAGTCACTTCCTCATATTACATATTTTCATAGCACCACAAATTTTCATAGTATTTGTCAAAATTGTAATTTCACATTTATTCACAGAATTATTTTTTCTCTCTCTCTGACTATAATTTCCATGAGAACAAGACCTGTGTATGGCTTTGTTCATCATTATACCCTGTACCTAACATAATGCCTAGCACATGTAAATGTTCAGGACATATTTAAAAGAATGGTTGATGTTCATGGGAATGTTAATGGGAATAAAAACCCAATGGCCATTTACACATGAAGATAGGTCCCTAACTGAAGGCACCAGTATTTTGTGGATGAAAGACTCTTAAGATGCCGCCCAGTTATCCTGACTCCTGGTATTCACATCCTTGTGTAATTTCCTCCCCTAGAGCATGGGAGAAACCCATGACTTATTTCTAACCATAGAATATGGCAAAGGGTGATTACATTACATAAGACTCTAGCTGCCGTCTTGCTGGAAAATCCTATTTTCTCGTCTCTTGCTTGTTTGGTAAAGTGAGCTTCCCTGAGGAGAGGCACATGGGGCAAGAAATTTGAGGGTGGCCTCCTACCAGCAGCCAGCAAGAAAGCAAGATGCTCAGTTGGATGATCCAGAAAGAACTAAATCCTGCCAACAACCACATGAATTTGGAAACGGAATCTTCCCTGATAAGACTCCAGTGCTGGCTAACGTCCTTCTGAGGGGCACCAAAGCAGAGCAGCCAGTTAAGCTGTATCCATATTCATGATTCACAGAAACTGTGAGATAATAAATAGGTACTGTTTTTCAGTTGGTAAATTTGTGGGAATATTGTTTTGTAGCAACAGATGACTAATTGTGGGATTTTGGTGCCTAATAGGGGGTGCTGTAATAAATACCTGAAAATGAGGGAGTGGGTTTGAAACCAAACAGTGGTCGTAGGCTGGAAAAATTTTGAGGAGCACAAAAAGGAAAGCCAAATTGTCTTGAACGGTTTGTGAGAAGAAATAATGGACTTTAAATACAGTGCCCAGGAGGCTTAAAAGGACATGAGGAACGTGTTTTTGAATATTTTTAATGTTTATTTGTATTTGAGAGAGAGAGAGAGAGAGACAGAGCACAAGTGGCTGAGGGACAGAGAGAGAGAGGGAGGCACAGAATCAGAAGCAGGCTCCAGGCTCCTAGCTGTTAGCAGAGAGCCACAGGCGGGGCTCGAACTCACGAACTGTGAGATCATGACCTGAGCTGAAGTCGGACGCTTAACCGAGTCACCAGGTGCCCCAGGAACATTTTTTTTTTTTTTGTAATAGCAGAAAATTTAGCCAGGTGTTTTCTGCAATTATGTGGAAAGCAAGACCTCTAAGTGATGAACGTAGACATGCAATCATGAAAATTTTCAAGCAAAAGTGTTGAAGGTGCCACTGGGTTTCTTCTTGATATTTATAGTAAAATGTAAGAGGAGAGAAATAAGAGAATAACTATTAAGGAAAAGAAGCCAGGACTTGATAATTCTGGAATTTTTTAGCCTCTTCAGATGGGAAAAGATGCTAAAATGGAGGACTGGCTTTTTTTTTTTTTTTTAATGTTTATTTATTTTTGAGAGAGAGGCAGACTGCAAGTGGGGGAGGGGCAGAGAGAGAGGGAGAGACAGAATCGGAAGCAGGCTCCCAGTTGTCAGCGCAGAGCCCAATGTGGGGCATGAACCCATAACAGTGAGATCATGGCCCAAGCCAAAGTCAGAAGCTTAACTGCCTGAGCAAGCCAGGCCCCCCCGGGGGACTGGCTTCTAAGCACTGACTGAGAAAGTAGCATGGAGAAAAAGCTGAGAGTGTGACTTAAGAACCTTTTGTTAAAACCTCAGAAAGATCGAAGGATCATACTATTCAGTCACATGAAGGATCTTGAGAGAGTTTAAGGGTATGCTTCAAGGAACCTCTCAATTAACCCATAGATCTTCTAGGAAGTTTAGGAGCGTTTTTTGTTTTTTTTTTTCTTAGCAAAATCAAGAGGGGCCCACAGTAGAGAAGGTCTTACCCAGAAGAGATTTTGGATTGGCTTTTGTGCAGTAGAGTGAACCCCAGTGAAATTCATAGTTGACCCACAAAGTTTATGAGAAAATTGCATCACCAAAACACTGCCACTTTGGACTGAATGGGACACAGACAGTACAAAAATGAAAAGAAGGTGTTGGGCTTCCCAAATTCTACTGGCAGGAGTCAGGCTGAGAAAACCACGTACACTGCCAACTTCTGCTACTCTCACGAAAAGGAACAGAGATTCAGAATATGGGACCAAGATTCTAGGGGGTGGAGTCAAGGACCACAGAGAACTATACGTAGACCTTGAAGGCTAACCAAAGAATGTCCAACATTTGCTGAGGAGTATTTCTGAGTTGCTCTGGATCACTGATGCTTTTGTATCTACCATTTTCCCCAATGTGATTGGCAATGACTTAGCTGTTTTCCTTTGCCTGTCACACCACTGTCTATTAGGTGTCTAGGAGGAAGAAAATCTATCTCTTTAGTTTCACAGTCCCCCTAAATTGAAAAGAACTGTGCTCCGGGAGATATACCTACCAAAACTACACCTAAGTAGCTTCCTTTGTAGCAGGACCTGATTTAGATGATGAGATTCTGAACTTTGAGCAGATGCTATAATGGGATGAAACCCCTGAGGGCCTTAGGAGAGGATGATGTGTTTTGCGTGTGGAAGTGATGTGAATCATTGAGGACCAGAGGGGGGATTTTGGGAGGCATTTTCCAACATGGACCCTAATGATCTCTTCTTCTGGTGTTTATGGCTTTGTATCATCCCATCTCCTTAAATAACTTGCTTCTAAGAAACAATAGACTACTTCAACATTGAGGGAATGTCATTTCTATGATTAGATTGCAAAAGATTCTGAGTTCCATCTGGCCAGCAGACTTACTTCCTTGATGGTTTTGATGAAGCAAGTTGCCGTGTTGGAGAGGCACACGTGGCAGGGAACTGAGGGACAGCCTCTGGCCAGTAGCCAGCTGCAAACTGAAGCCCTCAATCCAACAACCCAAAAGAAACTAAATCCTGCCAACAGCCATGTAAGTCAGCTTAGAAGCAAATCCTCCCTTAATTAAACCTTCAGATAAGTCCCAGGCCCCGGCTTATGGTTTGATTGCAGTGAAAATTTTGAGAGAATTTAGAGGGACCCAGTTCAACTGTGCCTGAATGCCTGATTCTCAGACCCCGTGAGATAATTAAATATGGTTTCAGTTGCTAAGTTTGTGGTAATTTGTTACACAGAAATAGAACTGATACACCTATTATATTGCCAAAGTTGGAAAAGATGGACAAACCTCAGTGTTTGCAAGGCTGCAGGGGAACAGACATTCTCATGTAGTTTTGGTGAGAGTACAAAATTTCTGAAGGCAATTTGGCAATATAAATTTAAGAAAATTCAGGAGCACCTGGGTAGCTCAGCCAGTTGACCGTCCAACTCTTGATTTCTGCTCAGGTTATGATCTCAGGGTTTGTGAGTTCAAGCCCCGTGTAGGGCTCTGTTCTGACATTGTGGAATCTGCTTGGGATTCTCTCTCTCGCCCTGTCTCTCTGCCACTCCCCCCACTTGCGCTGTATCTGTCTCTCTCTCAAAATAAAAATAAGAACTTTGGAAAAACAAAAGAAAATTCAAAAGCTCAAAGGTGGATATTTTTGATCCAGCAAAGTTCATTGCTAGGAAATTGTTCAAAAGAAATAATTGGACAAATGTACAAAAGTAAAATCACATAGTCATTACACTGTAGTTTATTCTCTCAAAAAATTATATGCAATCCAAAGTGGTGATTCTTTGAATACATTGTGACACATGCAGGGATAGGATATTATGCAGCCATTAAAGAATATGATGTGTATTTAGGTATGTCAGTTATTCACTGACCTGGAAAGCCACACTGCTAAGTGAAAAAACTTAGTTACAAAATAACATGTTTAGTAGTAACTCATTAATATTTTAGAATGTATTTTTATATATCCATGAATAGACATCTGGAAAGATATTCCCCCAAATCTATTTTTTTAAGTTTTCATTTATTTATTTTGAGAGCATGAACAGGGCAGGGGCAAGAGAGAAGGAGAGAGAGAATCCCAAGCAGGCTCCGTGCTGTCAGCACAGAGTCCAACAAGAGGCTTGAACTCATGAACCATGAGATCATGACCTGAGCCGAAATCAAGAGTCAGATGCCTAACCGACTGGGCCACCCAGGAGCCCCCCTCAAATCTTTATAATAATGTATAGCAGCCATATGTAGGAACTAGAGTTTTTCAATGGTTTTTATTGTTTCTATACAACTTTAGAACTGTTTGAATATTTTATATGAACATGTATTATCCTTTTAATCAGAATAAAATAAGGGTTCTTTTTGCCTTGCTGAAGCTTAACCTACAGAATAATTGTACACCACATCATATAAACAACCTTAAAAATCATAGAAAGAGAATGGCACAGCTATGTCTATATGCTCAGAGAAGCCATTGAGTTTTGGTGACATTTAAAATTTGAACAGTGGGGCGCCTGGGTGGCTCAGTTGGTTAAGCGTCTGACTTCGGCTCAGGTCATGATCTCGCGGTCCATGAGTTCGAGCCCCGCGTCGGGCTCTGTGCTGACGGCTCAGAGCCTGGAGCCTGTTTCGGATTCTGTGTCTCCCTCTCTCTCTGCCCCTCCCCTGTTCATGCTCTGTCTCTCTCTGTCTCAAAAATAAATAAACATTAAAAAAAAAAGATTTTAATAAAAAAAAATTTGAACAGTGACTAAGAAGAAAACAAACTCTGAATCATACAAAAATCATTCATTGTCTACCAGGTACAGCTAAAGCAGTGGGCACTGTTTTGTATGGTATGTGTTTCGGCCTCACACGTGAGCCGGGTCATGGAAGGAATCTGTTCAGAGAGGCTAACCTCTGTCTTCTGAACCATTCTTTTCTTCCTTCTTCCTAAAAGAATTTTTCATTCACCATTTAAAAATTGGAAAGAAGCTTATTATTGACCCATAGAAAAATTTCTCCCAAGAGGACCAAGAGGATAATCATTTTCTGGGTAATATATATTAGTTAGTATAATTTAGATTAAAATGCCTTCTTGGGAAATGCTTCCTAAGAGTTATAATATTTATTTAAGTATTGTGTTTCATTGAGGTTCACTTTGCTGAATCATGCCAGTACTAAATTTTGAGATATGCCAACCCATGTCATTTATTAATATAACCAGTGGCTTCTAAAGTTCCAGTTAAATTTTAAGATTTATTTCTTTGCCTGTGAAATGTTTATTTCCTCAAGGAAAACTTCTTTAGAAGGTGATAAGTAGCCTCTGCTGAAAGAGAGGGGAAAAAAATAATACCTCAAGCCTCATTGAGACCTCATGTCCATAAAGATGAGTAGCTCTTCTGGTGGCTGAGTAGAAAGGAAAGACACAGGTGCACTTGCTGGGAAAGACCAAAGTTTATGAAAATTAGTAACCTCAGATACTGAAAGAGAACCAATATTGTAATCTAAAAAAATAAACTAGGCAGTTAGTGAGTTTATTACTCCAATGTGGCCTTACTACATCTAATAAGTTCTAAATTTGATGAATTACTTGAAGTCAATTTGTGTGTGTGTGTGTGTGTGTGTGTGTGTGTGTGTTGTTAAAGCTTAGAGTATGGTACAAGTGAATTGCAAATATGAACTATGGTTGCTATTTGGAGAAATTCCTTTATCCATGCTGTGACCCTTAATCTTGATGAACCATGTTGTGAAGCTACGTGACAGCTTTAACCACGTCAGTACAAATTCGTTGTCTTCACCTTTCAAAAAGGAATATTTTTGATAAATAACATCTTTTTCAGATAAGTGTGTTACGACATTATTTTCTTGGAAAAATGGAAACAAAAAGTTGCAATGTGGAATACCTTATTACTTTAAAATACTGTTTGATAGTTGCATCTGGTTTGGCTGAGACGATTATCTTGGCCTGCGAGCATCTTCTTA
Organism: Neofelis nebulosa; assembly: GCF_028018385.1. NCBI lineage: Eukaryota > Metazoa > Chordata > Mammalia > Carnivora > Felidae > Neofelis > Neofelis nebulosa. Next base: position 44,028,020 of record NC_080795.1, on the reverse strand, counting down.
CTCTTCTGTGAGTGTCACATAAAATCTGTTTGTGAAAGGGATGTATACCCAAGCAGGCAATTACTTTGTGATTCTTGCCCTTAAGAGGTTCTTTAGTTCCCTACGTGCACTTTGTCTGCAATTAGAGTAAGAAAAACCCCATTAGTGCTTTAGTTATAGCCTCCTCTTCCAAATAGACTTCCATCACTGGCAGGAAGAACAAAGAGAGAGATTAACAAACTTTGCCCAAATTATACCTTAAGAAATAATGACGTTTCTCATTAAAACAGTGGGGTAGAGTGATGACGAGGAGTTACATGGACAAAGGTTTGGAATAGAGAGCTGGTGTGTCTTTGGAGAATTTCACTTAACTGGAGCTGCGGACTGGCATTTGAGAATAGTGCCTGTGTGGTGGTAACAAGAGTAGCAGGATGTCTTCGTCAGCTCAGGCTGCCATAAAGGAATATCACAGACTAATCCACAGACTGGGTAGATTAAACAAAAGACATTAATTTCCTTACAGTTCTGGTGACTGGAGGTCTATGATTAAGGTGCCATAATATTGAGGCCTTTCTCCTTGTCTTGAGGCCTTTCTCCTTGGCTTATAGATGGCTGCCTTCTTGTGTCTCCACATGACCTTTTGTTTGTGTGCGAGTGGAGGGAGAGAGAGCTCTGGTGTCTCTTCCTCTTTTTCTTTCTTCCTTCCTCCCTCCCTTTCTTTCTTTCTTCCTTCCTTCCTTCCTTCCTTCCTTCCTTCCTTCCTTCCTTCCTTCCTTTCTCCCTTTCTTTCTTTCTTTCTTTCTTTCTTTCTTTCTTTCTTTCTTTCTTTCTTTCTTTCTTTCTTTCTTTCTTTCTTTCCTGTAAGCTGTATGCCCAGTGTAGGGCTTGAGATCAAGGGTTGCATGCTCTACCGAGACAGCCAGGCACCCCTCTTCCTTTTATTAAAAGGACACCAGTTCTACAGGATTGTGGTCACCCTTATGATAGCATTTAACCTTGGTTACCTCCATAAAGGCCCTGTCTCCAAAGGCAGTCACACTGGGGGTTAGGGTTTCGATATGAATTTGGAGTTGGAAGGGTGGGGACACCAACATTCAGTTCATAACACAAGAGATCTGGGATTGTTCTATAGAGTCTTTGAGGACAAGATACCATAAAATTGACTTGCTATCATCCCTTGCTAGACCGTAAGTCCCTAGGGGACAGGAAGAGTGTCTGACTTGTGTACTATGGTACCCCTAGCACTTACTGCAGTGCGTGTTAGTACAAATATTTGTTCCACTGATGAATTAATGAATGTGGTGACTGGAGAGTAGGGTGGAAGGAAGGATGTTTTAGTGATCTGATAAGTGAAGTACCAAGTGCCTGAACTTAGTGGTGGTGGAAATAAAGTGAAAAGGTGACAATGAGTAAAAATAAGAAGATGGGATAAAAGGGAGTGGAGGGAAGAATCATAGATGTGATTAAGTGACATGATGATCACTATCCTATCAGATAGAGACATTGAGAGATTTTATTACGGTGAATCCTCATGTTGAAATGAGATGCCTCTTAGGACTTGCTCCACAGTTTGTGAAACTGAAAGTTCTCATAGCTTCTCCCAGATGTCCCCTAAGGTTTCCCTGAAGGCCGTGTGATTCCTTTCTCTTCAAGCAACATTTACGGCTTCTCTTTTCTGACTTAGCACTCTCACCCAATTTTGGTGTAGCCCAAAGAGAATCAGGAACACTGGAGACACACATTTCTCCTCCTCTTTTAATAATACTACTTCTAGCTTTACTGCCTTTTATTTATGGTAACCACCATAGAAATAGAAATTATAGTCATACTGGGCATCACAGTGAAATAAAATTTCTAATCATGAGTATTCTTTATTTTAAGATGGTTCCTCTTTTCCTGACTGCTTCCTTGTCTTCATAATTCTAAGAGCAATGACTCATAACTTTCTTTCTCACTTTGTTCTCTAGCTGAGTAATTTGTGAGTGGAAATTTGCATTGAATAGTAATCTACTTTCTGAAATTGCTGGTAGTTACAACAGCCTCAGCTTGTACCAGAAGCTTTTTGAACATCTCCATTACCTCTTCCGAACAAACTATTCTTAGCCAACTTTAAAACTGAAACTCAACAGGTTGTTAAATATAGAATTAAACTAATTTGTTTACATCTGCTAAGAGGATTTAGCAACAGGAAGTTAATTGTTTATCTCGAATAATTGAAACTCATTCTTCTAGCTTTTGCTCTAATTGCACCAAAAGTAAAATGTTTCCGTGTACTCCCTTAAAAGTTTATGTTCATTTTCTTTATGAGTCAACGGCATTGTGCATAACTTTTAGAATAGAGTTTGTTCACTGGATGTGGACTTTTATAATTAGCCAATAAAATGACCACTTTGTATATGTGCTGCCGAAGCGAGCACTAAAATGACCACTTTGAACTACTAGATGATGCAATGCCCATCAATTTTAGTGACCTTATCATCCTCTTTGTATAGACACTTGTACAATTCTTTGAACGTTTTATTGCTCCTTGACTTAAATACTCTGCAACATCTAGTGAACATGAAATAGCAATGAGTCACCAAAAGCAAACATGCGAAGTGTAATGAAACTGAGGAGCACCTGGGTGGCTCAGTTGGTTGAGCGTCCAACTTCGGCTCAGGTCATGATCTCGCAGTCTACTGTCTGTGGATTTGAGCCCCGCAACGGGCTCTGTGTTGACAGCTTGGAGACTGGAGCCTGCTTCGGATTCTTTGTCTCCCTCTTTCTGCCCCTCCCCCATTGGTGCTCACTCTCTCTGTCTCTCTCTCAAAGTAATAAACATTAAAAAAATTTAAAAAAATAAACATAATAAAATTGAAATTGTAAGGTGTTTCAATTAGGATCAAGATTAATCTGCTTTAACAAAGACAGAGGTTTAAACAATATATAATTTTATTTCTCACTTAACAGTCTGATTTATTTCTCACATAATGTTGAGACGTTGGCTCCTTCCATCCTGCAGTACCACACCATGTCCCTTAAATATTAGCCCTGTCTGCTCGTTCTTAGGTGGCTTGCCACCATGTCCAAGTTCTAGGGACCAGGATGGCAAAAGAAGAGATACATTTTCCATTCAAGGAGCACAACTCAGACATTGTCACTTCTGCTCACATTCTGTTGGTCAGAAATTAGTCATATAGCCACACGTAGACACAATGGAGGGTGGGACATATGCCCAGCTGGAACTTGGGATTCTATCCCTTAAGGGAATATAGAAAATGGATATGATATGCCAAAAGTTGTGACTCTTCAGTCTCTGATGAATGGTCATTGGATTAAGCCAGTTGGCTGTGGATTCAACCGTGAAGGAAAAAAACAGAGGCAAGAGCATGCACCATTAGCAAAGTGTTGAAAGTGTGTTGTCAAAAACCAAGTCTAAAAGATATAGTATAATTAACTATTTTACAAAACTTATGGGTCCCAGTAACTGAAGCTCTCCTTGTAACTTGCAAGTTTATGGTTTGATTTTCAAATATCTGGCCTTTGAATTTATTTAGAGTAACACGCTTTGTGTGAAAACAATGAACAACATATCTGCATGAAAATTTCTGGCTTGTCTTTTGTTTTGAAATTTTATGGCAGAATCAGTGTTACAGAGAAAGCTAGATGGTTTGAGTAGCCAAGTTTTCAGTGAAGAATATAATGTGGTGGGTGTCAGTACTTTCTAGACAAAGCTTCTCTACTGAACCTTAGAACATGCTTTTGAGTTTGTGTACAAGGAAGACTTGGTCATCAGTCATCATCAGTGTCCACTTTAACCAGAGCTGCTCTTGAGGGAAGCAGCATTTTCTAATATCCTGCTCTTGTGTGGCACTGTCAGTCTGCCTGGAGAAGGGAACAAGAGCACAGCCTGAGAGCAAGTGAAGTGTTAGGAAGCATGGAGTGCCAAAGCCCAGCCTGGGTTCCGGTAGACTGGAGAACAAGATGAGTGGATAAGTCCGAGATCTCACTTTAGAAGGGGGACGAGTCATGTGGTACTCTTCTGCTCTGGTCCATTTGAGCGCCTCAGAACCTCAGCAGCTGGTGAGGGAATGACTGGGGTGGCCATCTTGTTCAACACCAGAGCCACTATGGCTTGAAGTGTTTAATACCAGACCAGAACTAAATAGCCACATGCTTGGGGTTCTTTGAGGAGACCCCCCCAATTCTCCCCCCCCAGCCATTTTATATTTCATCTATTAGCCTACTACAGCCCTTAGGGACTCTAACAAATATGAGATGCAATAGCTTCCTTTGGCTCTAGTGGCATGAATTTTCTACCACTGAAAGCAGTCTTTCAGGTTAAGTAATAAAAGTGAAGACATTGTCTCTGAAAGCCACAGTCTGGCTTTGGGAGGGCAAGGGAGTGGGATGTTGTATCTCTAGTTTTCTTTAGCTCATAATCATTTATAACTGACATATTTATTTGATCAACTGTTTGCCACATTGGGAGTCAGAGAAGTGTGAATAAGTATGCCAGCAACTATACAGTCCGACTGAGCAGGGGCTGTTTTGCAGGGGATAAGCTAAGGAGGGCAGGGCCTGGGAATTACATTGTACAGAGGCAAGTTGTGAGTGTGGAGCAGAAAAGTAGGAGTGGCACATAAGCGTCATCCAGTGAAACATATTCTCCAAGGCTCCTCCTGCTCTGACTTCTTCTAGGCTTAGAACGTCTGGGTTGGAAGCAACGTTATTGTGATTGTCCAATTCACTGTGGTTCGGTAAATGGAATATTTTTTCATCTTAATTTTTTTCATAATATATTCATAATTTTTTTGCTACTCATACCACTGCATTTTCTTTTTTTTTCTTTTTTTTTTTTTTTAATTTTTTTTTCAACGTTTTTTATTTATTTTTGGGACAGAGAGAGACAGAGCATGAACGGGGGAGGGGCAGAGAGAGAGGGAGACACAGAATCGGAAACAGGCTCCAGGCTCCGAGCCATCAGCCCAGAGCCTGACGCGGGGCTCGAACTCACGGACCGCGAGATCGTGACCTGGCTGAAGTCGGACGCTTAACCGACTGCGCCACCCAGGCGCCCCAACCACTGCATTTTCAATACTTTGATCTTTAAATAGTTATATTATGATGAATTATGAATTTGGGTTAGAGCTTTTTTACTATAGCCTTTGATGAGATTAGCGTGTCTCTGTGAGAGGCCTGTATCTTATGAATAGTACAGATCTTTAATGATACGTCTCTTTATCTAACCCAAACAAGTTTGAAAAAATAACGACATTTCTTTATGTATAAATATTTTTATAAGTCTTTATGGGATTAAAGATAGTTCCTTTAATAATGGATGAGAAACTATCGATCAATGGAAAATGCACTGCACCTAGATTCAGAGGACCTAGGTTGTTGTCATGGGTCCTGCTGAAATGATTTTGTTGTATTTTTAATCAACTGGATACCTGGTTAAAAACTTACAATGAGAAATACACCTTCCCCATGATCAGAACAGTCATATCTATTGACTATGGGTCTAATCCCAGTATTAGGGTATTGGGAAATAGGTATAGTATTACTTCTGATGTAATTTCTCATGATCTTAATTCATATTTTATAATATTAGAGGTTTGGATAAGATAGCCTTTAAAGTTCCTTTCAATTCTAAAAATTCGTATTGCATGGTCTGCATCATGGGAAAGGGAAGCCCCGCACAGAACTTGGAATGTAGATGGGTTCAGTGCCAGGCACTGTGGTAAACTCTCACTGTGCATTATTTGTTTAATCTTCACAATTCATGAGGTAGGTATTGTTATCATCCCATTTTTACAGGTGAAGAAACTGAGAATTAAAGGTGTTAAGGAACTTGCTCAATATCCTACAGCTAGTGAGAGGTAGAGTTGAGATTTTGAACATATGTATGTGGGACTCCAGAGTTTTGGGGATGAAGACTGTGCTTTATTTTATTTTAATTTGTTTTAATGTTTATTTATTTTTGAGTGAGAGAGAGACAAAGCACGAGCAGGGAGAGGAGCAGAGAGAGAGGGGGAGACACAGAATCCGAACCAGGCTCCAGGCTCTGAGCTGTCAGCACAGAGCCTGACGCGGGGCTCGAACTCACAAGCTGTGAGATCATGACCTGAGCCAAAGTCGGACGCCTAACCTACTGAGCTACCCAGGGACCCCAGAAGACTACGCTTCTTAACTATTATTTAGTAGCAGTTTTGAGGAATGTTTAACTACCCAAGAGCAATAAACAGTCTGATCAACAAGTTTTTACTCTATAACAAGTGATGTAGCAGCAATATTTCTCTAGATATTTTCTATATGCCTATTATTATAAGTTTATAAGATTTGAAAACTGAAAGGGCAAAGTGACCTCTGATACAAATAGCAAAATAAAGTCGGATTAGATCATCTTCCTTCAAATCTAATGAAATGAACAGAAGTGGTGAAAAAAACAAGGCAACAATTCATGAACGAACAAAGGAGAACACCTTTACAGCATGAACTTCAGTGTAAACTTCAGAGTGACGGCTAAGGCAAGTGACGAGTTGTGCTGTGGCTCCTTTCTTCATACCCACTCACCAGGAGCAGTACTGAGAACTCTGAGCATTTTTATTAATGTCATCCACTGTGGACGGAAGCAGCCTGAGGGAGTAAGTAGGTAGCCCTGGATAAGTAAAGGGAAATGTCTCAAGTGTAGTTGACCCAACTTCTCTCGATGGGGCCTTGAGGTGGGTGGGGTGGGTGAGGTGGAGGGGGGCAAGAAGGGCCTCCATAGCTTCTGATCCTTCAGGCCCCCGAGGGTGGGTAGGATGAATGAGAGGCTTATCTCCACAGCTGGGTGGGGTGGGCACTGGTGCAAGATGTTTAACTGGCCTCCAAAGGAGAAATTAGAGGCTCCCCCCTACCTAGTATGGGTTTGACCTCACTCACATGCCTCTCCACATGCCCTCGGCTAAAGATAAGTGTATTGAAAGCAATTCCAATACAATGAATTAGCTTCCTATGGGGCAGACAGACTGGTCCTAAATAAAGTGGAAGCATTATATCAGACCAAATAAAAGTCACAACAGAGCTAGCTAATGAAAATGAAAAACCAAAAATGGCATGGCGATAAGTAAACACCTTAGAACAAGAAGATGAAAGAGAAGGAAAAGAAAAATGAGAAAAAAAAGGAAGAACATGGTACAAAAAGACATGCTTTAAGGGGGAGAATGGATTTTAACATAATAAAAGTACAGCTTTTTCAAATAAGATTCCCTCGAGAGAGCTTTAAGGTACAGAATTGCTTTATGACCCTATTATTCTATAAAACTAAGGCCTTAAAATAAGATAATAAAATAGCAGAATGAACTCAACAGGGACATTTCAGAGCTAAGAAAACTAGTTGCAACTCCAAAGAGCACCATGATAGATCTAAAAAATTATTTAGGAAGAGCGAGGAACAAGAGAGACAGTGGTTGAAAATAAAATTAGTGGAATGGAAGAAATGCATGACATAATCAGTGAATGCAGAGAAAAGGGACAAAGAAATTAAAATATGTAGAAGGCAGTCAGTATGGAGGACAGAGACCAGCCAATAGAGACACCAAAATGGAATAGGAAAGGTAGTTAGATATGTAATAAAAGAAACTTTCCCTGAAATTAACAAATGAAATCTTAAGCTAGAAGGTCACTCTGTATGCTAGAAAAAATTGATACAGCACAATAAACATGCAGACACCCTTTGGTTAAGTTACTGAAATTAAAGGATAAGAAAAGAAGTGTTTAGCTATTCAGAAAGAAAAAGTAAGTCACCTATAAGGAGGAAAATGAGGATTGCCTTAGACTTCTCAGCAATATTCAAAGCCAGAACATGATGCAATAATATTTACAAACTTCTGAGGACAAGAAAGTGGGACCCGGTCAAAAACTGTTTGGTTATAAAGTCAGCAAGCAGGCTGTCTCAAACATGGAAAAATACACAGAAAGTAGTGTTTAGAATCTGGTATGAAAGATACAGAATTTGAGAGACTTTCTTGGGAAAACAAAACAAAACAAAACAAAACAAAACACAATACATTTGACATTGAAATTCTGCCAAAGGAATGAAGATCAAGAATTTAGGACTGGTAAAAGAATCAGAAATGGACACTGGACCCATTTTTAAAAAGAACGAAGACAAAATAATGAGGAGTATTGCAGTTACAGCACACAATGTGATGGTTTATAACCTGGCCAAGTAAAAATATAAGCAATGAACAATAGAACAGGGAAAAATGTAGGTGGGAGGACTAACCAAAGTGTATCACTTCATCTTTCAGAGCACAGTCAATTCATGCTGTCTCAAATTAAACCACATAGTTTAAAAACAAACAAACAACGAAACAGCAGCAGCATTTCCAAAACTTTGATTTTTATAATCTCTGTGCTTAACCTAAGAGCCAGCAAGGCAAGGCAGCCTATGTGTGCCAGATTCACCTGCAGCTATGTTTTGGTTTTGTAAGGTCAGTTCAGCGTTTTTAACTATTTTAAAATATGAATGTTTTTAGGTGGGGGGTGAACTTGCCAGTTAACCCCAATTTCCATCGTATTTCACCCTTTTAGGGATCTGCCTGGCTTTGCCTGTGGGGGACTCTTTAGGAACTAAAATCTCTTGTGAAGAATTATGTATCTGAACTTCAATCATTCCTAGTGTAAGATGAAATAGTAATTGATCAATAGATATATTCCTCTCATTTGTTTTGTAAAACAAGGTATTTTTCTCTGGCACGACAAATGACATTTTCCCATATGTTAGAATGACATAAATCTGTCTCTTGGCAAATCACTGTTTCCTTAACTTGGCTGCCACCAGGCCTTGACTCCAGTGGCAATCAGAAGTGATACAGAGTAACTTTCCTGAAAGATTCCTTTTACCACATAGGAACACTCCTGGGAAGCTTCTCCTTAGGTGGTGTCTTTCTTACGCTATTTAAAGCCTTAGGGCTTAGCTGTTGTCACCTGCCAGCTATTTCTTTGTGTCAGTTTTAACTTTCAGCCCTTTAAATAGAGTACGGATTGGGACTGAAAAGGAGCCAGAAGGAACAGCTGATTGGCTGTGAAGGCCCCGTGGGGAGGATCTGACACCCGCCTTAGAGGCTGAGCTGGTCATTCTAAGAAAAACTACGTGGGTGGCCCCAGGGGCTACTCTGATGGCTTTAGAACTGGCATCTGATGGGCACTGGAAGGACTAGTCCTCCAGCAGGAGACTAGCGAGTGGGCACTGCAAAAAGAACTGCACAATTCTTAAGTTCTTTTCTTTTTTTTATGTTTATTTATTTTTGAGAAAGAGATAGAGTGCAAGCAGGGGAGGGGCAGAGAGCGAGGGAGACACACAATCCAAAGTAGGCTCCAGGCCAGAAACTGTCAGCACAGAGCCTGACGCGGGGTTCAAACTCACGAACTGAGTGATCATGACCTGAGCCGAAGTCGGACACTCCACGACTGAGCCACCCAGGCGCCCCTTAAGGTAGTATTTCCACATCCAGGTACTTCATCAGATCTTCAGCCATTTGCGATGGCAAAAGACACTACCTTAGAAAGGCGAAACTAGCCTTTTATTTAAATTAAATCCTGCACTAATCAAGAGAGAGATGCCTCTCACTCTTAGGTTTCTAATTTATAAATATTTCCATATTTGGAAGGTGTTCCGTAGGAAAGAATAAAGGCTGGACCGTTTAATGGTAGCAGTGAGAATGGGAGGGGGGGTTTCATACTGACCTGCTCCCCCACCCTATTCTCATGGCTGCCATCACACAGGCCACAGGAAAGGAAGACTCAGAGTTTGTTTTCTGACTGGATGTGGGAACAGAGAAGGAATCAAGCTTCGTAACTTGAACAACAGGTAACATGAACCATGGACAGGTTGAGGGTTTTATACACTTAACACAAAGCATTCTCACTTGCACACGTACTGCTTTGGTAGGGAATACCGTTGCTGGCAGAGCATCTCCTTTAGTGAGAAGACGTTTCTCTGTCTTAGCAGTGCTTACAATGACAATTCTCTTAGGATAACCTCTGAAAGCCCCGGACAGATTACCAAGTACAGACAGACCCCTTGTACATCGCATTTTTCTCATGGAAAAAGGTTCGTGAATGTGTGTAAAGCTGGTCACCATTAACCTATTGGTTGACTTCAAAGCTCAGCACTGAGAAAGGTAAATTGCTTGCTACTAAAATATTCAGGTATATAGAGCTGTCACCCTTTCACCAGACAGTGAATTTGTTGGTGACTTGATCTTGGACTTTCCAGTCTCCAGAACTGTGAGAAATACATTTCTGGGGGTGTCTGGGTGGCTCAGTCAGTTCAGCGTCTGACTCTTGATTTCAGCTCAGGTCATGATCTCGTGGTTTGTGGGACGGAGTCCCAAGTTGGTCTCTGTGCTTGGGGTTCTCTCTCTTCCTCTCTCTCTCCGCCCCTCCCCCACTCTCTTTCTTTGTCTCTCAAAATAAATAAATAAATAAATAAATAAATAAATAAATAAATAAATAAACAAACATTAAAAAAGTACGTTTCTGCTGTTTATAAGCTATCCAGTATATGATATTTTTGTGTCAGCAGCCTGAATGCACTAAGACAATACAGATTTCTTTTTTTGAAACATTTTTTTTTAACACTTACTCATTTTTGAGAGACAGAAAAAGATGGAGCATGAGTGGAGGAGGGGTAGAGAGAGGAGACATAAAATCTGAAGCAGGCTCCAGGCTCCAAACTGTCAGCACAGAACCTGATGCAGGGCTCGAACTCACTAACTGGGAGATCATGACCTGAGCTGAAATCAGATGCTTAACTGACTGAGCCACCCAGGTATCCCAGACAATACAGATTTCTTTTTTTTTTTTTTTTTTTCAACGTTTTTTATTTATTTTTGGGACAGAGAGAGACATAGCATGAACGGGGGAGGGGCAGAGAGAGAGGGAGACACAGAACCGGAAACAGGCTCCAGGCTCCGAGCCATCAGCCCAGAGCCTGACGCGGGGCTCGAACTCACGGACCGCGAGATCGTGACCTGGCTGAAGTCGGACGCTTAACCGACTGCGCCACCCAGGCGCCCCCAGATTTCTAAGTGTAGTATATCTTAAGTCTTTAAATACTCTTTATAAATGTAATTAAATTCAGTTACACATTCTAAAATAAGGGGAAACAGTGAAAATTTCAATAAATAATAGGGTTAATATCCAATTTCTATAATATGCCAGATTGTCTTCAACATTTTCAAACACCTTAAATTCAAACACACAAAGATTTTCTTGATATTTGTAAAGCTTACTCCCAAACTTAACACAAAAGAATGAATAATGGACTTGGTTACCTTACCATCCTTGTTCTTATTTCACTGTCTTCTTAGTGTTATAGAGTCATTTGTCCAATGAACAGATTTACCAACTCAGTTGGGTTGGGGTTACCGGTTCTTAACCCCCACCCTGCAACTGGGTTATGAATTAGATCAGTGGTTCTCAAACTTTTTGGTATCAGGATCCTTTTATACTTCTAAAAATTATTGAGAACCACAGAAAGCTTTTGCTTATGTGGTTATAACTGTTAATATTTACTATAACAGAAGTTAAACCTAAGAAATTTAAACAATATTTTTATTGATTCATTTAAAAAACCAATATTAGGGGCGCCTGGGTGGCTCAGTTGGTTAAGCTGCCGACTCCAGCTCAGGTCACGATCTCGCAGTCCGTGAGTTCGAGCCCCACGTCGGGCTCTGTGCTGACTGCTCAGAGCCTGGAGCCTACTTCAGATTCTGTGTCTCCCCCTTTCTCTATCCCTCCCCTGCTCACGCTCTGTGTCTCTCTGTCTCTCAATAATAAACAGTAAAAAAAAAAAAAATTAAAAATAAATAAATAAATAAAAAACCAATATTAAACACGTTACATTTTAACATAAACAATACATTAAAAAAATTTTTTTTGTTAATGTTTATTTATTTTTGAGACAGAGAGAGACAGAGCATGAACAGGGGAGGGTCAGAGAGAGAGGGAGACACAGAATCTGAAACAGGCTCCAGGCTCTGAGCAGTCAGCACAGAGCCCGACGTGGGGCTCGAACTCACGGACTGCGAGATCGTGACCTGAGCTGGAGTCGGCAGCTTAACCAACTGAGCCACCCAGGCGCCCCTAAACAATACATTTTTATGGGAAAAGACCCTGTTTTTTTCCAAAGCAAAAGAAATTAAAAGAAAATTAAAGTGGCATTACTTTACAATGTTGCAAATCTTTTCCTGGCAAATTCCACTGTATACTAGTGAGAGAATGAGAGAGAAAAAGGCCAATAATTTGTTAGTATTATTACGAAAATAAGTTGACCTACTGGAGCTGCTTGAAAGGGTCACTCTCAGGAGTCTCTGAACCACACTTTGAGAACCGTTATGTTAGATAATAATGAGTTAGATGACTCAGCCAGGACCTGAGTGTTACACACCAGGATAATTTCACCCAAAGCCACGGGTTAACTTGCTGAGGTTTCTCTCACAGTTGACTTGCCCTCTGTGTCAGTGGGGGGTGAGGGGCAAGTCTATGCCTTTCATCACGTGTCCCCTAGGCAACTTTTAGATTTCATCCTTACTTAATTTTTTTCAACTTTCAATCACCTGATCTAGGAAGATGGAAAGCTTTTTACTGAATGATTGGGACTTACTGAACTCTGCACTATTTCACCTAGATCTTAATAATCCCCTTTGTTTTCTAGTTAGACTGTACATTATTTTTTATATTTTTTTTTTCTGCCAGTTGACCGCAATTCTTTAGGCAATTGGTTACTAGGGCCCTGAGCCCAGTTTTCTTGCATGTAAATAGTCAAGCATCTGGACACCACTTAACGTTGTTTGTTTTCACAGAAGCTGGATGACCCCTTGTTGGAGAAATTGTCGAAGTGGCTCCTTCACTAGGCGGGAAATTGGGCTAGATCAATGATCTCAAAGTTCTTTCCATTTGAAGATTCTATGCTACTTTTGCTTTCTCCTTGCAACCCTGAAAAACGCGGGCTGCTCTGAGGAACACTGGAGGTCATGACCTCTGCTTGCTTTTTTCATGTTCAGTCTCTTCTTTGTCCTTCCTTGAAGAGACTCAGTTGTGTTAGAGCATTCCTGTGTCCAGTTAAAAAGACATAATTCTCTGGATTCTTTGCAACCAGGGATGGTCTTGTGACCTAGTTCAGGCCACTCCTAGTTGCAAATGATCCAAAGACTCCAGAATGGAATATACAAAATGAGATTTAAGCAAAAGGCGACATGATGGTGGTTCTCAGAGAGTGATTATTCCCCTTATAAAAAAGAAGCACACTTAGGAAATAAGTGTCTTTTTACTTCTGCCTGTCTGGAACATAGATGTAATACCTGGAGGTAGTGTTGGGGCAGAGGCTCTCTTATGCCCATAAAGAAGAAAACCACATGCTGAAGACTGATGAGCAGGAAGCCAAAGGAAGCTGAGGCCTTGAGAACTTTCTCGAGAAAATGTGTGAAGCCTGGTCTGCCTCCTTCTCGACTTCTTGATACAGGAGTAAAAGAATCCTTTTATAAGGCACTGTAATCGAGTTCCTGTTACATTTAACCTGCTACATTTAACCTCAGTTGTCCAATACATTCACTAGTTGTGGCAGCTAGTGCCTTAGTCTGTCATCTGACCACTTGAGCATTCTTGACAAGGTTAATACCATGGCACAGTGTAAAACAACAACAACAACAACAAAAAAAAAAACCCTGGCTTTGTATCACTAGCTATGTGACCTCGGGCAAGTTCCTTAATCTCTTTGAGCCTTAGTTTTCTCATCCATTGAATCGAGACTATGATTTAATATCTCCCGGTTATTGTGAGGATTAAAAGAGGTAACAGACAGGGACATGTGGGTGGCTCAGTCAGTTAAGTGTCCAATTCTTGATTTTGGCTCAGGTCATGATCTCAGGGTCGTGAGACAGAACCTTGCATAGGGCTCCATGCTGGGCATGGAGCCTGCTTAAGATTCTCTCTCTCTCTCTCTCTCTCTCTCTCTCTCTCTCTTTCTCTCAAAAAAAAAAAAAAAAAAGAAAAAAGAAAAAAGAAAAAAAAGAAAGAGGTAACAGACAAACCCCCTAGCACAATGCCATGTGGGTCAAAATATGTATTCAACAAATGCAGGCTCCATTTCCCTTTTCCTGTTACAGAAGAAAATTAGTTCTATTTGTTCTCAATGGCAAATATTCGAGACGTATCTCTCACTAGTTTGAAGCTGAAAATGAAAATGTAACAGGATTTTGGTAAGCTAATGCCTAGGCAGATATTTGTACAATAAGCCAGGTAGGGTAGGATTGCCGGTGACAACTGGCAGTCTGCACAGATGGGAAAGGTGGGATACTGATCATCTACAGAAGCACCGAATGGTGACCACTTTGAAGGGTAGGATAGTAATAAAGATGATGATGATGATAGAAGGTAGTGTTTCTTTTTTTTTAAACAGTTTTTAACATTTATTCATTTTTGAAAGAGAGAGACAGAGCATGAGCAGAGGAGGGGCAGAGAGAGGGGGAGACTCAGAATCTTAAGCAGGCTCCAGGCTCCCAGCTGTCAGCACAGAGCCTGATGCAGGGCTCGAACCCGTGAACAATGAGTTCATGACCTGAGCCAAGTTTGGACACAAACTACCATGCCACCCAGGCACCCCAGAACCTAATATTTCTTTTTTATTAAAAAAAATTTTTTTTAATGTTTTTCAATTTATTTTTTGAGACAGAGCATGAGCAGGGGAAGGGCATAGAGAGAAGGAGACACAGAATCTGAAGCAGGCTCCAGGCTCTGAGCTGTCAGCACAGAGCCTGACACGGGGCTTGAACTCATGGACTGTGAGATCATGAGCTGAGCTGAAGTTGGACACTTAACTGACTGAGCCACCCGGGAGCCCCTAGAACCTAATATTTCTTAAGTACCTACTATGTGCTAGTTGCTATGGTGAAGGCATTGCTTCATTTCCAACATTCAAGAACTGTAAAGTAGCTACTATTATCTCCAGTTTATGGATAAAGAAATGGAAGCTTAAAGAAATTAAATAAGTTGTCCAAAGTCACCCAGTGCTAGAGTTGGGGCTAGATTCCAACTCTGTCCAACTCCAAGGTCGTGCTGATGACGATAGCCTATTGATAAGATGTAAACTAATGGTAAACTGATTGTGAGAGCCTATTACATGCATCTCTTCTCAACTCTGAGCTCAGTGAAGTCACATAGGTAGCTTGAAATCAGCCCCAGTAGGAGTATTTACACCACAGAAATTGGCAATTGCTACACGTCACATCTGTCCCTCCATTTCCTGCTCTGAGAACTGGTTGTTAAACATTTACCAGCACACCACTAGATGGAATATAGCTGCTTTTGAAAGGCTATGGATCAGGAAACAGTGAATCTGGTGGATAGCAGATATTAAAGTATTGAGTAAATGAGGACAGGAAAGCTTCTTGAACATTTCTCTTGAGTCGTTTGCCAGGCGAGATGGATTCCTACGAACAAGAGAATAGAAAGATCCTTGGGGCTACAGAAAGGGGCATCAAGCCTGAGTGAGGGTCTGAGAAAGATACAATGTACATTTCCCTATTATCCCAAGGTTCTTCTTTCAAATGCCTTCTCTGTGTGGGTACTTCTACGTGTCACATAGAGAAACAAAATAGAATCTCTTGGTGACACACACACACATATACAAATAATTACAATGTAATGTGAGAAAAAGTAATAACAATCTGTGCACATACGTTTTTGGTGAAGTGGTGATTTGTCATAACTACTGTGAATAACCCGTTTGGTGCTTCACAGATCTTCTGAGGGGAAAACTCTTTTATTAGGATGGATTATGTTCATAAATCAAGGCTCATGTTGCACAACATTGTCATTGTGCTATCTCAAGCCGTGGTGTAAATGTGCACAGCTATGGAGACCAAGAGCACCCTAACAACATCTCTTTTTCCGGGTAGGTTGGTAAAGAAGGCCAGCGTTAGCTCTTTGAAGTTGACTTTCTGTCCCTCTTCAGTAGCCTTCATGTTCCTAAGTGTTCTCTGCAGGCCATCAAAGGAGAAAGGATCCAGTATGTCACTTAATGTTTATCACCATGCTGCGTGCTTATCCCTACTGTGGACTGTTTCCATCACTGTGTTACCTGAACACATTTTCAGTCTTTTCTTTTATGAGGTATAATTGACATAACATTATATTAGTTTCAGGTGACCACATAATGATTCCGTATTTGTATGTATTATGAAATGATCACCATAGTAAGTCTCCTTAACATCTGTCACCATACAGAGTCGTGATTTTTTTTCTTGTGATAAGAACTATTAAGATTTACTCTATTAGAAACTTTCAGGAGCATCTGGGTGGCTCAGTTGGTTAAGCATCCGACTTTGGCTCTGGCTCAGGTCATGATCTCACAGTTTGTGGGTCTGAGCCCCGCATTGGGTTCTGTGCTGATAGCTCAGAGCCTGGAGCCTCCTTCAGATTCTGTGTCTCCCTCTCTCTCTGCCCCTCCCCCACTCATGCTCTGTCTCTCTCCCTCTCTCAAAAATAAATAATAAACAACAAAAAAAGAAACTTTAAAATGTGCAATACAGTATTGTTAATTATAGTCTCCATTCTGTGTATTATATACCATGACTCATTCCTAAAAATGTTTTATTTATTTTAGAGAGAGAGAGGGAGAGAGAGAGAGAGGGAGCAAGCAGGGGAGGGGCAGAGAGAGGGAGACACAGAACCCAAAGCAGACTCTAGGCTCTGAGCTGTCAGCACAGAGCTTGACGCAGGGCTCAAACCCACGAACTGTGAGATCATGACCTGAGCTGGAGTCAGATGCTTAACCGACTGAGTCACTCAGGCACCCCAATGACTTATTCCTTTTATAAGTGGGTTTGTACCTTTTGACCCTCTTCGCCCATTTTGCTCAACAACACTGCCCACCTCTGACAACCACCAATCTGTTCTCTGTATCTATGAGTTTGGTTTTTTCCTTGAGCACTTCAACATCTATTATTCCTCTGATTGTGTACAAAATATTGACACATTTTCTTTAATGGAAAAAAAATGATTAAAATAGAAAATCTACTGCAATACTTTTTGATTTACTAATTTACTTATATTTATATTACTACATATTTTTTCAATTTCTCAACAATTTCATTATTCTTTCTTTTTATAATTCCCCTGAGCATCCATGTGGGTTTTTCCCCCTAAGGTTTTTTATTGTTTATGAGAGCATTTGCATTAAACAGTGATAGATACTGAATTTTCTGTACTCTCTCTCTCTCTCTCTTTTTTTAACCTCTTATTACCATGTGACGGGCTTGGAATTCGGTAACACTGTGATAAAACAACTCTGGTTGTTTATCTTTCAAGATGGGGAAAGGGCTATTGAAAATCTATTCCACACTCACTTCCCCCGTGAATCTGGTAAGATTTAAAACCCATCTTTTTTTATGATCAAGTATTTTATCTCTAGTGTCTGAAGGATCCTTGTGAATATTGTATCTTTGTTTCTCAGAAAAGAGTGAAGAATTAGGCTGGTCTCTTGCTGTATAAAAAGCGATTTCCTCCCAGAACAGAATGTTTAGGGGAGATAATGGTTTTCAACCTCAAAGCTATATATTCACGTCAGGGACTTAATGTCTGGGTTGTTAGATACAAGCAGAATGATAAAGATAGCTTCCCTGAGTTACATTCAGAGGAAAAGAGGATACTGGCCTTAAATTAGACCAGGGATGCTCTCCAGGCGAATTTTTAAAAACTTGGTAATAGGTCATTCTAAGTTTGACTCATTCCGTTGCTGGAAAGTCCCCTTTACTATCTCGATGAGACACTTTAATTTCTTTGAAGCTGTGGATGATTTTGGAGTTGCTATCACTCTTGTATAACTACCCCTCGTGGTTCCACAGGTACTGTAGAAATGAACAAACAAGCCAACGCTGGGGTCAGCCTGACCAGCGTGTGGCCAGCACTTCCCCGCCTTCCAGATGGTCTTACAGGTGGGCCAGCTGGCCACTTCTGGCATCTTCTGATGGCTACTGGAAATGGACCAAACTTCATCCATCAGGGGATCTAAGAAGCAGACTGATTTCCATTGTTTAAATTTTTACATTCAAATTCATATTCCCTTAAGGACCATTTGTCTTTTTGCCGGTTTATAAGTGTTATGCTGGCCTTTTCATTCCTTGAAAAGCTCAGTAAATACTTTTTTGGGGGGGTGGGGGGTGGGGAATAATGAGTTGGCTTAAATAGGCTTTTATTATGAATAGAAGAAGAGATGCATTTTTCCCTGGCATGGCTTGGACAAGCTGTTGTTATCCCTAATAATTTTTGTTATATATTTTGGAGATTTAACATTTTTTAAATGACTGAACCCCAGATGTCAACTGTCCCCCAGGACATCTTCTGTTTTCACTTCATGTAAACCTATACAGGGGATTCAGCACCATTATGAAGTCTTCACAAAACCCACTTGAAGGATGGTGGTTAATATAATGAATTTGAATCTTTGTTCTGGATGTGGAATCTTTACAATCTTCATTAACCTCTCTGCCTCAATTTCCTTATCTCTAAAATGGACATGATAAAATAATACCTACCTCACAGAGTTGTTGTCTGGGTCAAATAGAAAAATTCATATTAAGCGTTCAATAAATTGCAACTGTTATTAGTGGGCCATATAGATTTAAAAACTTTTTATTTTTTAGTTTTTTTTTAATGTTGTTATTTATTTTTGAGACAGAGAGAGACAGAGCATGAGCAGGGGAGGGGCAGAGAGAGAGGGAGACACAGAATCTGAAGCAGGCTCCAGGCTCTGAGCTGTCAGCTCAGAGCCTGACGTGGGGCTCGAACTCACAGACTTGAGATCATGACCTGAGCTGAAGTCAGACGCTTAACCGACTGAACCACCCGGGAGCCCCTTAAAAAACTTTTTATTAAGGAATATTTCAAACACGTGTAAAAGTAGAGAGGAAAGTACAATGAAACCCCCTGTACTCATTTCCTAGCTTCAGTGATGATAGCTTTATGGCCAGTCTGATTCATCTTATTTCTTACTCTTCTCCCCAAGATTCATTTGAAACAAATCTCAGATTTTGTGTCTTTTTACCTGTAAATATTTAAGTATAGATTTCTAAAAGATTAAGAAAAGCATCCTTTTTAAAAAATAACCATAATACCATTATCACGCATTAAACCTAAGAAAAATTCTTTAATATCAACTATCAAACCACTGTTTAATTTCCTAACTTTCTCATAAAGATAATAATTAAGAAAAAATCCGTTTACTTGTTTGAATCTGGATCCAATTAAGGTCCATACACTGCGATTCTCAATATGTCTTGAATCCTGTTTAATCCATAGTTTTTCTTACCCTACCTTTGTTTTTTCCCAATTGCAATTATGGAAAAAACCGGTCATCTGAATTTTGCTAATTGCTCACCTATAGTGTGTAGCTTTTTTCCTTTGTCTCCTATGGTTCTTGTGAACTGGTAGTTAGATCTCCAGGCTTTGTCAGATTCAGCTTTGAGTTTTCAGCAGGACCAGTTTTCATGGGTCATGTGATCCTTCCATCTGGCCGTGTCTCCTTGTAATGCCAGCAGCCATTGATGGTTCGTGCCCAGATCCTTTCATTCATTTGGGATTGCAGAATGGTGATGTTCTAATTCTGTTATTTATTCTTCATTTCTTAGCTGGAATACTATTTGGTTACACAGTGTATAGTTTATATAGGAAAGGCAGGATAAATGCTTGGTTATTTCCTTTTATCAGTTTTCGAAAAAATAAGCTGTCTCACTAGTATCCAACAGTGACCAATAGGTTTTAATTTGCTTTATTCTGTTTATAAACTAATGAAATAAATGTCTTTGATGTATTTAAATCCTTTGCTGTTAGAATTCATACTGATGCTCAGTGGTCTCACCTTTGGTCAGTGGGAGCCCCTTTTAAATTGTCTCCAGAGCCCTTTAGGCAGGACTCTGTAGTCTCTGACATTCTCCGTTGTCTGGAATGACTAGATGTTCCAAGCTCACCTTGCATTCCTCTGCCCCTAGAATTAGTTCTTTATAAGAAGCCCTCATTCCTTTTAGTGGAAAGAGTATTTCAAGGTCACAATTTGGGTACGAGGGTGCTCATTGCTACGTTTTTGGCCATTCCTTCCAGAACTTTTCAACAGACAAAGAGAAAATGCATCATTTTCAAATTCATGACTATAGGATTTTTACTCAACCTCTTTTATTAAATTTATTTTCTTCTTTTCATACCAAGAATCTCATTTCTCAATAATGTTGGAAATAAGAGAGTTGGGACATCACATAATAACTCATTTGCTTTATCCCAGGTTATATACATACAATCGCAGATACAAACAGTATAAACTTCAACACCTCCTTATTAATGTTTTTGTTTGTTTGTTTTACATAGCTCCTCTCATCCTTGGGCTATATCTCACAGAGGATGCCACTCAAATCACTTTGTTTTAAAATCACTTAGAATGGCTTCTTTCTGATGGTTATATCACCAACTAGATACACATTTGTTTCCTTTCACTTTTTGATTTTAAGGATTGCTTTTCCTTACGAATTATTTAAACATCTACATGATCCCCAAGTTAAATCTCTCAAACAAGACCCATCTTAAGAAGTCTAATTTCTGTTTGTTTCTTCTCTACCTTATTTCCTCTCTACTTTCCCAGATAGGTATTGTTGTTTTTACTTTATGGTTGTCTTTTGTTGTTTAAAAAATACAATCAGGGGCGCCTGGGTGGCGCAGTCGGTTAAGCGTCCGACTTCAGCCAGGTCACGATCTCGCGGTCCGTGAGTTCGAGCCCCGCGTCAGGCTCTGGGCTGATGGCTCGGAGCCTGGAGCCTGTCCGATTCTGTGTCTCCCTCTCTCTCTGCCCCTCCCCCGTTCATGCTCTGTCTCTCTCTGTCCCAAAAATAAATTAAAAACGTTGAAAAAAAAATTAAAAAAAAAATAAATAAAAAAAAAATAAAAAATATAATCATATATATTTACTAAATATAAGCGAATATATTTGTATGCTATGTTCTCATATGAGCTGTAGCATAGTATACAAATTACCTAAATCTTGCTTTCTTCACTTAACTATATATTCTGCAGCTTTTAATAGATTTTTATTAATGAGTTGATAGATGCAGGAAATGTAGACTTAAAGGCAGGCAGACAAGAGATTATTTCCCCAGTATTTCTCTTCTCCCTGGCCTTTTTCCCTACACCAAGTACACTGTAGCCTCCAGGCTCCCGACTTTCTAGCTTACTCTTTTTATTATGCAGATCTCTAGGACTCACCTCTTCCTGTTCCCTCCCCTGCCAACCCACACCCAGCAAAAACTCCAGGTACCAGGATCCTACTGTTGGAAGCCACTGGGATCATTTTGAAAAAAAAAACAAAAACAAAACAAAAACAAAAAAACCCACAACAGGCCCACAATGGAGTCATATATGTAAGCTCCATGTTACCAAACAGAGACTTAACTACAGTTTCGGCTCTCCCAGAAATGGAATCTTCAACCAGTCAATCAGGAATGGCTTCATCAGCACTAGTCAGGTAATCTGTCCGATGGATAAATCTCTGCCATCCCCTAAAGGAAAGTCATCTTGCAAGAACCAACTTCTCACCTGGTATAACTTCCTTATTTTTCTTCTTTCTAGCCATATAAGTCTTTTGTATAGCATTTCAGAGGTCCTTTCTATCTGCTAGATTTCATGCTGCCTGATTCATCAATCACTGATCTTTAAAATTTACTCAGTTGAATTTAGTTTTAACAGACTATATATAATACATATATATGTATATATGTGTGTATATATGTGTATATTTATATATATACATGTATTATATATATTAGCAGAAAAAGTTTTCAAGATGGACAAGAGAACTGAAAACTATTGGTGTGAGTGGATCCATTCTTAACTGGAAATGTTAACAAATTCTTAAAAATGTTAAGACATTTTTGATCTTTGGGATGTGTAACTGCAAAACACAATTTGGAATATCCATGTAAAAGAAGAGGTCTTATCGGTTGGGAAGTAGGAATATTGTTGTTTAAATGAATTCCGTAGACAGAAACCCACTGGATCCACTCACATCGGTGGTTTTCAGTTCTCTTGTCCATCTTGAAAATCTTTTTTCTGCCAAGCTCATCTGGTTTCCATCCTAAGCAGGAATTACTTGCTCATCTCTATTTCAGTGCCATGAACACGCACTTCCTACATTTGGAATGTCTTCTGTTTCTATCCACTGCTTCTGTCAGCAGTTGGCTAAAAACTCAGATTCTGTAGGAAGCTTATCTGACCAACTCCACTCTCTTAGGATCCTTTCTCTAGTCTACTTGCCTCAAGTTCAGTGTTGCCAGATTTAGCAAGCAATAATACAGGATGCCCAGTTACTTTGAATTTCAGATAAATAACAAATACCCGGTTCTCTTCTTTTTAGCACGAGACATGCTTATACTAAAAATTATTTGTTGTTTATGAAATTCAAATATTACTGGGGGTCTTGTATTTTATCTGGTGACTCAGGTTGTTACTGTCCAAACTTGTTACACTTTATTATGTTGCTTTCACATTTTTCCATGAGTTATTTTATGTGTATATTTTGCTTTCTAAGTAGATTATAAACTCCTCGAAAGTGGAAACTGTCTTTTGTTTTTGTAGCCTCCTCCTCCCCACCGTGCTCCCCACACAATGCTGATCATCAGTTTTGAGCTCATGTTTGATGAATGAATACATCCAGGGAGCTTTGTTTTGGGTTAAAGAGAAAACAACCTGCATCCTTGAGAGAAATCTTTTTTTTTTTTTTTTTTTTTTTAATTTTTTTTTTCAACATTTTTTATTTATTTTTGGGACAGAGAGAGACAGAGCATGAACGGGGGAGGGGCAGAGAGAGAGGGAGACACAGAATCGGAAACAGGCTCCAGGCTCCGAGCCATCGGCCCAGAGCCTGACGCGGGGCTCGAACTCACGGACCGCGAGATCGTGACCTGGCTGAAGTCGGACGCTTAACCGACTGCGCCACCCAGGCGCCCCGAGAAATCTTTGACTGAAACATAAAATACTGTAAAGCTGATGTAAAAATTATTTTTAGAACCAATCTAAATTTCTAAGGCTGATTAGAGTACAGTCAGAAGTTATTACCGTATTTTCTTCTCACAAAATTATACCATTATCTCATCTGTGATACACATTTTTATTACATTTTGTAGCTGCTTCTTGCTTCACTTAAAAAAAAATTGTAGCAGCAGTTGCTTTCCATGGCTTTAATCACTAAGCCACCGCAAACGACTGCCTTATACCAGATTCACTATCTGCCACGTCATAATCTGTGTTGGTAAAACCTGGGCCCTTTCGAATCAGCAGAGGGAGCCAACTTCAGTTTTGACTTCTCCCTGCGGTTTAAGAATTAGCTGACTTCTAAAAGTTCAAATGTAGAGGCGACTATTTGAAGGCCATTTATTCGTTTTTAGGATTGACAATGTGGGCCTAGAGGTAAGACGCTAACGAATTCAATAACCAGTATCAGGTTTTACGTTAACAATGGAGTGGGGCGCGATTAAAGCTAGTACCACGGATTGCGGTTATGAAAGCAGTTTAATTTGCTGTTAATTCTCTGCACAAAATGTTCTGGTGTACGTCAGGGTTTTGACATTTTAATCTTGGGTTTTGAAAGAACTGACAAGGTTGCAAAGAAAAAACAGAAGGAAGGGGCAATGGCTGAGGAGTGTTTCGTCCCTGGGACAGTCGCGAGAGGCAAACAGACAAAAAAAACCAAAAAAACAAAAAAAGGAAGGTGGTTTGAAGCGTGGGGTGGGCACAGGAGGAGGAGGAGGAGGAGGAGAAGGAGAAGGAGCTGTTCTTTTTATCTAAAAGGAACAAAAAGGGAAGTAGTGGTAAAAAGGGGGAGAAATGGTGTGTCTGGTGAACCTAATCAGAGGAATTCTCAAGCAAAGAGTAGTTTGGGGCCTGTGGTAGGAAGAAAGGAAGTAGGAACAGAGTAAGAGGAGCTCTTTTTAGCCCACTTGGAAGGCTGGAAGGGGCCCTGGAAGAGAAAGCAGCGGTAGCTGCTGCTTCTGAAGTCATTGTGAGCTAGAAAGGAGGGCCCTGACCAGGACAAGCTGGAATTAAGGGTGGGTATAAAGAAAACTGTCGAAAAAAGCTCTGGTAAGAGGAGAGATGGACTCAATTTGAAAAAAGAGAAAAAAGGGAAATTATTTTATTTAAAAATTTTTTTAAATGTTTATTCATTTTTTGAGAGAGAGAGAGAGTGAGAGAGAGAGCTAGTGAGCATGAGTGGGGGAGGGTCCGAGAGAGAGACACTGAATCTGAAGCAGGCTCCAGGCTCTGAGCTGTCAGCACAGAGCCTCATGTGGGGCTTGAACTCACAAACTGTGAGATCATGACCTGGCGGAAGTGGGATGCTTAACCAGCTGAGCCACCCAGGCGCCCCAAAAGGGAAATTATTAGAGAGTTACATTGTAGAATCTATTTTAATTTAATTTAATTTAATTTATTTCAGGGAGGAACATTTTTAATTACCATTTCAAATTCTTTAATGGTTGTTAATTTGTATTTTCTTCAGCCTATTTTGGCATTATATATGTATATATATATTTAATATTATTTTTAATTTAATTTTTTTTAATTTACATCCAAATTAGTTAGCATATAGTGAAACAATGATTTCAGGAGTAGATTCCTTAATGCCCCTTACCCATTTAGCCCATCCCCCCTCCCACAACCCCTCCAGCAACCCTCTGTTTGTTTTCCATATTTATGAGTCTCTTCTGTTTTGTCCCGCTCCCTGTTTTTATATTATTTTTGTTTCCCTTCCCTTATGTTCATGTGTTTTGTCTCTTAAAGTCCTCATATGAGTGAAGTCAGATGATTTTTGTCTTTCTCTGACTAATTTCACTTAGCATAATACCCTCCAGTTCCATCCATGTAGTTGCAAATGGCAAGATTTCACTCGTTTTGATTGCCGTGTAATACTCCATTGTATATATATGCCACATTTTCTTTATCCAATCATCCATCGATGGACATTTGGGCTCTTTCCATCTTTTGGCTATTGTTGGTTGATAGTGCTGCTCTAAACATGGGGGTGCATGTGTCCCTTTGAAACAGCACACCTGTATCCCGTGGATAAATGCCTAGTGGTGCAACGGCTGGGTCCTAGGGTAGTTCTATTTTTAGTTTTTTGAGGAACCTCCATACTGTTTTCCAGAGTGGCCGCACCAGCTTGCGTTGTAGAATCTATTTTAAGACAATTATTTTTTTGTTACTAAATTTAAAAATTTAAAAATCTTTTAGGTTTTTTAGAAATCTGTTATGGAAGGCTGTCATCTGAGGTCTCTTCTATTTGGGCGTATAGGGCCACCATCAAAAATTTTCCCCCAAGCGATAAAGAGCTTTAATTAAAATATCGCCTGTAAGTTCACCACCCAGATATAAGTAACATTTTGATACTTACCCTTCTGGAAAATGCATGTGTCCACCTACAGATAGAATGGATATGTAATCAGGCGGTGGGATCACACTGTATGTAATCATGGTAGCAAGCACTTGCCAGGAGCTTAGGATATGCTGGGCCCTGTTCTCAGGGCTTTCCCTGTAATACTGCATTGAATCCTCACAAAACCCCAGTAAGGTAGTACTTTCATTCCCACTTTAGAAATGAAGCCCAGAGAGGTTAAGAAACTTGCTCAAGATCACACAGCTAATAGTTGGGGTGTGATTCCAGACCATTTGATTCTGGATGTGTTTCTAACCCTTATAACCATCTTTCATGTTAGTGCTCTGCAGTCTGCTTTCTTTTCACTTAAAAATAATGTATAAGGGACATCTTTTCATGTCAATATAGATCTTCACCATTAATATCACATGTATGTACGCAATCCTCTTCTGATGGGCATGCGGGTTGTTTCACGTTTTTTTGCTACTGTGTACATACATCTTTGTTCATTTACTTTTTGAAATAATATACTTCTAAAAACGGGATTTTTTTTTTGTGGGGGAGGGCATTGTGAACTCATTGTGAACTCATTTTGAGAAAGATTCTCAATGAGCATTCTACCAGCAGCGGGCTCTGAAGGCTTGACAGCTAATCTTGGAGTTGGACTCCCAAGCCAGAGGTTCCCTAGTGCCACCTAGTGGTACTATCTCTAAATTGTAGTAGCAGCATTTTGAGATCATTCAAGAATGAACACTCCAGGAAGGATTTTGAGCAAAATGTTGTTCAGTTTTCACTATTGTAAATAATACTGTAATTATCCAAGTTACTCATATTTGAGATCACTGTTTTAGTGAATAGAGTCATTAACAATTATTTACATTGTCACAAGGTATAAACATATTTTTTTTTTGTCTATCATAGAATTTCACTTATATCTTGAATCAAAAAAAAAAAAAAAAACCAAACCCAAACAGAACAAAACAAAAACCCAGACTTACAGATACAGGGAATAGTGATTGCCAGAGAGTAGGGGAGTTTGGGGGGGTGCAAAATGGGTGAAGGGTATCAAGAAATATGAACTTCCGGTTTTAAAATAAGTCATGGGGGGGGTGCCTGGGTGGCTCAGTCAGTTAAGCGTCTGACTCTTGATTTCAGCTCGGGTCATGATCTCATGGTCATGGGATTGAGCTCCGAGTTGGGCTCTGTGTTGAGCCATTGAACTGAGCTTGGAGCCTGGTTCAGATTTTCTCTCTCTCCCTTTGTTTCTCTCTGGCTTGTGCTCTGTCTCTCTCAAAATAAATAAATAAGCATTAAAAAAAAAAAAAAAGAAAACTTACTGTAAGAGAGGAGAGAAGTAATCAGGCAGGTGATTCAGTGGGGCGAGCCAGGGGCTCCTGGCCAGAAAAACAAGGTTCAATCAATATATCCCTATGGTCATCCCCTAGCCAACCCTTTGGTTTCCTCGTGTAGAAAATATCAGGAGTGTCTCTAGGGGCTTTTGCAGCTCCAATCACCTGGGAGTTTGGAATCCTGATATCTCTATGGGGCAGGGCCAGGGTAAGTGTCATCTCGAACCACGAACCACGGAGAGGCAGATGTGTGAGAAAGGAGACACCAGCAGAGAAAGGGAGAGGCGGGGCTGGCTGAAGGGGACCCGTGAAGTGACAGGTGGCCCCAATGCACGCAGAAGGGCCAGAGCTTTGGTTAGTGTTCTGTTTTCACCGTCCTGAACATTTTCAATAAGCTTTGAACAAGGGTTCTCACATTTTCACTTTGCACTGGGTCCCACAAATTATTAGGTGGTCCTGGGTAGGGAACAGAATGGAGGTGGGAGGACAGCAGAGATGTGGCACGGATGGAAGAAAGTGCAGGGTATGCAGAGAAGGGGGCCCGGTCCCTCTCCTGCCCCATGCTGTTGGGCCCCCCAAGCCCACACCAAATGCTCCCCCCATTACCTGAATCCTGGGGTCCCCGTCAGCTTCCTTCGCATAGCCCACAGCCCCCAAGTAGACAAACTTTCTGGTGTTTACTGTTCACAGACAAGTATTGTGTCAGGAACCCTCTTTTAATTTTTTTTTTAATGTTTACTTATTTTTGAGAGAGAGAGAGAGAGAGACAGAGTGCGAGCAGGGGAGGGGCAGAGAGAGAGGGAGACACAGAATCTGAAGCAGGCTCCAGGCTCTGAGCTGTCAGCACACAGTCCGACACGGGGCTCGAATCCACGAGTCGTGAGATCATGACCTGAGCCGAAGTCAGATGCCCACCCGACTGAGCCACCCAGGTGCCCCAGGAGCCCTCTTTTAGACTAGTTTTTTTTTTCCCTGTGAATTTGGCAGAACTTTCACCTTAATACACAGTATTTTCAAGCGCTGGCTCGTGTTTGCAGAGGCCTGCAGAATAACAGGGTTAGAGAACATCTGTCCAGTGTGTGCACCGTGGGTGAGGGCCGTGAGTGGCCACCCTCACCCTGCTCAGGCATTCCTTTGTCTTCACAGGCACAAAACAGGCACAAAACAGCCACGAGAATCTAAAGACATTCTTTGAAGAGTTTGTGGCAGCTCATCCTTTGCAGAGGCCGCAGAGGTCAGGCAACAGGAGTCTAGAAGTGAAAGTTGGCCTAGAAAGAAATCCAACATAATCACTAAGTGTAAGCAGTTGTCTTTAACAGAATCCTGGACGATGAACTCACACAGCTGAGTTGACAGATTACCTGTTGGCATTAGACAGAATCGAGGGCTAAGTTACCAGGAGGGAATTTAATACATATTTATCCATCTTAAACAACATGCCAGGCGCTGTGATAGGCGCTTTAAATATATTATTTCATCTAATGTTCACAACACCCCAGGGTGGTTAAGCCCAGTTATTGGTCTCAGTTTGCAGACGAGGAAACTCAAATACATAGAATAAAAATACGTCTTAGGTCTCTGTAGTGGAATCAATAGGCAGAGAGGTTTGTGAGGGTGGTGAAGGCGGTCCTTAAGGGAATATGGGGATGACTGATGTCCCATGTAGTCATTCCTAGATGTAAACAAAATGACTTATTTGAGTCTTCAAGGTCCTCCTCTGTCCACTGAGTTTCCTCCAACACTAAATGTCTGGAGTTGGGGGCTTGGGGCTTAGACTTCTCAGTCTTCTTATCTTAGATTTCTTAGATTCCCCCCTTGCCCCCATCTTAGACTTCTCATCTCTAAAGGACCAGTCAGAGCGACATGGTCTATAACAGCAGAGTTGTTTATTACACCTTTGTTGTCACTAACCTCTAACTGAAATGTAGTATTTCCTTCAATTATGAACATAGGCAGTGAACCACAGTTTGCAGGATCCTTGTTTGCAGGATCTGAGACTTCCTTCTTTTTTTTTTTTTTTTAATGTTGTTATTTATTTTTGAGAGAGAGAGAGCGAGAAAAAAGAAAGAAAGAAAGAAACAGAAAAAGAGAGAGAGAATGAGCAGAAGAGGGGGAGAAAGAGAGGGAGATACAGAATCTGAAGCAGGCTCCAGGCTCTGAGCTGTCAGCACAGAGCCCAACGTGGGGCCCGAACTCACAGACCACAAGATCATGACCTGAACGGAAGTTGGATGCTTAACCGACTGAGCCACCCAGGCGCCCCAGGATCTGCGACTTTCTTGTCAGCAGAAATCACATATATTTTCATTTTACATTATGGGAGTTGTAGAGATTTCTGAATATCACTTACTCCCTTCACTGCTTTGAAATTATAGTAGTTATGAGACCCATGGCTAGATCTTGTTACTGAATGCATAGTACTACATCACAAACTTCTGAGCATTTTATTCTTGTGGTAAAGATAAATAGCACAGAAGTTGCCATTTGAACCATTTTGAAGTGTACAATTCAGTGGCATTAATTACATTGATGGTTGTACAACCATCCCCAGGTTTGAACTATATTTTGATAGCTGTATTTTAATGTAATGGGTTTCCCCTTGTTTATATTATATTAAAAGCATTAGTCTCAGAACGGGTTATATGCTTCATCAGACTTCTAAAGGGCTCTGGGACCCATAAAGATTAAGAAGTCCTTATTTATAAAGTCTTTCCAGTTTTAACATTCTGTGATTACATGATTCTAAACCAATCAAGCTTTCTTTTAACAAATGGGGATTATAATATTTCTCTGCTCGAGACCTAACCTTGCAGATGGCCACTTGACAAGCTTTGGGTTCAGTGTTGTGGAATACGGAAGGCAGGCGCTGAGTGTCCTTCAGCGCGGCATTGACGTTCTTGGCAAGACTTTGGCATGTCGAAGGCTCCCTGGAGACCCAGGACCTGGGATCACGCAGCACAGGCCCTCTCTCTGAGAGCCGCCTGTGAATGCCACGGTCAGGAAGGGGACAGTGCTTCACTCCTGGGGCTCAGAATCAGGCCAGGGACCCAGAGACCAGGAGGAGGTCTGCTCCCCCCCGGGGGCACGCTCAGGATGGACCCCCGTTAGCTGGCTGGTAGGACTCATCTACCAAGCGGTATCAGACATTTGGTATAGCTGGGAAAGTATCCATTCATTCGCTTTATTCATTTGTTTAGCCATGTAATACATTTTTACTGAGTGCCTACTCATGTGTCAGGATTACTTCAATGAAAAAAAAGGACAGAAGTTTTGCCCTCGTGGAGCTCACATTCTAAAGGAGGGAAGGCACAGGCAATAACCAACATTTAAAAGTGCATCAGGGGCAACTGGGTGGCTCAGTCGGTTGAACGTCCGACTTCGGCTCACATCAAGACCTCGCGGTTCATGAGTTTGAGCCCCCTTTCGGCTCGCTGCTGTCAGCCTGTCAGCACAGCATGGAGCCCGCTTTGGATCCTCTGCCCCCCTCTCCCTGCCCCTCCCCTGCTTGTGCTCTCCCCAAAATAAATAAACATAAAGAAATAAAATAGCATATAGTAATGATACATTTTGGGAAATGATACAGGGCTCTGGGAGGTGGGCTGTGTTGTAATAGCTGCTACGGTGTCCAGGGAGGGTGTTACTGAGAAGGTGACATTTGATTAAAGGCTTGAATGAGGTTGGGAGAGTGAGAGCGCAGACATTTGAGGCCAGATATACCAGGCAAAGGGAGCAGTGCAAAGGTCCTGAGGCAGGAGCACACAAGACATGTTTAAGAAACACCAAGGAGGCCAGTGTGGCTGGAGCTGAGACATGAGGTAGAGACGACAGACTGGTTATAGGAGTCAGCTCTAGAGGGTCCTTCAGAGCACTGGGTTTTTATCTTAGGAAAGATCAGAAGCTGTTGGAGGGTTTCGAGTAGCTAAGGAAAATATCTGCTTTCAGTTTTTGCAGGATCAGCAGGAGGACAAGGTCTGAAAGTGCAGAGACCAGTAGAAGGCTGTTGCACTCATTCAGGAGAGGTGATGGTAGCTCAGACCGGGATGGTGATGGTGGCAGGGGCAAGAAATGGTCAGATTCTGCATATGTTTGAAGGTCAAGCGGACGGGATTTGCTAATAGATGGGATGTGAGGTGTGCTAGGAAGACAGGAACCGAGGATGATGTCAAGGTTTTTGACTTGAGCAACGTGAAAGATGGGGGCAGTTATTTTGTGGGTGTCTACTTTATGGCCGGCCAGAGTTAAACCTCAGGGAGACAACAGTGAGTGGAGCACAGTCCCTGCCTTCAAGCAGCTGATAGTCCAGAGGGTGGGGTGAGGAAGGCGGAAAAACAGGCAGCCATCGTACACCTTCATAAGCTTTGTACCATCTCAACGGCTTCCAGGGTGTCCTTACGACTCTTGTCCTCATCTGTCTAAGTAGATAGTAATAGTCCTTATAATGGGTTTCTATACTGAATAAATAAAATAAAGCATGCAAAGCACTTAGCACAGCGCCTGGGACATAATAAATGCTAGCCAACATTCAGCACCATCACACATTAGCAATCTCTGGCATAGATTTTATTTGGTGCCTAAAGGGCAACTATATTTCCTAATTATAATTTTTTGGTTGGCATTTTATCGGTTGAACAGTTAAACCTCTTGCCCGTCGATGGATGTCTATATGGTAAAACAGGAGCAGCTTCTGAAATGAGAACTGATTTATGTTTGCATTGGGATTCAAGTAAATGTGTATGGAAGGGCAGTGGAAAAAACATGCAATTCATATTATCAGTTGAAAATGAATGCATGCCACACAGTATTCCTTTCATCTGTTGTGCTTTGAGCTTTCTGCTGGTATTATTTCGAAGGGTTCAAATTTCTGGATTTGATAGCTTAGGGAATTATCTGTTGATCTCTTTGGCAAAGAGGTGTGGGAGTTTATAAATATTAGTTTAGATAAATATAGCTTATGATGGACATTCGATTGTTCTATTACCATCTTTGAAAGACATAGTTGTGTACAGCCAGATACGATCTCCCCACAGCCTGGCTACTCTTCACAGGGCTAACGAGGAAATAAGGGAGGGGAAAGAGGAAGAATTTTTTTTTGCCAGAGGCCCAGAGCTGCAAAGCTCCTCATTTCTTACTTCTATAAACCAAAATATCAGCCAACAAATACAGCACCTGGCACGTTTTGTTTGCACATAGTCTGCACTTACTTACATGAGTGACTGAGTGAGTCTGAGGGCTGAGTCAGGCAGGGGCAGTTAGAAATACGCTCTACAGAAAAATAATGGCACTTATCGTTCAGCGCAGGATGCTTTTTTCCCCAAGTTCTATCACTGACATTACACCCTGCCATCCTGACACCTATGTAGTGAGCGGCCAGATGGGTGTCCTCAACTGCATTTTACAGAAGACACAGCTGAAACCCAATCACCTGCCCAAGGTCAAACTCTGAGAAGGTGGTGAGTTCCCGAATCCTCGTGGGATGTGCTGCCACCAGCATGAGCTGCTTTATGAAATCGACATACCGACACGCAGATTCTGAGGTTCCAACTCAAATGAGATGGGCTCACAAAGCACAAGATGGCCTCCCATATGAGATCAGGTGTGGCCCAAATCTCTTCCCACTAGAAGCCTCTGGTCCCTCTCACTCCAGGCGCAGGGTCTCAGCCTTTCTGCCTCGCCTAAGACCAGATGCCACTCTGGGAAGTAGGGATGAGGGCTCTCAGGGTCTGAGTTCCCGGCCTCATCATCAAGTCGCCGTGCTGTCGGCACTGCCCTCACCCTGGTGGCCCCATGTTTGAGGGCAGGTTTCTGTCCTAGGTAACCCAGTCTTGGGACATTGCGTTTTAGCAACTGGGTTCATCTCTCGTTAGTTACTCACCTTCTTTGTGGCTGGTCCGTGTTCCCGGTAGATCGATCTGTCTGGATTTCGGGGTTTTCTGTTTCTCAGGTCCTTGCCTTCACTGCAGCTGCTCAGAATCCCTTCTCCAGCATCTATGCATGCCTCACACCTGCTCCACAAAGGTAAAATGCCCTTGGTACTAACCATCATTCTGCCACCGCGCTGGACTTTGTGTCTCAGCCCCCTTCTTAGCACAGAGTTCCCATGGTCTTGGGAAATCCTCCCTGCCTGTCCTGGAGCAGGCCTGTTCTGTCTGGCCCTCCGATCACTCCTAGCACAGAGCAACCTGGGCTCAAGTAAGTGCAGCCGAGGTCAGTCTCCAGCTCCCTGCTGAGCCACATAAGGAGAAATGTGGGCCCCCATGTACACTTAGCCAATGACCTCCCATATTTTGAATAGTCCCCTAACATGGCTGTATATGAAGTCTTGTGTCATTCGATGGCCTGCCATTGTCAACTCTCATAAACTTGTCCCGTGGGAGACTTGACAGGGAGGGCCTGGGAACAGTGGGCTGATTGGAAATGACGATCATTATTGTACAACATGGAGCCATAAAACAGTCTGTCTTCATTAAAAAATTTGCTATTTTGCCCACCATGGATTTTTGACATTAATTTTGATTTTTAAAATTTTGCATTAAAGTTTTATTTATGTCGGTTAATGAGGGTTTTTTGGCACCCGTCTAAACTTTGTGTTTTAGGCAGGTGCCTGAGTTTCTTCGTCCTCCCCCCAGCCCTGTCCATCACTTGCAGCCGGTCCTCTCTTCCCTGTGGTCCTTTATCACCATAAAAGCCAAATGCACCTCCTCCCCTCCCTTCACACCTCTGCTGTCTTGTTTTCTCTGTCTTGCTCTGCACCTGCTCACCTCTGGGTCCTCCCACATTCGTCCTCCTTCCCGGTACACACACCACAGCATTTATTTCATCGTTTGCAAACTCCTCAACATCTCACATGTGTTCAGACTCACTTTTTTCAGTCCTGGTCCTCATGAGAATCTGACTCAATGCCCTGAGACGCCACGTCTGCAATCCTCACAGCCTCCCACCCCAGGAGCACTGCTGGAGGAGGGGCAGGAAGACTGCTGGCTTCTTTCCGGATCCCCTCTGCCATTCCTTGGTTGCCCATTCCCTGTTCTCACGTAAGAGGACATTTGCCGTCGAGGCTCACTCAGGTATCCACGAGGACCTCCCTCTCCTTCTCGGAGTCTCCCGCTGGTAAGCTGGAGCCTGCCCACCTCCCTCACTAAAGACTGAAGTGGAGCTGACTCTCCCCACTAAAGAAGAATCCTACCACAATCTAGGATATTCTGTTGTCTTGTAGCTTTCTTGTCCCAACCTTGGCCTTGCTCTTGAACTTCCCCTTGACTTTCACTTCTAGTCCTTTATAGTTACCTGCTTCATGGGCCACATCTTCAATTGTTTGTCACTGGAAACAACTAGCAGATGTAGCCTTAATTTGCGACCGGTTCACCCCAAACATTGGTCATTTTCTCTTTCCCACAGACTTTTTCTTGGACTCCTCCACCTCCTCTCCGCTTCTCTGATCCTGCTCACCTTCTTCCAGCCTTTCAACCCTTTAGGCTCTTCATCCCCTATTGGCCATTTCGTGCCTCTTCACCTGAACTGCTCTATCAACTCCTCTGCCCACAGACCCCTCCATCTCTCGGCCATATAATTCAAACCCTAACCTGATCTGTCTCCTGTCTTCCTAAAGACTTCTTGTTGGAAATTGTTGGAGAAAGACACAAAATGGTACCGCCTCTTGATCCAGCATCAGCTTGCTCCTCTGCTGGGACCCCCTCCCCATAGTATAATAATGGCCCCCTGTTGCAAGGGGGGGAGTATTCAAGTAGACTCAGAGGGTTGGTACATTGTACCTTTGCCACCATTTGCAAGCCTCATCCTCAGTGGTTCCAGTGGTGACTTTCTTTTCCTCTGGGTTCTCTATATTCTATGGTAACTAGCATCTAGAAAATTCCTCAGATGGATCTTGGGACCAAAACATCACTTTGAACCTCATAAATCTTAAGTCCAAGAAACCAAAAATTTCATAAATCTTAAGCCTCTCAGCTGGGAGTATACCTATGTAGACACCAATTAAAAAGGAGACTAGAGGGGCTCCTGGGTGGTTCAGTCAATTAAGTGTCTGACTTCAGCTCAAGTCACAATCTTACGGTTGTTCATGGGTTTGAGCCCTATATTGGGCTCTGTGCTGACAGCTCAGAGCCTGGATGGAGCCTGCTTTGGGTTCTGTGTCTACCTCTCTCTCTGCTCTTGCCCCACTCATGCTCTGTCTCTCTCTCTCTCTCTCTCTCTCAAAAATAAAATAAACATTAAATTTTTTTTTCAAGGAGACGAGAACACATCTTGGGCTAAAAGGGAATGTTAGACATCATTAAGGAGTGAATTACACCACAAAGCTACCATCCAAAGGAAAAACCAGGCCAACTTTGAAATAACTACTGATTGAGACCCATGTCCCCTGATCTGAGGGTCTGGTGTAAGTCCTACTATTTCCCACCAGGGTAGCCCCACCTTCACATTGTCTGCTAACCAGATAGCTAGGAGAGTTGCCCTAGGACCCCCCACAGCAAGAGGCCAGGGGACTCTCAGTCTTGGCTTGAGAAGCGTTTGGAAGATGGGGCAGAAACTCGGGAGATCTACAGGTGTTGGTTTGCAATCTCAGGAGCTTCTCAGGGGTAATCTGGAACCAACCCCTCTATGTGGAGTTCAGGGAGAGACTGAAGAAAGAGGCAGACCACACCAGATTGGTAGGTGGCAGATTTAATAAGCAAAAGAACTTATATACAAGGCTTGTCTCAGATGCCATACGGTGAGCACATCTGTGTATCTGCCTGCCAGAATCTTAAAGATTTATATAGAGGACTTAAATGGGTTCAGTCACATATACTGTACAGACGGTCTGAACAACAAGTCATTATCTCAAGGCTATGTCTTTAGGGCAGCTTCTAGGAGTGGAAGGGCAAGTGGAATGCACATTCCAAGGACAGGGGGAGGGGTGGGGAGCTCTGATCGCCAGGGTCCAGATCCTGGGTAAACTGGTGGTCACATCCTCTTGAAGACCTCCCCCAACAACAGGTGCCAGTGAAGGCAGAGGTGAGTCTGAAGCAGCCAGGGAGTCTCAGCCAGCTCTGACAGAGCAGAGAGCCAGCCTAGGGGTGAGTCTATTTGCAGAAGTAGGAATTAGCAATATGCTGGTAAACTAGTTCTCAGGAGGGAAAGAAAAAGCCCAATTCATAGTGTTTGCTGATTTCTGTGCTGTAAATACTCCTACTCTGGTTGATTGCAAGCTATCAACATGATGTTACTGAACATAGAGCTGAGAAAAGACATATATGGGGTGCCTGGGGTGGCTCAGTCGGTTGGGTGCCCGACTTTGGCTCAGGTCATGATCTTGTAGTTCATGGCTCTGAACTACAGCATTGGGCTCTGTGCTGACAGCTCAGAGCCTGGAGCCTGCTTTGGATTCTGTGTCTCCCTCTCTCCCTCTCTCTCTGCCCGCCACCCCCCCCCAGCTCATGCTCTGTCTCCCTCTCAAAAATGAATAAACACTAAAAAAATTTTTTTTAAACACTAAAAAAAAAAAAAAAAAAAAAAAGAAAAGCTACATATGCTCGGTTCTCGATAGCCATTATGAGCTGGCTCTAGAACACTGTTATCATTAGTGGAAGCAGTGACAAGAGGGACAAGGGACCATGACCCTGATCACCACAAAGGCTAGAGAGAATCCAGAACCAAGAAAAAGGATCCGGATGCTGTTTTCACACCCTCTTTCCCTGTCTCTGAAGTAACATTCTCCATAGAAGGCCTACATTTCTCTGCATATCTGAGTTAAACTAATAGTAGGTTTGGGGCCATCCAACATATGGCATAAAACCTAAGCTCACGTATGTGACATTTGGGGCTAACTGATCTGCTCCTGCCTGTTTCCAGACTCGTTTCTTATTTTTTGCTATATGTGCTTCTTCTTCTTTTTTTTTTTTTTTTTGTCTGTCTAACTTCTATGTATTTTTAAAGACTTAACTCAGACGTCAAAAAGCCTTCTCTGAATTCTTTAGAATTCAGTGCTGTCTAGTAGAATGTTGTACAACAGTGGAAGTATTCTGGATTTGCACTGTCTCACATGGTAGCCATTTGCCGCATATGGCTTTTGCCACTAAGGAACTGAATTTTAAATTTTAGTTAACTTTAATGAATTTAAATTTGAGTAGCCACATGTGGTTTAATGGCTACCATATTGGGTAGCACAGCTCTATATTGACGTGGGTGCCTCTTTTCATGTTCATAAAATACATTTTGTGTTGCTCTCACTTTGCATTTACCTTATTATGTCACATTTGTTGTTTTTCTTTGCTTGTCTCTCCTCACCAGATGTTGCCCTCATTGAGGGAAAGGAATGTGCTTACAACGCAGCAGACCCTCAATGTCGTTGAACGTGTGAATACTGCTGGATTTTTCCGACACCGGTATCTGCCTCTTAGACTTTTCCCTGTAGGCTCGGCTGCCTGAATGGACCTTTATCTGCAGGCCACCAACTAGACTTGACGTTCTTCTAGACTTACTTCATTCCACTTGAATTTCCACCCCTGTAATTGGCTTTCCTGGAAGAGCAGCTCACTTTTCACTTCTGTACTCTACCTAGATTAGCATCTAAGGCTTTACCTGGACCATGACTTAAGGTAGCCGTCTTTCCATCTCTGGACTGATATGTTGGTTTCCTTTTCTTCTGATTCATGCTTTTATATGCTGGCCCTTATAGTTATATCCCCTGACTTTATGTACATATAGCCATATTTTAACCTATATCAAAAGTGTACCTACATTTGGCCTGAGGCTTGCCCTCTCTCAATCATTTCCAGCCTGCCACTTCTGAAGAATTGGGTTTGCTTCACTGGTTTATGAGACATACACATTTTCTTTTATGATCATCATTACTCTCTCTATATATGCCCTTCCAAGAGGTTCCTCCAGGCCCTTTAAAACTTGATCCTATAATTACCGTAAGCCTCTCTTGTACCCTGGCCTATTTAAAATAGGCCAGGTAATTAGCTGAGTGGAAATTAATATGTATTGTTCACTCTTTGTTTTAAAAAAGTAAAAATGTCTAATAAATATCCAAACTGAATATTAAATAACATTTTATGTAAGTGGTCATATAATTTTCTTCTTTATCCTGTTCATGGGATGAATTACACTGATTTTCAAGTATAAATCAGTATTATATTCTTGGAATAAACCCAGCTTGGACATGATGGATCATCCTCTTATAGCTAAACTTGGTTGATAATATTTTGTTTTGGATTTTGGTATTTGTGTTCATAAGAGAGATTGGTCTGCACCTTTCCCTTCTGCTACTATCGTTGTGTATTTTTGGTGTTATGGTCATGAAGGTCTGATGAAGTACAATTGGAGTATAAATACTCCAGCTCTCTTGCAATTTGGGTGATAGACAGGAGGTATTGCAGATTTCCCCTGTGGACTCAGGCTTTGGATAATCCCAGTGGCAAAAAAAACCCCCACAAAAAACAAAAAATAAAAAACAAAAAAAACCACACACAACCAAAAACCAGCTCTTTTTTGTCTGCCTTCCCTTCCTTGTCTCACTTCCCCACTACCCTACCAATGTTTCCTCTAATCATCCCTTACACTCAAATCATTCTCTTGGAATCTGCTTCTGAGAGGAACATAAACTAAGGATTGTGGGCTCTCAATTCCCGACTGTTTTGGTAGCTTCTGAATGCCTTCAAAAAGATGTGTGGTGAATTCTATCCAACTTTTCTAGTTGTTCTTGGTGACAGAGTTGGTTGAGTATAATCTAGTCCATCGTGGCTGAAAACAGAAACACTTAATGATATTGTATTTACACATCATATATCTGTCATAAAAAAGAAAATGCCCTATGGGCATTTTGGTAACTTTCCTAATAGTAGAGTTCAGTCTTTGATATCTATGAGTTCTGATTTAAAGTAACCCTGGTAACATAGACACTTTTTTTTTTAAGTTTATTTATTTATTTTGAGAGAGAGAGAGAGAGAGAGAGAGAGAGAGAGAGAGAGAGAGAACGCACATGAGGGAGGGGCAGAGAGAGAGAGAGAGGGAAAAAGAATCCCAAGCTGGTTTGAGTCTCAATCTCATGAACTGTGAGATCATGACCTGAGCCGAAATCAAGAGTCAGATGTTTAACTGACTGAGCCGCCCAGGCGCCCCAACATAGCCACCCTTAATGTTTATTATTTACTCTGAAGGCTTATCTTGGAGTCAGATCCCTCCTGAGGAAGGTTCACGCTTCTGGGACTCAGGCCAGTTTGGGGTTCCTCTACTTCTCCATCACCTGTGTTCTCCTCTGTATGTGGCATTACCCTGGTAATTAAAGGTAAGCCTCAGTTTATCCTTCTAGCTTCCTTATTGCCTTGGAAATTCGCTGTGCCTCCTGATTCCCCTACATCTCTTCAAAGCAGAAAAAGACACAGTAGACAATGAACCTCATGTTCACTATGACAACAACATTTTGTTCTCCTGAACAACAAGAATTCAATTTCCACTTTACTTTCAAAGAGGGAAACATTTCTGTTCTCAGCCACTACTGCATCTTGAGCTTCTTACATACTGCTAAATTTCAGTATGAGAGCATTTCACTCATTGTTTGAGTTGTCCCCCCTAATCTACAACTTCTATAGGTAGCACTTCTTAAGAGGGACACATACCTTTTCCCAGAATACGTTTCTAAACAACTTTGAAACAATGTTTAGCATTTAAGAAGCAGAACGTTCTCCTATTGTTTTTCCTCATCTGTTTCCCATTCTTTTCCCTGTAGCTCAAAAGCCATTAGGTGGGGTTGAGCAGCTCAGTGATCTTGTTGGGAGCGGGGAGATGTCAGTGACCCAAGGCCGGGCGGGGGGTCAGAGCCCAAACAAGTTCAGGTGGATGCGCCTGCAGGGAGACAGGCCAGCTTGATTCACTTTTTTCCTCACAATTCGCAGTCAATCCAGTAGCGTTCTCACCTTCCCCTCTAAAATAGATTCTAAATCTGACCACCTTTCATGCTCTCCAATGTTGCAACCTTGGTCCAAGACCCCTAGACTATTGTAACAGCCTCTCCACTCCTTTTCTGGCCTTCACTCTTTGTCTACATAGCAGCCAGAACATAAGTTAGAAAATATCACTCATCTACTTCCCATCACAACCAGAACAAAACCTGTGCTCTGTTATGACCTACAAGGGCCCACAAAATTGGGCCCTTAACATGCTCTTGGGCCACACCTCTTCATTCCCTCTTGTTCACGTGGCCTATATTAGTGTTCTATTGCTGCCGTAACAAATTACCACAAGCTTTCGCGGCCCAAACCATACACATCTATTTTCCTACGGGTTTGGAGGTCAGAAGTCTTAAAGTCATGGTGTGGGCGGGGCTGTGTTCTTGGTGGAAGCTCCAGAAGAACAGTGTAGGTTAGAAATAGCAGTAGGAGGAACAGAAGATGGAGCCGTCTGTAGACATTGACTCTTGTGTCTGGCCCAGTGCTTTGCACATAGTAGGTGTTCAGTAAGATAAATTGGATCAAGGAATAGACACGTTAGAAAGACTCTTGGGTGACACTGAAGTGTCCGTTGAGGTTAAGATATTGAGTTAGATGGTGTTACGGGCAGGGAACAGTATCCTATCTGGTGACTGCTTATAGCTGCTAAATGCATGGTGTTTAGCCTACTTGCTGAGAGATGGCAGGGTAGTTTATCCTGAGGCACAGGCAGGGCAGAAGCTCCAATCATCTGGATGAGAACTTCTAGTCCATACTACAACCTGAATGCTCCTCTTTGACCACTATGGATGCCAAGAAGTTGAAGCCTGGCCACACCCGAACTCTAAGCATATTATAGAGCAAACAAGAATTGTTTAAGTCATGATATGATCTGAGAATAAATTCAACAATATGACCTCATTCCAAACAGGATCAGTTTTTATTTTTCATGTATTTATAGAATCAAGGTTCGGACTTCCAAGGGAATGTGAGAAAGGGATCGAGGTCAATAAAGGGGGTGAGAAAATAGCTCAAAATGAGCCCTGGGACATTCCATTTAAAAAGAAATGTGTTTGTGGCCAGCCAGAAAGTGATCATAATGGTTGTAAATAGGCAATAGTCATAAGAGAAAGATTTAAGTAACTTTTCATTACTTGGCAGTGTTTTAAATTTGGCTGTATCTGACACTAACAGGGGAGGGAGAAAAGCCAGCCCATCATCCTAAAACTAAATTAAAACTGCTCTTGAGGCATCTGTAGATTTCTATCTTGGTGAATAATTGGTTTTTGTTTCAGTTCATGCAAGTCAGCAGGCAGGGTGAGAAAAGCACTGACCTGCAACAAAGCATTAGCCTTCCAAGCAGCGGGCCTTGGTTTCAATAAGTGCAGTTTAGAAAAAAACCCTACAAACCTTCTGCATGTAAACTGAACGGTGTTTTACAACTTCGACGTACAGGAAACTCCACCCGTATACATTTGGCAGGTGTCCAAGGATACTGGCAGCTCAGGGTCTTGACTTACAGCGAAGGACAGCGTGATACTACCTCCTAAGAGAGCGATCTATAGGACACTAGTGCCTGTTATTTTCTTTAACTCTCATCTAATTTATCTCAATGTTTTTGGGCTCTGCCACTTATTTCAACATTAAATTATAGGTTTTTAAAACTAGACCATTATGCCTGGCCATCCAGCAGTTTCCTATTACTCACCTGCCACTGCTCGGGCAAGTCGTCTGAGGAAATGTAACAAGATCACCGGGGTGACCCCTTTCCAAGGCTAATTATTCCAGCACACTCTGTATCGCATTGTTATTTTTAACTTACTAACATTAGCTTTTGTCTTCCTAAGGAGACGAGTCCACTCGATTTCCTTAACTGTCAAAAACGCAGGTTGCAGTTGTATTTTTTTCTGATTTCCTGGGAAACTGTAACCCTCATGTCCAGCTCCATCTTCCCGCTTCTCTTTGATTTTCTCACGGAGCAGGGGTTAAATCTGATCACTGTAAGGTGGCATTGCAAGAGCAGGCTGGACACATTTTTAAGTGAAGGCTGTTGGGAAGAGGGGCTCGCATCCGGGAGGGCAGCAGCTCTTAACACGGCTGTTTTGCCCTGACCCCTCTCCAATCTGTTCTCAATCCAGTGGCCAGGCGATTCTGTTAAGACCTCAGTGGGTCACATCAGTCCTCCATCCCAAACCCTACCAGATCTATTTTCTCTTCCGGGAATGCTCTTTCCCCAGATATCCTTATCATTTGCTCTCTCACGTCCTTCATGTCTGTACTCGGTGAGGCCACCCTTAACCGTCCTATTTTAAATCACAAGCTCCTCCTCCAGTCCCCAACCGGAACTCCCTCTTCCCTGTTCCTGTGCTACTTTTCTCCATAGCACGCATCACCCTCTATCTTACTATGCGCATTTCTTGTTCATTTTTTCACGTCTGTTTTTCCCTACTAAACCTAAACTCCAAGATGGTAAGACACGTTGTGCATTTTGTTTATGGCTGTATTTGTACTACTTAGAAGAGTGCCTTGAATCAATTAGTAAGCATGTTGTCTAACTAGGGGCTCATTTCACGAAGCCTATTGATGTTTTCTTTTTTCTTTTCCTATTGATGTTTTCTAACGTCATCCCTTAATATTGCTTCCAGTCTCCCTTGTCCAATGGTGTGCTGGTGAAATCCTTCGGCAAATAGAAACCATAAATACCCATAACCACCGCAGAAAAGAAACACAGAAAGATGCAATGGGTTCCTAATGTATATTTCCATTTTCAAACATTTGAAAAATAGGTCATTCATGGTTCTTTCCCATATAATTAAGAACTCCATTAGCACCATTAGCAAGTTATTAGCAGTGAATTGGCATTAAGTATGTGTGTCATAATCTTTCCCTAAATAAAGAAAATAACTTTCATAGTTGTGAAAGATGTCTCGGATGGAATTGGCTCAACTTCATTTTATTTTTTGCAGAAGTGATTTCTCTGCACTGCAGAGCAAGTTTTTGACTTGTTCAATATTTGTTAAGCACCCTTTATATTCCAAGAAACCATAGCATGCACTGTGCTGTAGTTATTTCATTTATTAACTTCTATTAGCGGTCTTGAATTGGGGTGCTTGGTTTCCGCTGAGCAAGGCCATTTGGTAAACATGTTAATTGTGTTCCCTTTTAAGAATCCCCAGGAGGGTACACCACAGTTCAGTTTCCTGAGGGAACATCTGGTTCTTTGGTAAGTTCCAAACTTGGTCTCAAAAGTCTGTCTCACTTCCATCAAATTCCCAAAGCAAGCAGCAGCCAGGATTCCCAGAGCAGCTTTTGCTGTTCTATGCGAATCTCGGTTTTTGTG
Organism: Neofelis nebulosa; assembly: GCF_028018385.1. Lineage (NCBI taxonomy): Eukaryota > Metazoa > Chordata > Mammalia > Carnivora > Felidae > Neofelis > Neofelis nebulosa. Next base: position 43,984,988 of record NC_080795.1, on the reverse strand, counting down.
GGGAATTAACATATGGAGTGACAATACTCTTTCGTAGCAGTATATTCATTACTCTTTCAGGGACCGGTGGGTTCTGGTTGTGGTTTGCACTTCCTCCTTAAACATAATCAACATGTATCTTCTGATTTAACTTTCATTCATTCATTCATTCTTGTATAGTGGTTACGCCTGTGGATCTTGGTGTGCCGGATAAAAAGTTCAGTACATTAAAAACATAACTCTCATATAGAATGAACATGTGTCACACATTTAATTAACCCATGAATGAGGGAACTAGCAGGATGGTAAACCCGATTCAAAGGATTACAGTTGAGACTGAAGTATTCATAGTCACTGAAAGAAAGGATGCCAGAATAAGATTGCTGCTTTAGCTGGGAACTGGCTAAATGCCTAGACGACAATGGAGCTGTCACCTTTGGAGTTACCTTTTCTGCTAGAGAGAAACTCCCTCGCATTGCTGCAGGTCAAGGATCATTTGAGTCACTCTCAGCTTTGTACAAGTTAGCATACACCCTCACAAAGTTGTGGAAGAGCCTATTCAATAGTGAAGAGTGAGTCATTAAGGTAAACCCCCTGGAGGACAAGATAATTCTGGAGTGAGTCTGTATCGTTCCAGTATGACACTGG